>NC_140709.1:3045000-3772500 GCF_050655825.1 Lonchura striata | reverse complement strand
AGTGAATCTGGGAGCCTGGCCACAATGCATTTTCTATACTTAACTCTGTTATCTACAGTATGAGGGCACTTGCAACATTGGCAAAATGGGGCACAAATAGTTCAGTATCTTTGCTTGACTAATTTTTTTTTTTTTTTTGTAAGGAGACATTATTAAAATTAAAGCTTGTACCTCAAAAGACCAGAGTTACCCATGGGGTTAATGTTCTTAGCAAGGCATGTTTAGGCAAATCTATCCACTGTACTTTTATTAGCAGGTAATGAAAAGGTGTAAGTTAAAGTGTGAAAGGACTCTGTGTTTTTTGAAAACAGTACTTCAGCAAATAGCTTTATCTGGCAGAGCCTCTTTGTATTGTAATTACATATAATACAAATCTTCACAATAATTCAGAGAGAGAAAATGCTAATGTGCAGGTTGTGGCAGAAACTAAACCAAAGCAATGAGATTTGCAGCTACAGCTGATTCCCCATCTCACACTGTGATTTTTAACAATTTATTTCCCCACTCCCGTCTTCACTCTCTCACTGAACCACAGCTACAAAAGTTATTTCTCCTCTTATTTCTGCTGTGCTCCTTTTCCCTTCAAAGTGCAAAAGAGATAAACCCCCCAAACTGTTGATTAAAGTAGATGGGAGCTGGTAGGAGGAACTAGGAAGAGTTTCCAGCAGCTAAGCAGAATTTATATTAGGAACAAGCTCCTAACATCCTTTCCAGCTTTCTGCTCGCCGCTGCTCCAGTTTTGAAAACATGCAAAATTTATCTGACTTACCACAACAGCTTGAAGGACCAGCTTGGATAAATATGTATTTTTGTGATCTCTATTGGTTTTGCACATACGGTATCATCTACCTGATTGATTGTAAGGGCTCCATTGACTAAAAACTGAAGGGATTTTGGTGTATACACTCATTCTGAAAATACATATTCATGGCAGGGCATGCCACAATCCCCTAAATGTGCAGTCACTGCCCTGCCCGGTGTCGGCGTCTCTCCCGCAATGAATCACCGGCGGATAGACCCCTGACACTTCACCCTCCTGCAGTGGCTGCTGTCACCCTCCAGCTCCCAGCCATGTCCCTGGCTCCAGCAGAAGGGCAAGGACCTGGCTGCCCTCCCCACCGGCCACAGCCTTTCGTTCAGATTATTTTTTTATTAGTTATTTTTTTAATTTCAGTTTCAACAAGGCCAAATTAATTGTTTGCAAAATGAAGAAACGGATCCTGCAGCAATCTTATCCCTCTGATAACTCCTCACAATTTGCAACTGAGTTGCCTCTAGCCTCAGCCACGGAGCAGGGTCTGTATTTCTTCTTCTAGAGTATTTTTGCCTCCTTCCTTTCCCACTACCACAAACTACAAGGGAGGCAGACTATATGAAAAAAAAAACACTGTAAAATAAATAACTGCCTTCACAGGAAAATGTGTTGGGTTTTTCCCCCTCTCTTTTACATCCTTATATCTGACCCTAATCTAGATCCCACAGCCAGTGACAGAAATATTGACATCAGTCGGGAAGTGATCAGGTTTCTTTACACAGGGGACGAGTCCTGTAAACTCTGCTGTGTTGACAGAACCAGGTCCCGTGCTGGTGGGTCCTTCTGCTGGCCTGGAGAAGGTTTAAACACCATTCCTGCTCCCCTGTAGCCAAGAGAGCTTTCTCATTAACTTTAGTACCAGCATCATTACACCTTAAAAATAAATAGGGATGGATCCTGCTACAGGAAGAGCATGGCCAGACTCTTAGTGCACACAAAATGTTTCTGTATTGCAGAGTGAAAATAATACCACAGTCTGGCCCAAGATTAATTAAAAACCCTTTGGATGTTAGTGAACAAAACCCCAAAAATTTCTCCTCTGTGTTTTTAGTCAAGCTATAAACTCCTGATAAACAGAGGCCACGGTGGAAATGTTGACACAAACCTCTGCTTGGCACTGGGAGCAGGCACGACCTCTGTTACCTGCTCTGGTGAGAAAATTCATAGGTCCGTGATGAAGTAGGGGCACTCAGGATTTGTACAGCATTTTCCTTTCTATTCTGAAACTTACTCAAAACCCAGCCCTCCAATTTTTGGTCACAGCTTTATCTCAGAAAAGACTGAATAGGTACTTAAAATATTTTTCAAGAGAAAGAAAGAGGCGAGAGAAAGAGAAACCCCTGCCCATTCTTCTGAAATTTAAGTAGGCAGCCCTTGAAAGATCACTGAGAAAAATCTGTATTTTCTCAGGTTTAACTAAATAATTTATGCATACTTTCACTTTGGCATGATGAAGCAATTTTAGCCTTTAAAACCCACAACTACTCATGAGGGAAAAGGTCTGGTTCCTGCAACTTAAATAATTTAAACATCCAGGTGGAAATGCTTTCAGTGCTGCTCCTTTCTGAGACAAAGGAGGAAGACCCCAAAACTCTGAGACACTGAAAAGAAAAGGCGTGACAAAAGAGCCAACCTCGGATACATTCAATATTGAGGGGAAATCCGGCATTGTTCGCTGGAAAAATATGACCAGAGAGATGCTCACAGTACATAAATCCGCTAGGTAAAAACGCTTAGGAAAAAAAAAATCATTGGCCTAGAGCTACAACAAACATGCTTTGCAAAAGAGCACGGCAAAAATATCCCTCTGCCCTCTAACCCAAGTCAGAAATGGTTTGTGTATGCTTAAGGGTTAGGCAGATGTTAGGGGTCACTGAAGAAGCTGTGTGAAAAACTGCACCACCAGCACCGGCTTCTGAATTTACAGAAATGAGTACAACGCTGAACTCCCAGCCCAGCAGCTCTGTGCCAGCGAGAAATGAAAAAGTACCTGGGCTACTTCACTCTTTCCCACATTAGATGGAAGTTGTGAAACTCCTGAGACACATGCGGAAATAGATCAGCTTTAAGACAGGTAAGAACAGCCCTCTGAGTCAGTGTCCATCGCCCTCATGTTGGGTTTTGCTCTGTGTGAGCACATAGGCAATGACATGATGTCCTGGGGAAGGACAGGATGCCCAGTGGGAGCTGATGGTTATGAGGAGAATCACTTAAAAAACCTCCCAAAACCAAAAACAAAAAAGACCCAACAGCATAGGTATTGCTAGAACTAGATAACTGGTAATGATTTCACATAGTATTAAGCTCTGTTCATCAAGATGTCTCCCAGTAAATAGCATTACTGAAATGAACATTTGGCTCCATCCCAAGGACAGACATGCCTCGGACTTCTCTCCCCTTTGGTATGTATCGACCAGAAAGTATTAGAGAGAGAGTTAGCAGTGACCCATATATGTAAACCACCAGCATTTTCTGTTAGGGAAAAAATATCTGATTGTCCTTTCTAACCAGCTTTAAAGCCTCTATAGTTCAGTGTGAACCTTCAAAACATGGCAGGGAGCAATGTCCTGGGGCTGGAGAGACGTCTTCTGCATGCCCATGGTGTTCTGCTTGGGTTTTACAGAGACAAGTACTCCTGCATGTCTGAGATCCCTTCGTTGTTCGTGGTCCTCAAGGGAGAACACCAAATTAATAACGGCGCCCATCCCTCTACAGCCAAGCTTGTCCCAGTCCAGTGCTCACATGGCATCAGGAGCAAACAGGATGTGCCATGGGGAGGAGAGGGAGGTGGAAGAAAAAGAGGAGAGGCCAAACCCAGCCATGCCCTCATGTTGGATTTTCCCCTGCACTCTTTACCTGTAATTTCCTACTCTTCTGCCAGACACCTGAGAAGAGAAGCAAGAAATAAGCTGTACTCCTCCAGCTACCCCTCCATTGACTATGTATTTTCCACGGCCTATTTCCCTTTTTTATTTTTTCCTACCAGGTGTCTCACTCAATATATCCTGATCAATGCAAAAAAGGGCAAAATTCATGCCTTGCAGCACTAGGAATGCTGCAATTGGTGTTAAAACTGATGCTCTTTCAGCATAGATTTTTGTTGCTGTGCACATGAGGAGCTACTGGCTGCCAGCATGTGTGTAAGTGAAGTAACACCACCTCCAGAGCTCGCTTCCCACCAGAATTTGAGCTTAAAATGGCTCAAAGTTTCTCCTATCTACATGTGCCTCATGGTCAGCTGAAATGTTCTTATTAGGCAGGTCCCCAACCTTATCCTCACAGCCAAAAGGAAATGTGGAGTAGGGCATAAGAGGCTGTTGAAACCACATGTCATGTTTGGGTTTGCTGTGTCATAATGATTTTATTCTGGTTGGGATAAGGCTTTCTGCAGCTGTTTTCCTATGGAGCTGATGGCAAAGGGCAAGGACTCGGCTGATACTGAGCAAAAAGGAACAGCAGCAAGAGAGGGGATGTCCCAAGAGAGAAAACATTTTTGTTAAAAATGTATTGCTTGCATTGTATTAAGCATGCAAAATTCAGAGGCATTGTCTGTGGCTAAGAGGTAGAAGAAGGGATGTGGAATGAGGCTTCAGACCTCAAGCCTTCAAGTATTTTCCCTTTCTTTTGGCCTTCTGTATTTTCCCTTTTCTAAAAGTGGTATTAATAACAGCACCCCAGACACCACCTCCCCTGCAGAAAAGGTGGGTGTCCTGGGTGCTCCTGGGTGCTCCAGTTCCTCTCTACTATTAGAGGAAAGGAACTCTCCTTTCCCTGATTCCCTCACAGGTGGGACTCCTACTTGGACCTCATCCTCTAATTAATGTGTCAAAATGTACAACAATTATCCCAAAGGATGTGCTGCCTCCTGCACCAGGTACCTGCCCAAAACCCCCAGCTCATTGCTTTGGGATAGAAACATCCTTTGGGTGCCATTGAGTGGGTCCAGGTTTCAGCCAGTGCCTGCCTCGAGGTCAAAAGAGAACATGAATTTTTAACAAAAAAGTTCTGACATGAAATTAAAAGTTATTCCCTCTTTCAATGCAATGCCGAAGCACAACCCATGTCAGGATAGCATTTCATGGGAGAAAGTTAAACTTTCAAGGTTAATAATGTTTCTGAACAAAGTATATATCAGATTTTTTGGAGGCCTTTCTGCTGACTTACGTCTTGCACCCGTGAGTTTTGATGGGAACTAGAGACCTTGTGTTTGCAAACCTGTGCAATTTTGGGCACTAGAATAACCATTATATATCAACACCAAGAACAAAGAAAGCTCAGGGACTGTGTGAAACTCCTCTCACAACAACCCAAAAAAATAAAGAGGCAGCCCATTTGGCACTGAGCTCCCTGAGGAAACTGCGTGAACCCGAGGTGAAAGGCCTTTTCTTCTATTCCCAGGCTGCTGAACCATCTAGCTCTCCTCATTCATTACCCCGAGTTAAGCTTTGCAAGCTTACAGTAAACCTGGGAGAGCTCAGGTTTTCTACAGAGGAATTTCACATTAAGAATTCGATTCCCCCGCCTCCAGCCTGTTCCCCTGAATCTTCAAACAGAACACCTGATATAAACCTAAAATCCTAATCTAGCCTGAAGTGCATTAATAGAAGCTTTGATTTTTCTGTTTAAAAAAGAAGAGAATTAGCTCCATAATCCTACTAGTTATACTTCTAACAATATTATTTTAAGACAATTAATTCATATTTAAAAATAATGAAATTACTAGCACAAGACACTAAACTTCTTTTAGTATATTAAATTGGGCAGATTGCTTCTCTCCTTCTAATTATGAATGTAGCAGTTACAAAAGAAACTGTCATTTTGATAGAGTAAAAGACAATCTGTCTGCCAAAAGTGTCCAACCATAATTCTAAAAAAAAAGTCATCTGCATCAAGAACATGCTACTTTGTTTGATGTACTGTCTTATTGGAAACCTAATTTGCTTTCAACCTCTGAGACAACACATAACATAAGTTTGTGTGACTAATTTTCTTGGAAATATGAGTAATTAGAATACGGGACCATTTCCATCGCAGGAATGGGTAGCTTGCAAAATCCGAAATAAAACCACTTTAAGGTCGCTTTCTTTTCCCTTTCAGCCACATAGGGAAGGGAGAGGGATGGCTTTGCACAGCGGAACGTAAGCTCACATGTAAATCGCGAACTACCGCAAAGTACGGAGAGGTTTATTACCTGAGGTGAGCACTCCCAGAGCTCCTGGAGTATAAAAGCATTAGCCGTATGTTCTAACCGAGCCATAAAAATCAATAAACAGGAACCCCCCACCTGTGCTATGGCCCCAGTGTTAAGTTTTATACACGTAGTAATAGTGCATATCAATTTTCACCACCCTTCCTACGCTAGCTATTACAAGGCGTACAACCACCGGAGGGACTGCGAGAGCAGTGCCATTCATCCCACGGAGTTGTCCAGATGCCAGCTCCATTGCATCATTGTCAATTTTATTCTATCTACAACTGGACAAGGCTGCAGCCCCGGCTCCTATCCACCCACTCAACCCCGTAACAATTGCAAACTCTGTTCGGCTGGTTAAAGAGTTTACAAGCCAGCTGAAAGAAAACAGAACAGTTGCATATTAATGCACCCAACCCCTGAAAGATCACATAATGGAGCGGGAGAAATGTGTAACTGCAACCAATATGGGATCTTGTCCAGCTGCCGCAGCCTGTGGATCAGTGACCGGGTTTTTAAATAAATTAATGATAAGCATCCATATGCAGCTGCGCCAGGTTTCGGCTGCAACTGGTTGTGTTGCTGGAGGCTCCTAAGTTGCCCAGAGGTATGGGAAGCACGGGTCGTCAAGCTACTGGATGCTAAAAATCAAACAGCCCTGCAGATGTGGTAGCTCTGCCAGGTTGCAAAAATAACCACTAAATCATGCTTATCTTATAATTAAAAAGAATGCCCCTGATAAGGCAGGGAGGAGTATGAGAATAAACCTTTGCCACGTACTTTCCACTATTCATTAATCTATGGAAATAAGGGTGGCAGGTTTATTTAAGTATCAAGGAGGCCAGGAAAGTTGGTTGCTTCTTGTTTTCAAACCAGGATGAAAAAAAACAATAAAGGCAACACAAAAAAAACTTTAAAGAATATTTCATTCTACAGGCATCCCTTAAAAGTGTCAGGCTTTCTAATTACAGCCCCAACATGACCACTGAAGCCTTTAGCAAGTAATGAGAAGCACTTGAGGATGAAGGCTTTGATTCTGAAATAAGTCTGACCTAAGAGTAGTTTCCCTTTATGAAGATGTGGTAGCTTCAGTTTTAATAGGCATGAAGGAAAGAAAAAAATAGCAAAAAAAACCCCCAGCACTTCACGATGACCCTTTCTCCCCTCCCCAACAAAAAGACAAGGAGTTTTATCTGCCTGAGGTTGCTTCTGATAGTGCTTATGGTCCGGAAGTACCACTCATAGGCACTTAAAGCAGCATCACTCAGAAGCATAAAAATAGAATAAAGTTGTACAGCAAATGAGAAATTACGATATATCTCAAGTGTTGTGACACGAAATAAGCAAAACAAACACTCCCAACATTCCCTGAAACTGATAAAAATCTATCTGAAATTATTAGTGCCATCAAGGTGCTGCTTAGGATGAAGAAGTGCCTTTGAAAGCTCTGTGCAGTGAGAGTCAGACAGCTTTGTGGTGGAGTTAACCATTTTAGGCAATGGGAAGAAAGTAAGACCATTGTCGTTGTGAACAGCTGGCATACAATAGATAATTTAAGGGAAAGTGACCCTCATGTATAATTTTTAACTGAAGAACTGTCAGGCCCCATTAGTTCCAATAGGGCCTGGTAGCACTGAGGTAGGTTTATAGTGGTTTTGTATGAGAAGAGTTTCCAACACAGAAGCAAAAAAAAAAAAAATAATAATTTTAAGGGAACTTTTGTGGATTCAGAATTATTTCCTTTTCTTTTTAGTCTTAACTGCTGCTTGAGACAATGACATATCTGCTTTTCTTTCAGAAAGGAACCCAGAAAACAGTAAAAGTATATTTTGGAGCCAGTTTAACCAATTACTGCTGTTTGAAACAACAGCATCTCTGCTTTTCTTTTCAGAAGAGAACCCAGAAAATGGTAAAAACATATTTTGGGTCCAGTTTAGCCATGTTTTGAGCCTCATGTGCTGATAATGCTGAAGAATTCTGAGAGACACCCATTAAACATGGAAACTGTGCTTTTAAATCTACGTCACCGCCTTGGCCAGTGAATAAAAAGGCAAGTAAAAGAGCAAGGAAAGAAAGCAGGACTCCTTAAATAAGTGCAAATAATGAAGGGTAGAACCTGAGTAGAACATAAAAAGTGAGCAAGTTAGGTAAAATAAAGCTCCGGCACCATTTCTGCAGACGTATTTTAGAGGCCAGTCCAACATTATAAACAATTGCTATAAAACCTGAAAGGTCCAGGTGTCGCTAAGTCATGTTTACTTTATGGCTTTCACTTTGCTATTTGGCAGAACTTCTAAGGCTGTACTGAGTGATGTTGCCCTTAACTTAAAGCACTATAGCTTTCTTGCCCAAACTTAAAAGAGATACTGTAAAATTATTTAGCAACTTCTTGGGCCATAAACCCAGAGTCCTCTCCTGAGTGTCAGTCAGCCCCACTTTAAAAGCTGTGATTTGATGGTGGGTGTGTGGTGGGTCTTGGGGACATTCATGGGAATTGGGGTAAAGAGGGCCAAGACCGAGCACGTTCCTTTCCTCCTTCAAAGGGCTCATGCTCATGGCAGCCTTGTGCCTCCTGGATGCTTGAGGGCATGGGGAAAATGGGGGGAAAAACCAGTAAATAAGGTTTTAAGTAAATAAGCCCAAAGGTTTGGACTTTTCTCCTTGTGGAGTTCTCATTCCTTGGGGAAAGTGGTGTGGCAGGAAGGTGGTGGGTTTGGGGGAAGTTACCCCCTGCACTGTTGGGGTCCCACCATGCTTTTTGTAGGAGCCAAGCGTGGCTGGGTAACACAAAGCCAGAATGCTGTCATAGCTGAGGTCAATATTGGGTTTAAAGTAAATAAGATTAGTTAATGATGGCCTTAATGAGTTGACTTAAGGTCTATATATGGAAAAAAAAAAAGATAAAAAACATAGACTGTCATTTAAAGAAATGGTAAAAGAACCATCCTTTTAAACTCAACTCAAATAATATGACAATAAAGCCAGGAGTTATAGGTACTGCAGATTGTCCTTTACTAGACACTCTATTACGTGTAGTCATTAGGCCAGCTATAAAAAGAAGGTTTAAATACTAATGTATTTTTTAATTTGTTTTATACCCTAAACAAGCAATCAATGTACATTAATAAACATAATTGTTTTTTTGGCATTTGTCCATTCATTTGGTCTACCTTGTCAGCTCCGGCAAACACATCAGCAAAATTCAGTAACCACAATACACAAGAAGGAAACACCAATGAGGCCATCTGAAATATGCAGAATGTATTGAATTACTTTATTGCTCCGCTATTGACAGACAGAAACCCCCAAAGTTGACCATAACTGTCCTCCTGTCCATCTTAAACAATGACTTTGACAGGTTTTTGTCCACAAATACAGCTTTGGAGTGCTGTTGCAAAGAACCTTTAACGAGGTGGTAAATATGTTTACCTTTGATAAGGTGAGCTGCCTGATAAGATAAGGTGGATGGCCACTTTTCAAAAGCAAACATGCACAGAGCTCAGAGCTTTCACCCAGGAGCTGTGCTGGATTTGATCAGCATAAGGAAACGTCTACTCACTCTGGAATAGCTTCCTGAAATCAATTTGTTCCTTTTCAGTTTTAATTATAAAATACCACTCGCTAGAGAGAGATTTATTCACTCAAGAGGGGGCAATGTTGGAGAAGGATGTGCAAAAGGTGCTCATCTCTGTAGTCTTAGCAATTAGGGTGCAACTCTCAGTTTAACTAGGACACTGTGAGTATCTACCTCCTGTCTGTCACCTCCAAGCAATCCCATCCAAGGGACAGAACGTCCTGCAAATGGAAAGATCAGGAAATATCTCAGAGGAGGAGACTCTCGTTGCTCTGGTGTGATTATCCTGAGTGCTAGTGACCAGAGAAATGCATACCAACAAGAAGCTCCACTGGGGGCAAAATCTGTGTTGAGACCCTATAATGCTTCCTGACATCTCCACCAGGTTCTCTCCGTAGGTGACCCCACCATGGCAATCCTGGCTGGCCCCTTGGTCGTGGGCGAGGAGAAGGGAGGTAACGTGGGCAGTGTCTGCGCCACAGAAATCTCTTAAAATGTCACTTCTCGGGGGAGAGGAAAACAAAATTGTTGCAAGAGCAACAGAAGCTGCAAAGTCCAAAATGGGAGCTCCACTAAAGCCTTTAACGCACTAGAAAATTTATGAAAACATGAATAAAAGGTAACTTATTCAGTGTCAGCCTTACATATTTATAGTTTAAAAATTAGTCAAAGTTTATGTCCCGAGGTTGCACCTACAGGAAGCCAGATGTGTGCCTTCTGCATGTGACCTAAGACAGGCCTGAAGCAACAACTAGATAATTTCTCGCTCATACTCCACACCGTCGATCGCGGCGGCTTTCTGAGGTGAGAGAATCTGACAGCACTAACTCTCCAGGGCAGAACTTTCCAGTCAAGTGGATCAACGGACTGAAAATCTCTTATGAATAGTCATTAGGCCTTCATTACAAACCCCTCACAACCCAGTTCTCTTTTCGCAACCAAATGCCTTTTGTCATCTTCACAAGGTGCATCATTTAATTACCAATTGATTTCTTTATATATGACAACATGTCAGATAGCAAAATACAGTGTATCTCCCTTAGGGGGAGAAGTCTGTTAACTATCAGCGTGCCAGATTACTGAATTTAGCTGGAAGACAGCTATTCCCTCCACTGCGCCTTTATTTCAACTCGCTTTCCAGTTTTCAGGAGGAGCAACGTGGGGAAGAGGTAAAGGCGAGGAGCAGTGCAAGGAGGGATTATTTCCCCCGCATTCTGTCAAGAAATTAAAGCTGACTTCCAGCGTTTCTCACTCTGTTTTTAGGCAGGGGCACCCCATGCACACACACATGTACGTTGGCATTGGCGGCTGTGTGCACACACAGAGCCGGGCTCAAACACGTCAAACAATTGTTCTCATTATCCCAGGAATTTACCCAGCTTCTGACTTTGCTAGCACGCTGAATCTTCCCCTTCACAACTGCAGCCTGATAATCAAGCCAGTACTGTATTAATAAGCTGAATAATAAGGGAATTTCAGAAATGTACAGGACCATTATACGGTAACAATAAAACCTCAAACTGAGTAAACCAGAGCAGCGCTGAAGGTAGGCGTCGGGAAAGAATGAAACCAGTGTTGCAGTAATGCACTCCATTGTATGGCAGTGTAAATGCCTGCTTCTTTCATACACAGAAGCTACATTACACGAGTCCGAAATGTTCTCAGAGCATCACTGTGCCTGGTTGTGATAGAACCTGGCACCAGCAAGCACTGAAAGCTGACATTATACTGTAGGATGTGCTGCAGGTGTGCAGGCCTGCGAACGTGCTCTAATTACATATTTTCCTGCAGAGCAACAATTAAGGTCGCCAAAATAATTGCCAGTTTCTTAATCCCTCTCTAACAAGACTGACATAAGGAATGGTTTATTTTTCTCTGGTTATTTTGAAAGTGTTCTTGAGATTTTGGGGTTTTTTTTCTAGTGCGCTGCATAAAACTAATTCTTACATTCACATGTGTGATTATAGCCATTGTTGCTGCTGGGATGGGTTTTTTAAGGGCAAACCTTTTCTGAATTCTAGAGTACAACTAAAATAATGAAGAAATGCTGATTGTATAACCTGGCGTGCTGTTTCAACATTTTCCCTGCAAGAAAGTACTTATTTTCCCTTTCTGCATGCATTTGTTCTGTGTTTTGGGGCTCTTTTTCAAGACTACAAGCTCCAGGTCAGTGCTCAGAGCCCTCCACAGTGGCATTAGGACTGCACTATTCCAGTCAGGCAGCCAGAGAACTACAGAGTCCCGACTGTGTCCAGGGTTCAATAAAGAATCACCTTTATTTTCATTACAACTGGCCTTATCTACTGTGGGAGACATTACAGAGGCTTCTTTCTCAGAGGCGTCAAGCACTTGACTTCAAACAATTGAAACAATTGTGGTACATGAGACAGAAAGGAGATGTCTGGTGCATCTATTTGCAAAGCTGAGGCATTTAACAGCAACCATTATACATTGTAGTTATATATAGCCCTCTTGTAGACCTTGGGAATAGTGGCCAGAATGAGTCAAACCCAGAGCTGGGATCAACAGCCGCAAGTCAACAGTTTTTCATCGGGAAGCACCGAATGATACGAGCCAGGAACCCTCTATCCCTTCCCTCTGACTCTTACAAAAGTGGAAAGTGTTGGATAAAGCTGTGGTCTCAGTCTCTGCACAGACACCTTCTCCTCCTCTAAGGCTTCAGAGCTTTAAGCTCAGCTCAAGCCTAGGCTCTCATCTTGACCTGAAGAGGTCCCTTGGGACATCTAACCTTTGAGGTGACATCTGCAGAACCTGGGTCAGACCCACACAGTGTTCCTGAATAAAGCCTCTGGAAGGTATTTTATGTAGAAATGCAGGGACATTTGTATTCAGTCATGTTAAGACGAACCTCCACTTCTGGGTTAAGCCAAAGGTTAATAGTCTGCTCTTAATTATATTTTTAAATAGTAGAACTTCTTTCCAACATTCTGACAGAGCCTGCTGTCCCTGCTCTACCTATGAGCAGATCCTACTGATGTCAGAATGAGTATTGCTTATGTCAGGATTAAATTTATCTGAGCAACCCCAAAGATCAAACAAAAAATGCCACACAGCCCCAGTCAAAGGATGTCCAGAGGTATGCCAGGGAGATTGGCTTGACATGCGAAATCACATTCAAACATCTAAGAATATTAGCATTAATGAACCAGGCAAGACACCCTTTGATAATTGTTGGCAATCTGAAAACTTTGCTCTGAGGATATTAAAAGTAAACTGTTATCATCTGATTGCCAGTTTTAACCCCACTGATAGAAGCTGCCACAACCTGTCAGCATTAAATATATAACAAGGGGGTTATGAATATAAATTCTTGCTAGGGAGCGTAGGTAGATGTCCACCTTTGCAAAGGGCATTACACGTTCACAGACTGCAGAAGTGATACTAATATCACAGACTCCTACTAAGTTACTAGTTTTACTGCTAACTCCACTACTCACTTTCTAAATTTGTCCCTCTTTCCTACACTTCTCTTGAAGTCTTCCCCCAACAAAGATGAGCTAATCAGTTGCTTAGACACCCGTCCTCATAAAGCTGTTCACATCTTTTTATGCTTCACCTGCAAAAGCCACAAGTGTGGTACCATGATATGGGAAAATATATTTTCCCTCATTGTACTTATTACTTTGCAATGATCATTGATTCATTCTGCAAGTGAGTAAACAAAGGAAATTTAAACTTTAACGGATATTAAATTATTTGCAAATGAATCGTTTGCTTTTCTCAAAAAGGACAAATGTATTTTGTTCACTTGAAACCTACTTAGAGAAGCTGCATGGGAATGATAAAACTCAAAGTTCAGGGTCATCTACAACCAGGTCAAAATTTTCAGACCTGGTAATGTCATTAATACTGTGTATAGAAACATATGGCGTGGTTCTCCAAAGAGCATAACTTCACTTGTTGGCACTGAATCTTCAGTCTCCAGCATAAGTGCCATGCTGGGTGATGCTGCTGTAGGCACCTGATTGGGTTTCCAGGTTGGAAAACTGATCTTAATGGGTCCATGGCCTGCAGACACTGGGAAGGGTCACAGCAGAAGGCAGATCAGAGCCAAAGCATGACTGTAAGACAGGGCCAAGTCTCATTGGTTTTATTCACGTGAGAATTGCGGTGATTTCAGCAGGGAGGGCATGGCCCTGTTTACATGAAAATGCTTTGAAGGGAAATATTTTAGGTTTTGATCAGAACCTCATTTACATTCTTACAAAGAAACTGCGAAGAGTTATAAATGAGCTGTAGAGTATATTATAAAACACATTTTAAAAGTAACACATGCCCAGAGATGGATAACATTAAAATAAAAGTAGGTGCAATATCCAAGATGAACATTTCTCATGAGCAAACACCACGCGAGAAAGCATTCCACAGGCATAACTTTGCAGATAATCAAAGCCAAGTATTAATACATTTTTATCAGTCCACCTTCTAAACAATATTTCAGTAGATTTCCTTTCACACAGTGATATTTGCAATAAATGTTCTGCCTTTGTTTTAAAGTCAGTCCGTAGAAAGATGACATCAGCTTAGCAAACAATAAAGTGCCTGTAATATTGTCTCCAGAGGGCTGTTACATTTACTTTGTAGCAGTAAAATTCAATTTTCAAAAAACACTACATGAATGATGTTAGGTTATTAACCCTATCACCACCGTAAAACATCATCATTGTGTGCAGAATGTAGGTCACTATCTAGGAGCTAGAAGTTGCTTTTTGTTAAATAATCCATTTAAGCTGCTTTTCTTTCCTATAGCTTGGGTTGTGTCCCTTCCCTTTGAGAAAAAACAAACCAAAAAACAGTCTCATTTTTAATCTCAAGGCTCTGAGCAAGCGTCCTTATTACACATCTCATTTTAAGGTGTTCTTCCTTTGTTACTTTCAGATTTGGCCGCACACTTTTGAAGAGCAACTCTCTGTGAATTCTTGTTATTCAGAGCTGCTCTCAAAGAGAGAGAGAGAGGGGGGGAAAAAAAAAGTGTATCAGATCAGCCTACGCCTGTGGTGACTCTCACAAGTTTCAGTTCAAGGAAAGAGAAGAAAATCAGCAGCTACAAATTCTGACTCATTTTGAAATTTCAGCGCGATTGAGAAGCCACCGTCCTGATTTGGGGACTGAGTGCTCAGCCCCTGCTCATGCTCAGAGCTGAACCTGGTTTTCCTTAGCAAGCTCCAGGGCAAAGAAAGATCAGCGAGCAAACTGTCCGCAAGCCAACCCGTCACATGGCTCCCTGTAAAGAGGATTTGCATACCTGACACAGCTATGGAAATATTCCCGGTGCGGGAAGGGGCGAGAGAGAAGGACTAATAGCGCCCCGCTATCAGGATGCAAGGGGTTAACTAGTTAAACTTCTACAACCCCCCACAGTAACTTTCCAAAAGCTGACAATAAGTAAAAGAAGTGCTGGTTATCCATTTTTTAAAGGGATGGGATTGGTTTTAGAAGAAAGGGAAAGAGGATCAAACACCTCAGAGCAACAAAAGGTTGTGTCAGAGGGCCCTCAATCACAAACCTCCTTCAACAAGAGATATTCCAACCTTCCAGAGCAGTTACCCGGGCAGCACGGCTAAAAAGTTCCCTGACATGAAAAGAACAAAAACAGAAGGGACAGAGGTAGTTATTGTTATGCACACTCCTCTTTTTTTTTTTTTTTTTTTTTCTGGGGCTTTTTTTCTCCCCCACAAAACTTTTTGCATAAGCTGTTCGGGAGAGAAGTAATAGTGCTGCTTATTGAAAAGAAATCCCCCCTCTTTGCATCTCCTACCTCCTAGGTTGGGAGGTATGGCCCAGCCGATTCTAAGCCAGGAACACCTGATGAAAGGGGAAGGTCAGCTCTGTGAATGCTTCAAAAAAGGCATCCAAAATTAATAAACATAATTATAATGTCTCATGGTTTTCATCGCCCCCTGAACACATATTTGAATTTTTTTTTCCTCCTTCCTGACAAGCGAAGTCTTGTGCACACAAAGAATGTAAATTATTTTCGTTTGCAGTGTCAGGTCTTGGAGGTATCTTAACAGCATGTAAGAATTTTCCACTTAAATGTAAATTATTAACAAGTCAGAGTTTTCATTTGTTTTATCTCCTGATGTGCAATCTAAATAAATAAATGGCACACTTTACAGTGCTCACCACCCACTTCTCTGCTCTTTCAGAAATGTACTTTATATGTGCTACCTTTGCTTGAATAGGATGGTGGATCATTCTCTTTCATCATTTATCTTTGTCTCAGTGCTTCTGAGGGGTTGAGGTTGTTGTTTTTTTGCTAAAACAAATTTACCTCTAGTACTTCATCAAGTTTTCCTGTGTAATATCGCTAAGTAAACAGCACAGTGGTTTATTCATAAAATATTCATATTTCAAAATGTTCCTTCCCAGCCACCCCTCCTGGGTTTACCTATGTTTACAAATATGTAAGCCTTGTTAATATGCCTTGTCTGGGGAATGGTGAGTAGTGACCCTCCTTGAGGCACAGCTCTTGCTGAAGAAGTGTATTATTTCAGCTGGGAGAACAGCAAAGCTCTGGGATGAGACTGATTGATTAAGACCAGATGGATGGCCACACATAGGTGTGACAAAAATAGAAACACATTGCAAACATTCCTGGCATTGTCCTCCTGTGGTCTGGGAGGTGGATGGACCCGGTGGTACCTTATCTACCTCCTGATGGGCTCCAGAATTGAAGAATGTTAATGAAAGCTAACTCTGCCTCCTCGCCTGCCTTACAGTGACACTTATTACAAAGAATCAAGCTTAAAATTGCATCTTGTAAATAGACTCTGGGTTCTTCCCCCAGCCCTAATCGAAAAATGACAGCTGGCATGCCACTGGAAAGCATTCACACACATTTCCCTGAAAGTAATTCGAAGTAAGGAGCTCAGAAAGAAAGAAAGAGAAGGAAAGAGAAAACAAACAGAGCATACCCACATCCTTTCCTTAAAATTAAACTTTCAGAAACCACATAAAGGAGTAAGTGAAAAATGAATGACCTCTGGTTTGTAGAAGAATGTTTCACTGAAACCCTCTCAGCATTTATGTTTATTGGCCATAAACTGACCAACCCTCTCCGCAAGGCTGTGGTTGTTCTTCACAGAAATGCTGAACCAAGGGCCTGAATCCCACTCACCTCACTGAAGTGAGTGGTTTCAAGAAAAAAGGGGAGGCAACTAGCAGGATTTGTCCCATTGTGGCCGTGCACTCCTCAGAGATGCTGTCCCTGCCTGGCCATATCCACCCTTTACCTTTCATCACAATGCAGGATGTATTTCTCAAACTATGAAAAATGCCATGAACTAAACCTTCCGTTCACGTGGAGAGTGTCAGGAGCTGTGGGAAGGAGGTGGGAAGCAGTGCAAGACCAGGCTCCCAGGGCCACCTCCCTCCTGTCCCTCCACCTATGGCACACCCCAAATGGGTTGCATGGCGAGCTCCAGGCACAGCCCTGACACCAAGACACGTCTAAAATCACGGGAGTATCCCAAGCCACTGCCTGGCACCACTCTTTTCCCATGGCACAGCGTGGAGCCTCCTGACAGCCATGGAGGGAGAAGGGAGAAAACAGACCCTCAGGTTTTCTGTCCCTCTCCCTAAAACTCCAGTTCAGCCCCAGCGTGAGCTTTTCACTCCCCTCTCACGGGCCTGAACCGATTACCTACTTGTTATAAATCTTCTCAGGTTTCACAGGCACACATGCCGGTAGGTTCCCAACCCACATTTCGGGACGTCGGGGGCTCACAGAGACACATTCTCACACATGCAAAAGCCCTATGATGGATCAGGGGCTCCTCCATTCACCCCTCCACTTTAAGCAAAACCGTTCCTAATATACCTTTTCATACGTGAAGCATAATGAATGTACCTTTTCTTAGGCATGTACAATACTGTACTTTCACCCACTGGCAAAGAAGTTCGCTAAATTACTAAGAGCGTTTAAAGAGGTGGCATTCATTGTAATATACAAAGGAATTTAAAGCACATTTACAAATGAATCGGCAGGCACGCCAACAGGAAAAACAAGTTTAAATGTAAAATTCAAAAAAACCCCAAAAATATAAAATTGAGGATCGCTTGAAATTATTATTATGATATGAAAATGTTTGTCCATTCTGCAGGCTGAAAACTACTTAATTTCTCTTCATCTGCAATTCAGGTGATGGTGGTTTTAAAGAAATATTCCTTTCCTTGGTTTCCTTCCCCCCTCCCCAGCTGAGTAATAAAACATAGACTGATTTAAATAAGAATCATTATGCTCAGAAGGCCTCCTTTGGCTGGAAGACTTTTGTTCCACATGTCCCATAATCTCACTCCCACATGGCTGCCATAAGGTTGATGCTGAAATCAAACTCTACTATAGTATTTGCTTTTAGACACAGCAAAAATATGTATATCAGTTTGGGGAACGGAGTCCTATAATTTAGGTAATGGGAGAAATATACTTGGGATAGAAACCTCTTGACTTTGCTGCTCCCTTCCCTGTGTTTTCCCCTCATCCAGGTTGCTATTAGCATATGAAAAATGCTTTTAATTTTATCCATTTCTGGCCATATCTGTCACACACACAAGCGAGATAGCAGTTAGGTTTCGACTTATCTCTTCTTTACGACCTCAGCAGCAGGTTTAAAATAGATCACGCTCTTCTCGTTATTTGCAGCCAAGGTGTGTGTAACTCCCTTCCTGAGCAAAACCTGATAAAGGAGGAGCAAGCCACCCCATGGGAGGTGGTTTGCTCCCAACTCAACCCCAGAAGTCTCTATCGCAGCATCTCACAGCTCTGGTTTTATTTGACAAGTACAAGTCAGGGCAGCTCTCACCCATTACTCGGGTCACAACGTGGCGAGGCTGGAAGTTATGGCCCTATTTTTAAGCATTTTCTATGTGGTGTTTATCTGTTTCCTTAAAACTCCCACTTCCACCCCTGCCCTACGGACGGAGCGCACGCGGCACCGCGGCTCCCACGCGCCCTTTTTCCAAGACAAGGCGACTTTGTTTTACACCCAGAGACACCTCCCAGCCAAACCCCATCCCCAAATTCTTCTCAGGCACACGTGACACGAGGCGATCCATGGCAGAGCCCAGGGAACGCTCTCAGCAATATGCAATCCATTTTCACACATGCTATGGATCTCATGGCGTCAGTCATACGGTCACTGCACACACAAAGTATTTAAAGCCCATTTCTGCTACTTTTTAAGTAAATTAAAAACTCCCATTGCCTCCCAGGCAATTAGGCTGAGGCCCTAGGACTGGCTTAAAGCAGTGAGGTTCTGAGAGTTTACGTTTAGTGGTATCTGGCCTGGGAATTCTTGTGGCTTAGTAAAATTTTGCACACGCACTCTCCAACTTGGCTTTCTGGGACATGTTGGGGAAATGGCTATTTTTGCATGGATGTTAAAAAAAAGGCATAAAATTATGCTCCATTTTAATGAAAGGGTGGTTTTGCTTGACAAAACATATGTCTCTTATTAACAGTATTAATAGAAATAGGCCTGCTTTCAAACTTGCAATGAAACGTGACAAAACCCAGGGCTGGGTTCTCAGCTGAGCTTCAGGCACCTTTGCAACCCACTGCAGGCCCACCTAGCAAAACCCATCTCTTGTGAAAAAACCCATCTCTCTGAGCATCCCACTAAATACCTGCAAGGCCAAGAGCTATACCACGAGATCATTTTGCAGATTGCTTTCTCCAGCTGGGAAATTCAGGCGATCCTCCTTGCATCACACAGCAGCCAAAATAGGTATGTGTTGTCTGCCTATATAGTTTTGGGTTTTTGTCTTGGATCAACCCAAAGGAGCCATGGGAATGGCTTTTGTCAGTGGTGCCCACTCATCTACAGTGGTTAATAATAGCCAGGCAGCTCCAACCTTCTGGCTGGCATCAGCAGGACCCATGGATGTGAAATACTGCAGGAGAAAAATCTGGGAGTGTCCAGACCAGTTCAGAGAAGAACAGCCTCCCTTGCTAGAAGTTTTAACTTGAAGAATAAAGGGCACCTTGCTCTAATTAGGCAGATTAAGCTGATGAGCAAAGCACCTGAAACAACTTTTCCTCCCCACCTCGCCTGAAAGGAAAGAGCTCTCCTTAGTAAATAAACCAGCACAGTCCTTTCTCATTTTGACCATTTCTCACCATTTTACTCAACTGCCAGGGATACAGAAGCCTTAACCCTGACAACGCTTAAGTGAAAACTCCCCGGTTGGCTTTTTTTTACTTGCCTGACTTCTTTATTAAAGGCTTTCTGGCCGTGAGTGGGTGTCAGAGGTGCAGTATTTCACAGATCTGTGGGGCACTCCCTCATTTTGCTCTGTATCGAGATATTACAAGTTCCTCTTATTATAGAAAGCATGAAGAAAGATGACCGGCTCCAACTAAACTGATAGTCTCTGGGTATATTTATTTTATGATGATGGCAATGAAATAGCCCCTTATATATTTTCTATTGTCTTCAATAAAGGCACACTTTAATCACAAACTGACATATGAAACCTGCCTATTGGCCTATTGATATTTCTTTTGCACTGAGCAAGAAGCCAATAACCTATTTTAAATATAACTTTTAAAAACGACATTACCTAAGAAAAAGCTAGCAGTATTCCTGATAAAATATATTGTGGTGAGGCTGAAAAGTGCATGCAAAGCAAGCTGCATTATTAGAATGTTTAAATATTAATTATACCGCTGTGTAGTAAAGATGATCAACTGTGAGTGTCAACTAATTTTCTAAAAGCTGCAATGTTGGATGTCGTCTAAACTTCTATTGTTAAGCTAAAACTAAAAGCCCAGCAAGTTTAGTCTACTGGAGTGTGTTTATTTTTATTGGTTTCTGTATAATTTTTTTAAACGTAAACCAACTTTAACCCCTTTACTGTAATCTCTGCCAGTGGAGCTCCAATAGCACATCATAAAATTCCTATAATTCTTCAAAGCAATGTAGCTGGAAAAGGAAAAAAAAAAAAAAACAAACAAAACTGTGGACACTTTGCAACAAATGCCAACTATGAGATTCAGCCAATTAAATTTAACTCTTGCAAGTTCATTTTGCTGGCAATATACGTGTAGATGTAGGTTCAGCCTTCCCTCCCACATCCAATTTTGTTGGGAGCAACTCCCAGGCAGGCTGCTCGGTGCTGGGCTGGCTGTATTGTGTGAAAAATCCCGCTCAGGTGGTACCTAGAGCTGATAGGGGAGGGAGGCTGAGCAGACAGATGGGGAGGCAGATGTACAATGCTACATAAAAGTAGAAAGACTTATATTATCTTCTGTGAATGCCTTAAGTGACTGAGCGCAGGCAGCAGGTGGAGGGGTGCCAGGGCAGGGAATGAAGAGTTAACCAAAAAATGACTGTCATTTCTCTCCCTCCTAGCAGCTATTGCTCCCTCAGACTTTCAAGAGGAGGCACAAGACTCGAGTGAGAGAATCACTTTGAGATTCTTCTGTGAAGACAAAGAAATAGTGTGCGCCGAGGCTGGTAGGCTTCCTTCCGTCACTCATGGATGCTCTGCCAGGATTTCCCACCTGAGACAGATTGCGACGCATGTTCGAATCACTCATGCAGGAGAAGCAATACACAAGTTCAGTGTAAAGCCACTTTAAAAGCTCATCGGGTGCATACTTTACTTGTACAAAATACCTTATTCATGATGGAGCAGTGAGGGCCTAGGTAATTACTTGAATCAAGGTGGCCTCAGAAGTGTTTAAATCTACAAGGACACTTAGAGCATGAATAATGCAAAATAATTTGCATCTAAATTTTTTAAGTGTTCTTTATTCAAAAACTAAAATGCAGTTCCGATTAAAGTTTGATGAGTGAAAGCTGAGCACTTCATACCCACTGTGAAACGTCTCCTATTTGTGGAAATTATTTCAGACAGTGGTAAAGGGACAAAAGAGATCAAAAAAAAAAAAAAGTTGGTGATTAATCTGCATTTCTTTTAAGCCATCCTTATTCCATGAGGTTTGGTGAGTAGGAAGTTAATTTCTGAACTTGCTGGTCTGATACCAGCTACATTTCACCCCTCTAAAGCAGCCCCATCGAAAGCACAGCTCTAATTATTAACCAAACAAAATAACTATTCTTTTGCGTCCGATGATAGCGCGAAGCCGCTCGTGGCTCTGAAATTTGTCCAGTATCTCTTAGTGCAATTAATCTCGCTTCTGTCCCCGTCAACCTCTTTGGAAAAGCCTTACGTGCAAAAATACCCTGGCTGCCTCTCCCTCTGTGCTTATAGGGCAAGAGCTTGCATTTCTTCACTTGGAGCGGGTTGCATCCCTTTCTTTTGAATTTGCCATTGACAGCATAAACTGCCGCGTATATCATCGGTTCAGCACTTTATTATATCGTCTCTAGTCCTATTTTAGAACGTGTTGAGCAACCCCCATAAAAATTGTTAAAGAGGAAGGAGTGAACAAGACAAATGTTGTGTAACGCGCTCGCTGAAAATTATGCCTTTCTCTGCCTGGGCTGGAGGCAGAGGAGAGAGAGGGAGAGGGGAATGTCAGAAACAGCCGTTTTCGTGGGCAGACGTCAGTGATCCTCTTGTTAAATGTGCTTAATTCACGTTTATGTTTCCAACACTCGACCCTGCCCATCCAACTGGCGGGAACGCACCGAGAGTAGAGACATTCAAAGTTGGAGAGTTCTCAGATCCCCGGAGATTTTTACAGGAGACACTGCATGCATCTGCTCCCCGTTTTGCTCCTGCCCTCCACACCCAACGTCTTGCTGTGGTACAAGAGCCAGACCTTCCCAAAAGCAGCCCTGGGAGCAAGAGGGATGGTTTTTTCCAGCTGCTAAAACCTCAGGTCGGGAAATCTACTGGGATCCAACAGGTTAGGCAGGCAGCAAAGTTTTAAGCACAGGCTCACTCCGAGCAGCTAAACTTTAAAGGCCCCTTTGCAAAGGAAAATCATTTTCCTTCTGCAGCCCTTATAAAGAATAAAGACTTCCAATTTATTACCGGCTCGAAAGCTGGCTGCCACTTTATTGGACTTTCAGATGAGTGTGCTCGCCACGCTTTCTTAGGGAGAGGATCTGCTACGTTTTTCTTGGATTTGGAACAATGCGAACATTTTTTTAACTCATTGAACAAAGATTTCCCCAGCAACAGACCCCCTGCTCAGCAGGTCACCTATCTTTGCGACAGTTTTTCTTTTCCCACGCTAACCCTAGGGCTCATTTGCATAAGGTCTCTGTTGTGACAATTAGTTTCAGGTGAGCTGATTTCTATGAGGTTTGCCCAAGACGATACACAAGCTCTGGGCCTCCCTGATCCTGGCCCTAATTGCGACTGACTGGCACCAGACACAATCACCCTCTTGATTCAGCAAATTGTCCTGCAAGTAGCTTGTTGTGACCCTGCAATGCACAAATCATATCATGTCAGCCTGGCATAGTAAACAGTGAATAAAGCAAATTCAGAAAAAAAAAAAGTTTCATAATAGCTCCTCCATCTTCTAGCCCCAGTGGACAAGAAGAATACAAATTAAAGCTATATCATATCTGTGTGCTGGTGGAAGAGGTGTCTCTGCCCTGACTAACAACTTTGGTTTGCTGGGGAGTTTTTTGGAGGTTGTTTTTAATTTGCTTTGGGAAAAAAAAAAAAAATCTGATGCTGCTTCATTCTGTCACCTGGGGAGAAATTCCCCAGGTAGCGTAGCCGGATCACTGTAAATACTTCCTAGCTTGTTGTGGTGGAAATAAGCATTATGTTCCTTCATCATCTCAGAAGGTAGATGGTACAGCCACATGCAGATTAATTGGGCTCCCAGACCGCCCACTCAGGGAAAATACAAATGCAAAAGACCATCTGACTTTTGGGAAGTTGGGACAGAACTTTTCCCAAAGTGCCCAGGAAGGAGCAGGGGGTGCAGGGAGACCTCACCCCACTTCTCCATGGCTGACAGTCCCTCGTCCCACCACAGCACAGCTTTGGGCTCACTCCTGCCTGTTTTGGAGCAGTGATAACCCTGTGGACTGGCTATTGACGTGTCGGGCTGGGGAAGCATGCAGCCTCTGAGATGGGCAAGGAAAAGGAACAACTAATAAATCCAAAGGGACAAAGACAGAGTTAAGGAGGCTGGAGGAACACCTTTAACTGCCACACTAATGATAACGCTTGGTCAGGATGAAGAACTGTCCTTATCTGTGAATAACTCCCTTTTCCTCCATTTGACTCACAGTTTTCATGTTATTTTTTGGTGTGATGCTCAATTCTTTCCTACCAGAGTAGCTCCGGCTGTGACCTCCGCCCCGTGAGTGTGAGTCAGGAGAGATTCCCTCCCCACCTTATATATTGCTTTTTTTTTTTTTTAAGTGAAGACTAATTTGCAAAATATTATTCACCATAGAGACAAAAACTGCTCCCCTGCTGTAACTGGGATATGAAGGGTAAACTCCAAGCCAGACAGGTATATTGAGTCCTGACTTCAGAGAGAGACCACAAAGGCAGGATTAGACCCCTCAAATATATTTTGTGATGATTATTATTGTGAATTAGATCAGGCTATTAGTTTTGGACTACTTTTAATCTCCTGGGGAAATCTGTATTTACATTTGGGTTGGGTTTTTTTCCCCCTGATGCAAATTGCTTCCCCAAATAAATAGTTATGTTAAAAATCCTAGTAAAAAAACTGTTTCAAAATCCTTCACTGACCATGGCTGGCAGCCAGTGTGAGAGGTCAGCCTGCCAGCCCCAACAGTTTGCAGCTGCAGTCGAGGTAACTATATAGGCAAAAGTGCATCTGACACAGTGCATTTCTGTTAATCTACTCTCTTATCAACTGATACAGGCAAAAAGTACTAATTGTTTATATGCATATGCAGATAAAAGTAAGAATGAAAAAAAAAATCTTCCCTCAGCTGTGAACACCAAATTTTACCCTGGGGAAAAAAAAAAACCTGCAGGGTGGGAGACTTAATTCTTCTTTACTGGTACAATTACATTGATTTAAAAGTCATTAAATCTTCTGATATTCCTGTGATCTCAGGAGTTGTTTATGACCTGGGGTTCTGTCCCAAGCATGCCTGTATGGCCTGAATAATGTGAAGGAGGTGGGGGATACCCCCTCACTGCAGGCAGGGCAGGCAGGGCAGCCACAATCCCACCCTGGGCTCCCCCAGCCTCACACTCTGTACCTTTGCAGGACATTGAGGTTGCATTTGGACACAGAAACAGGACAGGCAGCACTCCCAGAGCAGGACACAAGGTCAGCCTTGGGTTGCTTCTTCCCGTGGTGTGCACTATCCTCCCGGGAAACTTCCTGATCCCTCCTGCCCAGAAAGGTGCACAAGAGGAAGGACACTCAAAGTCCTGCCTGCCATGAACCTCTCCATGGACAACTGCAAAGCTCCCGACACTTTTGCCACCACACAAACGCTGCCAGGCTTTGGCTGGATTGTACAAACCCATCGTTCCAGCCTGAAGCACTGCTACCACGCTCAGTGGCAGCCCTGGCAGGAGCAGCTGGTTGCCCACCACTTGCCATCAGGCCAGGGCTGGGCTGTGGATGCACAGCAAGAGACGTCCCAAACCTCGCCTTCCCCCCTTTTTAACGTGTGTCCCCTTTTCACGGCATCCTGTGTCCCTGCTAATGCTTTTATCCCTCTCTTGTGACACAAACCATGCTTTTACACCAAAGGCAACACAGCGAGCTGATTTTGCACTTTAACCTTCAGCAATTCTGATTCTAATGCAAGGCAAAACTTTTAGATTTTTAAGTAAATAAACAGTTGATTCTGACAAAAAATGACTATTCCCTGAGGGGACATTTTTGTGAAACTGCGCCAGGTACAAAAAAAAATGTATATTTTTTGGCTTGGTCATGAAACTGTCAAAACACAACTCTAACATGTTTTGCTGCATATGTAATTTTTTTCCCACAGCTCTTTCCGAGCAATGCTTAATTCTGAATTCTTTCTGCACCCAGCACTTGCAAAGAAATTGATAGATGCACAAGCAATTCAAGCTGAGTTTCTAAGTGAGTGAAATAGAACAGCCAGAAGAAAGGAGGAGGAGAAAAGCAAGACAAAGACAGAGAAACTTTGTTAAACTTTCCAGATAAATTATATTTTTGAGATACAATTCACCCTCAAGATAGAGCTTTGGTGAGATTTAAGCAGGGGGAAGGTTTTCTACTGGCCCTGGGCACATGGGCTAAGTTTCACCTTCTGTGCTCATGTAACTTCATTTAATTTTATTTTTAACTGCTCTCTCTCTCTCTTGCTCTCTCTCATATATAGATATATGTTTGTATATGTAAATATCAAAGTATCTTGATCATAGTTGTGATTAAGAACTTCACTTTTACTAAAAACAGCTATGGCACTGCTCTTTAAAATAATAATATATTTTCCCAAGTGCCTTCACTGTTTCATCCCAGCAACTGAAACAGGGACAATCCTTTGTATGTTGAAATGTATAATTATCATGTAGCCAAAAGGGAGGGTGTAATTTTCACATCTGATTACAAGGGAAGAGTGTAAGTGAAGCTGCCTTGGTAAACTTACACTTGTTTACAGAGAGCAATACCTTTGATATTAAAAACTCCAAACATGTAAAATGCTGGAAAAAAATCAAGATTGTCATGCACCAAAGCTAAACATCAACAACAACAAACCCTAAGCAATTTTTTTGGCAGTTACAAATGAAAAGTCAATTCTCCTGTACTCGGGCTGTTCTCCTCACTTGAGGTGTTTGTTAAGAGAAAAATTGTTTTTGCACAGTGTGCTTTACTTGTTCATGTGGAAGGTTAAGAAGATGAAGATCCAGCATTATTAAAAAAAAAAAAAAAGGGGGGGTGGGGGAGATTTCAAATGTTTCTGCTGTTTATAGCTATACTTGGGGAGTTTAAACTAGAGAAATGCTTTTCATATTTGACTCCATCTTCACAGAATTTACTTCTCCTAAATGTGACTGCATTTGCTTTCAAGATTTTTGTGTTCTTTTTTTAAAAACACATGAACTTTCTCCTGTTTATTTCTTTTTATCTGTCTTTCTTTCTTTGCTGATTTACCTCTCATTAAATGAGCTTCTACTCATGTGAAATTAATTTCTGACCAAGTACAAGATGGTATCAAGGAAAGGAAGAGCTGTCAGAGAAAACATCACTTACCAAGGAGATTAAAGATAAGCAGAAAGATCACACTACAGGTAGAAGGAAAAAGTACTGAAAAACCAAGTAAGATATCAGAAACTGTTTAAAATGAGATTAAAGCATAATTGTTAGAGAGTTGTTTTTGTATTTTTAGAATTCATTAAAAACTCTCTACAAGCATTGGATGTCAAAGTATGATAATCTCAGGCTTTCACTAACCAAGAAAAAAGGAGGGGAGTGAGAAGGAAAACCAAATTATTTTTAGTATGTGGAAAACTCAGCTTTTTGTTAGAGTATGAAAAAATTCATATAATTAACATGTACAACATCTATCAACAAGACTGTGATAGGACCCTATTTTCTAAAGTATGTCCTTTTTTCCTGCCCTAAAATTAAGTTCCTGGTCCCATATCCTTGCTCTGAACATCATATCCATGGGAAAAAAACACCTACCACAACAACTAAAGCATAAGAAAAATAAAATGTAACCCAGTAATAACAGTAATTCCACTTGAGGATGCATGTAGTTACTTTAAAAGTGGTTTTGTCTTGTGCAGAAAGACATGAATGCAAGGGCTACCGAAAGCAATTTAATACCAGGTGGGGGCTGACATTAATCTTTCATGACAATAATATTGTGGTGTTACAGGAGGGCAAAACCAAATACCTTCTTGCACGTAGAACCACTTCCCTAAGAGTCTGTGCCTGTCTTGAAAACGCACGTATAGAATTGATGTATGGCCCCAAATTCATAATGAATAGGATTATTAAACAGTCTCCACTCGTGCAAATAATCAGACCTGTCCTCCTTTTGCTTCCCTTAGGTGTGATCCAAGCTTTCCCTGCGAGCAGTGCAGGAATGCTATTCCTCCTGGAATGGGCCACGTTTGGTGAGCCCAGGCTGTGCAGAGCTGTTTCCTGCAGCACACCGAGCCAAATTCTGTCTGTGGTTGAGAGCAGTGCCATGAAAGCCAACAGGGCTGCACAGGGTGTGCCTGAGGTCAACGCAGCTTCTGAGCAGCATTAGTGTACTTAAAACAACAAATTAATGTCTGTGGAACACTAATCAATGTTTGGTGCACTCCACATTTTTCACTGAGTTGTTAGAGTACATTTGCTTATATTTTGCACTATTTTAATTTAGCCATATTGATCAAACTGAACACTCAATAAGACCCTAGGCACCTTAGCCTTATTAAAATTAGTCAACTTGAAGTAAGTGAGCGGAGGAAGTAATGGAAACTATTCAAAGATTTAAATACAGTGCAGCCCACTTAAATAAATACCTGTTAATGAAATAAATCTGTATATGCACATATTTCCTCAGAAACAAATTATTAAGGAGGCCCTTTAGAAGAATAAGACTCAAACATATTCCTTAGTTTAAAATAGAAATATTTCTGTGTACATTTGTGTTTGCTGTGTTAAACTTGGGGAGTCCATGCTGACCTTTCTCATCAAAGCAGTTATCATTCTTTAGAGTCTTACAGTGTCAGAATTGATAAAAATGTCCCTAACTAACCTGTAAGTAAACACTGCTGTGGGGTTTTGGTAGCTCTACCAAATGAGTTTATCCCAGGAAGAGTAGAACTCATCTGGGCCGGCACCCAGAAAAGAATATCTGGGCAGCTGCAGAACTAAAATAAAAGGCATTTAACATGCAGTGGAAAAAATAAAAGTCATACAGTCTAGTCTTTACAAATAATACATCTTTGTCTTCAGAAAGTTCTATCTTTTTTTTTTTTAAGCAGGGGTAGAGAGGCGAGATGAGAGCACCAATTCCAAGGCTTGGCTTGAGCAGGGATTCACAGTACAGCTCCTTTTGGCACATCTCTGGAGCTCAAAATATTGTTTTTGAAAACATTGCTGTTTTTCAACAAAAATGGGAGATTAGACAACATCTTTGGCTGATTAATCCTCTCTGCTCTCTGAGGGGGTGACCTATGATCACATATTTTTTTAGCCGGGGAAAAAAAATCCACCACTCCGTAAACTCTTCCTGCGGTACCTACAAATGAATTAAGCTAAAAAGTGGGTAGAGGATCTGTGGAGGTTTCCTGGACTCCTTGCTTTAGGGAATGTCTTTAGAGGGCTTTGTATACCCATTTTTTTCCCCTAGTCCAATAAAAGATATTAGCTCTTTTCCCTGAGCAAAGTCCCTCTCATGAATTAGGCCCTACACTTGCAACTAGTGTGATATTGCTGGCCAGGTTTCACCCCAGTAAAATTCTAATCTATACTTTGTCTTGCAGAATTAAGAAGAAAATGCATATCAGCAGAATCTCCTCTCTACTTTATTTCATTTATAAATTACGAGAATGATGCTATTATATATTATTAATTTCTGCTGTTCTCCAACTCGGCTGCAGCAGTGAGCTGCGGATGTTGGAATGGTGTAATTATGTTCTAGTAGGGCAGCCATCCGTTTCCTTTCAAAAATTTACAGGATTCTTAATCATGCTGCTCATTTGGGTGCGCAGTAGCGAGGATGGCGAAACACAAACAGGGCACGTTCGTTTACACAGGAACACCTGCTTAGCATGATAGCAGATGTCAGTCAGCAAGCAGAACACAAAAGAAAAATATCAACAACAGCAAACTAGAAGCATTTTTAACTCAGTACAGAGATCTCTTGTCTGGGAGAAGCCAAAGGAAGGGGATGAGCCTTTGCAGGTCAAAGCAGAGGCGCGGTGATGATTTGGAAAGTCTCAGCCAATGTTCCCCAGGGACTGGGTCAAAAAATCCAAGACAAACTGCTCACTGGATGATGGGAAATTTAACAATTTCTCCTTCTAGAGGGTTACTTTTGCCAGCTTGATGCTAGGCATCTTTCAAGGGTCATCATAAATATATGGAATAGTTGATAACTACAGGGAAGTAGTTGAGAGGAGTAAAATCCAGAGAACTACTGCTCCATGTGTAAGCATTCCCGCTGCAACCACTTATTCTCAAGGCTTTAACTTTAAATGTTTCATCCAGGGCTGCATCTTGGCTCCCCCATCTCAAATTGAGAGCGTTTCTGTCTGGTGCATATTTTATGAAATAAAAAGATGTCAGCAGAGGCGCAAAAGTTCAACGATTTTGGGCTCTCCCGTGCAGCGCTCCAGCCTGGGAGTGGCCACACCTCTCCCAGGGAGGCGTCGGAAGCACGGAGCCCGAGCCGAGCCGTGGCAGGCAGGTATTAATAATCCCTCTCCGTGGCATAGGCAGTAACTACTCTTGCCCAGGATTGTTAGTATTCAGAGCGAGTCAACTTGCGTGGGTCCGTGCATTAAGGGCTCCCTAAGTATGCATTGACTTGATACCCAGTAATGGCTTCTAAGGAGCCGTTATGTAGTGCCGTGTCAATGATCCATGCATTGAGGACTCCCTAAGTACGCATTGACACGATAGACCGGAACGGCTCCGAAGAAGCCGTTACGGTCTATCATGCCAATGATCTGCGGATATTGGCAGTGCCTCCCACACTTCTGCAGAGACTGTAAAAGTCTCTGAAGAAGCTGTTATGATCTCAGTGGAAGGACCATCAATCAGGTCGATGGCAGGGTTGAGTTTTGCCATTTTTCCAACTGATCGTTGGGAGGCCTTGTGCTGCTTCTAGAGTTAGATTCAAAGAACGGACAAAATATAAAGGCTGCCCACCCACAGAGTGGTTCTGGGACTGTGCAGAGCTAAGCAGGATCATAATATGACCTCTGGTTTTATTTGGTTTTGGTTTCTAGTTCCAGCTGCTTCCAGATGGGAATCCTTGACCAAGTCGCTTCAACTCTTCCTACGTTTGTTTGCTCTCTTTTAGCGAGCGTGGAAAGGGATGACATCTTGTGAGTGAAGATTGCAGTGGGGCTTGGAAAATGTGAATTTAGAGCAGTTGGCTGCCCTAAAGGCTGGTGTGAACATCTCATCACTGATGGAGGGCTGAGATGAACGAGGTGTGTACACAGAATCACGCAATGGTTTGGGTTAGAAGGGACCCTAAAGACCATCCTGTTTCTAACCCCTGCCATGGGAATGGACACCTTCCACTAGACCAGGTTGCTCCAAGCCCTGTGCAACATCACACCTTTCACACCCAAGCACGCAGGCAAAGCTACACTGAAAGGAAGTCTTACTTCTAAAGTTTTGTAAACTTCTATCTCTTGAGTTTATATAGTTTCCATCCACTCAATTTCTGTGTATTCACATCAGATTCTGATATTCACATCAGTTCTGAGAATCACTGGTGGCAGAAGGTTATCTGTATTTTCTATGATGCCAAAACTTTCTATGAAAATGCTGTGAACCTCTTTTCCATGTCTTCTTTGGTACATGAATATATTTTTTAAATGTTTTAAGGTACATCATTCACAATGAAGTTTTAATTCATGCTAAGTCTATGACCACAAGACACTGCTTAACCAGCTGGTATTGTTTGTGTCTACTTTTCCATATTCTTTCAGGGAAAATTTGACCTTTTACTCTTTCATATTCACTTCATAATACTGTTGAGGGAGATGGAGCTACAGTAGAATTTAAGTATATAGAGTACTCTGCCTACTTTATACATTGGTTAGAATTGGATGATCTTTGTGGTCCTTTCCAACCCAAACTATTTGATGTTCCTATGATTCTCTGATGAAAATAAGCCCATTTATGGTATGATCCCCCATAATTTAATTTACATCTACATGGTTAAATGCTAGCAGACCACCAGAGAAAGACTGTAATCATACCTTGTGGAAAGCAGAGATCCTCAAGCAAGAAAAAGTAGAATTACTGTGCAGGTTGGAACACCATAGAGAGACCTTGTCTGTAGCCAGGCTGGCCTGAAAATTGTGAGCTCAAGAAACAAAAGAAACTGAGCAAAAGGAGATGGAGGAACATTACAGAGGATCAGAAAGGGTCATGATAAAGGAGAAATTGAGAGGACAGAGAAGTCTCAAGGAGCAGTGGTTATTAATCCCAGGTACCTCTTTCTTTGGACTCAAAGACTGAAATATTTTTAAGTGTATTTTCAGATGTGTGGAAGCACTAGATTTGTCCAGAGACTGGTATCCCAAATCTGTGGCAGTTTTGGCGCTGTTAATAATCAGTTTGGAGTTGTAGCTATCAGGTCCACAACAACATCGCCAGCAAACAAAGAGAAGGACAACATGAAAACTACTAAAATCTTGAGGCATGCATAGATTTTACCAACACAGCCCTCACTCAAATTCCTTTCAGGTAGAAGAGTTTGCAAAATGTTCTGGAAAGCCACAGTTGTTCTTTGGATATTCTGCTCTCCAAAGGCAAAACTATTAATTCTTTGAGAATGTATCTTTGGGATTTAAAGTCTCTTTGGGGTGTCCCTGAGAACCAATGGGCACCAACCACTGCTACAACCCAAATTCCATTCAACGTCTACCTTCATGCTGCACATTGCAAAATTGTGTGAAAAGTTGCATTTCCAAATCCGGACAGCTGAAGACTGCTGGAAAAAAAAACTCTAAGCTTTTCACTAAATTTAATCATCTGGGGGTCTAAACTCTACTGAGAAGGAAGAGAAGATATCATTTTACAATGATTCAGACCATATTTCACATGCAGCATTTAATGGATGCTTTCAGGTATCTCATGTTATAACGCTGCCCTTGCAACATGTGCTGAGCCCTCCATGTAAAACCTCAAATATTTTTTTCAACCTCTGGGATAGGAGCAGGCATTTGCCTCCTTCCATGTGTATATTTATTAGTAAGAATTTTGCACAGTATAATTGAAGCCTGGCAGTTTTTACCAATCGAGGCTTAAGAGGAAAACTAACACAATGTAATGTTTTGTGTCTTTTTTTTTTGTCTGTGCAGACCAGTCACTGAAAAGGTGCAAAGCACTTCTAAAAGTACATTTTCTGAAATTCAAAGCCTTTTAAGAAAGGTACACAATGCAAGAATACGCAGCTGCAATTTTAAAAAGGCTACTGCTCCTTTAATGCCCAGCTGGTCCTGAGATGTAATAAAATTGACATATTGATTCCTTTGAATTTACAAATGCCTGTTTCATAAACTCCATCTCCAAAGCCTAGGCATCTTTAGAGCACTGTCATTTTTTTCTCCAAATGGATCAATTATGTGCCCACGTAATCCTGTTACCTGTGAAATCCATGCATACTTCTCCCATTTGCTGCAGTTCCCAGGCGGACAAACTTGCATTATGTACGCATAAACAAACAGAGCATTTTCCTGATATTAGGGATTGTTTTCAAAGTGAAAAGCAATCTCCTGGGTCCTTTACTCAAAAAAAAAAAAACAAACCCATACATAGTGCGGTGTTCCTCCAAGTAACCTCACTGCACTATATGTATAATTATTACACAACACAGCAAATCATTAAAAAAACATTGAGTCCCTCTATCTCAAATGCTTCAACTGCAAAAAAGCATCAAGACATAGCAGCCAGCCCTCATTTTCCTGGTGAATCAAACTTTCCCATTTCTTTCTCAGCTTCTTTATTTGATAATTATTGCCATATCTATAAGGAAATTGCGTTCATCAGAAGGGTTTCTGCGTGACTTAAATATTAGAAAAAAACCACAGCAAAATTTGCTGTGGAAGTTTGGGGCTTTTTTATTTTATTTCTAGGATAATTCATCTTTTCATCGTGCTGAGTACCTTTCCATCACTTACACACACACACAGAGAGTCAAGCAGGCATTAACCTGCAAACCTACCACTTATGCATATAAATGCATCACACATACAACTATTCCCATATCCCGTGGCATATTATTTGTATGAATATATACCGTGCATAGAAACACATTTATACACACACACCCCATGCACAATCCTCAAATATAAGCAGAGAAAAAGAGAATAAATGTGTTTTTCTCTGTATATGAATTGTTTATAAAGTACCGTGTACATACATAGATATGAATTCTTGTTTCATTCTTTCAGACTGTGCTGTATCTGATTTTCTACACTTCACTGGGCAACCAGCAGTTCAGTTACACTACACTTGCCCTGTACAATTTGTCTCTAAAAGGTTCCCAAAATTATGAAACATCCTGTCTGCTGCATGGCCTGCTCACCGCAGTGCCTCAGCCTGAGGTGCATCCACAAATACAGAGAGGAATGCATAGGAAAAATTTAGTGTATATATATATATGTTTGATGGTTGGAGCCCATACAAGTGGCCCAATACACCCCTGCCATTGTGCAGGAGTGGGTTTTAAAGATAAATGGCTGCATGTTAACCAGATTTGACATGCTGCACAAAAGCAGCCACCTTTGGTCCCATGACACAGCCAAACAGAAAAAACAACAAGCAGTCCTGGCAAAAGACGTCCAACGTGAATAAAAGCCCAACAATTTGTCACATAGTCGTTACAAAATGTTCCAGGCTTTGGGGCTTGCCATGGGACAGCAGTGATAAGACAAGCACAGAAAAATGAAGGCTGGGGGTGTTGGGGTGGCGGAAGAGTTAAAACTCAAGGAAAGCTCCAGTAGTTCCAAAGGGGAAACAAAGAGGATATTTTCGTTTGGCTCTTTCTGAAGACACACACACACACACATACACACAAAAAAAAAACAAAAAAAAAACAAAAAAAAAAGAGAAAAAATGAAGAAGCTGTAATTAATTAAATCAAGCTCAGTTGTTTTGAGAAGTGATTGAAATCTGACATGCAAAGTAGAAATATTTACATTTACTTTCTATTTTAGGAATCCGTGGAGCTACTTTTCCTTCACTGCACTTCCCCACCACTACAATGGCAATGGCTCAGCAGTAAGCACTGCCTGTTCGGGGCCAAATCCTGCTCATTTTTCTCATGGCATTTGGTCTTTCCTCAGGGGAACAGGCCCAGAAAACTCCAAGAATATGGCTGGGGTTGAGGTCTGGCATATGGCAGCAGGGCAGCACCTGAACTCCTGCTTTCCTTTGAGTTCACATAAGACAGAAGAGAAAAAGTCCAGACTTAGGCTTGGTTTGATGAGCCTGAATTCCCAAACCAGCTTGATCCTGCAGTTTTCCACTTAAACCAACCATGGGCATCAATCCCTACTTTGCTGTTCCGTGTCCCCCCAGAGTCACCCAGGTATTCCCATCAACTGCAGTCGGATCAGGATTTGCACCTATGCCAGTCCACTGGGATTTTGATGTATTTTTAGAGCCCCTATACCAAAATAAGGAGCTCAAATGCACCAGTGCAGCTGCTTGCTAAGCTTCACATAACAGAGCTCACATTGTAAAATACCTTTCAGTCAATAATCATCATTGCTTCAGTGATTACCCTTCGCTTCTTTATATTCAGTGGCAGAAAACTGGGGAGGAGGGGGCAGTTAAAAGCAATATTGTCCTCTAAATTAGAATAACCAGTTGTATAATAAACTCTGAGATTCTGGTTATTAGGAACATGCATTTGTAATTTTCTCAGACAAATTCCTTGGCATCTGCTCGCCCTCTGACGAAACAACGGATGATACTTGCTCTTCCTCAGTCCCACAGAATGGCAGAGTGCTTTGGAGATATTAAGCTCTGCAAAAGCCCTGTCAATGAGTTCAGCAGTATTTCCCTGTCTCATAGACAGGGAAAATGAGCACAGGGAGGTTAATTGACTTGCTGGAGAGCACTTGATGCTGCACTCACCTTCCCCAGCTCGGCCAGCGCGGGGCTGGGGCTGGGAGAACATCCCACCACATCACACCCACCCACATCCTCTGCCCGGCCAGGCTGCAGCCTCCTCACAACATCCCAGCAGTCCAGCATGGACCAGCACGGCGTGGCCTTCCCCGTATCCCTTCATGGGCCTAATGCCTTCCCAGGGGTTTTTATATGAGTAAACTAAATAGTGTCAAAATCACCTCTGAAATGCACGGGGCTTACTTATCAAAAGGGAAAAAAAATACCCACAACCAAGTGTCAGCCAGAAGAAAAGTTGATTATTATATGCCAAGAAAAAATTAATAGAAAGGGCTTCAATAGTTAAATTACATGGATAGATCAGGCTTTCTGCAGGAAGACCAGCTTGCTTTAATTAAAGCATGTTCTGTTCAAAAGCCACTGTGCTCGTGTTTTACAGCAACCTGATACCAACACCTGTAAGACCCTGCTCAAAAACTCCAACTGCTTTCCCATATTCCAGCCCAGCGATCCACATTATCAAAAGTCTGAGTTATTTTTAAATGGATGGGGGGGCAACTAAGCCAGGGCTCTCTGTGGAGTCGAGCAGGGGGACGAGGACTGTTCAAATCATGGAAATGTCAGTTCCAGCAATGTGTGCCTTGGATTATTTTTTTTTGGACTGTCAAGAAGATTTTAAATCTTTAATATCTGTTTGTTGTCAGGTTTGCCTCCAGCTTTTTGTATCTGCAGGTCGTATTTTTTGGTTGTTGTTGGGAATTAGCATTTCTCATTTGCTAGCTGAAAGTTTAGGAGAAAGCACCAAAATGCCGATAAACAAAGTTCATCTCAGGGAAAATCTCTGTATGCATAACCTAGTTAACAATTCTTTCATGGTTGCAGGATGAAATTTGAAATGCATGTTGAAAAAGAGAGTTCCTACAGAAAGCATCAGTGCTACCGAGGCTTTTCGAGTGCACTGTACTAATTTTAAACAAGAAATCATTATGATTTCCGTGCCGTATTAGCATCTCTTTTATTTTGTGGTATCACTGCTGCACTATTTCAACTCACTGCAGGTTGCTGTTACTTTTTTTGATACCACATCATTTAAACACACACCGGAGCTGAAGACATTTGGGATTGCCGGGGACTTCAATCAACATTTTTGGCCTTTGTAAAGGATCTTAGCCAAACATTTGGTGTAGTTAAACTCCAACTGATGCCACAACACGCAGAATATCACTCCCCAAAAAGTGCAGAACTGATGCATTGTGCCATCTCTGGCAGCATTCTTTCAGTGTTTGCTGCGACTGGGGAGGAAGAAAGATACGGAATGCACGGATTGATTTTCAAATTACCTCAATATTTTGAAAACATTTTCACCTGCATGCTGAGAATGCTAAGAATAGGCAGGAAGGCAATTGTGCATTTGCACAGCCTCCACTGCATTCATTTATAAATTACCTCATCACTGACTGAAATTAACACTGATTCTTACAGGCAATTTCTCAATTTCCAATGCTAATTACATTTTTTTTACTTTTAAATTCTGTACCACCTGTTTTGGGCAAGACATCTTAGGCAGCGCGACCGCATTTAATCACAATTTTAATTAACCGCCCTGTAGATGTGAAAAAGAAGCAATTATAATATAGATGAATGATGATTTTTCTGCATTAAATTGTTTTGTTTCCCTGGTATGTTGATTGTAACACAGCACACAAATACAGTAACTGTACAATTTTTTTCTATTGTAATTTAGTAATTGTTTTTGGAAAACCAGTTTGGGAATGAGTGACTTCATCTGTTTACAAATTGATTGATACTGTTAACTCACTGATTGCTGCAGCATACATTTTGTATTGCACAGCCTAGCATAAAATATAATTAGGCATGCACAGACTTTGCAGCACCATTTTGGAATCTGAAAATCAACTGTAACCGAAGTGTGTTTTCCTTGAGCATCCTCGTATCAGCCGCGGCTGATGATACGATAATCAACAAACAATGGGCTTTTCCCATCCTGCCGCTAGTAGAAACCCTTGGATTTAATCTGATAGTCTCGCGGTGCAAGGGTTAGAGTTGGGTTTTTTTTTTTCAGGATGTGCTTTGCCAGGCCTGGGAGCTGAGGGCTGGCAAGTCTGCAGCTTGCCCAAGTCCCTCAGATCGCTATCGAGAAGGAGCAGGCGAGTGATGGAAAGAAACAATGATGGCAAGAAGAGCCGCGGCTCACAAAACGCGGGGATCGTTCCTGACACGCGTGTGCTGTGGCACCGGCTATCTCCAGCTACACGTTACAGGGGGAAAAGACCTCGATCTGACTCATGGCTGGCAGACACAGATCGGCCAAATTATAGATATAGATATCCCCATGAAGAAGAGCAAGACCGTTCCCATTGGAGGCAAAGCCTACTGGCTTTCCCAGGGAGTGAGGTCGCACCGGAGCGGAAAGGGAGCAGATGTGCAGCACTAGCAGCACCTGGGCTTTGGGACACAGTGCCACCACCACAGTGCTCTACCAGCGACCCAGGACAGTCCTGGTGGGGATCTCCCACATTAGGGCTGTAAATCCCCCAGCAGAGGTGGGCTGGGGGGCAGGGACACAGGGAAGGTGCACCTTGAAGAGGTGGCAGCTCTCACCCTCCCCATCTCCCGTGCAATCCACAGAGCAAGAAGTCTCCACCAAGAAGGAATCGCCAAGAAGTGAGACACCTCAACAGTCTCTGTGAGACCACATCCCAACCAGATCAGCCATGTGCATTGAGACAGGAAGGACAAGGAAGAGACAGACCTGGGACTGTCTCCATGGAAGCACAGGGGTCTCTGTGATTTGGAGGCAACTTGGGGGGCTCCTGGTCTCATCTGCTGGCCTGCTCGCTTTATAAATATTTGTTAAGAGGGCAGGACATAAAGTCTACTGTTCAGTAGGTGATTTTTGTAAGAATCCAGCTATCCATAGATAAAAGGGTCTATTATCTCACTGTAGAAGAGATTTACATGCGTAACTCCCATTAACTCTTATGGGACTTAGGCACGTAAATCTCTTGTGCATCTAGAGAAGAATAGACCACATAAGGTCTTGTGATCTATACTGCTAGTAGGTTTAAGTCCCTTTCATTTATAAAGCTATACAAAAATTAACCATTAAAGCTTATTCTGTGCAAGCTGTCCCCCTACATATATCACCCAGCCCTGTGTTTGAAGTACTCGATGTAAACGCGCTCTGAGGAAAGGTACCGGAGTGAGAGAGCCCATTCATTTCAGTTAGTAAAACTGTCATCCCTGAAAGGAAGCAGACTGAGGGCAGGTAGAAAAATTGTACAGGTTTTGCTCAGCAGATTCAATTTCAGATTTAGGCTCTAGACTGCACTGTTTGGAGAAGGAATTTTGCTTTTGCTGAGAGCTCCCTCCGCCCCCTCCTTCCCTCTCTCCCATCCCTACTCACAGCCCTGTGCCCTGGACCAAAGGACCCTGAGTGGCTGGAGTGATAAAATCTTTGCACAGTCCAACTAAGATGTTGCATCTACTAAGGAAAAAGAAATAAATCTTTTATTCCATAAACTTGTTTAAGCTGAAATGTTCATTGGTAAGCCTGTAAAAGTGGGAACATCTGTGCTCCTGCTGGGATTTGATGTCTCACCACAAACCTTTCCATAAGCACTTTGTCTCTGGTAGGAGACAAAGAGGAAAATACCTGATCCTTGGCCTCAGTTGGGCAGCTCCTTCTATCCTCACGCACTGACCTACTGAGCATTCCTCCCAGCAGTGAGCTGCCTCCCAGGGCTACCTCCACCATGGAAGCTGCCTAACTAATCTCTTAGCAAACACTTGCAGCAAACCTGAAGGGAGTTTAGAAAGGCAACAAAGAAGGGGAGAAAAAAACCTAAAACTTTCTCCAGATAAAGCCTGTGGCATCTCTAAGAGAAGAGAACCCAGCCTAAATATAGCTCCACATGCTCACATTTTCTCTTGATGAACTGCTGAGATACAAAGTTGTGGCCACCTAATGAACGTAGAGATATACATTCTAATCTTAATCCAGTTTCCTGCTCCCTTCCATTAACCCAGCTGCCTTTCTGCCTGTCAATAGTCCCCTGACTATGCTTACAGGTATTTGCAAGACACTCCTTTCATCCCAGCAACACCGCTGGGATGATATGGCACTGGAAAAGTCCATCCCGCGCCCTGCCAGCACACGGGGTAACCTCTCCTCAGGAGCTTATAAGAAAATCCACTGTTGAAATAAATAACAACTCTCAACAAATGATCAAAGAAGAAATAAATCTTTTACCCTTCTAAGACTTTTTAAAACTGAAATCCCATTTTTTAACTGGATAACAGTTAAGAGGCTACCGGCCACCTATTTTTCTGGGAGCTACGTTTTAAGCGTTTGCCGCATGGATGTTGGGCAGACAAACGAATCTGTGGTTCTCGGGAGCAAAAGCTTTTAAAATAAAGTTTGTGTGTAGTATATGAAAACATATTGTTTGGAATTTAAGTTCTAATATCTAGGAATAAACAGAGCATTAAATCAAGCAAAACTGTGACAAGGCCAATATGCACATGGATGATGCCAGCGAGGCATCTCCAGCCCTTTGTTCACAGCTTAACAAAACTGTGCCGTCACACCACTTTAGCTCAACAGTGCCTGTCGAATGGGCATCAGCAGATCAGCCAATGCCTGTCACACACACAGCTGAAAAACTGTTTGAAAGCAAGGCTTACTTTAGCACAAGTCTGGTAGGGAAAGTGAGAGGGATTTTTAATCATCTGGTAAAGACTACAGATATATATTTAGGGAGAAATATATATATATATATTGGCAGCTTTCTTCTTCAGGAAAGTAAAGCAGTTTTGCTCTTTTTCACCTCTAAGGAGGGAATAGGTCTTGGTGGTGTTGCCTGTTCCTTGGTGTGCTGCTGCCTTCCACACCACATCAGATTTGGAATTATTTGCAAATAAGTAAAATTCTTTCAGGGTGGGAGGGGTGTCACAGGGAACGATCCCAATTTGTCCAAAAATCTATTAAAAATTAATTGTCACATTGTCCTGCTTGGAGACCCCCTCCTCCCTGTGACAGAGGATAAATGAAATAACATATTCAAGGAAATGTTTGTTTTGATTCTAATGCAATTATCTTTGCAGATGAACGTCTCTCTGGGTTGGAGTTTTGTTGTTTTTTGTTGTTTTTTTTTTAGCTGATCAAAATATGTTTTCATTTGTATTAACAACCTTCTCCGTCACTTCTCTTAACAGTCCTAGCTCAACACCGCTCCGTAAAGAACGGCAGCAAAATAAGCTTGTTAGCGCCAGCAACTTCAGCTCGGCACTTCTCTCTTTTTTTCCCCCAACACTTTTATTCCCCCCCAATTTATGGGGGTTTTGACACACGCCCCCTCCCCAGCCGGCCTCCCCGCGGCACCGGGGCGGGCTCCCAGCGCTCGGCCCCTCGGTGGCGGCTCGGGGTGGGACAGGGAGGGCCGGGGGTGGCCGGGGGGACCCGGGGGAGCGGGGGGCGGCAGCCCCGGGTGCCGAGCCCTCTCCCCCTGCCCGCCCGCCGCTGCTGTCAGCTCGCTGCCTGCACTTTAGCTGTCTCTTTCCCAGTCCCTACCCTGTCAGTTTCTGGGCTGCCAATTTCAACTTGAAGCTTGACTGGGCTGATTTGATGCAAATACCTCCAGGGAAAACCCTGAAACTGATGAACAGTTATGTCAAGTCGATTTTGCACCATCGGGAAAAGGTAACCTCTGCGAGAAAAAAAAACAACAAGGTTAAAGAGACAAGGGCTTTTCACGTGTAATACCACTGCTGCACATCTCGTTCACTGTTTACCATCCCTCAGAAATTGTAACTGTCAGAATTAGTCCTAATTGCAGATGCGAAAGCTGCCATTATAATAAAAACAGAGGCAGTGCAGGCATTAAATGTAGCAGCCTAATTTGTGAGACTACTGAAAAGGTAGAGTAAATGAATATTTCATTACTTTAATTACCAGGGACTACTCTTTTCTTGCTGTCTTATGATAAGTGTTGCTGTAACTAGCAACAGCAAACATCCACTAAAACATAAAGTGCAATAATAGTACTGCTGTCAGGATCGCTGCTTTAAAATACGAGCGGGAGGGGGGGGGGAAGGGGGAAATATAATGGTTTATCTATTTCTTAGAGATCCGCAGGAGCAGGAGATAGAAACTCGTTTAACGTCAAAAAACAAAGAGGCAAGTAAACAGGTTTTAGTCGAAGAAAATAATGACCCGGAGGAGGGGAGGGGTGGGGTGCGGGGGGGAGTTGAGGACACACTTGAAACCCCAGAGCCGGGAGGAGCGCGGGCAGCGCCGAGCCGCCTCCCCTCCGCTCCCTCCCTCCTGGGAACGAAGTTTGGGGCTGCGCGGCTGCGGGAGCCCGGCCGGGCCCGGGAGGGGCGAGGGGGGCCCCCGGCATCCCGGGAGCGGCATCCCGGGAGGGGTTCGCACCTCGGCCCGGAGCGCTGCTCTCGGCAGCGCCGGCCCCGCGGGGGTGTGTGCCCCGTCCCCCGCCCCGCAGAGGCGGTTCACACCTCTGTCCCGGGGCCGGAGCGGGGGGGCCCGGGCGGCTCCGCACGCCCCCGCCCCAGCGCAGCGCCGCGGCGGGCGCGCCTCCAGCCCGCTCCGCGCCGCCCCGCGCGGCGCTGTCGGGGGCGCAGGGAGGGACGCTGTCGCTCTGTGCCCCACCGAGCCCCCCACCAGCGGGGCGGGCGCGGGGGTCCCCGAGCGGCTCCGGAGAAGGGCGGTCCCGGGGGATGTGGCCCGCAGCATCCCCGCTCGGGGCGGGGGGGACCCTGAGCGGGGCGCCCGCCGGGGATGCCCTGCCCGGGGGGAGCCTCCCCGCTCCGCCCCGGGGCCGCCCCGGGCCCGCACAGCGCCCGCAGCTCGGGGCCGCTGCCGGCCCGGGCGCGGCTGCGGCCCCGCCGCTCGCAGCAGCCGCTCCCGACAGACCCGGGGAAATTTGTCAACAATTCGCAACCACGCTGGTAATTACATTCCTGGAATCCGCGGCGATAGATGTAAAGATAAGGGCGCTGCCTCGACTTTCCGCTTGGAATAATCTGTTTGCAGCGACCTATTCCTCTTCCTAGCCCTTCCTAACCATATTTCCCCCGTTCCGCCTCCTGCGCCTTCTGCCACTGGGCTCTCCAGAAACATACGTGACGAGTCGCTGTGCCTCACTCCCGTCCGAGGAGGCACCAGCTCCCTTCTCGCCTTTGTGTCCCCATCCCTCCTACCCAACTTTCCTGTCAGACCCGAAAAATATGCAAGGCTCGCACTGCCGCTGAGAAGCAGGACAAAGTTTAACTTCTCTGTTGGCAATCGGAGAATAACTCCCAGGCAGGATTCAAGCAAAAGATCTGATTTGCTGAATTCTGCCCTTTGATTTGTATTTGTATGTTATTGCTACTGCTAAGGTTGTTGCCAACCTCAATTAGATCACAAATGAGATCAGTTTAATTCAACTCCCAAACTGTGACCTGACCATGGTCTGAAAGTATTCAAAAACGCATTTTAAGCCTTCCTTTGATTTCAAAAGGAATACTGCATGCTTGGTCATTCATACAAATAACATAAAACGTAATTATGGGATGATTTGGCAGATGACATTCCTGCCAAACGACGCTCCATGCCAGAGTCTGTAACGCTATGGCTGCTGTCCTGGTGCTCGAGAGCACAGCACCCTTGTGTAAGGTGGGAGTAATGGGGTGTGTGCGATGTGGAGGTGTTTAAATGCACTTGGGGAGGCAAATGCAACAGCAACAACCACGCCACCATTAAACCCCCCAGTCAGAAACTGCTGTATCACTTGGAAGGGAAGCGGATCCGCACTATCAAATCTCCAGGAGGCTGTGACAAAGGGAGCTTGCAGCTTGACACACGGGTAACAACATAGCAAACACCTTTAATTCTGTCATGTCTCATACCCTTTGCTTTCTCACACATTTGTGGCTGCTCTAGCATTGACACCTACACTTCACTTCAAAAAAAAAAAAAAAAAAAAGAAAAAAGAAAAGAACCCTCGACAATAAAAATCTTCAAATGAAGTAATCTTATTCCAGCTAAAAAAAGAAATACCTGGAAAGTTATTCTTCTGCCCAGCAAAAAAAAAAAAAAAAAAAAAAAAAAAGTAACTTATTAGCTCCTGCTTCAACAGAAAGCAGCAAAAAAAGTTCACTTTTGGGAATGAGAAACTCCCAAAAAGCTGCTGGCTTTCCTTGGAGCCTGGGAGCTCACGGAGAGCCACTCGTACAGGTTTGCCGGCGTAACTTCTCAGCTATTCTGCTGCTCGAATGCGAAACCTAAATTGACCTTGCTGCCTTAGCAGCGCTCGGAACGTTCCTAGAGAGGGTTTGGGTGATGTTCCATCTGAGGGGGTGGGTACAGAGCGTGCCCGTGTGCTGGCACACACACAGGTGAAGCCTCGCTGCTGGAGCAGCCTCTCCTGTCCATGCTGCAGCTCTCCCCAGCCCTGCCTCTGATGGATTGATCCCGAAAGCTTCAGCTGCCACCAAGCCCAAGGTGTGCCAGGCTGAGCTGTGGCTTCAGCAGTGCCCCCCAAGCAGCGCAGTGCCCCCGCTCCAGGCCCAGCACCTGCAGGGTGCAGAAGGAGTTAAGGCTCTTTGCAGCATTACTGGGTAGGTTAATATCACAGCTGCTTGGTAAAGCATTATCCAGCACCTCACTTAACAAAAGCCTGCTTTTGCAAACAGACTCCTACTTTTCCCCAAGTGTCCAAAGGTGTTTACTGAAGTAAATCTGCCTAAATCCTCCATTGCTTGGGTCATGGGGGTGGTTAGGAGGGTGGAAGGTGTAGAGATAATCTCTTTTTGTAAATTCTGTAAATCTTCTGGGAAAAAATCAGGAATCTGTGTCACATGCCTCTGTTCAACTGGTAACATCTCGGTTAGTGTACTCCTTATGAGTGAAATCTGCCATAGCAGCTACAGGAAAATAAGACATCCCTCTCGTTTCTCATTGTTCAAACTGTTCTTCCCTCTAGAAGTTCCTTTAGCACGTTTAATCTATTTGCTGATGGGGAAAAAAAAAAAAAAAACAACCTGTTAAGATCTTAAAAGTGGTTTCTGGGAAAAAAAATAAAAATGACAGTTTGGTCGGCAGGAGATAGTGTAGTTGAAAACTTGTCACTTGAGATTTCTGCACTACCCCGGTTATTCCAACACCAGCAACTGCATATTACTTTTTACATGTTGCAAATAGAGGCAAACAACACAGGAAATTTTGACAGCTCTGCCTGAAAGGGCTTAAATACTTCTCAGTAAGCAGGATCTAGTTATAAATAAACCTTCTCTTGGTGAGAAAAAAGTGGCTACGACCAAAGACCTCAATATTTTTCTAGAAAACTGTCTGATTAAAAGCACAGAAGAGCTTCTGAGAAACAAACAAACAGGCAGATATGGGGAGGACACACACAGGGATGGGGGCACAGCCGGAAAATTCACATGAACGTGACTACAAAACCCCACGAGGGAGTCCCGGCTAGAGAAACTTCCACAAATCTCGCCTTCCTCCTCCTCCTCCTCCTCCTCCTCCTCCTCCTCCTCCTCCGTCCGCATTTTCTGGTGCTGCCGAGGATTCGCTGAGTCGCTGCTTTTCCCCGGCGGGTCGGGGCAGCCCGGGCCGGCCGCCAGCCCGGGGACACCCCCGGCACCGCCACCGCCACCGCCGCGGCCCCGGCCCGGCCAGCCGCAGCAACACCCAGCCCAGCACTTCAGCAAAATACAGGGGGGGGAAAGACAATTTAAAAAAAAAAATTAAAAAAATTAAATTTCTGCTGGGGAAAGGGCGATTTTGCTCCGCCAAATCTGCCTCCCCCCCTTGCCACCCCCATCCCCAAGGTCATGGTGAGTAAACAATAATAGTAATTAAAACAAAATAATAGGCAGCAGTCAAGAGCTGAGAGTACACACACCTGACCCTAACTATAACAGACTTCTCAGAGTAGAATTTGATCCCTCTCTGACACTTTCTACCTCAAGTGTTAGAGCGAGTGGCCATGAATAGTACAGGCATGCCATCTTGTAACACTATCTGCCTGTCAGAAGAGCCAAGGCTGGGTAGAGCAGGATCTATATAAGGCTTGTAACTAGGGGAAGCCCAACAAACAGCTACAAACACCTAAGTTATTTTACTCAGCCTCCACCCTTCTGCTTTTTCCCCCCTTCTTCTCACTCTCTCTTTTTTTTTTTTTCTTTTTTTTTTTTCCTTTTCATCTTGGCTTTCTGTTGCAGAATGCAAATGTAGCCTGCCGGCGGTGAATGGGCTGAATTGTGATTAAGAAGAAGAAGAGCTCCTTTCTTTGTTCTCCCCTCAGGGGATGTTTACTGGGAGAGACACAGCGGATCAGATATGAAAGGCATTCAGGTCAGCATTGATGTGAGCGAAAGTGAAATCATACCTAAGGCATTCAAAAGACCGCCGTGTCAGGGGTTCAGCTAACGGTGCATCTACTGTGTCTTCCCTGTTAGGCACAAAAAAAAAAAAAAAGGGGAAAAAAGGAAAAAAAAAAATCTCTCCACAAACAGGCATTTTTAAAAAATAAAATTACCACAAAAATTATCTAGAGAAGGAAAATAAAAAAGTTTTCCCTCGCTTTACCTCCAGAGCAGAAACTACAAGACTTAGTGCTCTTTGCCCTTATGATGGGGCAGGTCGACTTGCATTAATTGTAGCTACTGGGATGAGCATCCTTTTCGGGGGAAATGGATGTAACCTGAAGTGTGAGCGGTTATTTTTAAGCACACCTCTACATCCCATCTCCCTCTGCCCAGCACACGCACGCTCTAGGTGCGTGCACACACGCACCTCTCCATGTGTCCCAACGAGCTGCGTGGCTCGTTTATTCTGCCCCGAACCACCAGCAAGCATTTCTTGCCTCCCTCAGCAGCCAGTCCGGGTGATAAAGGACAGGGTGACACATCCAAATAGCACAGCACACCTTCAAAAGTGATCTTTCATTGACTTGGAAACTCCTCGAAACACTTTGCTGCGAGCTCGCAGCGCAGGAGGATGGTGATCGGAGGCGTGAGGAGTTGGGGCACAGCTCTGTAAGTTAAAGTGCTGCAAGGAAAAGTCTAGGCGTTGTCGTTTTATTCACCAAAAAAACACCACTTGATGAAGAAATGTTTGGATCTTACTATTTTTTTAAGTCTATACTTCTCCCAGCCTAGTTATTCTCTCAATAGACTTTCCCAGTGGTTAGCTGACGCTGTTGGCATAAACAGAGATATGTAAATATGGAGGGGAAATATAGCAAATTACAGTTAAGCATACAAAGAGTTAGGAGGTGGCTGCATTTGCAGGGGCTGAAATGAAAATGAAAACGACAGATCGTTTTTAAAAAGCCCCCAAAAATTAAGGAACAGGACTGGATGTCGTGCGCACTAAGCAGCTCCACTATTCTGAATTTGTTCCCACCTTCAGAACCTTAGTTAAAATATATTGTTTGTCTAATGCTCACATCTGCTTTAATGGTGACGTTTAATTCTGAAATATTTTCAACTAGTGTTTCTGCATCACAGATTTCTCTCCTTTTTCTCTATACTCTAAAAAGACAACTAAAGAGCAATCAAAAAGGTGTCTGACTTGGCCATTCAGACAATTGCACCCTTGTGGGAATGCTGGAATGAATGGTACAGTGGACACCCCAGCACTATTGACGTTATAAACATGTAAATGAAACACATTAGGGCAGACAATCAATTGTCTGTGAGCACTGCAAACCTGCACTCCCTTTCTGTGTGACAGGCACAAAATAGTGTCTACCTTGGGAAGCCATGGTCTTGCAGAAAAAAAGGACAAAGAGTTCTCTTTCACAGAGGAGAAAATGCACCTTAAAAGCACTGGGATAATGCAGATGCCAAAAACTGTTGTGAGGCGAAGAATTTCCTATTTCTTGGAATGAATGTGGGGCTGCTGTAAAAGAATCAACACCCTTCTTTCCACTCCAAAGGGAGACACACATTTTTCTTGGGGAATATTACCAGCCTGTCCTGAGAGCTTGCATCTCAGTCTCCCATATATTTCCCCTACCTTGGGCAGTTGGCTATGGATAATTATCGATAATTAACTTGTAATGGTTTCCTTATCACTTTTCCTTCCCTTTTCAAATACGCCTTTTCCAAGCCATCAAATGCATTTTCTCGCAGCAATTAGAAATTCCCCCAAAACTTTCCTTGCGAAGCATGTGCAATAAGCAAAACCAGTAATTACCGAATGGTTACAAATGGCAAACAGTAAATCAGGCACTAATCTCCAAATTCTCTGGGTTTCTCGAAACTCGGAAGAAAATAAATAGATACGACTTGACACAGAAAACAACCTCCCCTGCTCCATGTCACAGCTCAGCCTGGACATGAATCTGCACCGAGAAAATCTGGTTGGATAATCATTACGCCCTGGCCACTCGCATTTATGGCATTAATTTTCAGCACCTATCTCCAGGTGCTTTTCTGGAGGTGGTGGCAGTACCTTTGTCTCGCTACCCAGTGAGCCAAATCCCGGAGAAATCTCCTCGCAACGGATTCCCGGCCCTGGGGAGCTGCCCGGCCGCAGGAGCGCTCCGGGTGCCCGCTCTGCCCGCTGCCACCTGGGCTGCACAGGGAGCAGCTGCCTCCTCACACCCCAGCCTCAGTCTGGCTGCCTCCAAACTTCTCCAGGCAGGGAAGACAAGACTCACTTCCCACTCACTAAAAGCAGCAGGCAGGCTTGCCTATTTTTTCCTTTTTTTTTTTTTTTTTTCCTCCCTCTTTTTCAAGTGAGGAATGAAGGAGGTTTTTCCCCCTTCCCCAGCATCCCTGGAAGGAGGGTGGGTGGGTATCTTTTTGGGAAAGGCTCTGAGCAAGTCTAATCGTCTCTTCTTGTTTGGTCTGTGGTCTTGGATCAGACGCCCTGAAAGCATTGAACTTTCTCCCTTTTCTTTACAACTGGAAGCGAGGTGGCAAAGGAATCAAAGAGAGCTGTTTACTGAAAGTTTGGGGTAAATTAGATACAACTTTCCCCCCTCCCTCCTCCTTTCGCGGGGATTTTAATTTCACTTTGGATTTTCGAGGAGGGGAGCGGAAAGGATGGGGGGAAAAAAAAAAAAACACCCAACCAAAAAACCTCAGCCAACAAACGCCAAACCACAACAACACGGAGAGAGGCAGCTCATCAGGCAGGGCAGGGCAGGGCTGCCGGCCGGACAGCGCTGCTCCCGCGCCCCGCTCCGCACCGCTCCGCACCGCTCCGCACCGGCGCTGCGGCCGCAGCCCCCGCCTCCGCGGGGCGCCCGTGCGGAAAGGGGGCTCACTGCCCTCTCCTCCTCCTCCTCTTCCTCCTCCTCCTCCTCCTCCTCCTCCTCCTCCTCTTCTGCCGCCACTTCTCTCCCGAGTGAAAGTGCCGCGAAGTGAGTCAGGCGCTGGGAATCATCTGACTGAACTTCCCGGAGCTCCGCCGCATTCCTGGGCTGCCGCTCCCGCACCTCCCGCCCCCCCAGCCCCGCTTTCGGGGTCCTCTCCTGCCCATCCTCCCCGGGGGGCTCACCCCTCATTGATTTCCACATCGCCTCTCTCAACCCAACCCAACCCAACCCCCCGCCCGCACACCTCTCCTCCACTCCAGCAGCTCTCATCAACCCCGTTATCTTGGAAAATCCCGAGCCTGCTTCCTTTCTACCCTATTTAGCTCCGCTGTAATTTTATCCAGCCCCGGTATCTCATCCCGAGCCTTGCCCATCCCCGCACACACGCAGATACACGCACACAGGCGTGGAGCCCACTGAGGCATTAGTTGGATTATTCTGTTTTGTCCCCGTCTGTAATGTGTCTGGGATTCACTAACACTCCTCTCGCTTCCTTCGGGACCATCTATTTTTATTTTCTTTTTCGTGGCTTCTAAATTTTATTTTGGTTCTGCTGCGTTTCTAAGGAATTTCTGTCCGAGTTCGATAAGCATCACCGTTTCTGGTGTTATCAGCAAAGACACAAGCTCAGAAGTAACATCTTTTCCACGATTCCAGGAAAGAAGAAAAATCCACTCAGTCCAGATAAATCCTAGGCAATTCCCAACGGGAAAGGCATTGGATACGTGCTTGTCGAGAAAGAGAAAATGAAAAAAAAAAAAAAAAAAAAAGAGAAGAAACAAACCCACCCTCGCTCTACCTGCTCCTCAGAACCAGGGCATTTCTCATTCGGAAATGAATGAAAGAAACAAATTAGGGAGCACAAAGAGGAAAGAGGGGACAGACAGAAAGTAGGGAATGATTTCCTTTCCCCCCCCACACACACCCCGTGTCTTGGCCAGAACAAGACACTGAAGGGAGAACTCAGCCCTTCGCATAAGCAGCGCACACACACTTGAAGTTTGCAGGATCTTTAAGTGGTTACCTTAAAAATCGCAATTAAACTTTCGTCTCCCAAGTGTGGTGGTTTTTCCAAGTTAGTGCAGCTCCCTGAAAACACCCTTTTGCATGGGAACAACCAGAGTCTGCCACCCTGCTCCATACGTGCTCCCAAAGACTTGGCTGCACTACCAGGATACGGTCCTGGTGTCCTGGGCAAACAGAGGCGTCCAGTAATTTTTTTTTTTTTTTTTTTGGGGGGGGGGGGTAAGGGTGGTGGTGATGGGGTTTTTTTTAGTACTCAAATCATGTTGAGAAAATATTAAACACGTAGATGCATCCCTCATCAGAGAGCATGTGATGGGTTTAACACGCTAAACTAATAGTCTTGCCTGGAAAAGCAAGGAGGCTGAGGAAGAAGAATAAAACCCCCTCAAACACTCAGAATATTCTTTACTGCAAAAGAGCACTTCTGGATGCGTTGCTTTAAATCTCATTCTCTTTTTCTCTCAAAAATGACTGTTTAACATAAGAAAAAAGGCTACTTGACACAAAGCTTTTGTTATCCAGTTGATCAGCAACGTGCTTTAGATACTTGTAAGGGGAAAAAAGCCCCACAACAGACATTGATTTTAGAAAATCAATAACCAACATTTAATAAAAAGAACAGAGGAAACACAAGAGAGGAGAGGGAAACATTACGTGTAATTTTAATGTCTACTAAATTACCCAGAGATGAGGGGAAGGGGAGGTCTCCTCTGTGAGGACCACCTTAAATAATGACAGACACAAGAGTAAAGGGTGGTGGTGGAGGGGGAGAGACTTTAAAAAAAGATAACAAGAAACGGATCCTTGGGAAGCTGCTCGGAATATATTATTTTAGTTGGGTTTTTTTTTTTTTTTTGTAATACTAAGCCAAGCAAATAGATCAAAGACAACACAAAGGGAAAAGCCAGTGTAACATAACGAACAGTTTCTGACTAAAATTCCTCTATCACTCCCCCATATGGCTCGACGCCTCCACCACAACAAGAAAAAGACACTCACACGCACACACACACACTCACACTCACAACCTAGAGAGAGGGAAGGGGAGGGGGGCAGGATCATTTGTTTCTAATCAACATTCTCTTGTCTTTGTGTTTTTTGTTGTTGTTGTTGTTGTGTGTGTCCCCCTCCTCCTTCAGCCCCCCTCCACATCCACCTCTCCACTTAAATGAAGTAGCTGAGCTATAAGCGCATGGGTTCAGGTTCACACAAATATCTTCCTTCCTCCTGCTCCTCGAGAGGAAAGTTGTTGGAAGTGGGGCCGGGATGGCCATGGAGGGGCTGCGGGCGCGGAGGGGGACGCTGGCGGCGGGGAAGCGGCTATCAGCCGGGAGAGAAAGGAAGAAACTAAGGGAGGGACGGGGAGAGACGGAGAAAGAGAGACCCACCGCACCAGTGAAAGCTGCCAAATGTGAAATCAGCCCAGAACACCGCGTCCCACTGCGCCCCGGCCCTGCGCGGCCGGCGGGGACCGGGGGAGAGGGCAGCGACGGACAATCGGGCACCGAGCTCATTAGTATTATTAATTATCAGGGAGGAGGAAGTTTCATTTTCGAGTCCCTAACAATAAGGAAAAAAAAAAAAAAAGAAAGAAAGAAAGAAAGAAAGAGAGAGAGTCGCTAACTCGGTGCCAGCCCTTCTCGGGGTTCTCACGCTGCCGGGTTTTTTTCCCAGGGCCGCCCGCCCCGCTGGTTCCGCGCCGCTCCGCGCCTCGCACCGCCCCGCTGCGCTCCGCTCCGCGCCCCGGCCCGGCCCGCGCTGCCAGCGCCGGAGCGAGCCGGGCAGCGCCCCGGGCGAGCCGGGCCGCCCCCGCCGCCGCTCCGCCGCTCCGGGCCGCGGGGGCAGCGCCCGCGCCGCTCCGCGCCCGCGCAACAAACTTTGGGGCGCGGCGGCGGCGGGGCGGGCGGCAGCGCGCTCCCCCCCGCGTCCCTCCGCTCCGCCGGCGCTCCGCGGCCGCGCAGCCCCGGCCGCTCCGCGGGACGCCGCGCAGGGAGGCGGGGGGCGGCCAGCCCCGGGCTGCCGTGCCCCCCTCCCCGTCCCGCTCCCCGTCCCGCCGCCGCCTTTCCCCCCGCGGCCGCGGCGGAACCGGCCGGAAAAGTTTTCCCGGGGGGCCGTCTTACCGTTTTTCCTCCGGGGGTTGGCTTGTTTTCGCCTCTTACACCTGGGGCCATCCGCCATGATCTGCTGCTTCATTGATAAGAGTGGATCAGATGGCAGTTCGCATGGGCTCGACTCCCTGATTCAGCAGCAGCGGCAGCGGCAGCGGCAGCACGCAGGCTCTATGTAACGACCAAACACAGCGACAATGTGGGCATCGGGATGTCCCATTTAAACGCAGGGCGCCAACGGGGACCCCAGTTTGCACCCGAAAAAGAACCCATCCACGCACACGGCGAGGCTGGCCGTGCCGGGGGAGGTGGGACGCGGTCGGAGCGGGCTCCCCCTCTCTCCCCAGCCGGGCAGATTTCTTCTTTATTTATTTATATATTTATTTATTTATTTATTTCTGCTCCCTCTCTCTCTCTCTCTCTCTCTCTCTCTCTCTCTCTCTCTCTGTGTGTGTGTGTGTGTGTGTCTGCGTGTGTGTGAGCGCGTGTGCGTGTGTCTCCCTCCCTGCGTGTGTGTGTGTTGCACCAGCAAAGCAGATCAGAGAGAGAGAGAGAGAGAGAGAGAGACAAGAATTACATCTCAAATGAGTCATAACTCATGACCGTATGAGGGAATGCACAGCTTTTACAGTAGGCTGTTTGACTCAATGCTAGGCGGACCATTTCCTCCTAAAAGTACTTTAATTTGACACTAGAACTTCTTTTCACGCGAAATCCTACCCTTCTCCTGCCTTCATTTTTTCCCTCCCGAAGTGCTCTCCAGCAAAGTGATAAGAGGAGAGGGAAACATGGCTCTCCCCTGTCCTTTTGGGGTAAAGCTCAGCATGGATACCTCCCCCTCCCCCTAACAACGAGGAGTGTAATTATAAACCTCTGTCACCTTTTTAGTCAGTTTGACAATATTCAGGGTTTCCCCTGCCCCTTACTTAAACAAAGCTTCGGAGTGTCATTTTTTTTTTTTTCCTTCCCAGAAAAGAAACAGAAATCAAAACTACCGCTGTCAGAGTTTTCAACCTTCCAGTTGGGTTTTGGGTGGGCTTTTTTGTTTTGTTTTTAAGGAAAAAAAAAAAAAAGCAACCTGTAAACTTTTTAGACCTACTGTGTGTGCCTGAGTGCCCGGGCTGGGCAGGAGGATCTATCTGTCAAAGGGAGAGAGGGGAAGGAGCGTTTGCTTTGCTGCAAGAACGCTCCTGAAACTCAGTCCAGCTCGAAGAAGATGCTGTAGCTTTAAAGATGCTTCGACTTGAGGATTAGTTTAAACAGGGGGCTATAAAAGATGTAACAGATGCAAACTGTAAAACAAGGGCAATTAACCCTTGCTCTCCTGAGCAGGATGCCCCCTCGCCTTCGCATCTATTGTCTTCTCCTGCACTGAGAGTTTTGCATAAAAGCTAAAAAATTATTACTTGACTCAACAATTTCAACATATATATATGTATGTATTTTAAGCAGAGCGAGATTTTTTCCCCCTTTTCCTCTTTCCCCTCCCTTGTGTCTTTTTACTTTGCTGGAGCTTCACACCAGGACTGAGCAGTGAAGTGTGCTGCTGTTGGGTCTTTTTATTCTGCTTGAACTCTCTCCTCAGGCGTTTACTGTTATAAAACCTGCTTGGCTATAAATAAAAAATAATAAATCTCCAAGCAGGTAAGAGGATGGGGAGATTGAGAGAGTGTGCGTAGGGTCAGCGTGTTTACTCACACTCTCCTGCCTGGGATTCCTCCTGGACAGAGGGAATGGGTGGCTCTGTGGATGTGGATGAATGTGGCTGAGCAAAGAAGAGGTTGAGAAATGTGCTAGAAACTTCAGTATTTGCCAGTTATTCCCCAGGCTGGGGTGGGCAATGGTGGCATCACCGCGGCAGATCTGCCAGGAGAGGAGAGCAGCGGGGAGGGAGGACAGGCACCGAGGCGAGCCCGGACCCTCAGCCTGCCTCGGCAATTGGCGTTTTAATGCAAAACGACCAATGGTGAATTGTTTTAAATGCATTTCACTCCCTTCCCTACTCTCCAGCCTCCCGTAAAAAGTTGTCAATAATTTTAAGCCTGCAAATTTCGAGAACACTTTTCTTCCCAGAGGACAGGCAAGCTTTTAAAAATATATATTAATTTAATTTTTTTTTTCCTTTTGGTAAACGACTTTTAAGTTCCAGTCTGTACTTTCACTTCTTGCTTTAGGCTCCCAGAAGCTAAGGTGTTACTTCACCCAGCTTCACAAAATAAAATATAGAAATGAAACCAACTATGCAGACAAAACAGCAAAACTTTCTGTTTGGGGAAACACATCCTTTGCCGGGGAGCCCTGCCCGGGACTGGGGCTCCAGCGGTGCCCGGCCGGGCTGGCTCTGCATGCTCAGGGCATGCAAAGCATTAACAGGTACCTGCAAACTTTCAGAGCTCAGATGTAAAACCTGAAATAAAAAGAGCAGGAGGTGGGTGGGGGGATGTTTCGTGTTTTTTTTTTTTTTTTTTTGGGGGGGTTGTTTTTTTTTTTTTTTCAGGAGGACGAAGTCCTTTCCTAACACTAAAACTTTTGCTGCTGCGTTTTAAAAGGCACCTCCCGTACCTGTCTGACAGGTAAGGGGAGCAGGGGTGGTGGTGGCACAGCTCCGAGCACCCCGAAACTGCTCATCCCTTCCTGGAGCGGTGCTGGAGTGACTTCAGGTTTCGGTTCAAAAGATTGAAAAAATTAAAAAAAAAAATATTTTCCGCCCCAAGTATAAACAATCCAGAAAAATTAAAATACTCTCGAAATGAAATAACCCCGCTGATGCGTGAGATGGTGTGAGGAAAAAAAAAAGAGAGAAGAGAAGAGGAAAAAAAAAAAAGAGAGAAAATGGAATTAAATTCCGAACCTACCTGCGAAGTCTTGTTTGTAGTTTTGGCCAGAAATGGTGAGAAGAAAAAGCATGAAGAAGCCGCGAAGTGGAGGAGAAAAGGTGAAGGGAGATGCAGCTCCTGGAGAAATTGTAAAAAGCCTTGCAAAGAGTTGTCGGAAGGACCGTTATTCCTGCTGGGCAGGTTAGGACTGATCTCTTTCTGCCACTCCAGGAAACACAAACCTGGGGACGGACTGACGTGTTACGCCTCTTCTAATGACATTTTTTTCTTTTTCTTTTCTGTACGAGCGAGAGGAGAGACCCTGCAACACACGCCACCTATCTTTGTGGGGAGGGATAATTGGAGAGCACCAAACGTGAGCATCATGTGGAAACGTGATCGCCAAGTTTCTCTCTGGGAAAGGATCTGGGATAGATTATACCTTGAAGTCTCCGCGAACGCTTTAGCGGCAGAAATGCAATTCCACCTCCTCCCGCCCGCCCCCCGCCCCGCGCCCGCCCCCCGCCCCGCCGCTCCGCGCCGCTCCGCGCCCCGCGGAAACTCAGCGCGCCCCTCGGCCGCATCCCGACCCCCCCGGGGCTGCGGCCCCCCTGGCCCGCGGCCGCAGCGCTGCCTCCCCCCGCGGCCAGCCCGCAGCGCTGCCTCCCTCGGGCGCATCCCCGCTCACCGCCGTGCCCCGGGCGCATCCCCGCGTCCGCCGCCGCATCCCTTCCCTCCCCCGGCCGGGATCCCCCGCCCCCTCCCCAGCAGGATCCCGCCGGATCCCCTGCCCCCGGCTGGATCCCTGCCGCTTCTCCCATCCTCGGGCGGGATCCCTGGCGCTGCCCCCCCGGCCGGGTCCCCCCCCGGCCCGCCCGGGCCGCCCGGGGCCGCATCCTGCCCCGCACCGGCCCCGCTGCGGGCTCTCGCCTCCTGCGCTGGGGAAAACTTACCCTAACATAAAGCCTAGAAACTAAACTCTGTTCGGGTGCTGCGAATAAGCTCCCGGCTTGTTTTGGTGCGGTTTTATTTTTATCCTTCACGCGTTTCTTTTGGGGCTTTTTTTTCTCCCCCCCCCCCCCTCCCCCCCTTTCATTTCAGCACTCGTCCAGGTTATTTGAATAGTCAGCTAAATCTGATGGGAAAAAAAAAATCAACCGAACGTGCTGAGATCTTACAGTCTATCTGTTTTGTTCACAGATATGGATCAGGGGTGAGATGGGCTCTTTTCCTGGCTCTGTTTTTTTCTTGGAAGTAGCTGGATGAGCAGAGAGAGACAGCGTGGAAGAGTAACGCGTGGGGCTGAACTTCATGGAGGTTACAAGTTTTTCACTCTTTTCAAGTATTAAAATTAAAATAAAATTACATATAGAAAAAAAAAAAAGAAGAGAAAGAAGAAAAAAAAAAAAAAAAAGAAGCCCAGACTCCACCTTTGCACTGAAGGGATTGGTTATGCAAATATGGAAGGGGTTTCCTGGCAAATACAGCTTTCTACTGTATGGTTAATTAAATCATCACTCAAAAGCCTTCCAATGTGACGCTTCTGTCGTAATCCAATCAGGTTACGTAGGTTCTAAACAAGAAAGATATTTTCCACATCTGGAAGTCAGCAATTTAGCAAGTACTGCACATTATTAACCAATTCAGAGCCCACTTCCCAGGGGGATAGCTTTTTCTTTTTTTCTTTTTTTTTTTTTTTTTTTTTGAAGTTTAAGTGTTCTTAACCAACGCTCTGCCGGTTTGTTAATCAAAAAGCCGGTTTACACCGCGCGTAATCGAGAAGTAATATCGGAGTGAGTAAAGGCTGAGCGAGCCGGGGATGCTGAGGAAGGCGCTCGGCTGCAAAGGGGGCAGATCCGGCTGGGCTCCAGCCGCTCATGCCCGGCTCCAGCACAGCCCGCAGCCGTTCCTTCCTCCTGAAGGAGCTGCAAATAACCTCCCTGCAAAGAGAAACTTCGCGTCTTGCCCACTCGCGCGGTCCCTTCCCAAGGTAAACGTGAGGCTGCCCAAAGGGCTGCGTTGAAGAGCTGCGAAACAATTTCCCTGCTCTGACAAGAGTTCAGCCTATTCCAGCACTTTATTTCTTTATTTTTCCTTCTCCCCCTCCCGAAGAAAACCGAAACAAATGGCACGCTGATCCCACACTGCACTTTTACTTACATTAAGCTCAGATAAACTGCTCTTGAACTGTGCACCGAACGCGTGCCCAAAGCAAGAAGTGGAGGGCGAGCAACAGCGATGGGATCGCGCTCCAAAATGGTCCTGGGAGCACCTTCCTGGCGGATCAGCAGCGCAAAGCAAGGAAGGGACCCCCCGGCCCCCCCGCAGGGTGTCTGTGCAGCTCATCAGAGCCACCGACATCTGCCTGGGAATTTGGGGGATTTTTTTTTTTTTTTTTTGGTCATCTCGTAGTTAGACGGGAGTGGGTGACCCTGTGAGATGCGGGGGAGGCAGCGCACGGGCGGGCTCCGGGTAGGGGGGTCCAAGTGTCCTCCCGGGCTGCGAGGTGGCACCTCCGGGTGTCCCCCTCCTCAGCCCCGAGCTGCAGGCGGAGTGGGGAGGGAGAGGCAGGCTCTGGCCGTCTGCTGCCGCTGCAATCCCCAGCTAGGCTGCCCTAATCTTTTTAATGATTCTATTTATTTATATTTATTATTTTTATTCATATTTCTATTTTTGCTCCCTGCTACGAGTCATCGTGGCTTTGTTAAAAGTTTTCTTGCCACTATTTTCTAAATGCCAGCATGATTTTCCTGCAGGATGCATGATTTCTCCATGCCTAAATGTACCTGGATACACAGAGGCATATCACACGCATACACACACACACAGAGAATGATGATATCTTAATGAAATATATAGCACAGCGCAAATATCCTGAAATCAAATTCAAGTATTATTAGTTTGAATTAGATCCTCTCAGATCCAGAAGGCACTGCCTATAAATCAAGGGCAGTCTGGCAATTCCTTAAAGAGCTAAACTGAATTTAGATGCATATGATAAAAAGAAAGGAAAAGAAAAAAGTGAATGCTAATTACTGACTTGCTCAATTTCCACTCACCCACGTTTTCTACGAGAAAAAGGAGAAAACCTAAAACCCAACCAACAAGTTCTCAAAATAAATTAATCCCTTTACAAACTCCTTACATATTGTTCCTACATTTCCAGATTACAGAACGAGGGGATGAACTGGAGATTACGAGAGGCTGCAGCCTGACTCGCAATAGGCAGGAGTGCTGTCGATGGTGTATCAATAAAATATATTTATCTGCAGCCACACTGAAAAACAAACCCTCAGAGCGTGTGATGACGCTCAAGGGCTTTAAGAAACATGTCGGCATTGTCAGATAATCCCTATTCATAATTTTGCTGGCTGTTCTTTCAGCCCTCAATCTCACAGTTTCCCCAGCTCTGATGTGCCTCAGCAGGGTTTGCATCGGAGCGATAAAACTGCTCGGATCTTCGCAGGACTGACATAGCACCCAACATTATTAGATGCTATTTTAATGTGAGATTTGGGAGTGTTTGTTGTTCTTTTTTATTTTTAATTTTTGGACACTGGACATAAACATTTAGCAATCAGCTAAGCCCTTCCGAGATGGAATTTAACCTTAATCCAGGCGATGATTTCCTGCCCGGCTCTGAACTAATAACGGGTGTGCAGCTTCTTTAGGAGATGGAAATAATGACAGGCTATGGATCCTGCCTTTATTGGGGTGGTGCTGGCAGCCCGGATCCCTGTCCCTGCTCCATCAGCATCCCCATGCAGATCCTAGTCCCTGCTCTATTTTAAAACTTTTGCACATCCTATTCCCCCCACCCCATCAGTTTAAGAGCAAGCAGAGCCAAAATATCCTCACAAACCCCAGCTCCCTCCTTGTGTGTATCTCTCAGTGCTGTGGCTTGGAGATGGTTTTAAGGGCAGTTCTCTGAGTGCAGGTTTATCCCCTTTTCCTCAGGTTTTCCTACATGGAAATGCTGCAAGTTGAGATGAGGGTGGCCTGATCCTGGTGCAGACCTGCCTGGTTAAAGCCACAGGAGAAGCAGTCCTGCCTCCAGCTCCACCAAAACCTATTGTGATGAAGATAAGCCCCTTGGAGATAAGCCCATGTTCCCATCACCGTGTGGATCTGTAGGGGCAGCCAGGTCAGATCCTGCTGCCAGGGACAAACCCTGCCATGGGAAAAGGGTTGTGTAAGGAGAGACCTCCCTGTGATCCCCAGGCACCCAGCTCTGATTGAGAGGGGAGGTGAGAGGCCACCAAGGAGGGCTTTGGAGCACAGGCCCTGCAGGACCTGAGCCTCCTGCTGAGACCTTCTGCCGTGGTGGCTTTATGGGGATGTGGTGCCATGGGCTGAGGGGATGATTCACTGCCTTATTTATTTTGGTGTGTTTGCTTTTTCCCCGGTGGAGGATGAGTAACGGGGACTGTGTTTTCTTGCCCACCACGTGGAAGGAGGAAAACTGAGGGAATAGGAACAAAGATGTTCTGGCTGGTGAATTTTGGCTAATACGTTTTAGAGGCTGGTGAAGACTGAGGTTTAATACCTCTAAATACACTTTAGCAGCTCTGAAATCTTCACGTCTTTCATAGCCAGAACTATTGACTATTTTCCCTGTGGTGTGCAACCCTTCCTACATCAGGGATTAAACATCCCCATGTAGGGGGTCCAGATGAGATGTGCCCACTTGCAGCCAAGCCTGGGGAGAGCATCCTTCCCTCCCCACAGCCCTGCTCCGCTGAGGGAGCTGCTCCTGCAAGATTTGGGATCCCTGTGGGTTCTGGCTGCTTCCCATGCTCCTTCCTCTGGGGTGTAGAAGATGTCCTTGCCTTGAGAAAGAATTCTGAGGTTGCAAAAAAGCCCCCAAATCAAACACAAAAATATGCTGGGGGGATTATTTTCTGCAGTCACCTGTGGCAGTAGAGGATAAGACAGGCTGGAATAATTTTTGTGAGCAGGGAAGGCCCCATGTGGGCCCAAGATGCCGCTGGATACTTTTGCTCAGTACAGGTGTCCCTATAAACCAAGATTTAGAAAGCAAAGCCTTTATTTTTTTTCCAATTTCCACATGGAGGAGAGGGCACAGAGGAGAGGAAGAAAGGGTCAGGGAACGAATCTCCCCCCACCCGCTGATGAGGTATTTGGGAAGAAACCTTTTGAATCAACATTCCCAAAGTTTTTGAGTTCCTCTGCGGAAAACCTATGTAGGGATAGGATACGAGCCAAAAGCAAAGGAAAAGATTGTCTGGCTTTAATTTATCTATCCCTGGGCATTTCTAACCATCAGATCACTGTAATATTTGATCTTGTGTGAGTCCCTGAACGTTAAAAGTGAATCTCCTCATATGTTTTTGTTAATTTTGTCATTTATAAAGCCACTTCTGATGGCCTAGAGCTGCTCAGCTGCCGTCTGTCTGTGTGCCTGCAGCAGGGGAACAGCATCCACAGGTCCCAAAATTTCTTTTCTTGTTGGGCAGAGAGAAGTGAGGGACAAGCATCCTCCATCCACTGTCCCACACTGTGGGATGGAGATGCTTTTCCTTCTCTTCTGGGATCAATGCTGAAGTTCGGCCACATTTCTTGGCTCAGTTGGCAGTGATTAAAATTCACGTCTCACTTTTGTTTATAGTTGGTTGTTTACTTTGTTGAATTTTTAAAAACTTGTTAGAATGCAATTGAACACAGATTCAACAGTATTTAAGCTTGAAAAATAAAGATGCATTAGAAAGATGCCTATTATGCTTCAGAATTATTAATTGACATTTTTATGATGAATAATTAATCATTTGAATAATTTTCGTATCTCTGATCTGAACACATATTTGCATATCTAATGTCTGATTTTAAATGTGGTTTCTTTAGTTGCATTCTCCCAGGACAAAGACATGAAGTAAGTAACATCCTAATGCAAAACTTTTTTTCTTTGCACTTGTAAAAGTATGTTTGTTGAAATGCAAGTTCCTCTCTAGTTGTGAAGCTGTTAATAATCTATGCATGACATATATGCATTAATAAGGTGGTGAATCCTCTGGATATGAGCACATTTAGGCCTCATTTTCTTATATGCAATGGTGAGGTCTCCCTGCAATACCCAAACCCATGTGAGGTTAAGCTAGGAAACCATAAAGAAATATCTCAGATACACAGTGTTCCTGCCTTGTTTACACGACACTTAGTGACAAGATCAAAGGTTGTTTCAATTTGAGGTGTTTAAAACATCAAGAACTTTTAATATAAATATTAACTGTGTCCTCCCAGTGAGCCAGCATCATTATTTTCCTGACAAAATTTAATATGCCTAAATCGTAGCCCTCAAGACCCCACCTCGCTGTAGCTGGTGGTGATAAAGGAACAGCAGAAGTGCAGATCAGTTATAAGTTGGTCAGCAAAGGGGTGCAAGGGATGGGGCTTGTTGTGCAACCCTGCTCAGCGCTGGGCTGGTGTGAGCACAGCTCAGCCACAGAGGGAACAGAAAGGAGGAAGGGGCAGCTGGACAAAACCAGAACCCAAAAGGTAGAAAAATGAAATAAAGGAATGAGAGAAGTAGCCTTTGCTCCACTGCCTCTGGCCATGGGTTGTTACAGCAATACTGCCTACCTGGCACCCCAGGAGATGCCTTCACTTCTGTGAGAATTTGATTGATAAAGAAATTAAAGATTTGGAGGATTTTATTTAGGGGCACCTTTCATTGTACGGAGAGCCTAAATATTCTGTGTATAGCCTGTTGGCTCCATGATGTCGTACTGAGGAGCTAAGGTAATGGTTGCTCTAGAAATATCTAAAATTAATACACTATTTATATTTATCAGATTAGAGAAATTACATCAAAATGGAGGCATAAATTGATCATAGTGAGTCCTATGCTCCCTGTATTAATGGCACTAAGGAAATTATTCAAATTTCCTTAGTGCCATTAATACTGGGAGCATAGGACATACACAAACAAACTGAAAATAAAAGCTTTCAACATTTTTTTTTTCACAGCAGGTAATAAAAAATATGCCCCCCCCCCCAAAAAAAAAATATATATATAATTTTTTTGGTGGGAGTATATTATATAGACTATGGTAATGTAGTGGGCAATATCTGACAGACAGATACTGCATAAAGAAACTGTGAAACTCAGTTCTCAGAACAGGCTGAAGTTATACTGAATAGGATATTTAGCAGTTGCATATGCTCAGTGATAACAGATTCTCTTTTTCTTGATTTTTTTCCTTTTTTTTTTCATTCTAGGAGGGGTTTGTAAGAGTGAGAGTGGTAACCTTGAGCAATCCTTGTCACATGGAGGGCCAGGCTCTGAGCTTGTTGACCAAAACTGCCACTGCTTTGGCCATCAGGGTGGTGGCAATGCCAGCAATGGTTTGCAAAAGGATGAGGTGGGAATTGGGGTTAAACCTCTGCTTTTTTGGTCCTAGAAGCAGGAGAGCAAGCAAACATCCCTGAGATGCTCCCACAATTCTTTGTAAAGGGAAACATCTCTTCTGGGGTTGGGGTCACACCAGTGGCAGTCTGGGGTGAAGACATCCTGTGCTGAGGATTTCAGAATGGTTTGGGTAGGAAGGAACCTTAAAGCTCATCCCATTCCACCCCTGCCATGGGCAGGGACACCTTCCACTATCCCAGGGTGCTCCAAACCCTGTCTAACCTTGGGTGCTTCCAGGGATGGGACATCAAGAACATCATCCAGTGCCCCTCAGACATTGTCACACCTTCATGAGACCCATGGACAACTTTGTGGAAGATTTATTAACATGGAGATATTTTGGTTTGGCTTTAGGCTGAATGATGAATATAAATTCCACAGTTACACTGCAGCCCCTGTGCTACCTGGCTGGGACTAGATCAAATTTCCTTTTCCCTGGATTTCTTAGTGTCACCCTGCTTTTCCCACTGACTCCTGATTAAGTTAATGGAGGTGAAATTAGCAGCAAAGAATCTGGATGCAAAGCTGACATTTTGATGTCCATCTGAAAGTTTCAGACTCGATCGATTGCCCCAATTATTTCTTATCACCGCCCCAGGGAAAACATATTTTTCTCTACACGACTTCAGGAGATTAGCTGGATATTTTAAAATCTACAGAAACACAAGGGTTACGAAGATATTTAGAAAATCCCAAATGATTTGAAACAATTAGCTGCTGCAGCATAGTTTCCAAAGCAATTAGCCACTGCAGCATAGTTTCCTTGTGTACAGAATTGCCCAATATCTGGGAAACTGCTGCCGTTCTGTGGGTGGCTGCAGACTGGATCAGATTCCAGGAGAAGCAGAGGCACAACCCAGTGACTGCTGCACACCTAAACTGCAGATTTCCCCAGGAGCTGGCAGATTTCCCCTTCGTCAGGGGTGGCATTGGACTTGCCAGGTCTTCTGTTTGCTTCCCTCTGACTATCAGCATCATCTCCAGCCTGTCTGTGGATAGAGGCTTGGCCAACTGGCTCCTTTCCAAGCCCAAATCTTAGACTCTGGGTTATTAGAGCTGTCAAAAACCAGAGAGAGATTTTTTTTCTTTTCCCTTGCAATGAAAGTGTTCTCCATGTTGTCACTCCCTCCCCAGTTTATGTTTTAAAAATGCTTCCTGGGAAATTTCATGACTCTTCTCGGGGTCATTTGAGGGGTTTCAGGTCAGAATTGAATTAGAGGTACCAGCAGTTGGACAAGTTGTTTCCCCCCATGGATGGTTTTAGGTGCACGTACACTCCTACCAATGCTCCTTACTATATCTCTTCAAACTTGCTCCAGGCAGCATCTAAACTATTTTAAACCTCCCCATCCTTTTTTAACACACATCAGCTATCCTGCTTCAAATCTCTGACAAGGATGTGAAAACCGCAGTGTCAGAACAACTGCTGCTCTCTTCTTGGATTCTGACAAGCAACCTTCAACCTGAAACCCTCTAAAAATGGCTATTTTTATCTTTTTTATGTTTTCTTTTTTTTTTTTTTTTTTTAATTCAGAAGCGACTATATTGACTGTATTCTTTCCCCTTGTTCTGACAGGCTGGAAATGGGTCCAAAAAAGGGCAGAATATGGGAATACTGTTTGACGCTCACAAAGAGGGTCCACATGTCTGTGGGCCCACCTGCCAATGGTTTTAATGACAAAGAGGTTTTAAATAGATGTGACTTCCCAAATTCTGGGCTGGGGAGGAGCAACACAGTCTCTGGAATAATTGGTTGTTGTGAGCATTGATCTCCTTGGCTTCAGGAGGTAGGAATTGCAGCTCCATGTCCCTATCTCCTGTCCCAAAATTTGACTGAGCCACACCCCAAAAGTAAAGACATTGGTGTGGACCCAACTCGTTGCACATATTAAGAGTGTGATATTAATTTGTTCCACAGGTTGCTCTGATGGCTGTGGGGGCTGGTGCTGAGGCTCAGGGCAGCAAGGTCCATCCTGGATGGTTTTGTTGCTCATCTACACCAACGACTCTGCTGGGCTGGCTCCAAGTGTATAAACCTCTTTCCTTACAGAGCAGGGAAAGGGCAGGAGTGCTGGAGCCCAGGGAAAAGAGAACAAATCCAGCCACAGCACAGCCTTGGATATTTGCTTTTGGGGCAGGTGAATGCCTGAGAGAGCTCCTGTGCCACCATCACCTCCCAGCTGTGCCTGGCAAGGATGGTTTTGCCTATGCCAAAGCCTGCCTGCTGGTGGCACTCATTTTTGGGAGGTCCGTGCCTGGAATTTGGAGACAGGAATTTGTAGAATGGCAATTCAGAGGTAGGAGGCGAGGGGTAAAAAGTCACATCTGATATTTAGTGTTGGAAAGTGGATCTGGTTGGAGGTGTGAGCAGCAGGGAAAGCGACGCTGATCCACACACAAGGAAGGCAAGCTCTGCCTTGCAGAGAGAAATACAGAGCAGAGACTGAAAATACTGCAAATATTTGTTCTCATTGTCAGATGTTTCTATAAAATCTGTTGTTACTGAATCACTGCTGAAGTTACGGAGCATTCAAATAAGCAGAGGGTGAAAAAAGCTAAGTCTAATTATATGTTTCATGCCATTTACAGAGGTTTCCAAGGGATTTTCTTTTAATAAAAGTGCAGTGCATCAAAAGGAATAAATCCTACAATTTTGTTATTTACAAATCAGCCGTGTCTGCTGCGAGCTGACAGACTTATCCTCCATCTTACACCCCTCTCTTCATCCCAAAATGCACCCAGTACACTGACATTTATACCAATACTCTTCTTTACACTATTTTATGCCCCTTATGTTGGTAAGCAAACAGATCAGAAGAAAATTATCACAATGGCATAAAAAAATTCTGAAAGAAAAATACAGAGAAAAAAACCCCGTAATGTTGGAAAATGAGCAACATAGATGTTTTCCAGATGAAGAGAACAAGTGTGTTTTACATCCCTGCCCACCAATTCCTGAAGATTTGAAATCAGAAGCCTGGCTGGAGATATGATGTAATTAATTAGTTAAAATGATTTACTAACATAAAGCATAACACTCTTTCAATGATTAATTTTTATCCCCTTCACTTTTTCCTTTTTTTTCCCCCTCCACAACCACTCTGCCCCTTTCTGACTCCAGATTATTTAGCAGTTGACTTCGGTGTTCGGAGTGTTGCATATCAATCCCCAGGACCAAAATATGCCACTCATGTTTTTCCTGCTATGTAATCTATGGATGCAGCACCTAACCCTGCAGCCCTCCTCCGTGCTTCAGAGAGAAGGGACATGTGCTGAATCAAGTTGTTGGGGCTGCACTTGGAGCTGAAGAAAACATGAGGAAACCAAAAGACCACCTTTGTTCTCGTCCAGCTTGGCCGCTGCCACGACACGGCAACGTGAAAAATGCTTTGGTAATTAAAACTCTGCGTGCAAAAGATAGCAGGGAAAGGAAGAAGTGAAAATAAGATGGTTTCTCACAAGTGTGAATGTACTGGGCATGTTTTGCACAGATGCTTTATAGAGGCCTTGGGCCTGCCTTGCCACAGCCCTGCCATTCCAGGATGAGCCTCTTTCCTCAGCAGCCGCTGTCCGTCGAGCCAAATTGTATGATTGTTTTGTGATATGGATATATGTGGGCTGGGGACTAAATTAAGGACATTAAACTCAATTTCCTTAAGATAGGAGCCAGATTTTAATATTGCAGCTGTCCAGAGGTGAAAGGGTAATGAGGACATGAGGAATTCCTGGACAGGAAAGGGACACTTGGCCCAACAAGTCTGTCCCCCTTCAAGTTTATTACAACACACCTCCCCACGTTGTCGATATATCCTCCAGCCCTGTCTGCCTGTGTAAACATGTCTGGCTATCTCTTCTGTTCATTAATACTTCAGTTCACTCCGTGCTTTTATTTGACATAATGCCTACTACGCTCTGAATTGGATCCTCTGCAAGAATTCACTGTTTATTCTTAGACCTTTCATTTTTAATTGGCATAATCTGTTTTTTTTTTTTCCTTTTTAAACTCACCAGATACAGCCACTACCTCAGTCCTCGACCTAATTATGAAAATATTAATGTTTAGGTCTTTTTAAAAAATGATTAGGCTCAGCCTTTGCTTATATAAAGTATCTTCAACAGCCGGAAACAATAATTACTGTGTATCTTATTCCTATTTCAGTCACTAAAAATTCTTCTCTGGAAAAGGTGATCAGAATTGGAATTACTGGAGATAAATCTATCATGTTCCTTGTGTGTGACAAGAGCCCTTTTGATTTGCAGGCAATCCTTTGCTGAAGTGTCCATATCACACTTTATTTATACTGAATTGGCATTGATTCAAAATTGATGTTTGACAGATTCAACACAATTTTTAAGGTGGAGCAGGACTTTTGGGAGTCAAGTATTAACTTATAATGATCTTGTAAAGTCAAAAAATAGCCTTGAAAGCTGGTGGGAGGGAAAAAAAAATCTCCCAAGAAATTGGTACCATTACAAAGATTTCTAACTGCTAGCTGGTCTCCACTTGCTAAAAACCATCTCCCTTTAAATTTTCTGCTTGCAAAGTTGAGAGTGTATTAGCATACAGATGCTTCCTCAGACATGTGAAAAAACCTGGGTCTTTCCTTTCCTCTGAGGCAACTCAAAGGAGAATGTCATTAAAGCTCTCAACACAAACCGTGGGGAAAGAAACACAAGTCACAGATAAACCTGAGTGATTTTCAAATTTCAAAGATTGATAGGCTGGTGAAATAAAAACACTTTGGGTAAAGCATGAAGTGGAAAGCAGGCAAAGTAGATCACTGTGATGCAAGATCAAGAAAAGACACTTAAATTTGTTGTTTAAGTGCATTAAAATCACAGAAAACCGATATATTAACAATTATTTCTGATATCTAGCCATGCCCTGTCGCTTAGGGAAGAAACTTGCTTTTATGATGAATAGAAAGTTTTATTTATTTATTTATTTATTTATTTATTTGTAGATTTTTCCCTGAGAAAAGAGGCACTGCTAGCAGAGGTTGTTTAGGGGAAGAAATTCTGCACCCTGTTGAGAAACACTGAGGTTTTATTCAGGAACTATGATGGCAGTGCTGGGTGGACAGGGAACTTTGAGAAACTTGGAAACGGAAGAAAAATTAGAAATCTCTTGGTTTCAGGCAGGTGAAGAAACAGTTATGACAGAAATGAAAACATGGACGTGCAACTGGTTTAAAAAATTAATCAGGAAACACTATCTGAGAGACACATAAAGCTTCAGGTTTATATCCAGCATCCACAGTGTTAAAAAAAACCCAGTAAAAATCTAAGAGTTCCAGCCTTACCAGGGAGCTGGTGATCCAAAAAGGAATTGAAAATTCCACCTTAGGCTTGGACAAAGGCAATGAGGGATGTAAAAAAACATTTCTCATGGCATCTCTTGGGCACTCATACCTTAAAATCCCTTGGGTTTTTATCCCTTGTTTGAAGATATTGGTCTGAAAAAGTGGAAGTCAGTGTAGTGACTACCACAAAATCAGACTGATTTTTGTGAGGGTCCTTCCATAAAGATAATAAAGGAATAATTGGTGAAATGTGTGTAATAATAAGCTGAAATTTTAATCTTGGTACAGTTCTGATAAATCCTTATGAGGCTAAACATTTTAGTCCTGGTGTTGAAAAAAATATCCATTAAATTGAGTGAAGTAGATGTGTCAGTAATGGCAACAGAGTTTCCATCTCGTGTTGGGCAAGTTGTTTGAGGAAACAAGAAATGTAAAAGTTGATAAAAGTAGTGAAGCCATAGGAGCAGAACCCATTCTTAGCTGCTGCTGGTTTAATTTAAATACCTGCTGAAATTCTGTGCAGTTACCAGAGTGAAAACTCTTTAGGTAACCTCACATGCTGGAGTGGGTCCATTCAGCCCTGTTCAGCAATTCTTTCACTTTTTGCATTGAAATTTAGTGGAAGACATGTCCTTCTGTCAGGTGAAAGACCTATCCACTGGACTGGAGCCCTGTTCTTGGGGTTTATGAGCCTGTGCCAGCTTATTTCATGGACTTGGTCGATTCCTAATATAAAAAATTGGTCTGGGAATGAGGTCCAGGGTCCCCAAAAGCTCTCCAAGTTTCAATGAACACTGAAATTGACTGCAAATTGTGGTTTTTCAAGGAGGAGACATTCTTATAAATAGGATTTCTGAGCCATTATCTCTTTGGTGCTTTTGAAAAAGCACCAGGAAGGCTGTGGAGCTCCTCCAACACTGCCTTGAGTTGTGGCAGCTCAGAAATCAGCTCTGATGCTTTAGACCTGTCCTCCTGTCTGTTGGTTGTGCTGAGCCTTTCCAACCAGATCTGCCACCCTTGGGGCAGAAAGAGACTGCAGTGCTGCAAAATTGTGTAGCACTTGGGTTCAAGGGACACAGGACTGGTTTTGTCATCCTTACAGTAAGCTATAATCATATTCCTGGGATGGAAAATTTTACTCAAACACCCATTAAATTAGAATAGAAAAAACGTTGGCTTTAAAAAAAAAAAAAATTAAAATATTTTTTTATTTCAAAAGATTTTAATCTCCTCTAAACTCCCCATCTCCTCAGGATTAAAAGACTCAAAGCATCCTCTTATCTCATCCTTCCCTTTTGCTGTAATTCCAGTTGCTCCCTGAGCCCTTCCCTTCTCTGGGAGCAGCACCTGGGTTTCCCACCCTCTGCCCCTTCCATGGCACCTCCAGAGCTCCCTGGCAGCCCTGTGCCCACGAGGAGCCTCTTTTCCCATTTGGCCCTGCAGGAGCAGAACCTGTTTATTTTGCTCTCCCAGCTGCGCTCCCGGCGCTGCTGATGCTGCATTTGCTGCTGATCTGGATCTCGCATTTATAGCCCGGGTGAGACAATTGCTGCTGTCACTTTTATGTCCCCGGCACGGTTTGATACGTTACCTTTGATATTCTGATTGAATTCTTTTACATAGATTAGAGACCAGACAAGCTCCTAACCTGACCGAGGCGCTACCCTGTATTGACTGCCAATCTCTAAGTCACTCGGTGAATGCTGTTTGCAGACTCTTATCAGTTCATTAAAGTTTGTTATCATTTATGCAGTGGCTCTGTACCTTGCTGGTAATCTCCAGTGCAGGATCTTATCAAGCACTCTTTTGAAAGTCTAGGCATATTGTATACCATCCAGAGTATTTTTCTTGTCTTTTACCTTTGGCAGGGATAGCTTTGAAAAAATTCCAGCAAATTATTTGAACAAGATTTCCTGCCCATAAATCCAGGTTGGCTGACTCTACTCAAATTAGGATTTTCAGTGTGTTTCCTCACTAAATCCAGCAAAACCGTTCCTATTCTGTTATTCATAGCTACAAATTGTGTTATGTTAATTTGTTTACATTATAAGTTAAAATAATTTTATATGTATATATTCCTCTGCATATGCATGTGTACATAAAAGAGTGTGTATGTAATGGAGATTATATTGAAGTATATTGGGCTTTAAAGCTGACTATGTTAAAATTGTTAATGCAGTATAAAATGCAACGGATAGAGTTAGGGACAGATCTTTGGCTGGAGTAAATGAATTTGACTTTGAATACATTTTGCTAACTTAAATGGTGTTAACTTGATTTATGTGAGCTGAGGAGTTAACCCTTATGCACTGTGCTTACTTTGCTTCTGTACCGAGACATCAAAATGACTGTTGGGGTGCTTCTTAACATTTCTGATTTATTACAGGTCTCTACCCACATTTCTTATGGATTTCTTTGGCTCAAGAAGTATATTTTTATTTGCTGCTGCAAAAATATTTTTAATGCTAAATTGTTAATTCTAAATTCTATGTAGTATGCAATGTTTTGTTTTGGACTAGCAGTTTCTCCTGCTTTATTTTTCCATTATTTGACTATTTTAGGATGTTTACTATCTCTCCCAGATTTCTGTTCCCATCTGCAGATGTTTCTATTACAATGATGAACCTGGCAATTTCTGGTAAATACAGTAAGTGGTTGATTAATATTAGATTCATGCTTAGAATGATTTTAATATCGGAAAGCTAACATTTTGCACAGGAAACAGTCCCTCCCTTTGAATTGAAACCAAATGAAAAATTTAAGACTAAAACGAATAGAATTTGTATGATCTAACTGGACCTGTTTAAAAGGTGCTGCAGCTTGGGTGCCACATCCTCTCTGCTGAAGTTTGCAGATATTTTGTCTGAATTATTGTCTGGCTTATAAATCATGGTGAGGAAAAACCATTGTGGTTATGGTTCCAAACAGAAACATTTTTCAAACCTTAATTTTTTTCCAAGTTAATTTTTTTTTAAATGAAAATTGGGTTTTGCTCTCTGAAAGAAAATCATGTTTTTGACAAAAGAGTTAATTTTTTTCTTGGCTCAATGAGAAAGCAAGTCTGATAGGAAAACTTTTGACCCACCTGGGACCACCCTAAGCTCTCATGGCAAAAACATGAGATGGGGCAGAACTGGATTTTAAATACCAGTGTATTGATTAAATCACAGCATTTAAATGTACAACATATGGAGCTGCAGACCACTCTTCTGGTCATGGGACTGCACGAGGTCAGTCCCACTTATAAACTGCAAAGCTCTTGGTTTGTATGTCAACAACAAAAATATCTAGATGAGAAACTGTATTTGTGAGTCCTGAAAGATGAGGTGATAACTATGAAGTCCAATAGGAAGAATTTTTTAATCAGAATAATCACAAAACATCCCCCACTAAAGCATATTTGCTTTTCCCTGGTTCAGTACTCTCAGATTGCCACTATTGTATATTGTCACATTTTCCCTCACCATTGGATGTATCAATTATTTTGTTTTTTGTATGAGTTTCTCTTTAAATGAATAATAAAAGCATATTTGGGCTTTAATTGTTCTTTTTACCCAAGTCTATTCACTTTGTGAATCTCCCATGCTTTTCTTGATAAGAATGTTTTCCATTGATTTATCCTTTAAATCTATGAGGATCTTTATCATAGTGAAGTTTGAACTCTCTATCATTAACTTTTAAACCTATATTGACATGAAATGTGATTACAGTTAAATTTTATAATTAAAATTAATTTTATAACAGCACACATGCCCAGCTCCAAGCACAGGGCTCAGTTACTAGACTAATAGCATTGCAGCTACAAACAAACTTTGTTAGCTTCCACACAGTTATCATAGCAATCAATACCTGAATAATTAAATCTCTCCATTATCAAATTCTAGTCTTCTTTATCAGCTTTTCTTCCACTAGTAATTTTTTTGTCTTAATTTGGTTTCTCTTTGGAAAGCCTATAGCAACCTTGGAGTTTCACCAGACAATCTTTCTTTTCTTCCTTGTTAAGTTCTGCAACCCAAATTATTCAATGCCAAAATCTGAAGTCCTTAAACAAGATTCCACTGAATGGAAGTTTGATCAAACTGTATTTTGTTTTGTTTTAATAGAGACTACTAATTTTATCTTGTCTTGGCCTTGAGTGAAATCCTATACTCGTAAGTATTTGAAATTGCCATTCATTTTCTTGATTCATTCTCTTATTGATTTTCTTTCCAACTATTTCCATCCAATGTATCTAATAATTATTAGAGATGAGGGAAGAACCAAGTGCCTGCATCCACACCCCTTTGAGCTTTGTGGCTCATGCCTGTCTTTAATTAACATAAATGCAAGCAGAGAAGTTTTCCAGACTAAAACCAATTGTTTTAATGTTAAATCCTTACATTCATCATTTTCTGGGGCATTTTGACACCGTTTTGGTCAGGGGTGACTCCTGGAAGAGCATTACACATCCTGAAGCTTCATGCTCCTCTCAGACCTGATGCTGAATGACTCAAGCAGGAAGGAAGGGGAAGGATTCCTGCTCCCTTTTATACTCCTGTGGAATCACTCCAAACTCTTTCATCTGTTCATTACTCTGTAAATGCAACACTTTCCAAAAGAAATTCACTGTTGAATTAAGGGGGGAAGTGGGACACAAAACAAATGGGGGTGCTAATGAATTGAAGTGATGATCTGAGGAGCTCATAGTGCTTCATAAGCATTAATTAATTAAACCTGACTAGATCCCAGGGAGGTAGGTATTAGGGCCCATACTCCAGGCCTGGCTGCGGTGTGCTATTTCTGTATCTCAAATTCATTCTGTTAATGTGCATTCTGATGAGAGGACTGAAATGGTGTCTGACTAGTAGAGATGACTGTGCATATATTTAAACTGTGAATATTCTGCACGATGAGCCTTCTTATGGAAGCAACTTACTTTTTTTTTTTAATACAGCCTTGTTCCTGAATAAAAAATGAACGATAAATGAATTGTACAGGGAGCACTGAAGGGCTGCTGATGACCTATAGTTATGTACAGTGTGTAACTCATCCTGTTACCCAATTAGGATGATCAGAACTTTTCTTTCTATTGCTGAAAACCTGAGTGTGTTTCAGTGAGTGTATTTTATTTCTTTTATAGAATACTTTATTTAATTGCTGTAAGAACTTAAGCTACAATTTTAACTTCAATATTTAGAGGTGTGAAGAGTACTCAAATGTTTTTTTCAATCCATTATGAAAGTCATTCTTAGCTTTCAGTGCAAGAAACTTGCTTTGTTTTTAGTACTGGTATAGAGCTTTGACTCCTAATGAATGTTTTCCCCTTTTTTTCTCCTTCCTGCTCTAAACAAGATGTTGTTTATTACTTGAAGCATTATATGTAAGCCCCAAGAATATGTTACATGTGACTGGAGCTTTGGCAGACTTTGAGAAACTGAAGTTTCCAGAAATTTTGCTATGTTTAAACACCAGAGCCTTGTTTTAAGGAAAGATTTCTACTTCCAAATGTGTGGTTGCCTGAACCTTTTACATTTTCAAGTCAGATTCCTCTGCCAAATAACACACTGTACCTTAACTATAATAAAAAAGCAGAGACTCTGTGTTTATAAAAACATTACAGGAGCAACTGTGATCATATTTCTTGAATTTATTCTATTCATGTGCTCAAATAGGCATTTTTAGAGTGAGCTCTCCACTGCACCGGTCACTTACAGGAGTAGAAAATGACATGTAGAGGCAGAAGGCTGGCAAAATGCAACAAACCAAACTGGTAAAGGACAGGAATTCAGAGCCAGACCAAAATATGAGGTCAAGGAAGTTGCTTTTATAATAATAGTGGTTATCTGTTTAATGTGTGATCTGGCAGTGGTTCGACACTGACCATAAGCAATTACACATGTTTCTAAACTGGTGGTATATGAGCCCTGAGCAATCCTACACAAGCTAGATGTGCTGTGAGAAATGGACATTTGCTCTATTCTTGTGGTTCTTCTTGCTTAATGTCAATTAAAATTACAGCTGAATAACAGATAGAAATTCTCCCTGTGTAAAACAGTGTCTATATTCCCTCTCTTTTTTGCCATATACTTAAATTCCTATATTGAAACCAGTTTTGTGAGGCAAGCTCCTGTCGGGGCTGATAAATGCCACATAATATTCTTCTCAACAGACATGTGGTTAGACACAACTTCTCTGACTCCCTGGTTGTTATTTGAAACAGCTTTCTTTACAGCCCAGCTCCAATGGCAGCTCCCCTGAATGATGCCCTTGTTCTGGGTTTTGTCATGCAGGAGCCTGGAAGGGAGCAGAGCATCCTCGGTGTGTGCCTGGAGGTGACCTCTCAGGAGTTAACAGCAGGAAGATCTCCGTGATCCCAGACTGCCTGAGCACAGATTAGGCCCTGGGAGCTGCTGTGGCCTGGCCCTGGCTCTGACACCAGTTTTTCATGACTTTGGTGAGCTCGCTGGACGGCACATCTCATTGGCTTTTAATAGACTTGGATCCCACTGTTAAAAGAGCTTCTATGTCCTCTTCCGTAAAATAGCTTTGGAATGTTTTCCTGGGCTTGGGAGGATGTGGCTGGAGTGGGAGCTGTGCAGTAGAGCTAACTGCAGTAGAAACTGTGCTAATGAGCTATGAAGACACCCAAAAATGCCTCTTTTCCCCAAGAGCAAAGAATTGTGTAGGATTTGACTCATTTTATACAAGTCCTGTTACTGCTGGCTTGAACTTCAGCCTTTGCGCTGAAGGTGCTGTTGTCACTAACCCACCCTGAGTACGAGCTAGAAATGATCACTTCAAAAAGGGCATGTGAACTGCTTAAAATCCCAGCTGAGGTGTAAGCCCGTGGCTTCCTGAGGTCTTCTGAAGGCTCTTCACCTGGCTCTGGCCATTGCAGAAGTGATGACCTCGTACATTCTCACAAACTCAGCACGGATACCTGCAAGGCATCCCAGAGGGAAATAGTTGCTGCCTGAAAGGCTGAGTAGAACGAGGATTGAATGACCAGAGCACATCAGTTAATCATCAGTCATTTAAGAGCTGTATCAGGAGCCTTGCCATAGTCCTGAAGTGGTTCCTGTGGCCATGGACTTTCATATCACATCAGTGCACGTGCTTTGACTGTCTCCAAGGCTTTTAAAATGTAACTCCTCATCTTTTTGCTTCCCAAAAGCACACACAAAAAGGGCTGCAGAAATCCATGCTTGTGGCCGAGAACTAAATAAGGAAACACAACTGCTTAGTGAAGAGCCACCCCCTCCTAGAGAAATGTCAGCAGCACAATGGGCACTATTATTCCCCTCCTTTGCAGCCAGACTGGGGGGTTTTGCTGGAGTCTGTAGGAAAGGGCACCAGAATCCTCTCAGAACCTAAACTCTGATCAGCATTCAGTGCTCCCTTTTTGGGGTACCACATCCAGAGGAGCCCCTGTGCTCCCTGGCACACCCACAATTTGCGGGAGGCAGCTGGAGGAGCCACTATCCTGCAGGCAGCTCCAGTGCACGAGCCACGTTGTGGCCCTTTTCCCTCATTACTGTCGTGCAAGACAGTTGTTAATCACCTGTAATAAATAAAGTGCACCTCTGGAGTATAATGAAATGGTCATGTGCGGAAAACGGCTTAGTGCATCAAACATCTCTACTGCTATTCCATGTGTTGAAAAAAATAATGTATTTTGTGATAGGGAAGGGTTTTTTCAACTATTTCCATAACATGTCCCTTATTTTAAGTAAAAACCCTCTCATTGAGATTATCTCCTTCTAGTCATTGTCATATGGACCTCTACTACTTTCTATTCATGAAATCTGTACTTTGCAAACGATAGCAATTATCTCCACAAAAATGTTCTGAGAGGGAAATAACATTGTTTTCACCTTCTTTATTGTGATTTACCATCTGGAAACAAGGCAAATGCCCATGATTTCTGTGCTACTTAACTCTCTGGAGTCTATCAGCAGCAACTCCACCGACTGAACTTGGAACCAGCAGTTTTATGGAAGAACTATTTGGAGGTGTTTTCAAGCAAGGTGAGAAAATAGCCCAGGCTATGTTAGCTGTCCTATTATTTGGAATTTTTTCTGTTGTTTAAATTAAAAAAAAAAAAAGTTAACAAGTTACAATCCAGGTGAGCTTGCAGCTTTTTCTCAGCATGTGTCTCCTCTTGTGTGTGAATGAGGAGGTGAAAATATCTTTATACTTCAAGTTAATTTTAGTGACGTAAACAGTCACAAATTTGCTAATGTTGAGAAGGTTTAATTTGTTCCAAGACACTAGGAGTGTCTTCCTAAAAAATAATGGGACTCACCTTTTATACTGGATTATCTAGGAAAATATTGAATATGTTCTAACTAGAGTCATGTCAGAACTTAGCTGGAGAACATATTGATCTTTATACAAGACTGAAAAATATTTGCAAATTTACTGTTGGGTAGAGTGTATTTGCATTGTTAAGCTGGAAATTCTTCTTCAGAGTATGATTTTTTTGGTAAAAATTTTGGTCAGAAGGAGTTAAAATATTTCCCATTGATATTATGGAAACAAAACAGCTTAACAAGACAAATGTTTCAATTCAATTTTGTAATTTTGGGTTTGTATTTATTTTAAATTATATATTAGATTAACCTTCTATATTATTTCAACATCACTCAAATGAGTGCTTTTGATGTTTCCCACTCATCATTTTTTGGAATATCTTTCCCATGAGATATTTTGACTTCTTGTTCCTATTCATTATCAAAAATGCTCTCTCACCAGTCTTTGTACCTTTGTATGATTCAGATTCGGGTGAAGAGGCAGCTCTGTAGGAAGACTTGTTGTATCTGTGCTGTATCTTCCTTACAAACTCAGAGTGGTATCTATGTAAAAATGAGATTATTGTTTGTGTCTTAAACCTTTTGGTCTTTGGGGAGTGTGCTGTAGGTGATGGCTCAGGAAGATCTACCTTAAACCCTTATCTTGGTGTGCTGTTAAACAAGTGACTGGTTTTCTGCTGGTTCGTAATTCTGACTCAGCTCCTCTTCTACAGAGAATTTGAGTGTGGAAAGGATGATGGGGGCAGCAGGTTTTGATGCTCATCCAGCTGCCTCCAACCATTCCCTCAGTCTCATGTGAGACACGGGACAAAGTGCATCATCTTCAAAGAAACATTAAATTCCTTAAAAACAGCGGTAAGGAGTGAGTTAATTTCTTATGAAGGAGCAAATAACTTTTTATGTTTGAATTCCCATTTTGCTTTACTTGAGGGATTTAACCTGTATCTTTTTCAGGGGCAGGAGAGACAGAGCTCCAGGAAAATGGGTGAAGTCTCTTCCTTGTTTTCTCTATGGTAGCAAGATCATTGGCCCAAAGGCTCTGGTTGCCTAACCCTGCAGGTAATCCATTTGGAGATGCCTGTGGTAGACCCCCAGCTTGCCACCCTGGCCTCCTGCAGGTTTTCTGCCACCCTGGCCTCCTGCAGGTTTTCTCCCACTCCAGCAGCGCATCTCCTGCAGCAGCCGCGCGATTCCTCCCCTGCAGCCTGCGTGGCAGAAGCTGCTCGCGAGCCTCTGTGGGAGTTACCGCTACGTTTGTGAAGAACAAGATTTGAAGCAGAAATGTGGCTCAGAATAGCTCTGTCTTACTCCCATTCCCTGGAAACACGACTCCAACAAGGTGTCTGCGAGGCACTGAGGGTATGAAAGCGTATTGCAGAGCGAGCAAGCTCGTATCATCAAACACAGCCAGCCAGTACAAAAATTTCAGCCATGTAGTGTGGCGCTGATTTAAAGTGGTCTGCAATGCAATAAAAGGTGAATCTTCCTTCAGAATTATAGGAAATAATTTTTTTCCCCCTCTGGGCAGGCTTTGAGAACTGCTGAATTTATTCTTGTATTTCTTCCCAGTCGTTTTGGATGTGACTGAAACTGGCTGCTCTCAGAGTTGGACTCCAGCTGAATGAGAGGGTTTTCCTCCAGCCTGTGCCTGACCTTGGGTTATAGGCACTTCAGAAAGAAAAGGCAGGGCTGCACAAACCTGCTTCATGTCTCAGTCATGCTGGCCCCACGAATACAACCTGGGATGGGTTTCCATCCGGGTAGGCTGGTTTGCAGCCCAGCTCATCCTGGAAGACACGATAGGAGTGCGTTGAAGAAAAAAAAAAGCTTAAAAAAATAATTGCTGTTGCATTCATTCCCAGAGTCGAAGGGAAAGTTGGAGGGAGGCATGCAGGAAGCAGTAGAAATGCATTATGCATTTATTTTAAAGTAGTAATACATGAGAGTGGTTTTAAACCATATTTATTATCTGGGATGTTTGTGCATTTATGCTGAACGTGGGATAACAGAGTATATAAGGATATATAATATTAGTGAAGAAGAAAATGACTGGTATAGTACTTTCTCCTCTCAGTTCCTTCTCCACTAATGCCCTTACACCTTTCTTTTTCAGGCTTTTTGTAGCATCCTAAACAGAAGGATATTGAAGGGAGCTGATTCTGCTTTGATCCTTATGCTTGTTGTCAAAGCGCTTGGGATTGAAGAGACTGTTGGCTACAATTGACTGTGACAATTAGGAGATGATCAGAGCCCTAGAGTGGAGCACTTAAAGGGTAATTTACATGTCAGTTTGTCGAATAAAAAAAAGATATTCAGCTAAGATTTTTTTTTCCCCTTAGAGCCTTGTAAACTGCAATTTGTGCTATAGTAAGAAAAACCTGGCAGAGGAGTTAGGATAGCCATTTCCATTTGAAAAGAGGCAATCATAAGGCCACTGCTGAGCCTATTGTCCACTAAAAATGCTGATTTGCAGTCAGGGAGTGAAAGAGTGGAGCCATCACTAAATAGAACCTCGTGCAAGGTAACTCCCCCTTGGTGGCTTTCTAATGTTGGCTGAAGGTTTTATATACCTTAAATCCCGCATTTACTATCATTATAACATTGTTATTGATCATGAATGTCCTTTATCATAACAAAAAAAATGAAGGTATTGAGGGGGAGGAACAGGAGCGACCAGGCAGTGGATAGGCTCTCACCAGCTATCTATTGTATCACATCTTTCTTGTTCCCTCGCCTTTTGTGTGCCATCACAATTTTCTTCTTGTCACCCTTTGCACTTTGCCATTCAGGCACCTTCCATAACACTTTTTCTCATAGGTTTTTTTTTCCCATACCTATTTACACTTCATTTTTAGACTCACTCCCAGGAGATTTTTAGCATTTTCCACGTTTAACCTGCTGGGAAAGGAAAAGAGAGAGGGAGGTGACAGTAGCTGTTCAGAGTTTGCCTTTCTGTGTGATTAGGCTGCAATAGAGACTGTAACACAGACTGGAGACATACAGGTCGGAGAGAGGACTGAAGTTAAGGCAGCTGATGATTAAACAAACTTGTTTGTGATAAGTCCCTTTTTCTTGTGTGATAGCTCTGATGAACCTCGAGTTGCTTTGACTGTAGAGTTATATGAACTTATAAAAATATCAAAACCCAACACCTCCCTCATTATTCTGGTTGGTGTGAGCTGTAGCATATGTGATATTCCTCACGGTTTAAGGAAGAGATATTAGTGGGTACATATAGTGTTTGTATATGCAAATAAGTGCATTTATTTTGAGGTTGCATCGTAGGCTTTTCTTCCAGAGATTGGATTGGCTCCCTTTTTACTCTCATCTCCTTAAAAGAAGAAATAGTCATCTGTTCCAGTTCAGGAACCAGAATGAAACACTTTGCTTTGTCACAATTACCAAGTAGCCTTTGCTGCTCAGATGTGCATTGCCTAAACCCCCCAGGGGTTACTTTTCTGGGGAAGTTTTGCAGCTTCCAGTAAAAGTCACACATATAGATCACAGCTCTGATTCGGATCCCTGGTCAAACACCACTGATTTGAACAAATTTAGCATTTCTTTTCATGCCAGTTGGATATAAGTATCAGGACCTGTTTGTCCATAGGGTCCCCAAACTGGCCTTTCTTTACTCATAAACCTTATGTCCTCAAGCTTTTTGTATGTTGAACCCCTGACAATGAGATTTTTGCCTCTAAAATTGTACTGGAAGTATGTTTTTTCCTGACTTTTGCATGGGGTGAAGAAACATTCAAAATATTTCTGAACTTTGCAGTTACTCTTCAAGGTAAGGTTAAAATTAAAGAAAATCTTTTATTGAAAGGCTTTTCTTCTTTAGGAGAATTATGGTGTTGTCACTCTCTCCAGGATGCTATAAATGGAAGATGGTGGCTTTTGCCCTGTCTCATTGCACTAAACTTGCTGAACATCACAATATTTGTATGTGTTTATCTCTGTAACCAATGCAAAGAGCAAACAGGGATGAATAAAATATGAGGAGTAAACAGTGTGACAGGGCAGGTCTGGAATGAATTTGGCCTCATATGTGTCTGCACAACTGAGGCAGTGGTGAATCTGTATTAAAAATAAATAAAATATTTGCTGTACCAGGAGGTCCTCATCTCCCAGGTAATGGCTAAATGATGAGTAGGTGAGCCATCATCACATTGATTTAAGCATTTTTTCCCAACCAGTCAAAATTAACTTTGATTTGTTTTTACCTTCCTTTTGCAGGTTTGCATTTAAAGCACTCTCAGAGCACTAATTGTATAAAATTCTAGTAACTGAGAAACCTCTTGCTGGAAAATTAATGGGTGAATGCATGAATCATTCTGGGTTTCCCATACTTTACCATAAAGTTAATTTTTTGAAACAAGCAGGAAGAAGACAGTTTTACTCAATGACCATTAATTTTGAAAAACCTGCATTTTCAGGCTGTAGGATAAAAAAAAAAAAATTCCTAAGACTTTTGGAATGTAAAATTTGTTCGAATTTAACTGAGGTGTGCTTCTTTTGGGTCAAACTACCATTCTTGTTAATGAATATAATTTTTAAACAAATTAATTTATGCATTGATCATAATGCCAATATATTATATATATTATAATGGCCTGAGAAGAGCCTTTCTTGCTCAAACATACATAAAGGGCAAAAGTCTACATATTCTCAGTAAAAATATACTTCCTTATGCACCCCTGGGTTATATAGATTTAGAACTAATTCAGGTTTTAAGTTCATGAGAGTAAATCACAGTGGTGTAACTGCTCTATATAGGTGAGAAATTCTATTTATGGTAAGGCGTTGTACAACTTGACTTCTGCAGGTTGGAAACAGTTAAAGATCATGACAAATTATGTGTAGTGAAATACTCTGACCCCCATTCAGTACCTATTTTCTCATTCAGTCTGAAATATATCCCTTTATTGCTTTGTGAATTAATAATATGATGTTGGACAACTACAGATGACTTCTTGTTAATTAGAATTTCAGATGCGTGCTATGATGCATCAGAACTTTCTCTATTTTCTGCTAATAGGACACACCGAGTGAATAGCAAAATGTTTCTCAGGAGCAGGGAAGGAAAACGATCTCTTGATCTAAATAAGATGTTGCCCTGAGGAAAGGCACCTAAATTCTCAATTCCTGGCTTTCAGGAAAGTCTTTCAAAATTGTGGCACTTCTCAAATTTGGAATATTGAGCAAGTGTTGAACTAAAGACCTGTGATGGGAAAAATCTGGTCTCTGTGGTGATAGGGAGAACATACTGACTGTATGGCTTACATAAATTTGTAGTCTTTCCTAATTGGCTGTTTTATTTAATCAGGCCAGATCTTCAAGTGCTGAAAAATAAATATAACTTTGCTATTAACCATGGGGCAGCTGAAGCTCCACAAATTTTATTTTTATCAGATGAATATTAGAGACAATAAGAATACACTTTGAATACATTTCTGATAGTAAGATGGCTCTTGGGGACCAACCTCACTGCTCTGGGTGTCTCATCCTAAGTGAATTTCAGTATTTAGCTGGTGCACATCCTGATTCACCTATAGCCTTAAAAAACCTAGCCCTAATATTGGTTGTATGTTTCAGGCTTCACTGTATAACAAATAATTTAAAAACTAAAACTGAGAATTGAATTTTTTGGTATCTTGTCTCCTTTTTTTTTTTTCATTTTTAATTCTAACCTTAGCCTTACTGCATAGTCACGTAAGAGTCTATTCCAACTAACTTTTCAGAAACCGTGGGGGGAGGGGGGGAGGAAATAAAAATAAATAAATCATACTGGTGCAAGTTGTTTTTCAAGATTTTCTCCCAAAATGTGAAGGCCAAATTTACTGTCAATGGAAATGAAATTCTGTTGAGGCAAACAGCTGAGCTCATGTCTGCCCACTATCAGACCAACTGAAGCCAAATTATGAATTCGATGAGTTTTTGCTTTCTTATATAAGAGTGCCCTTGCAGTGAGTTGACTAAGTTGTCTCTAATACCAAATAGACTCATGTTCAAAAGCTGCACGAGGGAAGGTGACAGAATTATTCCAAGTGATATTTTGTCCTGTGATGTTGGAGGTAGTGTTGGTATCCACCAGCTCAACCCTCTCTCCGTGGCGTCAGCTCTGGCTCCATGCATGGCTGGAAGGGTAACGTGTTACCTTCCACTGACTTCTATCAGTTGGAAATCATGATGAATTTATAGCAACTGGACTGTCTGTTCCTTTCCCAAGTAAAAAAGATGGCATATTAAAGGGCTTCCAAAGCACAAACGTATTTCTTGTTGGCTATCAACAGGAAATGAAAATTTGCACTTTTATCTGAGACACAATGGACATGCCTTACTCTGTGCTAGAAAGGAAAATCGTGCAAACAACTCAGAAATGTATATAGTTTGTGAAGTTTTATAAGGCTGGTGGTATTTAAGAATAATCTCTTATAACTTTTATCCCTGGACAATTAACATGTTCCTCTTTTTGCTGTTGGATGTACAAACACTGGGCAAAATGACATGGCAGGGCGGGCCGAAGCAAAATCTGGGGGAAGGCTTCATTAGATACACCTCTCACTGAGCTTGCAATGCAAGGAAGCATCACTTGCTGGAGTTTGCTTTACCTTTTTGCTAAATCCTTTAGGGGAAGGATCATATGCCCAGAAAATAGAATTTTGAAGAACAGGGCTGAAGGAATGTGATAGATATATTGTACGTGGGATCACTGACAGGTCACAGGTACTTTCCAGTACTCAAAGGGCTACAGGAGAGCTGCAGAGGGACTTTGAATGAGGTTATGGAGTGACAGGACAAGGGGGAATGGCTTCAGACTGAAGCTCTGTGGTATCACTTCAGGACATCAGATAGGACAGTGTGGTGCAAAGTGTAACTGAACCTCTCTCTAGCAACACGCAGAGAGGAAGGTGTTAAAATTCAATGGTTTGTGTGTCTTATCTTACTAAATAACGTCTTACTTGTACAAATTTCTCATGAAAGCTGTAGCTTGACTTCACAGATAAGTCCATTTTCATTCTATTCAAAATGCCAGTGAGTTTCTAAAGCCACCAAGACAAAACCATGGGCTTCGGGCTGGATGAATGCCAGAAAAAGGGCCAAGAAGCCCTTCAGGTACTTCTGTAAAAATCCAGCTGTTGGGTCTCAGTGGACAAATGCTGACCCCATGCAGTTGTGGAAGTTGGATGCTCTAACCCCATGCTGTGGCAAATTCCAAGCGTGTGAGAAGAGGACAGAAATCTCAAATTTGCGATGTTTTAAAAAAGCCCGAGGCTGATGAGAAAATTAGCTTTGACATTCTGAATTCATGCTGGAAAGTGTAAGGGAAAATGGGCTGATTATTATTAATAATCAGTAGCAGAAGTCAAATGTCTGAAGGACTATTTGAACTGCAATGATACCCTCTTGAAAGTTTGAAATGAACTCTTCATGTAAAGTTTAAAACTCAGGGTGTTTGTTCATGTGCATTTCTTTAATGTCTGATTAGGGGAAAGTGTAGAACAGATGTTTTTCCCTGTTGTCATAGATAGATAACTTTTGTCTCTTTCTTTAAAATGTAAAATATGCATCACAGTTTGGAAAACATTCACAAACGATTACTTCATACTGTGAGCTGGAGCTGCCTTCCAGAGGGATACATTATAGTCTGGTCAGATGCAATTGCCTGCAACTACTATTTCCTTTTTAAAAAAGTTTTGCCATCTTGATAAACTTTCATTAACAACTCAGCCCAACTTGGGATTTATAAGCCAGGAATTTCTCCTTTAAGGAGATATAGAGACAGATACTGAAATAATTTTAAAATGGTAGTTTTCTATAGGAGATGATGAAAGTGCATTTGCTTACAATTATTCCCTACTTCATTCCAGCAACATTCCAACTATAATTTTAATTCTTCTGTAGAGAAAATATTTTGACAGTATAGAAATGATGTTTGAAACTTGTCTTTTCTTCCCTTTTCCTCTCACACTGTTGTTTTTCAAGCCTGATGTGTCTTTATTTTTTTTCAATATTGGTTAAAAAGTCCCTTTCTCAAGTGAGAGATGAGCAAAATGAGCCCAGAGGCAGGGAATCAGTGCAGCCCTCTCCCAGGTGGGAATAGACACTCCCTTGTATTCCCTTCCTTTGCCACCATTTTGTTCCAGCCCTGAAAAGCAGCAAATGGTGGTTATTGTTTCTTTGCAGGGTATGGTTTTGTACTGGATCCATGTGCAAAGTGTAAACATGTCATCAGTCCTCATTTGCTATATCCAAAAACATTCCCCATGTCCATATTTGATTTTCAAGTGCATCTGTGCACTGATTGAAACCCTCCCAACATGCTGCTACGCAAATGCAAACCCACACATTGCTGATTTGGAATCAAATGCTCTTATGCTTCCACACTTCCATTTCAAAGTTTGCCTCAGAGTTGCAGTATGTGCCCTTTTAACACATTTTTTCCCCCCTCTCACAAAGAGATCCCTGTGTTCATCGCATGAGCCTGGTGCAGTCTTTTCCATTTTGTTCTTATTTATTCCTTGGAGCCTGCTTTTATTTTCACAGCTTATTTATCCTTTGTTTACAGCCCACATGTTCTCTTAACCAACAAAACCAATATTTAAACAAAGGAAGTAAAATGCTGAGTTATAATATAGGAATTTGCTATGGATAGAAAGTTGGATTGCAAATAGCAATGCATTTTGCCATTAATGTGCTGCTTCAAAAAGGAGAGAGAAAAAGCTTATTGAGTTGCAAATTTTCTGAAAAAGATGAATCTCTTATAAACTATGATGGAACATTTTCCTTTTAACACCCATCAGACTCCTCGTCCCAAAAAAAAGGAAGGGGGGGGGGGGGGGAAAGAAGAGTGCCAAAATGTGTAATTTTAAACCAAGTTGTGTTGCACCTAATTATTTTTTTCATCCCTCCCAATATAGGAGAGTTACCTTAACTGCAAAGCTCTGTAGTACCCTTTGCCTGTCATTTTTAATCAGGTTGTTTTAGGTAATTTTTGTTATGCCCCTCATTACTGAATTGTTTATCAATAGGTGCACCAAGTGTCACTAGCTTTTCTCATCAAGCCAGGTCTGACAAAGAGCTGCAGTGCATGGGAAAGAGGCAGCTAGGTGAAACTAATGCCATAGATGTTTGATTCATTAGGAGCTTATTGTTAACGGGGATGTCTGATTGTAAAGGCTCAGTCAAGCAAAAGAGTGCAGAGTAATCAGTCGGATTTATAGTTTGCAGGGCTCAAAAAAAAAAAAAAGAAAAAAAAAAAGAGAAAAAAAAATCAACATAAACCTTTGGATATAGCAGAAACAGAAAAATCCCCTTTGGGCAGCCCTAACCTGAGACCAGCCAAATAAGGTCATGCTACATGAAGGTTGCCTGTTAGGTGATGGGAGATATAGGAGGATTACAGCCATATGGCATGGCCTATCATACCTTCTGACTTAAGATAACAAAGCCAAGCTTTGTGCTTAGCTGTTTTTGACTGACATCATCAATTTTATTTTATGTTGGTCACCTCCGGTAACAGGAAAAAATGGCCTAGGGTTGATAACACATGCCTGGTTTTTTTAGTATTAAGATGCCTTACAGCCAGTTTTGCGCTGTAAAAAATTTCAAAGAATTAGTAGCTTGTTCTTCTATCAACCATCCTCCAGCAACTGTCAGCTCCCCCCTCCCTTGTTTTCAGTTTGTACCTTGCAAATGAGAGACAGCCTTATTCAGAACCAGATGTAAGGCTCCTAGAGAATGAGCGTAAGCTGTTGTACTTTAAGCCTAATGGGAAGTTTTATATGCAAGGGCCTTGAACTGATTAGTATAATTCCCTCTTTAATACAGCTGTCCCTCCAGATTAAGGTAAACCAAATGTTGCAATCAGAGATTAGTGTACCTTGCCAGTTATTAACATCCCCGGTTGCTCGCCGAGCACGTCAGGCACTAATGCTGTGTATTTATTTGCCACTTCCATGCTGTAACTTGAACTTCTGCACCTGTCCAGGCATTCCAGGGAAGAGAGGGGTATTATTGGGAAGCAAAAGTTTTATACCTGTTCCACCTGTTTGGTTTTGTCACCGCCTGAGTTTTTCTTTTTTTCCTGCCAAGATTGCCAGGTGGTTTAATCCGTTCCTCTGCCGGGTTTATGAAGAAAGACTTTGTCTGCTGAATTGCATTTGTTGCCCCTCATCTGCTTTCCCTGTATGAATGTGTGCTACTCACCTAAACAGCCTCTTTATTTATTTATTTACTTACTTTCTTTGCCTTCCCCTGGCTTTTTAATTTTTTTTTTTTTTTAATTTTTTTAATTTTTATTTTTTACAGAGGCTGTCTGGGGCTGCTCTTTGTGTTCCGAGGATGCGGCTCCGGGCGGGGAGAGGCAGCACCCGCTCCCGCTGTGCTCGCATCAGCCCGCAGTGCCTCTTGCCCAAGGTGGGTCACGCAGTTGTCTTCTTGCATTTGGCAGGATATCCTGTCCACCAGCAACACAGATGTCAAGGGGGACAATGTCCGGGTTATCGAGGCAAGATCTTTGCCTCCCCCCCTACCTGATCAGATTTTCTAGATAAATGTACACCGTAAACAGACTTAAAAAGCTTAGTGGGGTTGAGAGTGTCTTGTGCAGCACGGAGAAAATCTATAAAGTTAGGCCGTGCTAAATAACTGCTACTCAAATGCATTTAATTACTTTAGAAGACTGTTAATTTACCTACAAACATGAGAATCCTGGACAGGAAAAAAAGAGCTACACAAGACACAGAGGAAGATGCTGCTTAATTGAGGTTTATTTCTTTTACACAAGCAATTAATTAACCCTACAGTTTAAAAATTCATATCAGAAAGAAAGAGTTTGCCTTTTCTAAACCAAAGATTGAGACAACCCCAGCAACAAAATGCCCCTGCTTCGAAATACCTGTCCCCAGACCCTCTCAAGCACAGGGAGTGCAGGGCTGAATACCAGCTGTAGTTTTTGGAATATTATTGCTTCCTAGAAAAGCCCCTGCTAGGACACTTAAAAAAAAATTTGAATATATTCCTTATTAAATAGATAATTGACATAAGGTCAGAAAGGACCGTTTTAGCACAGTCTCCCTAATACCAAAGTTTACCGCCGGCTGCACACTGCCTGCACGTTATGGCTTAATTGCAGATTTTTTGAAAAGACAAAAATATGTTCATATCTGAGGAATTATGTCTTGCAGCCTACTAAATATGCTAATGCAGTACTAAGCAGGGATAAAGTTCTTGCCATACCACCCAACAGTTGCGTGGGACACGCTGCCAAGTTATTGTTAATTGTAAAGCGCATGCAGGCTTTGCAATCCATCTTAATTGTCATACTTACTCCAGGTTTGGTGATAAGGCTAGATGGGCTGTTTTAAAGTGACAATGTTGACAAGGGGAAAGGGTGTGGGCTCGGGCTTGCAGTTCTGGAGGGGTTACGCGCTCTGACCTGCCGTAGGTTGATATGGACAGTCTGCAAGGGGATTTTAGTTGTCATGGGGTCCCCAGGCAGTTGAATAGAGTGACTGTCTGTCCTGCTTTTTCCTGTTAGGATCCTGACACGTGGAGCATTGATGAACTCAGCATAACGTTGAATAGGAGCTTTTTGGCAGCTGAGACACAAGGGCTAAGCTGCAGGTCAGAGATAACACTAGTGCAGATCTCCTCATGCACACAGTTAGTAGCATGCTTTCTTCCCTCCTGAGTGCAGGAAATAGCTCATGTTAAATACGTTCACTTTTCAGTTTTCCTTTCTTCTAAAACGCAGCTTGACAGATTGGGCTTTTTGGCTTCCCCCCCCCCCTCCTTATTTTATTTTTTTTTTCCACCACCTCTGCTTTCTACCTCAGAAATACTCCTCAGGAAGCAGGAGTTAATCTTGCTGAGGAAACGATAAGGTGATACTTGATTTTTCAGGGGAAAGCAGAAGGATATGACTGCCCGGTAAATGCACAGAAATTTGCAGGGACGCCTTTTTTTAGGGCTTCCCTTTGCTTTTTCCTTTCTCCTCCTTAGAGCAGAGAATGGGCAGGTCTGGCTGGAGGTAGGCAAGGGGTTTAAATAGCATTGGGGGCAGGAAGGAAGTCCTGGGAAGGTACATCGATAAAAGCCGCTTCCCCGCACTTCTCTATCAGCTCCCTGGATCAGGTGAATCGGGTCGTTCCTTTCCCAACTTTGATGCATCCTGGCTGGCACAGAAATGTGTCTTTGAAGTCGTTTTATATTCGGCCAAGTTTTTTTACATGGTTCCCAAAGAAAGAGGGCGAGCATTGTCTCCGCTAAATGATGTCAGGGCCAGCATCCTGTGTACCGAGACAATGTTGAAGCCTCTATCTGCTCTTGGCATTGCTCTTGAGGCAGCCGGGGCTGTTTGAAGTGTTTGTGTCAGCAGGCCCTGAAGCTGATGGAGATTTGGGAAGGGAGATCACTCTTAAACTGCCCTTTGCCTGTGTGTGTACGCACGAGTGGTAGCCTGAGATCACCCAACTCATCGTGCAGCTGGGCACGAGTTTGATGGAGCCTAGAGCCAGAATCCTCCCCAGAGCAAGTGGAACTGTGCCTTTTTGTGTTGGGCTTTGAGGTGGAGCAGGACCTCTCCATGGGAAGAGCCTCACTGGTGATGGGGAACTCTCCTCCCAGCAAGGTGGTGCTCAGCAGGAGCAGGGCAGAGCCAGGATGAGACCCTATTGTGCAGGCCTGTCCGCATTAGCAGATTCCTGTGCCTGTGTTTAGACTTTCCAGGACTTAATTGGGCCTCTGCAGCGAACGTTTGCAGCCCAGGGGCCAAGGCTATTGTTTGTTCCTGTGGCTATCACCAAGAGCCATGCAGACAGGGAGAAGTATAGACATAAATGCTGCCTTTGTGGCACTCTGGATGCTCCTTTTGCTATCCTGAATAATTTCATGCTTGCTCTTGGGTGACTGCAGCAGCTTTTCCAGTAGATGCACTTTTTTCACTTTCTTGGAGAGGTGGGAACTGGAAAAAGGATGGCAGAACCTGTTTGCATGAAATGGCCTTGTGGGATATGGCTGTTCCATGTTTTCTGCTTTCTGTGTAAGCAGAGAGTCTGGGGCCACAGCCAGTGCCACTCAGAGCTTGGGGAACACTTCCCAGATGCCACTGTGGGTTTTTTCCTGGGAAAGCAGAGAAGGAAGATCTGCACATTTTTTTTGCTAAGCTGTGAATTCATGATAAAATTTATAGGATGAGATCTATGACTCTGCTAATACTTCCACACAGCAGTTTGGCCTTTTCATTCCAGAGAGGGTTGGACAGGAGCTAAGAAGATCTGTCTTTTGTTTCCAACTCTTCTACAACTTCCTGTATGACCTTGGGCAAGTTGCTTAATCAAGCTGTCTCAGCTTTCCTTTGTAGTAATGTTGCTTGCAGATGCTAGAAGAGTTGTGAATACACAAGGCTGATTTGGTGGGTGACATTCAGGTACTAATTTGACACCTTGCAGAGAAAAAGCTGTCCTGTGAAGTAAGAAAACAGAAGTCTCATTATCTCACCTTGGCTTCAAATGCAGGATTCAATGAAACACCAACAGGAGCAAGATGCTGGATAGTCTGAGTCGGGGTTAGTTGCAGGTAGTGCCAACCCTGGGCATAAATTTTGCTCTCAAAAGGAATGGGAGAAACCATGGAAAGTTATCTAAATGAGGTCAGAGACATGTGTAGTGACAGCATATGAGAAATATAGGACCTGAAGATGACAGAGATATCAGGGATACAGGTATGACACAGGTAAGAATGTTGGGGTTGTTCAGCCTGAAGAAGGCTCTGGGGAGACCTTAGAGGCTCCTGCAGTGCCTTAAGGGGCTTCAGCAGAGCTGGAGAGGGACTTAGGACAAGGGCCTGGAGTGACAGGACAAGGCGAATGGCTCCAAACTGCCAGAGAGCAGGTTTAGATGGGATACTGGGGAGAAGTTCTTCCATGTGAGGATGGTGAGGCCCTGGCACAGGGTGCCCAGAGGAGCTGTGACTGGCCCTGGATCCCTGGAGTGTCCAAGGTTGGACAGGGCTTGGAGCAGCCTGGGGTAGTGGAAGGTGTCCCTGCCCATGGAGAGGTCTTAGGAATGAGATGGTCTTTAAGGTCTCATCCAATTCAAGTCATTCTATGATCCCATGAATTTCCCTGTAGGAACAGACCTCTTGCTGGCCTTGCATGCAGAGCTGATGGAAGCCTGTGTTCTACATCCCCTAGGGAAAAGAGAGCTTGTCATAGGAGTGCAGCCCAATACAGTTCAATGCTAAGCTGTAATACAGTGACAGGAGCAGATGACTCTTGGTTTGGGGGGGCTGAGTAATTTTCTTAGAAGTGCTGGAATGTGCACATACAGAAACTAAAATGTGTGTGAGCTACAGAAAGCTCACACTGCCTTCATTAAAGCCATGGACATCTGAGTGCCTGGAGATCTGATAGGACTTGTTTTCTTAAAGTGGTAAAAGTATATTATTAATATACTAGAAGCTTGATCACAGCCTGGTTTATAGGGAGTGGTAATATCTTTATTAAGCCAACTGATATAGTTGGAGGGGGAAAAAACAGACAAGGCCTCTACAGGGCTCTTTACTGTAATTAAAATAGGCTGCTTATATCTAGTTAAATAATATGTAAACTCTTAAGGCCAAATGCTGCAGCTAGTTACTATTAGTGAGAAACTGTAAACTACAAAATCCCAAACCAGGAAGTCCCATGGAGATAAAAAAATATCTAAAGAGCAGTCAGAAATGTGCCCTATATTATTGATGCTTCAAGCGGTATTAAGTTGTGAGGGGCTGGAATGTAAACAGAGTTACAGATGTCTGATGCCGTAGGTTGAATTAGGGAAGCAGGAAATGCACTCCTTCACTTGGGATGTTTGGAAAAAACACCTTCTGCTTGGCTTTATCTGAAACAGTTAAAGGTTTGTTTAACCTGCAAAATAATTTGGAGGAGAATACACCAGGCAAAGTTGTTTCTTCTATTTATAGTGCCAAAAATAGGAGCTGTGCAAACCAGCAGAACATGGTCCCAGTTCACAGAGAGCTACGTTTTAGAAATGACCTAAAGAGTGAGGGTCACAGTAAGGGTAGGCTGTATCACAATGGAAAAAACTACAGCTGTGCACACACATGGCAAGCCTGATCTTAGAGAGACAAATATCGTATGTGTCTTTGTAATGTAAAGCTAATGATTATTTTCCTCCCTCGGGCTGAAGCGCAAAGGATCAGTTTTGTTTCTTAGAAGAGGGTGGGAGAACAGTCTCTATAAACCGCTCTGGTAATCCTGATACTTTATTTCCCAACCTTGAAAGCCTACAGCCTTATCTTATCTCCCTATGGTTGTTGTTACCCCTGCCAAACTCTGCTGACGGGCTGCTAACATCGTTAGGTTTGCTCCTGATTTGAGTAGGTTTAGCAGAGAGCAGACATTGCCTGTTGTTGTAGTTCTGGTACAGGACCTGCTCCTCTGAAATCTACCCCAAAGAGAGCAACCTGTTGCTTTGAAGGAGTGGTTTTACTTTTTGTTGTTGTTGTTGTTTGAGGTAGCATTTAAAAAGCTCAGAACCCACCTCTGTGGGTCCAGGTGGAGGAGAAGTGAATTGTGGTGGTGCAGGATTTGAGCTCTGTGGGGACAGGGGCTCACAGGAGGCTGATGAGCAGGAGAGGCTGACATGTTCCTCAGAGGCAGAATTATCCTGAGGGCTGGAGCGGAGCTGCCTACAAGGACATGAATGACAGCACAAGGAGGAATGGCTTTAAAATGACGAAGGGCAGGTTTAGATTGGCTGTTAGGAAGAAATTCCTCCCTGTGAGGGTGAGGAGGCTCTGGCACAGGATGCCTCTGGATCCCTAGAAGTGTCCAAGGCCAGGTTGGATGGACCTTGGAGCACCCTGGGATGGTGGAAGGTGCCCCATGGCAAAGGGTGAAATGAATGATCTTTAAGGTCCCTTCCAACCCAAATCATTCCATGATTCTATGGATGATGCTCTGGGACACGATAACCTCCTGCTGCATTTATAATGAACCGTGGTTTGTGTTGGGGATTTCAGAGAATTTAAATTTCTCAGCTCCTGCAAGTTCCATGCTGGCAAATAGGACAGTTTGTTATAACAGACAGCCCTCACAAACCTGAAATAGTCGTTGTCCTTTTCATCGTCATTGGTGTTGGTAAACTCATATAAATGGGAAGTGCCATTTCCTTCACATTGTTTGAAGTGCATTTGTTCAAGAAATAACTGAATAACAGTTTTCCGTTTTTAAAGCAGGAGACTTTTTTCCCTAATGCCCTAACTCTAAATTGGTGTTCTGGATATCCTGATGAGCCCAGAATAGTAAGGCAGCCAGGCTAGAGTCCAGGTATTAAAGCATCCTAGGAGTTACTATTTCTCCTAATAATTAATTTTTAATTTATTTTTTATTAGAAGTTTTGACTATCATTTATTCCTTTCTTCGAGCTGAAATGATGAGTTAGGAGAAAAAAAGGGGTGTCAAGTATCTGTTTTGGAACTATTTTGTTTGGATGACACCTAGGTAACATCAGAGACACCTTTGCTGGCTGGGAGCTCTGAGGAAGAGCAGAATTACCGTGGCAACATGGGTTCCCTGAGTTTCCTTTTTGCATGTTCATTTGAATTAGTGATTTTAAAAGAAAAGACTTCATTTCTTCTGTGTCTGTAATATGCTTTCCTCATTTTTTCCTTTCATTCCTCATGTTTTGCTATTTCATAAGCCTGAGACAATAGTGGTGAGTTGACTGATGGTAAGGAAATAGGTGAGAGTGTGGAAGATCATTATAATTAAATCATCCAACATAAAACAAACAAAAAAAAGAAGAAAGAAAAAAAAAAGCATCGAATTTGTTTTTGTGAGCAGTGCTAGTTGCCTTGCCAGTCTGAAGCTGGCACTGTGGGTTTGCTGTAATCACTGAGCTGAGAAAAAGAGACACAGGGTTTGTTTGTTTGTCTGTCATCATGGAGTTGAGCAGGACTTAAGCACTTGAATGCACAACACTTTTCTCTGCTGCCTCTCTGTGTTTCTGGATCCGCATAAATTCCCCCTTTTTGATTCCTCCAATCTGTTTTTCTGACCCTTCTTAAGAATTTGGATTTATGTATATCCCATTTGAGTATCAGCTTGGAAAATGTGCTTTTTTGATTTTAAAAAGGAATTGTGATAAAAATCAATTACACCTGTGGCTTTGAGTGCTTTGCTGAAGCACTGTCTCGTAGGGAAGATGTGTGTGTGTCTGCTGCTTTGCTCTGGGGGCATTCAAACATCTTTCTGGCCTGTTGGTGGGTCTGTAGTAGGATGGAGCCTTAGGTTTGGTGTGGTACAATGTGGCAGAATCTGGATCCTGCATGTGGTACAATATGCTGTAGCCTAACACGCAGACCTTTGATTTCAACACAAAGTTCTTCAAAGATTAGGAGGAGGCAAACACACTTTTAAAAGCAAAAAATGTAATCAAACAAGATGACACATAGCAATACTGAGGGAAAATAGTTCGTCTCCCAGTCCTGACTAGTGCACTTCATCACCAAAGCCAATAATCCTCTATCACTTGGAGAGCAGATTCCAAAGGCCTGTGCTATGCAAGATTTTCAGTAGCTGGTGAAGATCAAACAGTGAGACCATGGAGCCTTCACCTTGCTTTGGGAGCAGGGACACTGCTGGGCTGCTCTGCTGCTGGGTGGAAGGTCACACCCCTCCTGTCACACACTGACTGCTCACCCCAGCCCTGGCTGTAAAGGCTGTGCCAGAGGCAAGGAAAGGGCTGGAAAGACATGTGGTGGAAAGATGTTGTGCTCTAGCATTCCTTGGCTTGCAGATGGCAAGCTCCAAACTAGTACAGGCCAGCCAGAGCAGCCAAAGGCTCTTCTCATGTCCTTTCAAAGCCAACCTTTAGGCACAGAGTTAGTGCTAATTGTTTGAACCCTTCTGAGGTCTGAGGAGGTGGGTACAGCACTGAATTATAGATCTCTTCTCTTGGCTCTGCCGCTTGCTCCTTGTGACTGCAAATCACATCCTCTGTGTGACACTTTCTTTAGTTGTGTCATGCTTTTGGATCTTTGGCTGGTGAATAATTAAAAGGGAGTGTGCCACTCATTTGAGGGACTGAGCAGGCAAAGAACTCATCTGTGAGGCAAGTGGCCATTTCCAAACCAAGGCATGAAGATCACTGGATTATTAAGGTTGGAAGACACCTCTAAGATCATCGAGTCCCACAGTTAACCCAACCCCACTGTGTTCCCCACTAATCTATATCCCCATCCACACACCTCTGGAACACTTCCAGGGCTGGTGATTCCATCATTTCCCTGGGCACCCTGCTCCAGTGCCTGACTAACCACTTTCTGGACCTCATGCTACTGCCCATGCTTCAGTCCCAGTCAGGGGCTTTGCCCTGCCTTGCTTTCCAGCTGACCCTTCTGGGGGGAAGAAGAAAGTCTTGAGCTGTGCCACCTCCCCCAGCAGCAGAGACTGGCACATCACATTGGCAGTGCTGCTTTGCCCGTGGTCTGTGCCAGCTGCAATGGTGAGGGTGGGCTGGGAACCCCACTCACCGTGACCTTTCCATACTCTTGATGCTCTGGAGTTCAGGCTGCGTGGGAGTTTTGCCTGATCTGGTAGGTATGCAGTCAACATAATGTTCCAACAAAGCTTACAGACTTGAAACAGAACTGCTTTGTGCTGGAAACAGGCGAGTTTCAGCAGTAGGGAGCCTCCAGCTCTCTTGTACCTCGTATTTCTTATTTACAACCCTGGTGTTTTCTCTTCTTGTTGACTTGGATAGGGCTTGGAGCAACCTGGTCTGGTGCAACGTGAGGCAATCTTTGAGATCCCTTCCAACCCATTCTAGCATTCTGTGATTCCATGGACTTGGCCTTCTCACCTACTGCACACCATGCACAGACTGTCACCAGGAGCTGACTGAAGTGCTGGTTAGACCACACAGTTCCTTAGGATGACACAGGCAGTCTGATCTCTGGGGAACCTCTCCAGAACGACCCACCTCGCTTGACTTTATGCCTTGACACATCTGTGAGTCAGCACAGCAGTGATACATTCTGCCAGATGCTTCCCTAGAAGAGTCGTCCTGACCCAGAGGTTTTGGTAGTCATCTCTGACATAGACCTCAGCCAGCTTTCCATAGGGCAGTCCCGTGGAAATTGCAAATGAACCAGGATGAAGCACTTGCTTTTCCACCAGCCCTCTCACTGCTAATGCTTATTGTGTCTGGGATGTCTCAGGCCACGGTGATTTCATGCTCTCATTTCCAAACTCAGAGGGTTTGCATCTGAGTACGCTGCCCCTCCAACTGTTTGCAAGGATGTGGGTGTCTGGTGTTCCCTCTATCAGCCCCTTGCACCTTCGGTTTTCAGCCAAGCCAGTCATCCTTATTAATAGAAGGCTGGATTTCTGTGGTGAGACGTTGAGGTTGGTGTCACAGGGTGCAGCTCGCCGATAAGGACGTGCGTCTGCTGCCTTGGAGGACTGGCTGTGAAAGCTCCAAGCAAGCCCAGCCTGGACATCTGAAAATGTCCCTGTAGGACTCACCCCTCCAGGCTCCTCGTAGGTCAAGGGTTGCATCTGGCTGGAGAGGGCAGGTTGGTGTGGAAGGCTCTCAGTGCTGCAGCTGTCCAGTGGTGGCCAGAAGAAAAGGAAGGCTGGCAAGTGTTTTGAGGTGCAGGAGTCTTCTTTTAACCACCCAATAGTTTTCCTGGCCAGTCCCACCATCTCCTGCCAGCTCTGGAGAAAATCCCATAGTGGGTCAGACCTAGGGATCATCATACTCCATCTCTGGCCACAGTAAACTGCAAGAGCCTGGGATGATGCAGAGGATCAGGAGATGCAGATAGTGACTTTTCCCAGTCCTCCCTGTTTGCAGTCACTGTTTCCTTGTGTGTTTGGTGTGGTGGGAGCCCTAGAGCCTCAAAGTGTCCTTGCAGCCATTTAACAGAGATGTCTCCAAGGAGCAGGCCAGGGTCAGTCTTGTCCTGTCCTTGTGTTTTCTTCTTGAGATGGACAGATGGACCGAAGTATTTGAGTTTATTGTTTCATGACACTGGTGGGGAAAGAGAGGGGGAAAATACAAAACACCCAACCGAAGTTCTATATAGAGACAGTCAGGACTGTCTCTAACCAATGCAGGAGGAATCATCATTGCTGGCCCGTTTATTATCTTATTATCTTGTTTTCAGAGGCCTTTCTAAAACTATCCATGAGTGTGAATAATTGTATCAACAGTTAAAATTATTAACACACCATTAATAAATATGAATAATCATATCAAAGATTAAAGTTATTAAGAGTTGTTTTTTTTTTGCTGTTGTTTTTTTTTAGCTTTTTGCCTCCCTTCTGCTGCAAGGCGACCATCCCAGCCGGAAAACTCTGCTTTTAAAGAAGGGCTTGCTGAGGCAAAAGGAGTGGGTTTCCTAAGCCATGGGATCAAAGCAAAACCTCCCAGCCCGGCCAGCACACAGGTTTCCTCCCTCTCCCAGGTTCCCAGCTCATGTCCGGGCTGGATGTCCAGCTCAGCCACCCCCATGGATGCCATGAGTGCTCTCAGCTACCTCAGGATCACCTTTTTATTATATATTTTTTTTTTTTTTTGTAATTTAAAAATAATTTGGTGGCTCTCCAGCTGAGTTATCTGCTGTTGCTGCAGAATATGCTGCGTGTCGGACTCCCACAGCCCAAAGCCTCTGTTTCCTTTCTGCCAGTACCTTGGTATCTGCCTTGCCCAGGAGCCTGCTGATGAAGATTTCCTGTTTGTTTTGAGTCACTGCTGGAGTGATAAATATACTTCGTCTCTCTCCTCCGAGAGGAAAGAAACCAGCTGCCCCGAACTAAAGGGAAAAATATGTCGAAATTCCACCAAAGGGCCCTGTTATCACGAGGCTTCCCTGGAAGGATGAAGCAGGGTAACATGAGCTACGAGAAAGGCGCAATTTCCTTATTCAGAATGTTCCTTTTTGCCTTTCACCATCTGCCTTTGCCCCGTAACTTTAATTTTTAAAACAGGTTAGGAATAAATAAATAAATTCACCCCCTGCCCCCCCAAATAAACTTACACAGTGGAGTAATGCTTGGCTGGATAAACAAACAATTATACTTGTGGTTTCTTGATCTGACCACAAGCTTTAAATGCTGTATTTTTGCATGAACCTATAATGCTTCTGGATAAACAATTGTGTTTATATTGTCAGGAGTATCCAGCATGGTGTTGTGTAATTTCTATGTGCGATTACTGGGATATAGGATAAATTCCAAAAGAAAAGAAAAGAAAGGAAGATTAGATTATTAAGTCATTTTTAATAAAAACAGCATAGCTTGGAATCGCTTATAGCTTAATTTGTAATTTTAAAAGAATGCAGTGCTGGCTTTTAAGTTTCTACAATTATCTTTTCATCTCTTTTTATGCTTTTCTTTACTAGAGATGGGGCCCAACCCTTGGATCTAAACCCTTGGATCTAAACCCAAGATCCAGGTTCAGATCTGAGTTCAGAGCTCCAACCTCATTCCCAAAGAAGCGGAGTCAGGCCAGCGAGCTCCTGCTTGGGCTGCATTTGAATTTTGCAGCCCAGGTTCAGCAGTGTTTGATTCTCAGAAGCCACAAGTGGGGCAAGTGGTGGTGGCCTTGGGGCCTGGAGGTGCCTCCAGCCCTGCAGAGCAGCCAGGTGAGGTGGCAGGGGTCACAAAAGTGCTGTAGGTCAGTGATACCAGAAAATGCTCATTAAAAATATCTTGGGGGCGGCTTCTGGTCCGGTTTGAACCTACCCAGGGCAAGCACAACCTCTTGCTCTGGCTTAGAGGAATGTGCATTTCCAAAGAGGATTTGGGGTTTTTTTGGATGGAAATTCTTCCAAAGGTGCTGGTTTTAACCTCATAAAAAAACCACACATGGCTAAGTTTTGCTTTTGATAGGTGTTTGAACTGCTGCTTATGGGGGTGGGGGGGGAAGAGGTGATTTTCCTCCAATTTTTCTGCACTTTTTGCTATATTTCTCATTTTTTTTTTTTTCATGTAAACGCCTTAAGCATTGCCAAACAATATGTGCTTTTCTCTACTCACCAGCACATTCCCACTCCAACAGGCTAACCCAGCTCTCCTTTTTATCACTGAGTGAAATCACATGGAACAAAAATAATTATATTTAAGCAGTTTGAAGTGCACTTTTTTTCCCATGGTTTACCTTTACCATCTCCTAGTAAAATGTAATTTCTTCTTTCACAGCAGATGAAAAAAGACCATTATAACTTTAAAGCATGAGATTATAAAAGACTGCAGCTAGTTTAGCTCTCACAGTTAGAAGTTAATTCTAAGTCACTGGAATTGAAAACATCAGTTTGCAACATTTACTGGCTTGCTATAAAAATGTATTCCCCTGTGTTATGTTAAACATGAGAAACTACACCTCGGTGTGTCCATTATTTATATATTTATTCATATCTTGCTGCTTTTGATTCAGCTGTGTAACTGTATGCAAAACAGATAATTACTGGGGAACAGAATAATTTGTATTTTGAGGGGAATAAATACCCTGAAGGATTTGCTTTTGGGGAAAGAACACACTGCAAAGAAATTACACAGATTTTTGAAACAGATATGAAAACAAAATGGAACAAACAAAACAAAAAGGTGAGGAAATACGAGCCCAGCAGCTTTGACCCTACTGTGTTTGTGGTGGGGGAAGCAATTTTCCTTTCTCAGCACCAAAATCCACCTTGGAAAATTGAACGTGAGGCCCATTATTTGACATGGTTATGCTTAAAACAGGGTTTAATGGCATCTCTACCCAAATATCAGAATGATGCTGGGGGGCTGGCTGATCTTCATGGAGTGGTGACATTGGGACCAACATATCCTTCTCCATGAAAAGGTGCTGCAAATAGCTGCACCAAACCTGCCTAACACATAGCAATTATTTTGAGGAAAATGCCATTTTCCTCTCCCTTTTCAGCCCATGGGGTCCCTTGTGTTCACCACCTTGTGGTGCCATCAGTGGCAAGGGAACAGTTCTGGATGGGTTTCCACACAGGTAAGCACTACAGATCTCCCTCCTCCAGCATTTTGCTCTGATTTAGTGCTAGATGGTGGAAGAGAGATGCTGAAGATGTTAATTTCAACATTTCCAGTAACAGAATTACAACTGCAAACGTGGCGGAATAATGGCATTGCTGCTCACCTCCCTTTGTGCCAGAGTTTGCTTGTTCCATTTCTGTTTGCAGGCCTTCTGCAGCTGGGAAATAAGAGTTTCCCAAAGCTTCCTATCAGAGAGGGTTTTATTAGCAAGTTCATGCCAAAAATGATTGTCTGGTCATCTTGGAACTACTCAAACAGCTTTGAAACCTGGGTGGTGCAAAGGGATAGTAAAACTGTTCTGTGCAGCATCTAAAGGGTTCATCTGCAAGGCCAGGTTGGACAAGGCTTGAAGCAACCTGGTCTGGTGGGAGGTGTCCTTGCCTCATGACAGGGGGTGGAATAATATGGTCTTTAAGGTCTCTTCCAATCCAAATCATGCTGAGATTTTGTGATTCCATGATCAGTCAACATCCTGATGCTGCCCCTGAGCATCTCCTGGGACCCAAACGAGTAGCTCATGTTTGGCTGTGGAAGAGAAATTTCTCTCACATATGGGGTAAGTACTCATTGCAGCTAGCTGTTCATCTCAGGTATTTGGAAGGTCTTTTTGCTGTAATTGTGTCCTGGTCGCTGGCACACAATCTCAAGAGGCTGCACCCTGGGCATTGAGGCACAAGGGAGGCAAAGTGACATTGCTCAGGGAACATGAGGAATCTATGGCAGAATGTGGGGTGACCCCTCATTTTCCAAATCTTTGGTTAGAATGAGGAGATGGTTTTTGTGTTACTCTGCCTCATGGGACTGTGTCTTTCCACCAAGAAAAAAAATTAATATGAAGACACTCTGCAAATATAGTCATGGGTAGCAGCACATGAAAAGCAGTTTAACACAGTGCTAAAGAAAATCAAAGTGAAAAATCTCGGTCTTAAAATCGCAGCCTTAACACTTCCACCAGGACTGATCATAAGTTTCTTTTTCTTTTTTTTTTTTTTCCTCTTTCCTTTTGGTGGAGAAGTTTTCGAAGGTATTTTTCAAACTTTCCAGTTTAGCAATGTGTTGGCTCAAATTGAAAAGAGAACTAGGCACTGGGTCACAGGCAGAATTAGGTTTGTGCTGCTGGTGGGGGCAGGTTGCTGACACAGCTACAATCAGACAAAACATTCAAAACTTCTGGCTTTGTACTTCTCAAATGCCTCTTTTAGAAAATCGCTTAAGTTGTTATTAACATCCACCACCCACCTTCCCTTTCTGGTCCTGACATTGTGTAATAATAGATAATGTTGACATATGTTCCCTGCTGGTCAGAAATACTATACTTCTGTGAAAGGTAACATTTTCAAGCAATGACAAAATGTATTTTACTTGGACAGAACATTAGTTATTGGACTAATCTCCCAATGTGGGATGTGGGGTAAAAGTTTTAACATTTTAGTTGTGGGAGAAAGTTTGTTGGGACAGTAAAAGCATCAGTATGGGGTGTGTTTAGTTTTCTCCATTTCTAGAGGTACTGGCTTGGTATCAAACTCTTGCGTCCGTAGGAATTTAAAAGAAACATTTGCAGTATGTATGAGGAACAGCTGTCTGTGTACTCCCAGCAACTTTTCAAAATGACTATTTGGACATTTTTCCCTTGGAAGGAATAGAAAGCTAAGGATTATATGTATGTGTGTGTGTGTGTTTGTGTGTGTGTGTGTCTGTGTGTGTGTGTCTCACGAGCTCTGAAAATAATTTTTTTGTTTTACTGGATCAATTTTGAAATATTGAGTAATTGTAAAAAGAGCTGCATTTTTGTTTCTATTTCCCACTAAACAAAGCTGTCTGAAAATAGAAAAAGAGGAAGAGACAGCAAAATCTTCCAAACAAATATGTTGTGAAAAAACTACTTTTGAAAGTAATCTAGGGTGAGATTCTATAAAAACCTGTCTGCTTTGCATGTTACCCAGCTCAGCACAAGACAGCACAAGCCTGGGGAAATCGGGTCTTATTTTAGGTCTTGCATGGATCTCTGTGCAGGGGAAACTGGAAATCAGTTCCTTTATTGAATCTGGTCTTTTTACGTGCTACAACAGCATCCACAAATAATCACGGGGGGTCTTGTCACATGGCAGATTAACATCTCTGGCAATGGACTCCCTAAGATTTTTTTCCCCCCGTGCACTACGAAGCAGGCTAATGAGAAATGTGGCTTTTCCTGCAAAATCAGGGAAGTTTTAGGGAGCAGCCCTCTGTCCATCATCTACCTGCCACCTCCCAGGCTCTGACACACCAGTCTGTGGGGAGCAGGAGCTTTAACCTGCTCAGCCCTCACCCCAAGCCATCAGCCCTGACCCTGGGGACATCTGGGGGGCTCCCAGAAAAAAAAAAAAAAAAAAAAAAAAAAGGGAAGCGAGGTGTTGCTGTGTGGGTCTGGGCTGGGATGTCCCATGGAGCAGCTCCCCCGCCAGCTCCCCATCCATCTTCCTTCACCCATCAGGAGCATCCTGTTTGTTTTCAAACTCTCCCTGCGCGTCTGTCGGGCTGCCTTGGGCTGGCTCTGTTCTCAGTTACACCCATTGATGTCAGTGGGGTTGCGTTGGTGGAATCAGGAGAAGAATTTGGCTCCTTGTCGTTTTATTCCCCCTCTCCTCAGCGCTTTTTTTTTTTCTTTTTGACACTGCCGAGGCTGAGCCCAGCTCGCTGCCTGGCTTGTCCCGGGCTCTGCCGCCGCTGGGCTGAGAGCTTCTCCTCTGCAGCTCCTGCTGCTTGGCACGGCTTCGCTGCTTCGGATCCAATCTCGGCTCAAAACATATCTGTTCTGCTTTCTGCTTCCTCCCTCCCTCTTTGCTCGCTGTAAAGCATTTTATTATCCAGACTTTACGGAAGGCTCTGTACAAAAGAGCAATGAAGTTGTGAGGTTATTTGTTTTGGTGCGGCCGATCCAATAGTATAAGCTACTTCCCTCCTTTAATCTTCCCCTCTTTAGATAGCATATAGGCTTTTATGTCCATTAATTGTCAGAAATAAATGCTTCTTTAGCTATTACTTCCTGAAACAGAGCAGCAATCTTCCTTATATACAGCTGTTTATATTATGCATAGCACAGCCCTGTCATAAGAACACATTATAAGTTTTTGTTAGACATTGCACTCGCATTTAACATAATTTCCAGTTTAACTTTCATTTTTCCAGAGTATCCAGTGGGCTACTGAGCAGCAATGCCTGCTGCCCCTCAGCTGCCATGGCTCAGGAACAACCCCTGCAGAAGCCAGAAGGCATTAGAAGAAATAGAAGAGGGATAGGATATAGTGGGCAAGGTTAGTGGAGTTTCATGTTGCTGCTTTAGGACCTAATCAGTATTAATTATTCGCTTAATAGTAGAGACTTCATGTCCCAGCTGAGATTAAGACCAAATGGTGCCAGATGTAGTGCAAACACCTATTAAGTCATCGTCCCTTTATCAAACAATTTACGGTCTAAATAGACAAGACAGAGAAAAGATGGGAGATGAACAAAGAGGTGTCAGCACCGGAGACAGGAAATTGGAGGAATAGGGGCATTAGGGATAGGGAGGGAAATGAAAGCCAGAGTGTAATTTCTGGAGATAATAAGAGAAAGACCCACAACTGGGGTAAAAGCAGAGACACACTCCTCTGGAAAGCCACTGTGACATCTGAAAATGGTCCTGCTTGTCACCACTGCAGAAGGGCTCGGCGAGAAGGAAGAGGTGGTGGAGATGCTCGTTGCCCACTTCCACCAGCACCTGAGCTCCAGCACTGCTGACAGGGCACCTCTGAACTAACCCAGATGGTATTTCTGGTCTGGGGGTGTTCCCTGCAGCCCCTTCTGCAGGATGCTGGCAAGGAGTGCACAAGTGGTGCTACCACTCTATCTAACACAGTCTGGAAGGAGAAATCCCCTTAGCTTAAAGATTGCTTTTCTCCCTCCTGGTGCCTTCCCCAGGCCCCTTGATGTGTGAGCAGCACCAGCCCAGGCGCTCACACTCACTCACATCTACTTACTCCTACTTACACACTTTAATTTGCACCACCTTACAAATCACCTCTGGATTTGGCCCCCGGTTCAGTTCACCTCTAACAAACAGACCCATGTGCTTGGCTACAAATGGTCTGACCACACGGGCTTGTCACTTTGAGAGGGCTGCTTTGATTTGTGTCTGTTTTTATGTTTAGCTCTGTGCAGCAGCAAAGAGCTGACAACTTTAGTCTAAAGTTCCTTAAATTCTCAAAATGCTCTACAAATGTTAACTCTCTGGCAACGAAGTATTTGGGACACTTTGCTTATGTCTTCATGAATAACTTTTGGAAAGGGTTGTGACATACTTGTACCATTATTTTGTATGGCAATTGAAGAAAAAAAATCTTGGAAGGATGTTTGTTTTTATTTTTCTTCTTCTGACCACTCTGTTTGGAAGAACTGCCAAGTTTGACTCTAAACTTGCGAGTATAGTAACTTCTTTTCCTTTGAAATTTGGGTCTATAATGTCTGAAGCAGCTTTTGGTTGAAAGCAATTGTTACGTTCCTGACTCTTGTGATCAATCGAAATCAATTTCATACAGAAGGTTAACAGAGAAGGTCCAAAAAAATGAATTAATGTGCATTTATCTGACAGTATTTCATATACAAATAACGAAAGCAGTACATTATCATTCCCCGTAGTAAGAAGTATTCTTCATGTTTTTGTAAAAAGTACTTAAGAGCCGACTTTGAAGAAAGACTTTGAAAACTTGCCAAACCTTCTTTGTATTTTGAAAGTCCACATCAAGAAAGTAGTAAATAGTCATTGAGCGTAGGAAAAAGGAAACTATTAGCATTGTTTTCTTTGAAAGATAAAAAGAAAAATGCAGTGCAAAACTTCATAATCTCTGAAATGTGTATTTGTTATTTGAATCAATTTAAAACAATTGTCACTGTTAAGTTCATGTTAGCCTGCCTACTGAACTGTATAAAATGGCTCTGTATCTGCTGGTTTCATGGATGTGGGTTCCCCCCTTTCCTCATCTCCTTCTAGTTTTATAAGCTTAAGTATTTCCATTTAACTGCAGAGTTAGAATTTATGTGAAGTCTCTGCTTAAAGAAACCAACTTCAGCTCCTCAACCCTCCTCAGGATTTTTAAACCTGTTTTCATTTCTCTAATGTAAGAAAGGATATTTATCCTTGATTTCTATGAAGCAACAGCTCCTCAGCTTTTCCCTTTCTGGGGCCTCATTGGCATCATGCAGCAGTTCTTTGTGATGTGTTCAGTTAAAATATCCTCCTTTTTTGTTGTTGTTGTTGTTGTTGTTGTTGTTGTTGTTGTTTATTTTCAGAAGTAAATAGCTCCTGGGCCATGCTTTCTCTTATTGTTAGTGTGATTTAGTGCAGCATTGTTTTAAAATTGCTGCTTGTCACCAGGAAACATGAGACCAGGTGGCTTCCATAGGCTGAAAAAAAAGAGGGAATCAAGTCAGAGCAAGCTTAACCACGTGTGGGGATGGGAATATGTGCAGACTCACACAATATCCCACCTTTGAACAGGTACATCACATGCTTGCACCAAACACGAGAACCTTGGTATTATTTAATGATGCCTAGTCAAGGAGCCAACTTGCTTTTTACCACCACTAATGCAGGTTGTACTTATGCATATATTAATTGTGAAGCCATTAAGCTGTCCCATGTGTGAGGTAGTGCTATGAGGAAATGCCTGCTCACTTCATCTTTAGTAAGTTCAGTACACGTTGGCTAAAAGGGGATCTAAGCCGTGTGTAACCTGCGAGAAACAGAAGTGGAAGTTGGTACGTGGAGAAACATGTGTGTGCCATGTAGAAATGGGAGATTTCCCCCTGCTTGCCATAGAAGTGGCTTTGGGTTATAAAACGGACACAGCTGAGACCTTGCACGGCTGTGTGGGCATATTGGGGTGTTTGGTGGACAGCTACAAACGCTGACCTTTTAAGAGGGATCGTGTCTTTATATAGAAAATGTATATTTGTGGATGAGATAAAGGTAGGATTACAGTAAGGATTTTTTTTGGCAGGAGTTTCTGTGATTGTATTTCTTAAGAAGATAGTTGATGGATTAAACGATCATCTGAGATTTTCAGAGTTTGTAAAGACTTTCAGATTTACCAATTCATCATCTCTTGTCTCCATCTAATTATTACAAATCTGTTGCCTCTAAATATTCGTTGCTGCTGGATATTGACTCATGTCCTGCCCTAGCTTTGTTCAAAGTATCTATCCCATTTTACAGTAAACAATCAGGAAAACATAAAATAGATTAAACTGTGATAAATGCCAAATGCAGGAAAATATCCTGCTGAAAAGTAAGAGAATTTTTCATGCTTATCTGCCTCCATTTTTTTTCATTGATAAAATGGATCTATTCACATTCATTTCTCTTATGACTTTTTCTTCTGTAACAAATAGTCTGAGCCTGGACCTGCTGATGGCCTGTTCATGTCCCTTCTCCTTGCAGGGAGATGATGACTGAAGTTTGGTGGGACAGAGTTTTGTTCTGGCCCTGCACAGGACACACCCAATAATCCCACCCTGTGCCTGAAGGCATTGTCCAAAGGAAGGACAGAAATTTTAGAGGTTATATTTTTCTAATAACCAGCAACAAGCAGGCACCCCCCCAGCAGATAGAGAAGAATGTCACATTTGTCCTCTGCCTAGAAGAGCAGTGCAAATGACTATTCAGTATTTAAATTATTTTTTTCCCCTTCATGCTAAAATGGTCCTTTTTAAGAGCATTTCCCATGCTCTCATTTGGATTGTGACTCTATGATTTATCTGATAGCTGATTAAATGCCTTTTTTTTTTTTTTCTATGTGGACACTGATATTTAGCAAGCAGCATGTAGCTTAAAAGACACATATTTTGATTTTTCTGGGCATTTGACTGAATTCAATAAGGCCAGGTCTTCATCACAAGTCTGTTAGCATTGCCACAGCTTCATGAGCTGGATAGGAGCAGTTTGGATGTTCATACAAAACTATAGAAGAAAAAAGTACTTGCTTTTTTTTTTTTTTTTAAGCAATGGCACTTGCCAATTTCTGCATTCCTGGTAAAAAATGTCTATAAGTAGTTCTTTTAGGGATGAATTTTGGTCTAGCTGCTATTTAGTGATAATCTCAAATGCTTTTTATTCTTCCAAAATGCAATTTAATGCTGCATTATTCTACCAGTTCTATCCTTGCAATGAAGCAGAATCTCATCGGGTCAAACTTTTCGGTTAGGAAGATTAAAGGGAAAGGCAGAGGGACAAACTCTCCTCTGAGAGATGAGCTAGATGATCCATTGGCCTCCAAAAAATTGGGATTTACAGTGGTGTAATCAAACCCAGAACTTCTCACGTGGATTTTCTATAGATTTTTGTTAATTCTTGAAACACAGAACTGTAATAATCCTCCTGTTCTCAAGGACTCTCTAACTACAGTCCCAGTGGCAGTCATGTTACACTGGATTGAGGAGGTGTGGTTTGCATTGCCCCTGTGGAAGTTCTAGGATAACTGCAGCTGGAATGAGCAGAGAAATGCTCATTAATGCATAAACTACTGTAACTATGCCTTGTGCTTCCTAGAAACTTCCTGCCTGCATTTTTAAGGAGAAACCCAAGTTATTCAGCAAAAATATCCTTGTCACTGCTTCGCTTTGGTTTGCAGTTGCAAAAAAGTGCTTTTCCAAAATTCAGTGTATCAGTGCAAAAGACACCTGCTGGGGCTCCATGCCTTTGGGAAAAGGGGTTGTGTCTAAGTCATTGGTGGGGTGTCACTGCGTGGTGCATCCAGCCACCATCCTGGGCATCCACCAAATTTTGGGATGTGAGCATCTCGCTGCCGGCCCCCACCCTACCCCACAGCCTCTGGGACATTCCTGCAGCCTCTTTCCAGAGAAATCCCACGCCGTCAGGGTGACTCACATCAGAAGACATTCCAGAAAGAAGAATAATTATGCCGTTGCTGGAATTGATGTAATGGTGTTTTTCAGGATGCTTTAATAGACATGAGTGATGTTTTGGCAGGCAATCGAAATAACCCTGGATATCTGATTGCATTACTGACTGCTACCAAGGGCATCTCTGGGGAAAGGGACATTACTTAAGGTACTTTCTCTGTATTTTTAACTCGCTGGAGCTAAGTTTTAGCGCAGCATAGGGCTCTTTTTCAGAAGACAGACATATTGGAGAGCTTAACCAAGACATATAACAAACCAAACTCTAAACATATACAGATTCCAAGAGACAGGCCTGTGTAAACAACATCATAATTCCCTGGGTTATGTGCTGTTTAAAATAACATTCAGCTATGCATTCACCTCAAAAGATTGCCACTTAACAGCATTGTTTCTGTTTTGTAATCTTTATTGTTTAGGTTTATTATGGCTCTCGTTTTTTTCCCCCCTTTAGAAAACATAAACAATTTCCTTGTTCGCCCCACGAGCGGATCCCCATGTCCTGGCAGTTCTTCCTCTGCACCATGGCCGGCTCAAAAGATAACAACTAAAGACTCCCTTGAGCCTTCTTCTCCCAGAATTAAGTTTATTCTCCTTGCTCCTATGTGTTTTACTACCATGTTCCTCAGGATGGTGTTTCTTGTTATTAATGATTACTACCAGTGTTTAAACACATCAGGTGGAATCCTCTTGTTTTACACCCACACGGTCCCACCGAGGCCTCATTGCCTTCGTTTAGGCCATATATTACAAAAATGACAATAAAAGAAGCCTTGCACACTGATGTCCCCGGGTTGTTTTGCAGAGCTTTGTCGTTTAGCTGCTCTCTGCAGGTAAATTGGTCTTTTTCTTGGTCTGGCACGTTGATAAGCCTTCACACTTGGCTGGGCTCGAGGTGCGTTTGTGCAAAGGCAGATTGTTTTAGTTAACATAATCAGTGAACTCACTGTTCTACCTGGATGTCTGGGAGAATTGCCAAGAGATTTCCCAACATTTCAATCAGAGGCAGGGGCTATAAAGCTGTCAGTTTTCTTGTAGGCCAATTTGCCTTTGCCATGGTTCTAACATTGTGCTCATTTATAAAGAAATCAGCCCGGGTCTTTTGGGGTAATATTTTATGCTGGTTTCAATTTGAGGAAGAATGATTTCTTTTTCTTTCTTCCTCCTTTTCTTTTTCTACTTTTTATTGTAGAGATGCATTTTTAAAAGCCATTTCCTGACACAGGGAAATGCCCCACTTTAAGATTCTGATACAATAGTAATTAAAAAAGGAATTAAATAATTAATTAATAGCCCATTTTTGTTCCCAGCGCTGGAACTGAGCTCCTTTCACATATTGTACCAGCCTCAAGTAAATCTGTTCTTAAACAAAGAAATGAAGATACTTAGGTCAAATGTTCAGAGCGATCTTGGTCTGCCTAGTAATTAGAATCAGAGATATTTTGAACTACCTGAAAGTAATTCACTTTCACAGGGGGGAAAAAGTATACCTACAAGTTTATGGTTTGCAGGTCATTGTCATCTACCCTACTTCCACCTGCTGCAATAAATTCTGGTGAAATATCTACTACTGAGTACTGAACTTGGTTTTATTTTATCCCCAAGCCTTCAATATTTACCACCTTGTGCCAGATTACATCATGTAACCTTCAACAGTGTTGTGACTTTTTTTAGTGGATGGGATGAATGGAGCAGGGAACCACTTCCGCTTGAAGCTTATTTGATGTTCCCCACAGGAAGTTTTTCAGTATTTTGCCAATTGGATGTTTTTCAAGTATTTTGTCATTTTTAAGGCCTAGGACGACTGTTGGCTATTTTTGCCAGCTGATGATGAGAAAGGTGGACACGTTCCTCCTGCTCTGCGATGCCTCCAGGGAGTGGTGGTGGCACGAGTGATGCTGAGTGCACAGTCCTGTGTTGACCTGCAGGACTCAGGTATGTGGTGCCATCAAACACATTTTGTAAGATCATCCTCAGTAGGTTTGTATTTTGAAGTTTTGGGTTCCTGAGGGTCAGCACCTCAAGAACTTGATGCAGTGAAGCAGGAGGATGGTGACCCTGGGAGATAGGAGAGATGGGGTAGGTTTAGGTTGAGCATTGTGGTTGTTCAGTCTGGAGAAGTCTCCAGGGAGATCCTTGAGCACCTTCCAAAGCACCAAAGGAGCTGCAAGAGAGCTGGAGAGGGTCTCTTTAGAAGGGTCTGGAGTGACAGAAAAAGGAGGAATGGCTTCACACTGGCAGAGGACAGGTTTAGATGGGATATTAGGAAGAAATTCCTCCCTGTGAGGGTAGTGAGGCCCTGGCACACCTCACTCAGAGAAGCTGTGGCTGCCCCATCTCTGGCAGTGTTAAAGGCCAGGCTGCATGGGGCTTTGAGAATCCTGGTCTAGTGAGAAATGTCGCTGCCCATGGCAGGCAGGCTTGGAAGGAGATGGTCTTTAAGATCCCTTCCAACCCAAACCTTCTGGGATTCTATGATCACCTGTCATGGGAGGATTTCTCTCCTACCAGGAACATATTAAAGCTTGACAAATTCACCTGTCGGAAGCTTCACACAACTGATTTATTTCCCAAGACAGGTGGAGAGCTGCCCAAGCTTATCTCTGAGCAAAGTGGAATGAGAAGAGGCACATTAAAGAAGTTCTGCCTCTGATTGCAAAGACAAGAGCACGACTGTTACAGCGCCGCAAATTAGCAGACGGTTTTAAACCAGCTCCCCAGCACTGAAATTAAAAGCACTTAATACAGGAATCATATTCTCTAGCTAAGGCACAACGGGACTCTGGTGAATTTAGTTTATAATGCTTCCGTGTTGTAACAGAAATTTGTCTTTTTGAGGCAATCAGGGGAGCCGCATTACAGCAGGACTCACAAAGATTCGTGTTTGTGTCTGGTGGTTGCAAATGCATTAACTCTTTCATGTGAAACTCCTCTGCTAGTGCCATGATTCCTTCTGTGCTGAGTTCAGTGGACCTCTGAGAAGTAATGTTCAGTTCTAGGTGAACAGGGGACAGGTAGCAAAATTGCCACATTGTCTTGAACAGAAAAAAAGGCTCTTGTAATGGAATTTTATGAGTAAATACATGTTGGAGCGTTTACTCTTGGAGTATTTGTTGCCAATTTAACAATTAAGCAAGTCAGCCTTTGGTATTGTGGCTCAGCCACCAAGCAGATCCATGAACATATAAATCAAGAACACAATTCTTGGAGGATTATTACTGTCAAGAAGAAATAAAATTGTCTTACATTAATTAACATTTTACACACACAAAGTGATGTAGACATATAGACATAGAATCCCAGAATGGTTTGGGTGGGCATCTCATTCCACTCCCTTCCATGAGCAGAGACACCTTCTACTAGACCAGGATTCTCAGACCCCCATCCAGCCTGGCCTTGGACACTTCCAGGGATGGGGCAGTAACAGCTTCTCTTGGCAACCTGTGCCAGGGCCTCACTGCTCACATGGGGAAAATATTTCTTCCAAATATCCCACCTAAACCTACTCTCTTTCAGACATTCTCCCTTGTCCTGTCACTCCAAATTCCTGTAAATAGTCTCTCCCTATCTTTCTCATCTGGTCCCTCCAGGTACTGGGTGGCCGCAATCAGGACACCCCCAAAGCCTTCTCTTCTTCAGGATGAAGAATCCCCATTCTCTCAGCCTCTCCTCATAGGAGAGACTGTCAGCCTATTTTCCCTTTCTCTCAAACATTGGCAAACACACCACAACACCCTGCATTGTAATGAGATAGCAGAGGAGCTGGCTGCCATGCTCATTACTGTTTCATTACTTGGTGATCGGGAGAGCTTTTTTCCATCAGTGCCTGATTTCTGTGTTATCAGGAAAAGGGCAAGATCTTTGATGTTTTGTACCATTCTTCAGCACTACTAGAAAACTACTTGTTTTCTTCCTTTTCAAGGATAAATCAGTGGTTTATAATTGATCTATAGCAGATCTTTTGGATTTAACCTAGGGTCATGTATAAAATATTAAATATGGCCATTATAGGGACTATGCTTAAAAAAAAAAAAAACAAACCTGTATGTTAGCCTTTATATCCTAGACAAATTCCAGCTTGGGTAATTAATTTCTTCCTACATTCATTTTCCATGCAATTTTAATTGGGTACAATATTTTTCACTTCCAATGCAAAGTAAAAGTGCATTGTCCTGTGCTGTGAAAGAGTTAATACATGCTGAGCCGGAGGTTGCTGCACTTCAGTAGTAAGTGAATCTGCTATGTATGTTTGAAGAAACCAGCACAGAAAAATGCCAAATCCTCTTGAAATAAGGTACCAAATTTGTCAGATGTTTTGGCATGCTGTAAAAGTTTAAAATTACATTAGTGGCGTCCAAGTTATCACACACATATCCTAAAAAGCAGATTTTCGTAGTGTTCAAATATTCAGCATGTGGCTCATCAGATTGCGTTAACCACCACTACAAAAGGGAAAGGAATCAATACATATGTAAATGTGATTCTGGTTTAAAAATCTATTTTGGGTTTTACTGTTGCCATGCTAAAAGGCATTGTAAACTGCAACAGACCCATTTCCTATGGGCTGGCTTCCCTCTGCCATGGGAGCAAGTGGGGCACGTGGCTCTCCAGAAGAGGAGAGCGGTGAAATTAGGGCTGGTCTTAATAATTTCCAGGAGCTCTTGTTCCATGTTGAGGAGGTGCTTAGGGATGAAACTCATTTGAGAGGTTTTCCTGGACTTTGGAAATCACATAGATTGTTTAAACATTTATTATGGATTGCATAGAATGGGCAAAACATACTTTGGTTTTTGGATTAGGCAGTAAGTGTTGTCATTAACACCAGGCTCTGTCTAATTTAAGAAATCTGAGTCAGTTGTCTGAGGCTGTGAGGTCCATTAGCAAACTTTCTTCCATCTGTGGAAGATCTTAGAGGTCACCTAGAATTATACTTTTTATTTCTCTGCTCTGGAAGATCCAACTTGATTCAAAATATTCACAACGTATGAAATTGTATGTATAAAAAAGAGCAGACAAATAACATTTTCCCCAAGCACTGGTCCTTGAAGTTGTTTACATTCATCTATATCAATAAAATCAAAAGCCGGGTGTTCTTCTTCATCCTCTCCTTTGTACATTGCATTTGTTTCCTTTGAAAAGAGTTGGCACTGGAGAGAATAATGATTGAAATCCCAAAGGTGACAGAATTTGACCCTGACAAGGGTTGAGAAGTTTGGCTGAGCACAGCAAGGGAGTGAGACCAGGGAAGTGCTCAGGGGACAAGAGACATCCCAAGGGTGAAGTGCAGGAGGTGTGGAAAGGATGGGAGCTGCTCTTGGGTAACCCCAAAGGATGTCAATTGCTCCAAGATTACATTTCCCCTACTAAAATTTGCTCACCTTGATGTCAGATACAGAAACTTAAAAAAAAACAAAAAAAAATTTGCAAAAGCAAAGAACAGGAGGAAAGTTTTGGATTGGTTTGCTAATAGATGCCCGGGGAGGATCAGTAAGGCCATGTGGACAGACATAAGGATTTAAACCAATTTAAGAGGTGAAGAGGAGGTGAGAGAAGGCAGAGGTGAGACATAATAGAGACCTGCCCTTTGTTGGTGTAGGAAGCAGAGACTGATTAAGTAGTGGTATTAGGGAGAAGGAGTTCTGATTCATGAAGGTACCTGATTGAAGGAGAGATTCACTCCCAATCATCCAACAAAGCATTTGCCCACAGTGCAGTTTTGCCCAGGAATTTATGTAAAAATGCAAAACGTTTAGTAGAAACAAAATCTCAGTGAACAAACTTTTGTGCATTACGTACAGGCAGGTTATCAATAGGGAAAGTTATTAATAAAGATATGATCAGAGAATATTCTGCCTTTTAAATTAATCATTGAATAGCCACAGTGGAGTTTTGGTTTGTTTATGCCCAACACCCAAAGGAAAACCTCCAGAATATTTGAGGATAGTCTGTGGGGATTTTTGCTTCATCTGTAGCTTTCCTCTTGGAATTTAGTTTTCTTGCTGTAATCTGAACATCACTTTGGGTCATTCAGAAATATTTATTATCTTATTAGAGGGAACTACCTTCACTGCTCCTGCAGCAAGGTTTTTGGGAATCAGCCCAAAAAACCATCATGAACAATGCTGTGCTTTGTGGACTGAAGCAATATAAATGCAATTATACACAATGATGTGATTTTAACCTTGTGTTTAAGACAGTAGCAAACATTCTGGCTTTATGGGGGTTTTGTGTGCTTTTGCATGCTCAGTGATGCATTATGGCACATGCCACCACACTGTGAAGTGCCACACCATGGCACATGGCACTGAGTTCCCCAGGAGCGTTCAGAAGATGGTTTGGTGTGGACAGCAGCCATGCAAAGCTGTTGTTCTTCCAGTAGCAATATTCCCATATGGAAATGAGTGAGGAAATTCAGTGATTCAGTGACTCTGGGAAGCAAGCAGGAAATTGGTCTGTCTTGTCTCCAGGTCAGCATTGATGTAGAAAAGTATTAGAGGGAGTAATGTTCAGTACCTAGTAAAGAGAAAGGGAAACTCTATGTCCTCAGGATCTTCTTTTCCTCCCTACATTATTTGCAGGTGGAGTAAAGGCAGCACAGCAAGGAGGGGGCTGATGATTTCTCATCTCATGCTTTTACCACTGGGATATATTTCCTTTTTTTCTTTCCCCTCCTTCTACCCCAAATGCCTGAAAATGATGCTTCTTTTCTCATTCTCTTTTGAAACATTGACGTAGAATGTATGGAAAACCAAATTTTTTGATATGAAGCAATAGCCACTAGAACTCATTGAATATAGCACTTATTTTTTTTCTTTCCAAGCCTTTTGGTTGCTACATCACATCTCCAAATTTACAATCTTTCATCTATTATCTGACTCCATTGTGACTCTATCCAATGATTAATGTGGGATTAATAACTTGTCCATTGAATGTTGTTGTAAAGGAGTGACTACTGCTGACTGTGCCCCTGTTAATGACATGTTTCCATTGGTTTGGGGAGCAAATTATTGTGTGCCTCACCTACTCAGAAAGAGCTGTTCCAAGAAAAGAGAGTATTAGACTGTATCTTCAGGAACAATCTGTTTTCTGTCTGTAATTAATATGTTCTGGATTGTTTGGCTACTTTGGTCAGTGTATCACAAACTGGACTATTGTGCTCAAAGCTACTTTTGGGATCTCCAGTAATAGCTCCTTCTAAAAGCACTGAGATCAACCCCTGTAAATCACTGTGGGTTTGAATAACTATCCAGCTTTGCCTAAACCATGCCAGGTTTCTGTAAGAAGTGATGAGCTATCACTGGGTAAAAAAAAAAAAAGAAAAAAAGTATCCTTGATTCACACCTCACTGGTGTAAATCCTGTTCCAATTTTAAAAGCACCTTGTTATAACAGTGTTGGACAGAGGAGTTCTTGAGGCTAAGTGACATTTACAGCCTATGATACTGGTGTATCTGTGCTGTGTATCCATCAACATTTGGCATTTAAGAAAATCTGCTCATCTTCGCATCGCCTGTTAAACACTCACTCTATTAGCAAAAAAAAAAAAAAAAGGGAAACTAAAAAGAAGAAAATAATCCTCTTTGTATTTGAGTTTTTAATAAGAAAAAAAAGGGGTCAGTGTGACCACAACAGTGTGAAATCAGCCCCAAATGACCTCAGGAAAATGTACACCTTGAAGCCAAAGGTGGGTTAAAATGACATTTTTTTGTCCACAGAATTCATGCTGGAATAACTTGCTCCCTTTAGTGTGCACAGCTGTATTATCCCGGGGCAGTTTTTGGCTCAGTGTGAATTTACACATCTGTCAGATCGCTTGGAGATCCATAGGCAAGATGTAGTTCTGGGGAACATTGTGTGGATTTGGGATGCTTCCTGTAGGAGCTGGGAAGCGATGAGGAACGAAAGGCTCGCCTTCTCTCCTCCCCACCCATCGCCCTCTGCTCCGAGGAACAGCACAAAAGCACGTCTGTTCACAGGTGATTTTAGGCTCTGCTTCAAGACTTCATTCTTATTTCAAACCCACGTTTTTTTAGTTCAAAACTGATAATTTAAAACTGCCTGTGCAGTCCCTCCAGTTTATTCCAAATAGCAGTCCCCAAGGGGTGTTTAAATTCGTGTTAAGGACTAGAGGTTTGTCTGGTTTTTGGAAGCATAAGCTGAACATCAGACTATGAATACTGAAAGCTGATCTATATTTAATCACAGATCAGATTCCTTTTCTTCTTGTTTCTTTTTCCTTCATGAAAGGAGGTGGATGTTGGATGCTATGTGGCATGTTGGTCTCTCCTCCAAGGTGACAAGTAATAGGACAAGAGGAGATGGTCTCAGAATGTGGCAGGGGATGTTTAGGTTGAATATTAGGGAAAAATGTCTTCACCAGAAGCATTGTCCTGGCCTGGCACAGGTTGTTCAGGGCAGCAGTGAAGCCTCCATCCCTGGAGGGGTTTAAAAGTTGTGTGGATGTGCTACTTGGGGACATGGTAAGTGGTGGCCTTGGCAGTGCTGGAGGAATTGTTTGACTCGATAAAATTCGAGGTCTTTCCTAACCTAAATGTTTCTATAATTTGATCCTATAATTATATATTTATTTAGTAATTTCTATATTGTCTTTTTTTTCCTGGACTACTGTTCATAGGTCAGCTCCCTAATTTTCTGTATCTTCAAAACCAAGGGCATTTCCTCTGACTTCTCATGTCACTCTGCTTTATGCATGATCCTGATTTCTTCTCCAGAGCTCTTTATACCTTCTCACTGCTGTGCCATGGCTTGAGCTGGAGCCTTAAAACGGCCCAATTCCTTCATCTGCTGCTGCTGCCAGCTTCCCAGGTGTCCTTTGGAATATTTTAATTTATTCCCTACATGGTGGTTTTACACCACTCTGGCCTCTAACTTGTGTCTGAGATCGCTGCCATGTATTTTAATGCATAACAAATTTTGGGGTGCAGTTTCTGCACTAGTACGTAAAATACATAGATTGTGTTGTTCACAGAACAAACAGTTTATTAAATTCATGACCCTGGAGTAAGCCAAACAAACATACCTTTTATTTAATTTTTATTACGAGAGAACTTTAAATTTTATTAAGAAGAGGGAGAGTGAACACAGTAGAGCAGGAGAAGGTTTCCTTGTTTGCAGAGCCCCATTGTGGGGTTTGGGGCTGTGCCGTGTGTGTTGGTGGAGCGAGAGGAGAGGTGGATGTGCTCGCTTGGATTGGTTTTGGGGGAGGTTGTGCAGAGCTCACAGTGGAGCTGGCACAGCTTCCAGGCCTGGGGTTAAGTTGCTCAGTTTGGTTCAATTGGTAATTAATAAGAGCAATGGCCAATTTGACTTTATACCATGTGTCTGTCTGTGTGGAACCTGGCACACGCAAACTGCCTTTCTACCCGGCAAGATGGTCAGCGTATTTTTTGACATTCTGGGAGCTAAGAAGCATGTGGAGTTTTTGGTGAAGAAAAATAATCCTCCTGGCCCCTGACACAGGTTTAAAATGGTGGCTAAATGTGACTTTCAAAATGTTTCTGGAGCGCTGTTGTAGGCTCACCTCCTACAGCTTCCAGATTTTCAGCAGACAGGTCCCTCGCAGTTTCAGGGCAGCATCACAGCAGTTGGGTTGTCTCGTAAACCCAGAAGGGGCCACCAACATTTTGGTGCAAGACTTCCCCCCACACCCCTCCAAAGAGGAACATCTGCTCCTTAGCATGCTGCTCATTTCCATGGCAGGACTCCAGTTGCTCTTCCAACGCAGAGCTCGGCAATAGTAGTGCTGGTGTCTGAGCCCTGGAACAAACCAAGTGGTTTGCGTGTGCTTTTGTGTGCCATGAGTTATTTCTACTGTGTGCTTATTTATAATAATGGGCATTCATTATTATGAGGGGAGCCTTTTTGCTCAGGAATCATCACAGTACACGCTGTAAATGCATCTTGACAATAGTTCTGCCTTTGTAGATTATGGACTTGTAATACGTATTTATTTGTGTGTATAAAACTGTAATACCAAATGCATAGTAAAAAAAAAAAAAAAAAAAAAAAGAAAGCCAACCCAAAAACAAACCTTAGGAAATTGCATGAACAGTAGTTCCATTTAAAATATCATATCTTGGCCAATTTTGTTATGTCCAAATATCCTAGTCACATTGTAGACTAACAGCCTGCCAAATTTCACTTAAAAGCACAGCCAATTTTTAAGTTACAGAAGCACAAAGAGCAGTGGAATGTTCTTTTTTAGGACTCCTCTAACTTAAACAAAAATTATAAGGTTTTTATTGTTTTGCTTAAATCCAAGGGAAAAAAAATATTTGCTGCAACTCAGCCTGAATCACACTGCAGAATTCAGCATTTGGCTGTCCTACACGAGCAGAGTGTGCTACTTAAAACAAGTTGATTTGCTCCTTAGAAGTTCAAAGCCCATGTAAATGTATATCTATTAGTAAATATGAGGCAGTCAGAGGAATTTTTATTAATGGAATCTACATTTATTTATTTATTCCCACCCTCCCCCCTCCAAGCAGAGCATTTCTCCCATTGGACTATTAACTAGAGATATTTTCCCTGTTGATTGCTGCTCTGAATTGGGGTCTTTTTAGAGGCTTTATCTTGCTCTTTTCAGATTGTAACAGGATATGCTGTCTCACTCCCAGTGCAATAAAGAGAAAGTTTAAAATAATCCGAACTAAGAAACACTGACTGCTTTCTTTGCTCCTAGCAGTGATGGTCAGGGACTACTATTAAAATATCTTAAAGGAAAGAAAATAATATTCAAATTGTGAACATAACCCCAAATGTTGCATGAAAGAATTGTGGGGGATTTTTAAAATTTTAACTAAGGTTTTGTTGTCAGGAAAGAAAAGAATCCACTTTTAAGATTTCTCATCTACATACTTAAAATAATTTTCCGCTGGCATCAAAGGAACAAATGCATGGATTCATTAGAATAATTACAGGAAAAAAAAAAAGGAGGAAAATGGAACCAGTGCTTTAAAAATCTCCAATTTAGCTCTGTATATTGCCTGCCGTGAGGGGGGAAAACAGTTAATTAGGACAGTAAAAGGCAGCACAGACAGAAAATGTGCTGTGTGACAAAGGTGGCAGAACTCGACAAAGATTCAGACTAAAGGAAGTTATAATCGTCCCTATCAGATGACTTATACATATATATAAAAATGTAAAAAATGTATATTTAAAAGCCCCCATAGCAATCCCCCAGCACTCGGTTAGGATATTTCTGAAAGGTTACGGCTGTTCAATAGTATTTATTTCTTTCTGCTGTGCAGGCAGCTGCTGCTCCCTCCCCGCTGCCTGCGCCGCCTCCAGCCCCGCGCCCCGTTCCCATTCCCGTTCCCATTCCCGTTCCCATTGCCATTCCTGTTCCCATTCCCGTTCCCATTCCCGTTCTTTATTCCCAGAGCAGCTCTCAGCCCGCGTGGCCAATCGGGGCGGCAGCGCTGGCCCAGGACCGCGCTTGGTGCTCAGCTCCAAATGTGATTCCAGCCCTGACAGGGGGATTATAGGAAACAGATGACTTACGCTTCTAATTTGTGGCCTTAAATTGCAAACAGAATTTCAGGAGTCGAGCGGAGTAATAAATGGCAATAGAGAAAGCCACACACAGCCAAATCAGTATGTGGTGGTTGTAGGTTAAACTAAATAGGAAGAGACAGGTTATGATGGTTTAGTGTATTACAGAGAAGAAAGTCTTAAATTACTGGTGCTGAGAGGTATTGCACTATGGCAGACAGTATTGCATTGTGTAGTCTACAGATATCACAAGCAGAACAATAAAAAAGCAGGTTTAGCATAAAACCTGTTGCTGGACAAATCTTTTTTTCCTTCTTCTCGAAATGGAAGCGGTGTTTTATGTTTGTTTTGACCTTAACTATGTGCTTGCCCCTTAACATCTGTTTTCTACTGTTGCAGTTTTTCACACCAAATTAACTGTCAGGGCTTCAGATAAAATAAAGTTGAAAATACTTCCAAATTATTTTTTTGGTGACTTTCAAGACTATAAGAGTGTCTTGTTACTCTTCCTGTCCTTATCTCCCACAGGCATAAGATATATCCTGTTAAACATTTTCAAACTGTTAAAAATTAAAATGGCAGATTTTAAACTTTCCTTCTTTTTTTTTTTTTCCCCTTTTTGCTGATGGCATCTCTGCCAGCCACTGCTTTTTTTGTAGTGGCATCAGAGTGTCTTTTGGAGGAGGTTTTTGCTCTTTCCTGCTGGATCTGCTGACTTCTTTTGTTATCATTTGTAGCTCCTGGTTCTGAAAAGCTTCAGCGTGTTTATTTAATGATGATTTGTATCAAAAGCTTGCTCCACGGTGTTAATTGGTGCATGCTTCTTGTAAGCCTTAAATTATAAAGATATATTCATAGAGCCCAGAGTGGTCTGAGCTCTGATATGCCAATGACTAATGTGGGATTTTTTTTTTTTTTTTTTTTTTTTCTTTTCTTTTTTGGTCTTTTTTTCTTTTTTTTTTTTTTTATCCAATACAAGAGGGAAGGAGAGATGAGGAATATGCTTAAAGCTCTGGAGGAATAGCTGGTACCACAAAGGCATATGTCAATCGTTAGTACTTCTTAAGCCTCTTAATTTGCAGATGTATTTTAAAAGATGGAATGGGTCTTGTCTTTAACAATATGTGATCTCTGGAAGCTGCTGGAAAACCATTCCCATTACACCCTGAGTAACGTGCCAGTATTATCCTACCACCCAGATAATATTGCCCTAAACTGACAACTGGCCAGACCTCCAACGAGCATTAACCCAAAGGTTTAAAACAAGAGAGAAGAAATAAACCTTTGGCACCCCGGTGCTTTGCATTCCTGTGCTGTCCAGGACCCTGATCTGTGCAACCTGTAGTCTCCATCCTGGTGGTTTCTCACTCAGAGAAACCCTTTAGTGTTTCAGGGCATTGTGGCAGGGCCAACGGCGACGTTTCATTCCAGGCAGCAGAGCCTGCCTGCATTTGAATGAACACAACTGTTATTATTGCAAAATGATTATTGTTTTAAGCAGGTCTTTTGATTATCATTGAAAATGACTGGCTAAATACATTTTGATAAATCACTTGTAAAAATTATGCTTGTTAGAACTGTTTTATATTCTCAGTCACTGTGTTCTCACTGTAGGTTGTAGCTATTTCTTTACAGATGAAGATTTTTTCCCTTTAAGTCACCTGGTGAGAAAGGAAAACAAATCTTTGTTGAAAGCTTTTGTCTGCGAGACAGACTCCTCTTTTCATCCCTATGTCCTTTAAAAAAAATGCTCAATTATTGTCTGTGCCATGGAGGGAAGAATGGGGCCTACACAGGACCTGAACCTTTTCAGACAGGAGATGGCTTTTGTTTTTGCACCCCATCAACACCGCTCACCTAATTAAATCTGATATCTCTGGCTGAAGCAAAATGATTTGTTAATAGTTCTTTGGGAATTTCCTTAATGAGTTGAGATGTCTTTTGTATGGTACATGTGGGGGCATTTTGCAAACGGAGCTGAAAAAGAGGAAAAAAAAAAAAAAAGAAAGAAAAATGGGGCAAAGGGAGAGGAGAAAGAGCAGCAAGGCGAGGAGCAAGGTGTGGGCTGATGCAGGTCCTGGTGGGCTGCTGGCAGTCATTAGCCGGGGCCAGGCGGCGGCGGTGCCCTCCCCATCCCGCAGAGCCAGGGACATCTGTCAGGGACTCGCATGCTACACCTTGATCAGGCCCAGACAGTGACACCATTTTCTTTAACAAACACCAGCAGCTTTTCTTTCTCCTTTATTTTAACATTTCTCAGGGGTTGGATTCCCTTTCTTCTCCTGCTCTGCTGAGAGTAAAAGGAGCTTGTTAACTTGCTTAGATATTTTGACTGCTGATGCACTTTGGCCACTTGCCTGTGGTAACAGTGTCAAAGCATTACTTGGGATAATTGCTATATTTGCAGTCTGAAGAGTGCTCTGACTTAGTGTTCAAGCTGCTGAATAAAAAAGAAATTGTCATTTTGGAAGAAATCTGTGAATTACCCTCCCAGTTAAAAAAGCGCACAATTTTCAAAATGTCTTTTCCCCTTGTGTTCAAGCATAATGTTAGTCAGATAATTAACATTTTAATAACTCGCTTAAAATATGAGACTGGCTTAAAAGGCTCTGGTTTCAGTAGGGTTTTGTTTTGTTTTTATTTTTAGCTTTGGGGATTAACCACTATGGGGCTCTATTTCTTCATTCTGTGCATACCCAAAAGTACCCACCGGTCCATAAAAACACCATGAGCTTCCAGCTTGGGCTTCCCAAAGGATGCAGAATCCAGCTCAGAGTTTTCACCCAGTTTACTTGTCTTCCTAGTTTCAAACTTTGAACTAATACTGTAAAATATCAGTGTTCTTGTAATTATGAAATAACTGGGATATTAAAAATATTAGTTAGGCTGTCAGTTGTGGCTCAAGCCATACTGCGTATGGATAGCCCATGACAATTTTTTGATAACCCTTCATTTGTTAAAGATGTGAATAATTTATATGTGCTCTTATGACATCCATTTTCCACGTGGAAGTTGAGACTATAATGGAATTTAATTGCATGAATGCACCATAAGAAAAAGCACCTGTAAACTATGTTTGCTATGCATTGCACCTTTCTGAAATGTTTGTGCATCCCATTTGTTGTGCAATCTTTTTCTTTGAGAGATTAGAACGAGTACCATGGACAGGCTTTGGTCTGGGAAAAAGTCCAGATTTCTTGTAGATTCACTGAATGTCCTCGAGCTTCCTCTGATCCACCTTTAGCAGGGGCACCTGGCAGGATCTGGTTGGAGCAAAGGTTTGGAATCCAAGGACCACGGACTCCAGGTGAGGCCAACACTGCCATCAGCAGCACAGGGCAAAGGCAGGAGAAGATGATCCAAGCACACTTTGCTTCTTGTGGCCCCTTTAGTGTCAAGTTTGCTCCCAAACTCTAAAATAGAAAGGAAACAGAATGGAAAGATATATTGTGATAGTCAGAATTGTGCTTCAAATCCTGCTTGTTTGGAGTCACACTTTTAAAATTGTGCTGGATCACAGTATCACAGCACCCAGGCAATGTCCTGTGTAATCATGGAGTCCCAGAATGGTTTGGGTTGGACCTTGAAGACGACCTTGTTACAACCCTCTTACCAAGAACAAGGACATGTTCCAATGGATCAAACTGCTCCAAGCTTGGTCTTGAACACTGCTAGGGATGGGGAATTTAGCAGACTAAACCCGCTGAGAAATCCATCATTTAATATAATCTAAAAGACATCCAGCAGGAGAAACAGAATGATGAAAGGCTGGAGTGAACCTTTCCAATGCCCATCCTCACTCCCAAGTTAATCAGCCTAGAAATTACCAGTTATCATCAGCCCTGCTGCTGTTTCTCACTTACCTGTGCTCGGTTTCTGTCCTCTTGCATCTGGCTCCTGTCGTTTCATGGCACACTGATAAACAGCTATTGATTTAATCAAAATTATGCAGCCAGGACAGTGCTTGGCCCCAGGAAATCTTGCAGGGAAGCACCTAGTAAAATTACTCATCCTGCATTTTTCTGTTGCTCGTGGGCTTCAGCGCTCGCCCGCTCTAATGCAAAGTGAAGCATACTTTGTTCCTCTGCCTCCAGATACCTTGTGAGGCTGCCTGGTGCACTCTGATGTGCATTTCACCTGGCATTTGGAAGTATTTATTTAACACAGGCATGATTACTTCTCTTGTGGTGTCGATTCTGAAAAATGCTGAGCTCCTCCAAAAAGTGCTGATTGCTCTCCTGACAGACAAGGTGGCAAAGGGGAACGGTGCAGGGTCCCAGCTGATGTGGCCTGAGGCTGTTGGTGGGAAGGGTTCAATGTGCATGACAAATTTGCTGCTAATAAAATTGTTCAGGGCCAGATTTTACTCTGGGTTTTGTGGATTGAATTTGCAGCGCTTCCAGAGGGTTCATTTATTACTGGAAATTTCAAAGGTGGGGCAGGTCAGAATCTGGCTGTCTGTGTTTGGGGTGTATTCTGCTCAGTGAGAGAAACACTGCCCATTTTAACTCTTATTTAATTATTCCTCTATAATTACCTTTTTTTCTTTTAAAAGAGCTGTTTTTATTTTGTTTTATTTTAATTTCAATTTCCTTTCCTAACAATTTACAAATTACTTCTATATTAAATTCTATATTAAAAAAATAAAAGCAAATCAAAACCACCCCATTAAAAAAACACAAAAATCCCAAAAGTTAAATAGTATGAAAGAAAAGCTCCTTTCTGTTAGGGTAGGATCACCAGGGCTGGGATAAACCCCTTGCCATATTATACATATTTGAAACATGAGAGCTATTGTTTTGAAGCTTTACTATGTTATTGTCCTGCTTGTCTGAGTAAGAAGCGTGTATCTCTGGTGGATGGAGGTTAGCTAAGTAAGTCATGCATAGATGGAATTTATTAAGTTTGCATGGTAGTGACAGCTGTGAGTGGGAACAGTAACTCTGAACGTGCCAGGGCTGAGAAAGGGAAGGAATTTTCATATGTGTCTTAAAGGAAAATGGTGAGAGCTCTTCTAATCACTCCATCGCATTACCAAGGGGGAAAGTCTCTGAAATTATTTTTAAAGTGTCATAGTCTGGCTGAGAGCTGTCTTTGGACAAGCTCACCAGGCAGATGAGGACAGGGAAGAGTCAGATTCTGTTAAGAACCACTGAAAATCACCAATTTAATACAAAGCCATTCAAAAGGAGTTATAAATATACATCAGTGCAATGTAGGAACTAGTTAAGTTATCTGTTAAATTGGCTAAAAATGTTTTTTAAATATAGAATTCACCCCCAAATCACTTCCTAACCATCTGATCTTCAGGAGCTCCTCATGGAAACATTTTTTTCCCCCCTTTCTTTATTTTGCATTCCCTCTCTGCCTCCTGAGATGAAACTCACCTTTGCTGCTGGATCATTAAAATGGCAGCTGTCACTTAGAGGGAGACAAATTCCAGTTGCTGGGGCTGATCCTGGCAGGGCTGTGTATGCAGAGAAAGGTCAGCCTGGCTTGTGAGAGCCAGGGATGGGCTGCCTGGGGAGCGGAGCAGACCCAGGCAGGGACAGAGGGAGAAACACTAGGAAAGGGGGAAATATTTATTAATGATGCACCTGATGTTAATCCAGCTCACCCTCCTGGTTTTGTTGCTCTGGCTGTGGTGAATCAGACAAGCAAAAGAACCCGTCTGGAGCAGGGATGCTCCAACCCAAAAATAGCGAGAGCAGATATCTCCTTCCTCCCAATGCTGCCTGGAGCAGTTCCAGAGCAGAACATACTGACATGGCTTTCAAACGTCCCTTTCAAACCCAAGATCCTTCTCTGGCACCTGTGGGGCTACCAAAATAAAAGGTGATCCCTCTGCAGCTCCTCTGCCACCCCTTTGTGCCCTTCCTCCCTTTGCCCTTACCTGTCTGCTCCCAGGACTCCATCCCCATACACTGTAGGTATCAGAAATGCCACAGGATGGGCTCTGCCAGTGCATTTTCATGTGGTTTAGATATAAATCTGAACAGCAGAGCATGATGTCTGCCATTGTTCTTTAAAACAGGGCTTCTTGTTCCTTTTGTTTGATATTATATATATTTTTAAAACAACCCCCCTCTTCATAACTCTCAGCACCATTCAGGTTTTTTGTTTTTTTTTTTTTTTTTGGGCAGATTAAAATTAATTCTTATTTTGGAGAGCTCTTTAGGTGACATATTTTAATTTTCACCTTTTCCAGGGCTTTTGTTGCAGCCTAAAAATGAGCTTACTGTAGGTTAAATCCATGCTGTTAATGAAGCACTTCTTGCTCTCTGTTTTTTTTGTTGTTAGACCACATAGGATACGTTCTGTTGATGTGTGGGGACTTATGATTAGATGAGAATTTACCTCTGAGGAAGCTCAGATTATCACACATAAAACATAAGAAATAGAAAAATGATGTGCACAACCATGAAAAAAACAATGGATCTTATCTTTAGTTTTTTTTTCCTAATCACCCTCCAGCATCACTACAGCAGTTAAGTTGCCTCAGGGCTCGCTAGGATTTATAGTTTATTAAAACATTGATAAGAGCAGCTGAGCGAGCAGTGAACTGGATGTTCGGTAAATATTAGTTTGAATTTGTGGCAGAATTTTGATCCGACGTGTTCACAGCTCTCCTGCATTTACAAAGTTCACTGCAGAATCACTCTGCACTGACTAGTTTGGCAAATTTTGTGTGTGATTTTTTCCTGGTAGGGAACTAACCCCTGTAGATCAAACAGCTCTTGCTGTGGCTGGAAACACAGTTTGAAGTTGACGTTCTGTCTGTCACATGAATTCCATATTTCACTTAATAAGTTATGCAAATGGTGGATTTCATGTTTGGCTTTTTTGTAGTGTTGACTTTGAGTTTTGAATAACATCCAGGCTTAATAGTTTGATTAGTGAAATTAGAGAATAATTGGGAAGAGCAAATTGTTGCTTTTGTGATCTGTCAGTGAATCATTAAGATGAAACTATTCCCTGTTTCTTGTTTCCTTGTCTTGTATTTTGACACTTGATGCCACATCACTCGGGGATTACCATGAGGAGCTTTCCCTTCCTTTGCAGGGAAGTAAAACCAACCCCCCCACACACAATGGGAAGCCCAGAGCTGAGTGGGAATACCAGCACTACCTTGATGCTACCTAATGGATGTCACCTCTGTGGATTTATGGATCCCACTGCATCTAAATAATGGAGGAGAAGTGATGCAATACCTTCACCCCTCATTCTCTGTGGCTTGCTGGCACTGGGGATGAAAATAGATTTTTCTCACCCATACTCTCTATTTGATGGCAATTTTAGAATTCATATTTTTTCTAGGTGTGGTCAAAGTAAAGAAATACTAGGTTGGGCTGTTTCAAAGAAGGAGACGAAATAATGCAAGAATTAAACCAAAATTTTAACTCCACATCACTTTCTTCTTAATTAACAAATGAAGACCTGTTATAAATCCTACTTTGCAACACACAGGTGCAATAGTTTGTAAAAATGCTGAATTACCTTGGGTTTGCAGCATCTGCCTGGTAGCAAGAAAGCAGAAGATCATGCCTGGTGTAAACTTCAGCCATGACCCAAGTGGACAGCCTTCAAGAATTGTCTCTGTCCCCCAGAGCTGGGCCATGCCAAGCTGTGCCACATCTGGGCCTCACATCTGCATGGCACAGAAACCTCCACTGCCTTCCCCAGAGCTGCTTGTAGGCTCATTAGAATAAATAAATAAATACATGGAGGAAGGAAAATAGCCTCAAATCTCAGCTGATCAGGTCTTGCTGGATAATTTAGCAAAAGAGCACAAATTCTGTCCATTTTAGTAGAAGGGAAGATTTTCTTCCAGGATTTTCCTGACTAAGAAAGTCTGTCAGTGCTGTGAACCAAAGGAGAAAGAAGCAGAAAAAAAAACCCCATTCATGATTCCCTAAGTGAAATCACTTATCCCTGTTTTACCAGCCTTTATCAGAGTTTGTACACTTCCTCCAATTAAATTATTTTTTTTTTTTCAGGGAAGCTCGTGAGGCACTTACATAAATTCTCTTAATTTCTGAGTAATGCAGTCCTGACAATCACTTAAGACAGTGGAGTTGATACCACTGTCAGGGAAGACTCTTTTTCAAAAGAATGTTTTTATAGAATATCACTGTGACACTTCGCTTAGATGGATGTCTTTAGCAGAATTTGATTAATGTAATGTAATAAAAGAGATGCACACTAAAGTGTCTGTACATGTCTTGTTAAGTATGTTTGATTCATTATATGTAGTTCTCCTCACTTCTTTTCTCTTTCCCCAGTTCATTTTTTATCATTTCAATAATATATCTATAAATATGAAAAAGTTGGCACTTTCTTTGACGTATATGGCTATTAATTCATAACTCTAAAAAATTGTATCTTTCAACTTGTCACTTTAAAGCTTGTACAGTTTATTACAGTAAGTAACCTGTGTTGGAAATTAGATTTTGAACTTTAGCAAGGAGATAAATAAGCTTGTGGACATAGAAGTTATGAAGAAGATACCTAGATATAGTGCTAGAATAAAATTGCATGAAAAGATCACTTACTTGAAGATGATAATTTCAGAGCTCCCTGAGGATCACATTAAGATTGCGTATAGGAAATGGGCTTCAGCTTGAATTCCAATAACTTTAATTCCTAGAAATGGCAATATTTCAGTTAATCTTTTTCCTTGGGTGGATGAGTCTCATTCTGTAGGCCAATAATATGTATCAGTAACATGCAATTTCACTAAATATAGGAAATTTACTTTAGAAAGACTCCTGGAAATTTCTCTAGCCCAAGCTTTGTCTGTATTTTGCAGTATCAATCAATCTGAGGAAGAGAAAAACCCTGAAAATTTTAATATCTTTGCTACAGAGTGTACCTTAACTTTTAAAGGCAACCAGGTTAGTTGTTTCCTGGTTGGCCAAGTAAGTCCTGGGGGAAGTAAGGATGGTCATTAACGTTTTAATGTTGTTTTGCTCTGACAGCAAAAGAGCTGCTCTGCTCCTTTTCTAGTGAGATTTTGGACTGTGAATTTTCCAGGGCAGATCTGACAGGTCCAGTCCAAGCTTGGATCACATCAAGTTTGGGACTGCAGAGATTGCTGGCACTGAGGATTCTGCAGCTGGGAAATCTTCTTTGAGTGAACATTTCTCAGGACTCGTCTGGGATTGGGAAAGTTTCTTGAGGGAGCCAAGTAGGGTGGGAGATTCTGAGCTCAGCACGCTGTCATCAGCCTTCCTGGTGTGGAGGGTCTACAGGGGAATGGGGAGGGGAACAGAGGAAGGATAGAGCCACTCTGCAAAGTTCTCTGCATCCCCCTGCCAGCAGGTTGGTTCATTTGGCTACGGCAGGGAAGGGGTGAGTGGGACTCAGCAGGCAGAGCGTGTGAGGAGCTCACACTGCTGGCATCCAGGGCACAGACCACACGAGGTGGGTGGAAACAGTGCCCCAGGGGGGCTGGCAGTGGGTGCAAGGTGGGTTTGTTGGCAGCAGGAAATGCAGAAGTTGGGGCAGGCCGGGAGCGATGGGAAACCGCACGGTGCAAGTGCTGCAGGATTGCAAATCACCGAGTGTCTGAGGAGCACTCGGCGAGCAGGGGAGATGTGGTGGGGAAAGATGTGTGAAATCAGAGCTCCCAAGTGAGGACAGATGGACCAGCCACAGGAAGAGGGAGGCGAGGAAGGTGGGGATGCCACAGAAGACGTGCCATTTGGTACGTGGTGTAGGAGCTTTTTTGCTGTTACTTTTTCTGCAAAGCGGGGATTTTATTACTAATACTTTGCCACGGTTTTTGTTAGACCAGGGCATGTGGTGCTGATAAGATGCATCCTCAGAATGTGGTTGTGTTAATTAAGTGCACGGAGTAAACAGGATCAAAAAAAGCAGGCAGGGGGATTCACTTTTGAGAAGTGCTCAAGCTTCGGTGTTTTCTGAGGCTTTGGGGAAGCACACGTGGCTGCCTGGAAGCCACAGCTGGTGGCAGCAGGTCTTTGGGCACCCTGCAAAGAGAACTGAGTGCTCACAAAACAGAGGTAGGGTTCTGGATGAACCCAGACCAGCACAATAATGTTCATGATATGGGTAAGTGATGGCGGTGTTATGAACACCCCACTGGAAAATCCTGGGATGAGCGTCATACCCAGGAGCTGGGCAGGTGCTCTGAGGTTGATCCTCCAAGACACAATCACACCTTGGAAGCTGAAGCTCCTTTTCCCAGGATGGGAAGATGATCCTGCCGGGTTTGTACAGAGAAGAGACAGGCCCTGGCACAGGTTGCTCACAGAAGCTGTGGCTGCCCCATCCCTGAAAGTGTCCAAGACCAAGCTGGATGGGGCTTTGCACAACCTGGACCAGTGGAAAATGCCCTTGCCCATGGTCTTTAAGGCCCCTTCCAGTCATTCTGTGGTTCTATGGACTCTGTTGCTCAGAATTTCCTTATTTATAACAGTTTGTAACCAGCCAGGTAAAGAAAACCCAGCAGGCTTTTCACCTTGAGCAAGCCATTCTCAGGGGAGTCAAACCAGCTGTACTGATTCCTGCCAGCACACTTGTCTTTGGGGAATTGTTTGTTTCACAAAACCAGATTGCCAGATCTGTACAGCAGAAGGAAAAGGGAGAATAAAACAGATTTTGAATGAAACTAAACGAAACTTCTAGGAGTGAAGAACTCCTATCAGTGATAATCTGTAACATCTGAGCATGAGCAGATGGGATAGGCACCGGAAATAATGAGTGAACAGAAGGAGGCTGGACCACTGCTGTGAGAAAAAAACCCCATGGGCTCACTCACATCTCTGTGAGCACAGCTCACCTCCAAGCTGACTTATCCTGGTGTCTCTGGGGTGTTTTCACCAGGGACGTTCATCTCATCCTTCGGGTGTTTCAGCTGTAAAATTAAGGGGCATTATATTTATCACAGAGTCACAGAATATGCTGAGTGGAAAGGGACTCACCAGGATCATCAAGTCCAACTCCTGGCCCTGCCCAGGACCATCTCCAGAAGTCACAGCAAGTGGTCAAGAGAGTTGTCCAAACACTTCCTGGGCTCTGTCAGCCTTGGTGCTGTGACCACTGCCCTGGGGAGCCTCTTCCAGTGCCCAATCACCTCTGGGTGAAGAATTTTTTCCTGATGTCCAACCTAAACCTGCTCTGACACAGCTCTGACCATTCCCTCAGTCCGTGTCACTGAGCACCACATAGAAGAGATCAGCATCCTCTCCTCCTCTTTCCCAAAACTGCACCCAGTACTCAAGGTGAAGCCACCCCAGTGCAGACTGGGACACTGGGGACATGGTTTAGTGATGACTTGGCAGTGCTGGGTTAATGGTTCGACTCAGTCTCAGAGGGTTTTTCCAACTTAAATAATTTTATGATTCTGTTCTCTCATCACCATATTTGGGACAGTGAAATAACCAGTTTCTACTGTGAATCAGGTAAAGGGCTAGAATATATTATCTAAAATATGAATCTCATCTAGGTAAGTAATTTTGCTTTCTGTGGATGCCATGAGTAACAGAGATGATTAGGGTGCCTGCTCACCCTAGCAGGAGGATTACTACTGTCTCAGTAGATGTCCATGTGTAAACCTCACACTTGTCACTTGCCAGTTTAGATGGCTTGGCTTGGCTTGGCTTACAGCCTTTCATTTTCCTCTTCCCTTGCTCCCAGGTGTGCTCTGGCTCTCCCTGTGCCTTCACTTGAGCCTGACTGCAGGGAGGTGGCTATATCAGAGGAGTTGGGCTCCTCATTTTCTTGGATTGAGGATGGAAGGAAAGAGAGAAGGAAAGAAGCCACTCATTTTTAAGGTAAAATCAGCTATGGGAGGTGGGAAAAGAAAGCTGGGGTTCTATCTTATGGTGGCTTATGGACTTTTTGTGTTTGAAAACTGGATGGTGAAACCTTTCATTGTTTTTCTTGGAAAATATTTGCAGTGGTTGGTCTTCTAGATGTCTAGTGGTTGAGCCCTGGTCTTGCTGTTTGCTTTGGTTTCTTCAAACAAATCTCTTGAATATATTCTTAAATAAAACAAGCAAATAAGGTTGTCTTAAAGGAGTTAGTGCATTTACTTAGGTGATCATATTAAGTGTGTGCTTAATTGTTCTTTTGATACCAGCCAAAGTACACAGATAACAGCTCTCAGAAACTGCTCAGAGCAGCTATCTTTGCTTTCTGTTTGTGAGAGAGGGCTAGTGGAGTTTAGAAGAGGGAAACAAAACATCGGTGGAAAGTTGCTGTAGGTGTAGAATGCCTTTCACTAACTGCAGTTAGAGTTGAGGATGTTACAACCAGTTTTCAAGGCATTTTTATAGTGAGAGAAGTGGCTTTCCTTCTGAAAGATACCTGGTCTCCAAGCAGAGTAATAAGAAGGGTGTGGAAAATGCTTGTGGCTACTTCACTCAAGACCCATAAATGCAATGAGTCAGGTGCTTTGCCTATATACTGAACTGGGAGCTGAAGGAAATATGTTAAAAACAGTTAGGCTGGCAAAATAAACCTATAGTTCCTGAGAGCACAGGGAACTGAGGTGGCGTGGGGCTGGAAGGGGATGCCCAGCTGTGTCTCCAGGAAAGGGGAGGAAGGGCTGGTCTGTGCCTGTGGCCAAGGGACAGGTTGCTGAGCACCAGGGTGGTGAACGGTTTGAAAATGAGGAAGGGGTGTTGCAGGGTATGAGATTTCTTCTGGAAAGAAGGGTGTGTGTTGTGGTGAGAGCACAGGGAGGTCGGGCAAGAAAGCTGTAAACACCTCTCTGACTGGGCTGTTTCCTTCCCTGTTCCTCCGCAGCACTGGCCTCTCTGTCCTCCCCAGCAGGAAGAGAAGTGAGAATTCAAACCTCGTGCATTTGGGGGTGTTGGTGTCCCTGCTGCACCTGCTCAAGTGCTGAACAGCAGGTGTTTGTGGCCACGTTGGTGCTCCTACAAGGAAGGGGTGAAGGGCATGAGCCTTGCCCAGGGTGGCTGTGCAATATTTGGGGTGCAGGAGATGCCTTGGGTGCTGCAGAGATGCTCTTCAGGTCCCAGCAGGGAGACACTTGAGTGAAAAGTCTTTTCATGTATCTGCTTGCTGTTGGTCCCAGTTTATTGCCCTGCCATCCCCTTCCTCCCCCCAGAATAAAAACCCCGTGGTTTATCAAACCTCATTTTCTCCAAGTGCCTTTCTAAGTTTAGTTTTCTCTCCTAATTGCATGCCAAGATGGGGGAAGGGTGGGGGGAGATAAATTGGTTAATTGATTAGTAATTTAGTCTCTGGTGATATGCTTATTTAAGGAATCTGCCAGAGTTATATATGTCAAATGATTCACATGAAAACAACATCAAGTGAATCATATATAAAAATGACATAATTGCTATTAAACTTAGAAGCCATATGTGTGGCTGAGGAAATTACTGGCTTTAGCAACTCTTTTATATTTCTTCCCAAAGCCAGTTATACTCCTCTGAACAGAGAAAGCAACTTTATGTGTAGGAAAATAGTCCCTGTGAGTGTTATTTGGAGATCTGTTAATTCAAGGAAGTAGGTGCATATTCCGGCACTGCAGGAAAAGAATCAAAATTGGGAGTGTTGGAAGCTGAGAAAGGGGTCTGTCGCTTTTTCTTTTTCTCATCAGCGAGATTAAATGCCGGCTCCTGCAATATGCACCATCTGAGATTTTATTGCTTTCTGTTATTTTTAGTACTAGGAGGGAGATTAAATGAAATCCCGGATTATTTCAGACAGTGTTAAACTTTTATTGCTCATTTCTGCCAACAGGCTCAGGCTGACCCACTTGGGTGGGTCACCACAGAAGGTGGACTCTCCAGACAATTAATTCCTCTCCCTATATGTAGCCTTGTAGGAAAGAACCAGCAAAAGTAAATATAGCTATTAATACAGCTATTCTTTTGTTTGACATTGCTCTCTTCTCAGAAGTCTGTTGTGTGATGAACTCCACATATGCAAACACTATTTTACGTGTGGCTCAGCATCCATGCAGGCTCTGTGGAATCCCAGCCTCGTGTCATTTCCCTGGGCATTTTGGAAGCTTATTTTTATTTATCTCTTTAAGGCTGCTTGAAATAAAACTAAACTGATTTAATATTTTGCATTTTTTAAATGAGGAGCTTAATAAGAAGGCTGACTTCTTTTTGAGTGTGTGTTTACTTCAAACCTTTACATTAAAAAAAAAATTAGCTTGATACAGCTGACTGCTGCTTGTTACTGATGATTCCTTCATTTTTATTCCTTTTTATAGGGTGGTGCCTTTTCCATTAGTCACAGCCCTCGACACATTGATATATGCAGTGGGGAAGGCTTTAGGTGCTGGTGGTGATGAATAGCTGTTGGAGCACTCTCCTGCAGTTAATCTTGGGAGGAAGGAGAAATCCTGGTCTTGCTTCTGCAGGTTGCAGAGGTCTCTCTTGTCTTTGGGGTGGGTTTTGTTGGTTCACGAGCGTGCCTGCCAGCTGGTGCTGGCACAGTTTTAGCCCAGGACATTAGCAAGTCCCCCCTGGTGAAGAGGAGGGGTCAGTAGGCAGCTATTCAGCTCTGACAGGGTGCCCGTGTCATCGACACTGAGGGATGGAGCATCTATTGTGGTTTGTGTGACGTGAAGAAACCCCCCAGTATTTTCCGTAATTAGTTGTCGATAAATCAACTTCTAGAAGCCACACATGAAAGACTATCTCAGTGGCATGTCGTTATAAGCTGTATTTTGTTATGTCTGGAGTAACATTCCCCATATTTTGGGCACTCTGAGTGTCCCACGGTTTGTACTTGGTCACCAGCCTGGACACACATCATTTCTCCTGCAGGCCCTGGGCTGCCCTGGCACAAACAAGTTTGTCAGGAAAGCAGGGATTACACTGTCCTGGGCTGGATTTTTTCCCCTGCTGCATGTCTGTCTAATCTTGCTGTGGAGTCACTGATGTAAGAGGAATGAGCTCGGACTGGAGCGGGCAGTGGATGCGTCTGCGATGGAATAACGATTTATTCCGTAAATAAAAACAGAGCGTTGATGGAGTCCTGAGCTCTGACTCAGCCCCAGCTTGGGAAACCCAAGCCTTCCCCCTTGCCTCTGCCTGCCTGCCCCTTCTTTCCCTTCAGCTTTCACCAAACACAGCCAGGGAGTTCATCTCTGATCCTTATCTAGGACTGCCACTGAACTTGTCAGCAAACACAAAGGGCTTTTGTTTCAAAGAGTTAATGCAGCTGGTTTGCTTAATTATTCAAAGGAAAGGGCCGAGCTAGGTAGGGAGCCACAGAGTGACCAACATGTCTAAAGAATAATCTAACTTGGTGTAAGTTTTCCAAATGGGAACGAATCTGAATGGAGAATTGGTATCGGCAGTCGCAAAGCTTTTTTTTTTTTTTTTTTTTTTTTTTTTTTTTTTTTGATTTTGGGAGCTCTTAGTCATTTTTGTCTGAATCCAGGTTCACAGCTGAGTCATTCCTTCTGCTCTTCTTCCCCTGGTGATTTTTCCATGCTGTTTCATTTTTCCCAGATAGATATTACTGGAGTAAGGCTATGCTAACCACGCTGCAAGTAGTGAAAACTGCGTGTGATTTCTTCGGGAAGCGGAGAACGTCCTCCGTGTGTTTTTCTGGGATGTGTGTCCCGATCACATGGGCGGCTGTGCAGTGGGGAAGTGCATCAGGATAAAGTGTGGGAGAGCCAGATGTCATCAATATCACTGGATTTACCTCCAGCTCTGGCTAAAGAGGAAATGATGAGTAAATAGGTTGCAATCTTCACCCTGGTGCTTTGGCAGTGCAGAAGGTTGAAGAGGAGCTGGGGGAACCAGTGTCAGGAGCTGCTCTTGCACCCTTTGTATTTTCACCTTGTTTGGGACTGGCACAGCATGGGATGGCTTGAGAGAGACAGAGCAAAATGCATTTCAGAAGAGGAAAGTGGCCCCCATATAATGAAGAGTTCAACTGAAATAAGTGTGGAGAAAAAATTTATTTCTTTGCATGCCAGATTTCTTGCCACTTTCAAGCTAATCCTTTCAGTTCACTTCAATACAGTCACTGAAGTAGCTTAGAAAAAGAGAGAAAAAATCTTTGATATGCTAGATCAACCAAAGTTTAAAAAGTCTCTCTTTGTATATGCCATTTATAATGCAAATCTCAAGTTGGCATTTTAGTTTCACTTACTGCCGTTACTGAAGTACCTTGGAATACAAAGGCTGGAGATGGAGGGAGTTCCCAAATGACAGAGTGCGTTTAGTAGTTCAATAATAAATGGAAAAAAAAATTACGTTTCCTCATTTCTGTAAATACCTTCTGCCTCTGTAGCGTGTGAGGCACAGGGAAAAAGAGAATCTTGCTGTGTAGGAGAGGGAGTTATTGATCTTAGTCTTCTGGGAATTTGAATTCAGCCCTGGGAGAGCATCCCCAAAAGGATTTGATACTGGCTGGGGTGTGCCTTTCCTCATACCAGAAGAAAATTTAAGTGTTAACTCTGTTTGCTTAGACAGTGAGCAACTGGTTAAGTTTTCTTTTGGAAAGAAGCCTAATTTCTAAGAGTTGCCTTCTCAAATATATAACCTGATTTCTTTCCCCTGTGTTCCCAACATTTAAGCACTGATTAAATGTCACCAAAGATAATAGGAGAAATGCTCATGACGGCCAGGCTATTTTAAAATAGCATGGGCATGCTTAAAGCAATAAGTAATTTTGCCTCTGCTACAGAGTGTGTTTAATGAATATTTAAATTAAACTGTAGACAACTTTGAGCAGGCTGGATCTGGAAATGAGTTATCTTTCTAATTGGGGATATTTTGGGATTTGCCCTGCTGAATTTCACACAGCCACTCTGCAGAAGGTGACTCTTAAATGGGGTGATTGTGGGCTCCTGTCACTCCTCAGAGAGGGGATCTTGAGATTATCCTGTCTGACTTTTGAATCCTTGTATTTTGGTGTTCTAGGGACAGTGGAGGAACTTGGTCTGTAGTGCATAACCCAGCCTTGTGCTGTTTCCAAAGCAGAATTAGTCGTCCTTTTCACTCCCTGCTTGGTGCCAATGTGCCTTTGTCTCCACTGAGAAATCACTATGGCATCAGAGCTGAAGCTTTTCAGGGTATTTTCTGGGAGACAAAGTATGAAGATTATATGTTTATTTATTAATTTTCCCCCACTGTGGTGCTTTTTTTTTTTTTTGCTTTTTTTTTTTTTGTTTTTGTTTTTTTGTAACTGCAAACACCACTTAACCCTCTGCTTTAGCTTGTGCTGCACTGTATCCACCAGGAGTGCCAGTCTGATTTTGAGGGCTTTGGAAATGTTTTGTTGAATCTAGAAAATGATGAATGGGGAAAAAAAAGTGTCTAACTAAGCTGTTACTGATTATCTGAGTGCAATGTACAGATGAAGGGCCTGATCTAAAGACCACTGGGGTCAATTGACTGAAGTGGACTTTGAATCAAGTCTCATGAGCGTTCAGTGAATGCTGTGGTGGAGGGTTCTAGAGATGAGCACAGCACTTTCCTCTCCAATAAGCCTGAAATACTCCAGCTGAAATTCTAAAGCAGGGTTGGTTTACTGGCTTGTATTGAAAAACCCTAAAATTATTGCATACAGAGTTTTTTAATATGTAATGCAAGAAATATTAAGCTGGGAGCAGAGATTTTGTAGCATCTCAAGAATGTGACTTTCCAGGTGTAGGAATGGCTGTTTCAGATTTTTTTTTTTTTGTTTTTGGACAAAAGGGTGTTTCATCAAACTTTCTGCTCTTCAAAATTCTATGATCTAAGTCCTTTAGATTACATGTTTTCCCACACGGCAGTGATTCTATTGCCTTTTTCAGGCTGCTATGGAAAAACTTGACGGAAAAATATAAATAAAATATGCCCAAGCATGCAAGTCAATGATCTGTGTGTTAAGCCTATTGGCACATACAGGACAATTTTATTGCATGACCTACTGGTTAAAAACATCAAAAATATAAGTCAAGTCATTTGAAGAACTGCTGTTTAGTGAGTTAGAATGAATGAAGTCTTTATTGAGTACACGCTTCCAGATCCATCACTGGTTCTGTTCTAGTCATGCCCTATCCTAGTCTTATATGCCCCAGGCAGTCTTTTTGAGGCCACTTGACCTGCCAGTCATATTTCAGAAACTACTGATACGGTTCCTGATTTAGTTTAGATTCCAAACAGGCTAGCTGAGGATTACAGACTAATGACCCATCAGATGCTAAAGGCAAAGGCTTAAAGTGCTCTAGTGAATTAAGCCTCAACATTGTCTGAAGGGAAGAATTTATTATGTCATTAAACTTGATTCAATAAGTTTCATTTCTTTAGATGCGTTGCACTAAGCAAGAAGTCAGGAATTAGTGGGAGGGAGAGATAACCATTTTGATTATCTTCAGGTAAAGCATTGATGTTCAAGTAGAGCAGCAAGGGATGCCATTTCATAGCATTTTGGCTGTATTGCTAAAAACAATAGGTTGAGAAAACTCTTCATAGCTGATTAACTAACCATGGACTCCTCAAACTGGGTTCACTTGAATATATGCTTCACTTGGTAAATACACAGCAAACTGAGGCTTGCCTGATTTGATGAGACCCTTGGTGAGGTTTCAGGGGCTTTCCATCAAATATCAAAGCCTCAGTGGTGTAAAGATATTAGTAGCAAGTTATAGATGGCACTGGGATTTAATGCAAAACTTAATACGAGCACATAATGTGATGAGTCAAATGGGGATTGCAGCCTGGCTCAGAAGACTATGGCAGTGATCTGAAGGAAAAAGCCTGCAAACTGCAGAGATCACTTTAAAACATAAAAAATCCCCCAACAAATTAAAAAAATAAACATTTGGTGTTTTATCTATCTACATATGTCTCCTAGTTGTGTTACAGCAACAGAAAAAAAAAAGTGTTTATAAATAATAACAAAGATTCTTCAGGAAAATGTTAGGATTTTTTTGTAGCTTTGTCACTCATCTCTCCCAGTATCTGATGGAGTTCATTTGAGTCCTTCAAGATGTTTTTATGTTGTAGAAGTGGTCACACAATAAGGAGAGAAGTGAAAAGCTAGAGAACATGATTTTACTGGCATTCTTTTATATCAGACAGTAAGAAGGTAAAAGTTTATATTTTTGAGTTATAAAATTAATTTAAATGTGGTTAGATTATAATTTTAATAAATTATGGACCTTATTACAAATGTTAAGTTGCACTGAAATATTTTGAACTGTATATATTTGACAGCAGGTCTGGAATTAGGATTTTTTTATTATATGATTTTAATCACTTTAATACAATTCATAATCAAAGGGAATATTTAATATTCTGGTCTTAAAATTAAAATTGACCTAATGGGCTGATTGTCTCATTCTTTAATGGAGACTGTTCTTTCCCTAAAATGCAATAGCTTTTCCTTGGGAGTTAAAGAAATGGTAAAGGTCACTGTGATTTATGTTCATACACAGCTCTACTTTTTTCCTTTTCTCTAACACACTGGAAAGGCAAAATTCACTGCTGTGTTGAAGCTACTTACCACTGTGATCTGAATGATTAAGCCCTGCAGATATATCTGTGTATACACACTTATAAATTTATATTTATCTTTAGGCTTCTAATGAAAAACATATAATTTAACTGACCACTGCAAGACCTTAAATCTATAGGATGGGCTCCTGAAGAACCAAAGCTGGGAAATTTATACAACTCCGGGAGTTTGAGCAAAACATCCAAAGTGTTTTTCAGCTTCTCCTGATGTTAGAACATTCCTAATTAGCGTGATAGTACTAAGTAGGTGGCCCACAAGCTGTCTCAGACCCATATGAAAACCAGCTTTACCTGGTTTATGGTGGGTTCTGGTTTTGTGTGCATGTTTTGGACAAAAAGTTCTGCTGGGAATCAAGGAAAAGGATGTATTTAGGACATACCATCCCAGTCTCCATCAGCACAAGAAATTTTAAAACTTTGTGTTGGACCTGGAATGGGCACTTCAACTGCATAAAGTTAGTGAAAAGTTTTTGGAGGGCTTTGCTTAGTGATTGTAAAACAAATGTTGGAGTCTTGGAAGCTGCTGTGTTGTGGTGATGGAGTGAGCTTTTCTACCATCCCTTGTGGTGGCATTTTTGTTCTGGGCACAGAATGATGTCACCTGCAGGGCTCTGCGTGGGCACCCTTAGCTTTGGTCGTCTTGTCCTTCTCCACTGAAAATGTCAGGAAGATCTCAACTGGCAGTTTGAAAATTAAACAGATTTCAGTATTGTGCTGAAAAGGCAAAATATGCTGGTTAAATATGAAAGGGTGTATATTTATCTTCAGGCGTCAGCTATGGCATCTTGCGCTGGTTGTAAGAAAATGTTACCCCCAGCTGGTGCAGTAGGACCCTATTTCTCAGCATATTCTCCCCATTCTGCTGCTCCCAGTATGTGTAAAATCAGCTTGCTGGAGTTTGAATCATGGAAATTTAGAATTTATGGGACCTCCCAGATACTCATGGTGTCTCTCTTTGTAAGCAGTTCCCCCCAGGAAGGAGGAGAGAAGAGGGATGCAGAATGAAAGAGGGGAATGTGGAGCCACAGGTGGCCTCAGCATGTGCTCCTTCTCCTTTTGTGAGCCAAAACTCTTGACCAGCCTTATAGCTGGTATGGGGAAGGCTGTAAAAGCATTAGAAACTGCCCAAACATCTATTCCCCCCCCCCCCCCTTTTTTTTTTTTTTGGCATTGATGTAAAAATGGGGACCTGAATCCCAGGAGATCAACCTCCTTGTCTGATGAGTGGCTCCACGAAGCCTTGACACAGTGTCCATCAGTTTTCCCAAACTGCATAATAGGGACAGTATTTAACCAGCCTGTGGGGGTGTTAAGTGATTATTGCCTCTGTAGAACCATGTTTTATTATCACCCCTGTGTCTGCTCCTGGCTGATCTGAGCAATGTGTCCTCGCCTGCTGTGTTGTGTGGCCAGAAAGTTCTCAGGTGGCTTCCTCTGTGGCAGATTTGGAAGTTGGGGTAGTGGAGTATTAGCAAACAAAGATGTGCAGGAAGGGAGGTTTTTCACCAGGTTTTGGCTTAGTGTGCACCTTAATTTATCTTTTGTGGGGAATAGATGCAATCTGAGGCTGCTGGAAAAGTAATAACCCAAAATACCAGATTTTTCTATGAATATTATATAGGTAGAGAGGAAAGAAGGGCAATGCTGCCTGAAGGCCACCTCAAAGCCTTCTTTTTCTATTCTAAACCTCTCCCATTTGAAACTGCATTTTTAGAAATTTTAACCCAGACTTGAAATTTTTCACAGCATTACAAATACTCATTCATTTCTCTTCTTTGACTGCTAAACATGTGTCCTGCAAAAGAAATATGCTGAAGGGGAAGGAGAAAATTTCTTTCCAGTTTAATGCTGTCATCACTCTGTAGCTCAGCCTCTGTTGTGCTATGAAAACAGAGAGTATAAAAATTTCTGCTAACGAATATGAATTTGACTTCTGCATGCAAGCGATGTTGTTCTTTATGGTGTTTCTTCAGCCTGTTCTGAAGATACTATTCCAAAAATAACTTCAGGTTTAGAGTGCTTTGAACATGATAGCTTTCAGGAAAGGAGATGAAATTCAAGTTCTCCCATTTTATAGAAGGTGGAATTGAAGCATGAGGAGCCAGTGCTGGCCAATTTTTCTTTTTTTTATTATATGATAACAGAAAATGGTATACCTTTAGAAATTAAATTTACATGCTGTTTGTTTAGGAGAAAATATGGATTTATTTGTTCTCCTGCTTAAAATAGTTCCCCCTGTTTTTTTTTAAATTATTGCTTCAAATTTGTGAATTTATATTTTTATAGATATATGATTGCTGTGTATTGTACTTGGTACTTGTGTGGTAGAGTTTGTGTGTAGTGGTTTCCATGGTTTGCTGCAGTTCTTGTTTCTCATTTATTTACAGTGTCTTTAGATACTTAATTAAAACCTATGTAGCTTTACCAAGTTGGACAGTTGGTTTAAAGGGAAAGAGAGGGGGAAAACCCACCAAAACATTAATCTGTGTCAGGTGTAGTTTATAAGATTATCATTGGATCTTAACACTGGGAGGAAAGTTAACCACAAAGACAACAAGGTACAGTGACAAAATGTGGTGTTCCTTTTTTTTTAAAGTGGATGACTTTAATTCCCAGAAGGGAGTCTCAGTTACCTATTCCAGAACGCTTCACTTGGCCCCAGGTATTTCAGGTAGATTAACAGCCTGATGCAACGTGCCCAGCGGGAAATCAGTGATGCAGTGGTGTTACCTTGGATGCCATAGGTACAAGGTACAAACTTCATATTCCTGTTTTTCTCTTGCCTGCATTCCATCTTCCACCTTTTGGTAAATTTTAAACGCACGTTGCAGCTCGAGCAAGGTTATGATTGGGTTTGCTTGCAAAAATGAGTGCAAACCAGTCACTGACAAGGGGAAACAGGTCATTATTTTCAAGACAAAATGAAGAGTCAAGGAGCTTTTAACTGTTCAAAGAAATTTTCTCCTGATTTCTTTTATTAAAATATCCATGAATCAGACACCAAGAAGGAGTATGACATGCATTCTGTTTATCTACACATGGATGTTAAATATTTTTGCCTCTCCTGTTGCCTTTGTCTGCTTCTTGGCACATGCTTCCCCACTGATGAAGAAAGGCATCTGACTGACGGATAATTCTGTGAGCATAACATCCTCAGAGCAAAGGAGTGTCTGGAAGTTTCTAGATGTGGCCTTTCAAACACAGGCTGGTTTGGTGTCCACAATATGGATGTAAGACTATGAAATTTGAATCTGAGAGTGTGTTTGGACCTGAGTCTGTATGATCCTTGCTCAGGGGATGTGATGGCCTGAGGGTGCTGCTCTCAGAGAACGCTGTGGGGTGGTGAACGTGGCTTCACCATACAGGGAAATTAAGGGGTGGAGGTTTTAGGTGGTTTTGAGTAGATAAATAGTTTGATAATTTAGGTTGGCAACCAAAACCCTTGCATAAAATCGGACCCTCCAAAGGACCCGAGTGGCTTCAGCTGGCACGTGGGGCTGCAAGCAGGGCGGTCAGTTTGTCTGACCCTGGGCTGGCCAGCTCACTTTCTCTGGCTGTCCCCTCTCTCTCCCCCCTTGCCCCTCTGGGCAGCAACTCAACACTGGAAATCACTTTAGAAAGTATCCTAGAAGGATATTTCCATTTAAGTTCATGAGATCAAATGCTGGTTTTGATTACAAAAGAGCAAACCTACTGCCCTCCACGGGGTTGTGTTGATGTAATACAGCCATAAAAGAGCACAATTTGTTTAGCCTAGCAACAACGAAGACTAAGAGGGGTCATGATTGCTCTGTGCTTAAAAAAAAGGGGGATGTAAACACCAAGAAGGGGTTGAGTGGTCTCAGTTAAATGACAATATTGGCATGAGAACAAACGAATATTCAAGAGCCATAAATAAAATCAGCCCCATATTAAGACTTCAAGTTATCTCAGTTCTGGAAAAAACTTCCCATGGAAGTTATGGGGTTAACAAAGGTTTTAAGATGAAGCTAAGTAGTTTATGAACTGTATTCATTCAGCATTATATGATGAGCTTCCCTGGGATAGCAAGGAGCAAGGCTCTAACCCAGAACTGAGCTAGATTTCCTGTGTTTCTATAAGCAAAATTTAGCCAATCTGGCCTGCAGTACTTCCACTTCAGAAGATGTGCTTATGTGAGCCCCTTCTGCTGAGCATGACTGAGGATGTCCAACCTGCATTTCCCAAATAAGGTGGTGGATTTGCTTTCTTCAAAGCCTGTCGTGCTTCTTGGCTAGAGGTGTGCTGTATTTGATGAACTGAAATAATTTGAGCTTTGCCCTTTTCTCTTGAAGACAGATGGGTTATCCTGACATCTCCCTTTGGCAGGGCTGCCAACTCGGGCTGAGGTTAGGAAGCCACTGCTCCCTGTGAGTGGTGGGAGTGACCCCCAGGGTCATCCATGTGGGGCTGAGCACCACATCCACATTTGTGCCCTGTTGGGGACCTGGGAATAGATTACAGACAGTTTCAACTTTAAATTTCCTTGCTCTCTTGGGGGTGAAATATAATCCGTGCCCTCGCTCTAACACATCCTTTGTGGTTTAATTTAAATGGTGATTTTTACCGTGACATGTGATGTTCATCTGCTAACCCTTTCCCCAATATGTTCAATTTAAAGAAGCATCAAATCTTGGAATGCGCCTCCATCTATAGACACAGAAGCGTGCTATGAGGTAGTTTACCTACTTAGGTCGGTACCTAGGAGCTTGTAAACAAATTCATAAATTTGTCATGATGATTATAGTGTTGGCAAACACAATGGTTGATCATATTATAAATGTTTATCAACACCCGCACTCACCCACCTGCTAAGAGGTGCTACGCTTTAATGAAATTGTTTGAATATCAAGGCTGGTTGCTAAGATACAATGTTCTTGTTACCAGGGATGTGATGCTTACAGATTTCTGTTATCAAATAATGATTAGAGATGTGCTAACCTCAAGGTGCTCGGTGCAGTGGAAGGCTTACTGAGCCACAAATTAGTAAACTGTCTGCCTGAGCAGACACTTACAGAAGGAGCACATGTGCATCAAACTTACCGAGCTGACATTTTTAAAGAAGACAAGATCTGGCAGTGTAAATGTTCCTATAGATGATGAAAGACTGTCATAGGAAATGTTTACATGATCTGTTGCCTAGCACAATGTCTTCGTGCCATTTTCCCTCCCGACGCAGAACGGTGTTGAAATCACCAAGTCAAATAACTGCTTTGCTCTTGCTCGCTAAAATGTCTCTTGCCACTCACCTCTTGGAATTACACATTTATAAATTTCTGTTTCCTAAGGGCCACACAAAGATGGAAACAAAGAAGTGTAAGAAAATGGCCAGCACATGGGTCTGCTGGATAAAAGATGGCATTTTGGGAACTGTGGTGGATCCAAGCTTGAAAGTTTTGCTGCTGTTAAAACCACAGCTACATGTAAAGAAGACAAACATCAAATATTGATGAAGTTTTCTTTTTAATGTAGGTGCTCTGAGGGCTCTGATTTGCTAATGCACTTTGTAATAAGGTATAAATATTGTACTTCATTTTATTCTTTTACCAAATGCTTTTCAGTGATATTAATCATCAAAGAAAATAATGAACAGCACAGAATATAGGTGATCAAAAGGATTTTGCTTGCACTGCTGCAGTGTTAAGTAACCTTTAAGTGTAATTGTTGTTCTCATTATTGAATTGGGGTTCAAGGTGTGTTTACAGTCTCTTCATTAGCATGAATTTGAGTTTAAAGCCAGTTCAGCTGAAATTCTCAATTGCAAGCAGGGTTCATGCTTGCTTGTGAGACTCAGTGTATTTTTACATCAGCAGTAATTGTTTGTTTCAGTGTAAAGGCTGCTCCTGTAAGAATCCTTTTGTAGCTATTCAGAAGACATTCCTATTGCTCTAAGTAAAAATCTGTTGGCAATTAAATCCAATTCAGTGCAGTTCTAGCAGATAAGTGGACAACTTTAAAAATACAGAATTGCAAAATAAAAAATCAGCAATAACTTACTACGGTTATAATTCATGATATTAAGCTTTACCCTTTGGATGTAAAATTCCTACTTTATAAAATGATACAAGACTGCATCCTACAACAGGCTCTTAACATAACCCATGTTCTACCTACGCTGTGTGGGCTGTTCAGACAAATAATCGCCTTCAGCAGATGCCTTTGTCATAATGAGTGTGATAGTTTAATATTTATGGAAGAACTGCTGATTTTCAATGCCTGCTTTAAAACCCCAAGAATAATTTTTCTGGCTCTAAGGGTTGCATGGAGATGAAATGTGGTGCAGAGTGAATGGGATATCGAAACTTCTCGATGCCACTTCCAAGGGATGGGAGTGGGTCTCCTGCAGGGAATAACCTGCACTGTGGTTCTCCCTCCTCCTGCCCTCCCAGTTTTGCATAGGGAGCAGCAGTGGAGCTGGTAAAAGAGGCAGATCACTCTCAGTTAGGTAAAGTTGATGAAGTGATGCAAAATTAGTAATTTCTGTTGCTTAGGCTGAGGTGGGAGAACCTGAAATCTGGCCTCTATGGGAATGGATTTGCACCGTGGCTTGTGTTCACCTCTTGGGACAGCTGATCCCCTTTGCCTGCTCTCCCACCTGCTCCCCTGCTGGTTTTCACTGGGCTTTGGACCTGCCTTGAATTTTATGGCTCTGCTATAATATTTCTGACATTTGTACTTTTGTTATTGCATATATTGGCTATGAAAACATAAAATATTCTCTAAAACCAAGTCCTAAACCTTCCCTTCCTTTCACCACTAGTTATCAGCAAGCTGGGACTGTAGCTGTGACCACCATGGAAATGGAGATATAGTGAAATGACTTAAAATAACACCAAAACACAGATGCTCACCTGGCCCTTTATGAAAATATAGATACTTTATCTGCTGCAGCTGCCTGTGAAGTGGGAGAAAAGTTGCCTTTTTTTTTTCCTTAGGTTTGTTGTAATGAATGATTTACATGGCATTAGATTATGTTGGGATATACTGTGTCAGGTGGCATGACCTGATATAACCCAACTTAATGCAACACATATGTTTAGATTGTATTACATGTGAAGAAAAATTCCCTGAGAAGCTGTCAGGAGCAGGTGATTCCTGCAAATGGAAAATATTTGCACAGTGATATTTTATACGAGTCAGAATTGAAAGGTGTGTAATACTTCAGCATGGATTTAGGAGCCTTAGCCTTGCTGACTTTGCTGGGACTAAAACTTTTTTATATGCCACTGTTGCCTTTGGAAATATGATTTAACAGCTGAAGTTGAGATGGAAATTTTGCAAAATCCTGCTTTCGTTAGAGCTGATGGAGTTGCAGTTGTGTAAGAGACTGCAAGTGAGATCCGAATCAATTGACTCGCAGCTAGCAATAAAGCAGGATGTAAGGAATTCACACAAGCGAGTCTGGATTATTATTTTCCTTTTAAAATATTGCATGCTTGATCGCTTCCCCTTTTGGAAATCAACTTGATAGGAATGTGGGCCGAAGTGCAAGGTTTACATTTCACTCCGACATGACTATGTCGAGGTACCCAGCTCTAAATTTGGAAGCTCATATGGATTTTTTTTTTTCCTTTTTTTTTCCTTTTTTTTTTTTTATTTGGTGTCAGAAATAGGAGCCTAAATTTAGGCTGCGAAGTTCATTTAAGAATCTAAATATAAACGTTCTGCTTTTCCAAAGTGCTGAGCACCCTGCAGCTCCCTCAGACTCCATTGAGACTTTGCCTCGGTGTAGGATGCTGCTCCCAAATGCCCCCCATCTCGGGGGGGTGAGGCTCCTGGGTGTGTCCATTCAATGTTTGCACAGCACAAAATGTGTGTTTGCAGTGCCTGAGACTCCAAAAGTCAGAGAAATGCCAGTGTGATCCTAATTGTATACACATGGAATGGCCTTCTGTGTACACATAGTGACAGGGTGGATGTTTGGGAGTGTGATGTGAGCGAGGCAGGGGTTACAGCCAGACAGATGTTTCTGTGAGGACAGAGAAACAAAAAGTCTGTGGTTTGAGAAGCCAAACATCGACACTCTGAGCTTTTTCATGTGGGCTCTTCTCTGGACAAGCTGAATTTAAAACCAAAGCATTATCACACTTGCAGGGTGATATTTACCTGTAGACTGGTTGCTGTTGCATCTGTGTTGCGCATACTCTGTTTCTACTCTGCCCAAAGCCTTTTTCATCCTGTCTGGTACCCAGCATTTCACCTCATCTTGATCAGATTTTCTTCTACCCTCATCCTACTTTAGTAGACTTGTAGTTTCCTTTTATCCAGCTTTCCCCTTAACCCTACTCTTACTTAATTTCTGTATGAAAAGCATTTTAAATTTCTGTTTGCTCTGGGTATCCAGCCCTAAATCCAGGAGCAGCATTTGCAGGTGATGAATTCTTTTACTCCTGCAGCTCAGCACAAAACTTCCACGCTGTGTAAATGACTGTAGAAAACCCTGAGAAGGGATAGGTTTAGCTTGTGAGAAAATACTTTTCAAATTTAAAAGTTAAAAATCTGTGACAAACTTGAGGTGTAAATAAATAAGAACAACCTGGCCAAAGGCAAATGGGTGATCCCTCACAAGACCTACCCCCATTTCTGCTGAATCCCAAGCTCCTACTTGGAATAGTGGTAGGATCTTTGGCAAGAATAAGCCTTGCTCTTATTCTGGGCAAGGCAATGCATTTCCTCTCCCCAGCCCTCATCAAAGAAATGCCTCAACTTTTCTGAGCTGAAGTGTCTCCAAAGCATCTGTCTCTCAAACAGATACCTGGCATAGCACTGCCAGCTCAAACAGTTAAAATTGGCTAGACAAAAAGTGACTGAAATCCGTGTCTATTAGTAAGAGGAGTTTTCAGGCAAATGATTATATGTGTTGCTGCCACTGCCAATAACGCTGATATTTATTTTTGTATTATGCACAAACCTTTAAACAGGATCATCCTCGTTACAACACATCATCAGGGGCTACTCTGCACTGAGCATATGGCAGGGCTGGAGCTTGGAGAAGTGGGTAGGAGCTGGTAAATGCTGACAGCTGAGAACAGACCATTGTCACTACGCTGAGAGTGTTTGCAGTCAGGGTGCAGAGGCAGCAGTTACCTGCTTTTGAAGGCTCCAGCTTCTCCAGAAAAGATGGGAGCAGATGTCAGGAGCCTCGGATTTGGATCCGATAAGGACTTGGATCAAAATATCAAACAAAAATATTTTAGGGAAAGTTTCTGGGAGGAAGTGAGCTATATGGGGAGCATGGCTTGCCAGGCTTTTTAAAAATAAAACGTTCTCACTCTGTGTTTAGCTCTCCCACAGTTTGAAACACTTGCGGTGATCGAGCCTAGCAGCCCTTGTCAGTCTACAGTACATCATCCCCCTTCGGTTGGCTGGGAACATCTCTCCTGTAAGGGCAAAATAAAGCTGCTCATTTTGCACACATGCTTTTAAAACTATAGGCAAGGAATACCTAAATATAAAACAAGGGCACCTTGGACTGAATGCTTTCTGACTGGGGCTGTTATCGCCCTTTCCCCTTGCAGTCACACATCTGCTTCTCCTGCCTTTCCTTACACGCACCTGTAGCTTGCTGACAGTCACAGAATGGTTTGAGTTAGAGGAGACCTTAAAAATCCTCAGGGTCCAAGCCCTGGGCAAGCACAGGGACAATGTGCCCCACGGTGTGTGTGAGCTGCTCAGGTTCACACCACTGTCACACCTCGCTCGCTCCACGCTCAGGAGCGCGTTCCTCCAGTTAAATACCAAAGCACAGCTCCATATCTGCAGAGGCAGCAGGAATCTGGTGCATGGGTGGATGAGAGAGGGGCTTTCTGCTGCCTTCACAGGCCACCACAATACCCTTAGCCTTTTGTTTGCAGGGGGGATACAAGATTTGGGGGTCAGCAACTGATCTTAGTTTCTTCTGCAAATCAGCAAATCACCTTGTGGTAATTATGGTGGTGCAACCAGGAGAGAGATTTTTGCTGTCTTTTTAAAATTGCTGTTCATATGATACCTCAAAATATCTATCGCTGACTAGCTTTCTGAGCTGTTCTTTTTGTTGGCGCTTTGAAGAAAGTAAAAATAATTAATTAAAAATAAACTTATTAGTAAGTGCCTCCAAACTGAGAAATGGGCAGATTTTTCTAGTAATTTTTTATTAGAAAATGCCTGGGTTGCGAAGACAGGATGCTTTTCAATGCATAGATTATGAAAAAGGAGATTAGCAGACCTTTGTCGAATATCCATGAGTTATGTTAATCCATGAGTCTCTTTATGGTAATTACAAACTAAATCAAATGACACAACTGTTGAAATGTGCTGTAGAATTTTTTTGCCAATTAACAATCAGAAACAGTAATGTTGATGTTCCTATGATAAGTCATAATATGTCAGTTTGCAAAAGCATGCAAAGTAAGTTTGCTGTTTCATGGCAAGTTTTCTTTTGTTGCTTGGTAATGAATTGCAATGTAGCTGCTTCCCATTTTTTGTGAAGAGTTAACCATCAGCACTCGGTGGGCTGGAGGCCTTCTCAGGGGTGAAGAGAGTGCTGTTTTGGCTATAAATGTTGTGCTCAGCCTGTGAAGACATTATAGAAAGGTTTATTCACCAAAATAAAATGCAAACTCTACCTAGCTAATGTCCCTTCATATACCAATATTTGAGCACCACCTTGCAAATTAAGATGCGACGTGGTTCATTGAGGTGGGTGATTTCACTCTTTATAAGACCATAACACCCAAATAGAGAATAATCTCAAGCAGCAGCCCCCATAAAATATTTTTTAGGGGTATGTTTTTATAGGGAACAACCGAGTTGGAGCGAGCATATTGCAGAGCATTGTTTTGTATACTAATTATCTACATCAATGGCTGCGCGGAGCGGCTCGGAGCGCTGTACCTGCTGTGCCGAACAACTCGCTCGTAGTCATGGAGTGTCTGCTTCCTGTGGGCACCTGCCCGCTCTGTGCAGAGCATCACGTTGAGTCATGTCACGTTGTGTCACATCACAGAGGAGATGTGACCCGGTGTAACCTGACACAGTGCAGCGCCGGCACCGCCGCGGATCAAAACTCGGCGGAACCGCGCGGTTGTGTTCGTCAAGGGTGGTGGAATAAAGACTGGCTCCCCCTGAACCTGCAGGTCTACCCTGGCTCTGTGCAGGTAGTTTGGCATATCTCCCCAGGATATAACTACAGGAATTTCCCTGCTTGTGCTTATTTATGGTACTTGTCATTTGGGAAACAGTAATCTTCCTACTTTTTAATCTAAATTGAACAGCGGTGAGCACGCCAATAAAACACGTCACGACAAACAAAGGAAATTCTCCCTGTATTAATAATAAAATCTTTAAGATTTATCAGTCTCTCCCTTTTTCTTCCCTTTGTGTGATACAGGCTAAAGCAACTGCTACATTTATAGATGTCTGATAAAATTTTAATAGAAGAACCCATTACCTTTGATTCTGGAGTAAAGAGGCTATATCAAAACCAGGAGTGTTGAACCTAAGCTAAATATAACTTGTTAACTTGGAGTAGCAGCCCGTGAGCTTTATAATGCTGATGGATTTACTTTACATTGCCACAAGCAGTGGGACAGTGAATTTTGTAGCAGGTGAGGTGCCATTAAAAAGGAGCAAAATATTTTCCAGCTACTGAGCACTGGGATGTTGGTTGGACTCTTTTTTGGAGGTCTTTTCCAGCCTTAAGATTCTCTGAGGAGGCTGTGTGAGACACACCATTGGAGATAACTCCACAAAACTAAGATTTTGGGGTTTGCCTCCCTGATTCTGGGGGGCACTGAGGGCTAAACAATGTTTGTGTTCTTACCAGAGATGGTGTTTGCCATTTATTAAGATGAACTTTGAAATAAAATCTCAATACAGGGTTTAACAGCCAAATCCAGAATTCTTTGAGGGGGTTAAAGTGCTGGTACCTTGTACCCCATGGGGGCTTTCAGCACCTGTATTCTCCAACATCCAACTCTGACTTCTGGGTGCTCTGCTCACCTGGCATTTAAGTGCTGCATAATCATCTTTTTAAGGGCAGGCTTCAAATTTTATGGAAATGTTGAAATAAATTTTCACTTTAAAAATTTTATTTTATATACTTACTGGTATTTTAGGCATTTTTTTTTTCTTAACACTTAAATCTTTAGCAGAAGTTTTTAACACTTCTGACACATTACTAAATGAAAATTGATGATTTAAAATACACACGCATATATATATGCATGCATATATATATGTGTGCCATAAAATATGACTTTTTCTGTATCATTTAAAGAAGAATCACTTTTTCCATGGGAGGAGCTGCAGTTCAGGACTGTTTTTATCTGTGTAATTACTGCTGATTACTGATTAGCAGGTAGAAAAGATCATTTTTAGGACTAGGAACTTGCACTGTCCCATTTCTCCTTTAGTGTGTGAGATACAAAAATAAAACTATACTACTTGCTACGATTTTTTTTTCTGTTTGACTTGAAATGTGCTATTTTCCGAGTGTCTTATTAGCAAAAAATCCAAATATTCCTCTGGCAGGATGGAGTTTAAAGACCGAGTGAAAACATGAAGTCAAATGAGAGTCTTATCTGAATCCCTATCTTAGATGGGAGGGTTTATTACTGAGCTAATAGTGTTGTAACTAAAGTTGCACGATGCAGCAGGCTTCAGACAGAAGCTGATGACCTCTATTATGACACATCCACTTTCGAACCAGATGAAATGCAGTAAAATGTATTTAAAAATATTTCAGAAACATATGTAGCTACCAGAATCCGGAGTCCTAAATGCATATAGCCTCTATTTCTTCACCAAAAAATGAAGCTGGTAAATACAGTAACATCCTTTCTCTCCTCGAGCTGAGCTGAATTTAAACTGTGAGCTTCATTTCCACAGTTCAGTGTCCAATATGCAATCTGATCACACCTCCACTTTTGTGAGTTGCAGCCACGGCCTTAAATTAAATTACAGACCTTACATTGGACTGACATAAATCTGATTTTGGGCTGAACTTGAAGTGTTTGAAATACCAAATCACTACTCCCTGATCCCTAATGAGAAGTAATCAAAGAATTTAACCAGCAGTACAAACACTTACACATCACTACAGATGTAGCCAAATTGACTCAAAGTACTCTTTTTCTCTATGAAAAAATTGTGTGCAAATATACCTTACTGACACAGGCTCTTCCAGCAAAATCACTAAAGAGGAGGGAAAAAAATCTTCTGCTTTAACGCTCAAAAAAGAATCCTAGTAATTTTTTTTTCTCCCTTCCCTTCTAGAAATCTGTTTTTCACTGTTCTACCCTGTGCTACATAAATAATAAACTGCAATAAGTAATTACCTAACCTGCCTGGATGTGACATGGACAGTTGCTAACCTGGTGCCTCTGTCGTGATCTGGACACCCATAAATTGCTTTCTCCTGTCTCTTTCCAAAAAACAAAAAAAAAAAAAAACCCTGGCTTGGCAGCTCAGCTCCCCAAACAATCCCGATTTATTTGACTATCAAATTTCCTTGTTGTCTCCTTGCGTTTTCCACGGCAGTTAAAAATCTCAAGGCATTGGGGCAATTATGATATTATACAGCCATGCATATGATGGTCCTGACACTGAGTAAAAAAGAGAACTAAAAATCAATAGTGTTTGTATCCTTCTGAGGAGAAGCATCACTAAAGCTTGCCCTGGTGGGAATGTGAAAAGGTACATCCTGAATTTTAGCCTTAAGGTGATGCAAAGCAAAGGAAGCTGTCTTTTCTAATGAATTGAAGCCCTTGCCTTCTGACCTTATGAAGTTTTTTCCTTTTCTTTGTTGGTTTTTTTCCCTCTCTCTGCCTTTTCAGGGTGGTGTAGATGTGAATAAGAAAAAACAGTTGTTATTAATGTTACCCTAGGCAATTTATTATTATTAATTTTTTAAAATTCCTGAGCAAATGGTGGATAATGCCAGCTGCTCTGGTAACTGTAGAGTGGGATTTAGGATACTTAAATGAGGCGACCAGACTTTAAGTCATTCTATGACTGCTGGAGAAGTAATTTTACACCTGATATTTAAGATAATCTGTCTACATCATGCATGTCATCTTTCTCCAGTGTGTATTTTACTGCCTAGGAAAGCTCATGTTGCTGCCTGAGTGAAGTGCTGTGAGTTATGTTTTGTCTGATACATCTTTTTAGAATGTGCATTTATTGTATGAGGGGAAAGGGATGGTGGGTGACATGTGCAGCACTGCTGGTGCTCTTAAGGTCTCCTATAATAAGTTGTGCTGGTGAAGCTGCACCTGCTGCCAAAAATCAGGCCATGCAAACTGAATAGATGATCCCAGGAAGGAATTCTTCCCTGGCAGGGTGGTGGGACCCTGGAGAAGCTGTCGATTCTCCATCCCTGGAATTGTTCAAGGCTAGGTTAGACAGGGCTTGGAGCAATCTGGTCTGGTGGGAGGTGTCCCTCACCGTCACAAGGGGTGGAATCAAGGGATCTTTAAGGTTCCTTTCACCCAAACCATTCTGTGCCCCTGTTTGTAAGCATTCCATGAATGCAATATGCATCTAAGGGAGCTTCTAATGCCTTCTGAAGTAAAGATGATGGTGATGATTATTGTATATTATTTTCCATGTAAGGAGATAGACTTCTATCTAAAAAAACATCCATAAAGAATCAGGTCAGTGCATGAAAGATGCTAAATGTGCACTTGGTGTCTTGCTGCAGTTTCTTCCACAAATGAGCAATGCTCGGACAATCACTTTTATCAAGGAGATTTATTTTTGTCTCTGCTGTTAAGTAAAAAGTTGCACCAGCCAGTGTTGAATTTCAAAATTTACACAATAAATCAGGAATTTTATTCCCGTCTTTGTAGGAAAAATGAGGCTGACACACCTTGATGATTGTTCTATGTATATTCTCTTTGGCTACTTGACTGCAAGTTGTTAGAGAATCACTCTGGAATTATAGATCCTGTGATTCAGGAGTTAAATTTACAGGCTGAAGCCCAGTGAATCACAGGTTCTCCATGTGCACGTATCTTTCCTTATGCACTTGCAAAATCTGAAGTCATGAGGCTCCAAAGGAAAAGTTCAGAGATAAAGTTTCTGTTCCTTCTTTCTAAGTGTCCTGGACACTGTCATCCAACTTCCCTTGAAACAGACCTCATGGTCTTGTATTTTGGTGTGGCAGCTTTGTAATGACCTTGTTTTTGCAGAGGGTCAGGACTTGTGACTTGCAGGAGGTCCACAGGGCAGAGGAGATGTGCAGAGCTCTCTGCTGCACTGGGGGAGTTGTGGAAACATGTTCCCCTAAGGTGTCAGACCCCAGGACAGGGCTTCCAGATCCTTTCAGCATCATCTTTCTGAGGACTTCTCACAAGGGACATGTTAGGTCCTTGAAGATAAATAGATATCTAAAAATATGGGTAAGGGCCAGGTGGGATTTTTTGAGATTTCACAGGTTTTGGCTGCAGAAAAACACTTGATCTTAACTGTTCCATCTGGGATTTACCCCTTGAAACCCAAAACTTGGATCTGGGTTCTACATCCTGCTGCCACCTAACCATTGGATAGACCTTAAACGCCTTAGATACAAAGTGTGTGGTGATAAACTCCAAGTGCTTCTGAGAACTCCAGAATTGCTCAAGCAGAGCTTCCCCTGCCTCCCTCCATCGTGTCAGCCTGGCTGGACTTCTCGAAAACCATGACTAGGGTGAAGGGAAGCAGATGGAGGAGTGGAGGGAGGTTCAACCCCTTCCTTCTGAAGCCTGGCTGCTCTGGCTGCTCCATGGGGAAGGGAATGTTTGCATGCCTGTAAACGTGTAGGTTTGGAAAACCTCGTGAGAGCACAGCTTCCACAAAGAAGGAAAACCTATTTCTGCCCCAGATGATGCTTTATTTGAATATTTGTAGGAATCCATGTGGGGTGTTTAGTGCATGTTGAGCAGACACAGCAGCACCTGAGGCACCAACTCCTGTCTCTCCATTGGGAAGCAGCTGATATTATCCTTTATAAAACAAAGTGTCTGATGTATTTGCAGACAGGATTTGTGAAGGCATAAAAGTGAGATCTGTCTGATGTCAGCTTTCACAATTGCAGTTCTTGGTGTCATCTGACCTCCTGAAGACCCAGCTTTTTTCACACATTTCCTCTTATTTACAGTAGTGTGCTGACACTTAGGTGGGGATGGAGACCTAAGAAAAGGAAATTGAGATTACATTGACCAAAAAAATCATAAGAATTTGGCTCCTTAGGTTTAAACTTTTCCTGGTCCTTTTTTTGTTTTTCTTTTTCCCCTATAACTCTTCTTTGTTAAGATGAAGTGAGAAGGCCTCAAATGAAAGGAAAATTAGAGAATGGGGAATTGCATGAATATGAGGCAGTCAAGTTCATGTCACATTCTTTCTTTTGATTCCTGTGCAAGTATAACCTCACCTGAATGTGAAATAAATTTGGTAGCACTGGACAAGTCTCCCTTGCAGAACAATCCCACAGCATCACAAAGTGCTTGGCTACTGCCAATCCTTAGTGAGAGGTGAAGGAATAAAGAGCATTTTCATAGACCCTAATGAGGATAAAAAATAGGGAATTTTTTTCTGTTATAGTCTGCTCTGGGCACATATGGGGGGGATTTTTTTTTATCTTTAGTGTTCAAGGTAAGTTTCTTGATTAACAAGGAAACTCAATTTAGGAGAGCTGGGGGGAGGAAGAGTAGAGATGAAAATGAGGAAGTTCTTAGTACAGTACCAGAGGGAGGAAGAAAAAAAGTATTAACGATAATTGAAACTCACCTCCACGAGGGCAATGAATCATCAGAAACAGCCTGTGGAAAACAAGGTTGTGCAACCTTGACCAGTGTGTGTCACTGACTGGTGGAATTTTTAGAAAAGCAGCAGTTTGGGCTCATCGCTGTGGTTCGTGATTGCACACACCTGTTCGGCTCGGAGGTTTTGCAACCAAATTAAAAAAAAAAAAGGAAGCTGAACTTGCTGCTTCTCCTGAGCAGTGCAAAAAAGCAGAAAACCACAGCTGTTCTAGCTGTTAACAGATATCAGCAGAGCACCTCCTGTTACATAATTGAGGATAACGTTTTTGAAGCATATGGGCTGAAGGTATTGTAAACTCATTAAAGCTTGAGGTGGGAAACATTCTAGCATGTTTCTAGGTTTGGTATCTTTAACAAATGTTTACAATTAGAGCTCCTATAGGCAATTTATTAAATAATAAATGAAGGGAAAGCTTGAGGAAGAAACAGAAAGTCAGGAATTTCTGTGCAGTGACACGTGAGTTGCAAGTGTAATTGTGCAAGATTGCTGCCTATTGATGTGATAACTGGTCACTTAGGGTGGCTTGAGATGCAAGATGCAGTTTTACTGTTTGCTGTGTAATCTGAGAGAAATACAGTTTTCAGACACCCTGAAATTACTGGAGTTACTGCCTGCTGTTTGCCAACTTCCAGCATCTGACTAAGAAAAGCCTTGGAAAATTAGCTGGTTACAAAGTGGACCTTGACAACCTCTACAGTTCTGTGGATCTGATCCTTAAGAGAAAGGAGGACAGAGGTGGTTCTTGCTGTAATTTCACTTGCACTAACAGTGCACAGATGGTTTTGGCCCATTTCTGAAAGCCCCTTTGTCATGAAAAATTAAGTAATGTGACCACACTTGGAGGCTTAACACATGGACTTTAGTGAGTATGGGTGGTTAAGGGCTGGAGCAACAACAGATTTTGGGGATGCAGCTGCTGGGAATGTGGTTTCTGATGTTCTGTAGCCATTCTTATTGGTTCAAGAGGCTCCACTGCTCATGGGCTGTGGATCTGTGGGTATGGGTCAAATCCAAGTCACATCACTGAATGAATCTGGGCAGTGCAGCGGCCTAAAGATTGGGAAATACTCAGTCCATGAGCTTTTCTTACCAGTGAAGATCTACCAGCTAGAGCCAGAGAACATGATCTCGGTATCTGCAGGAGTGATGAAGTTTGCCAGGCCATAGCAGCTTCTGGTATAATTTTTATTGCCCTAATGCACAGTCATAAGTGATTCAGCGTTTACGGGAAGTAGGTAACATACTGCAATTTCCTGGGAATGTTGTCCCTCCTATGAGGCTGAAAGCCAAGTTTCATCATATCTCTGTCCTCACACACCTAGGGTGGTGCTACAAGGCCTTGGTACCACCTGGAGGAGAGAAGAAATGTGGCCAAACCAACAGAGTGCCCTTTGATGGGTTAATGCAAATCCAAGTCTGTTACCCCGTGCCCTACTCTCCTCCCATGACACCACACAGTGCTTACAATCTATTGTCCTGGTTTGCTTTCAGTGGCAGAGGCAATTTAGTTTCTTTCATCTGTATTTCATTTGGTTGACATCAAAGTGACAACTGGGCTGGCACAATGCATGTTGTATGGAAAACTTGCTGTTGATGATTTATTATTAAGGACCCAGATTTTCTTTTATGACTAAGGCTTGGCTTAAGGATTGTCATGTTGCTGGCTGGCTGGCATTTTCCCACAGCATGAGATGTGAGGCTATCCTAAAAAATCACTATCAGGGCCTCTTAAATAAAGCACACACTTGTTAATGAACATCATGATGATTTTGCAGCTATAGTTCCAAAAATCATAACTTAAACAAAAGGCATAATGAAAAAAAAAAAAAAGAAAGAGGAAAGTCTAGGATCTGATATCCTCTCATAACTGATCCAAATATTGCTGGGCCTGGAATTTCGTCTTTGTTCTGAGGAAGGTCAGAACAGGACCTGAGGTTGGTCCTAGTTGCTTCCACAGGTCATCCAGAGGGAGTGGGATGATTTCTGTTACATATGGACTATGTAAAACTCTGCTGTCTTTATTCAATAGCACATGCAAGCTGGAGACTTGCTTTCCATCTCTCTGGGTTTTTGCCAAACCCTTAATGTGATTAACAATTTTTTTTTTTTTTAAAGCAATCAAATGTTAGAAACACGAATGTGTTTGAAGGCTCTCCATACTGAAGAACTTATGTGAAGATATCTATTTATTTTTCCTTCTCCTCCCCCCCCCCCCCCACTTTGCTTACAGTTAAGATTTTAAAATTATGCATTGCATATTGTTGCATATTGTTGTTCTTCAAACTATTTGGGAAGTATCATGTTCTGGAGAAAGAAATGGGAAATTGTTGGCTTGTTTAGGGACTTACTAATCATTCAACTTGCTTACTTTGAGGAAATACCTATTTCAGTCTAAATGCACCAAATATTTGAACTGGGTTCAAGCTATTCATCAGTGTTTTTTCTCTGCATGAATTTCAGATCTCTAACTTCAGTGCAATTAGAGGTTAACCTGATCCTTTTGTTTTAATACCAATCTAAAGCAACACAGCACAGCTTTTTGCAAAGCCAGTAGAAAAAAAACACAATGCAAATAATATTCTGATTGCTTTGGTAAATCTCGTATTTAAAACAATTGAATATATCAAGTTCATATGTGGCATTAATTACACTGCACCCTTATGGATCAAGAACAGCTGAAAAGGAAGGACTTGCTGGGGTGATAGATAATCTATGGAATATTTGTGAAAATTTGGCCACGTATGCCTGGAGTTTTGCACATCATCTGGGCTCTGGTCTGATTAAAGTTGCACAAAGAGATTTCTTGGGGAAGCTCCTTATAAACTTGATCTGATTGGTCATGCCCTTTAGAACCATGTTCCCTAATTTGTCTTGTTCCCAAATTCTAGGTGGTAGAGGAGTTGTTTGTGTTTGATTTCAGCTTGTGTTGTGTTGGTGGGGCAAGTTAAACATTTTTTGTTTTGTTTGTTCAGCTTGATGTGCAGTGCTTTAATCAAGGTGTCTCCCTTACACGCTATATTCCCATCAGCATGGGTAACCCTGGGACACAAATTTATTCTGGAAGAGAGTAATAAAAATGAATGTTGTCAGTGTCTGTGGAAAATGAGCACTGGATCTCCAGCTAATCAGGTTATTTCAGGCTAGTTAAGCATATTTCTGATTCCAAATTTGTTTGTATTTGTTAATGTATTTCAGCCTAAGATGCTCTGTGTGATGCTTTCATGATGTTAGAGAGTTTTGGAATGGGATATTTGACTTGTCCTGCAAAAAATGCATTTGCTCACTAAATCAAATTAGAAAATGCTTAATCTGTAATTTTTACTATACCAAGACATCAAGGAAAGGAGAGGGTTTTACTGGCAATGGAAAAGCTATTAAAATTTTTAGCCTTATGCAAATATGTAGAATAACTCTACATCGAGTTTTTTATTAGTGAAATAGTCCTCCCTTCATTAAAACACTTTACTAGAAAGGCAGAGGGCAAAAATTGGCCAGGCATTTTAATTATCCCAAGTTTTCCATGCAAGCCCTCATCGTGTAGTGTGGGTGTTTTCTTTAATAACCTCCCAAATACCTGTTAGGTTTGAAAGTGGTAAAACTCCCTGTAGGGTTACAGAAATCCATTCCAGCCTCACCTTTGGAAGTGAAAGGTCAGTGCAAAAACATTGACTTTTCATGCATGCCATAACTGAGACTTTTGCCTCATTGTTTCTCTTTCTTGCTTTGGAACCAACTCATCCACTTGCACCTCCCATACTTCCAGAGCATTCCTGCTTAAGTGAGGGACACTCAGGTAAAATATTTATTGTTACAGATTACCCCAGTGAGCCATAGTCACAACAGATTGAAACCATGCATGTCACCAGCAAAAGCCAAGGGCTGAGAAGAATTAATCCTTTTGGAAAATTAAATTGCAAATATCAGATATCCACAATAAAGAAAAGCTTAGCCCTTATTTTTCAGCTACATTTTTTTTCCCAGGCTGTGAAAAGCAGCAACTGTGTTCATTTTCTTGAAGAATGCTTCAAACCCTTTGTTGATAGATACTGTTTAATAGTGAAACACTGGCAATTCCTGAGAATTCAGGGCTGTGGGAGAGTTGCTGCCCATTATTTGGCTAATCTGGGCATGCTGTCACACTGTTCTTTTAATAGGTGTGTTTGTGAAACCAGAATAAGGCTTGCGTGATCACTGGTGATGATATCCGATACCCAGTTTCACAGCAAACTGTGGCAGTAAGGGACTGAAACAATTTTTTCCTAAGTTGTACTGAGATTCTCACGAATCATCCTTTTGTCTGTCCCCAAAACGTGGGTGCCACTGCCTCGGTGCCGAACACTGCTGCGACTGTGGAGTCTCTGTTTCTCCACGAGAAGACAGAAACCATCTGGTCTGAAACACAGCCCCCTTTGAAAATACATATCCCATTATGTTAGCTCTGAAACAGCCTGAGCAGCTCTGCCTCTGAAGAGGAGATGGTGTCTTGACATGGAGAAAACTTTTTTTCTTTTTAAATCTCTTTTTAATTTTTTTTTTTTTTTTTTTTTTTTTTTTTTTTTTTTTTTTTTACTGTGGGTATGGGGAGAAACACCAAGAATATTCTTAATTATTGTGATTTTTATCCTGAGTCTGTCTTGCCAGTGAAATTGCTCTCACAGAAACCATGCTTGCAGGATGACTTATTCCCTTGTTTTGCAGTGGGGTAGGACCCCAGTGATGCCCTGGGGACTGAGATTCTGTGTGCTGGGGGATAGCACAATCCTTTCCCAACCTCCCCTTTGTCTTGTCAGTGCCAGGCAGGTCAGGCACAGAGAGCAGCAATCTGTGTGGCTTCAGGCCACCTGTACACTCTTCCTCTTTCTCTCCATCCTCCTCCCCCCGTAGCTCACGAGCTCCTCGTTGCTCTTGTCCGTTTGCCTCTCTCATCAGAAAAGCCACGGTGCTGCAAGGGACCTGGCCTGGGCACCTTCCCCAGCCCTGTGCTTTGAGAAAAGCTCCAGCAGGCAGCTGCCCTGCTTTGCTCTCTGCTCAGCACTCACAACTCCTCCTGCAAGGAGAGCAGGGCTGGGGTGGGTGGGTGGTGGAGGGGGAAGGTGCGTGGACCTCATGTGATGCTGCAGCAAACCTGGTGCTCTCTGGCTGGAAATGTTCCCTTCTGATTTACAGCAGCAAGTACAGAATTACATGTACTTTGTTCCTCTTGCCTCTATTTCTCCTGACTGGTATTCATAGGACTAGCAAGATTTAAAAAAGAAACAAAAAAACCCCCAGAACCCCTGATGTTCTATGACTCCCTCTTTAGCAAGATACAGACACAAATGGCTGTGCAAAAGTTGCTAAATGCCAATTTCGTGTTATAATTAGGTCTCCACTATTGTTTTCCACTTTTTAAAAAGCCTAGGGTGTTTTTCCTTTTTTACACTTGCCTTTTTGCTCCAAAGGTGCAGGTTTTGCTTAGCTTCTGCAACAGGCCTTCTGTTGACAGAAGAATTGGGAGTTTGGTTTGATAAATCGGTGGCTGGACTCCTTGGGAAGCTGATGTTCTCAGCTGTGCAGGACTTTTAAAAAAAACCCTCACAAACCCAGCAAGCGCAACAACTCAAACCCCTCATTTTGAGCCCTTCATTTGGTTATGACAGGCAGCACTTGTGGTCCTTCCCTCTGAGGATGTGAAGTGCAGGCAGCCAGGAACGTATACGAGGTAACCATTACGTTTAAGTCAACACAAGAACATGCCAGGAATGTTGCTGATGCTTTAAGAATGCACCTAATTAATTTAAAACTACTTCTGTGGGTATTATTCTCTAACCTAACCCTGAAAGCAATTGCTATTTCCTTTTTAACAGAGGTAAAGCAAAGCAGGGCTGCTCTGTTTAGGTGGGAGAGCTGCCTGATTTTCAGGGCAGGTAAGGCAGATTAATAACAGGCCACTCATAAGAAGGTTTCAGATCTCACTGTCAGAGGGTAATAATTAATGATCAAATGTTAATGGAGATGCTGGGCTGTTGATGCCATTAATTCAGCTCAGTGGAGCCAGTCCTGCCCAGGACCTGCCACAGCTGTCACTGCATTTGCTTAATTATTCCAGGGCCTTCAGGCTCTTTTTCCCTTTCTCCTGCTAACTGCAGGACAGTATGTTTCCACTGAAGCAGAATTATGAAGAATGCCCCGATTCCCGGGCGCTGCCTGCCCAGCTCCACACGCAGACCTACAGGCAACAGAGATGACCACAAAGTTAAACAAATAACCTCTCTCTGCCTCTCCACAAAGTCACTTTTTTTTTTTTTTTTCTGCCCCCCCAGAAAGAAGTGGGATGATTAAAAGCAGCTCAGGAAGGGAGGGTGGCAGGGCTGGGGGTGCCTCAGCACCGTGGCCTGGGTCCATCGTTGGTGTCGTGGATGCTTTGCTACCCTGGGGGTTTGGAAATGCTGGTCCGTACTGGCAGGTCATTTATGGATTTTTGCATACTGCTAGGGACTTCCTACCAGCTTAGACCAGCTAGTAAATTCATAATTCCTTCCGGTTTAGAATTCCTACCTGCTGGTAGGCATCTGAGATATTCCCAAGGACTGTTACAATAAAGCATGGACCAGTTCTTTGTTGAATGTGAATGTTAAAGAGGGCAAGAGTAACAAAATTCCAGTGAAGTCCCAAAATCTGGAGAGCAGTAATCCTTAGAGCAGCAGTCCAGGGCAGAGGATCTTAGACTAGGGGTGAAAAATTTATTGGTTAAAAGGATGTCATTGTCAGACTTGAGAATAGAGAAATGGGAGATTTCAGTATTTAACTCCATACACTCCTGGTAAAACTCAAGAAATATCCTAATCGGTCTTGCAAGCAATTTTTCAAACTTTCTTTTTAATGTCTTGCCTCTTTTTCCGATGCAAAATCCCATGGTATTTCTCCCCATTCTTAAAGAACATACTAATTATTTTAATTCCTCTGTCTCTACCGTCTCCCTAAAAAGAAAACAACAAACCAAACCAAAAAAAACCCAAACCCCCATTAAAAAAAAAAAGGCAGAAAGTTTTTTTTTTTTTTAATTTCCAGTTCTGGGGAGTGCTGCATTTTAAAACCAGTCCAGTGTGTCTTGAGCTGCAAGGCTGGAATGCTTCTTGACTCGCTTCCAACCTGAAGTGCTTAAAAAAATGTGAAGCACTACAACAATTTTAAATCACTCTATACACTGCACATGGTGATTTAAAATAATTGAAGCTCTTCAAATTTTTATATGCCCTTGAATTTGGAAGTGATCAAGGTTCTGAGCATGTGCAATACACAATGATTTAAAATTATTAGAGCTCTTCAAATTTATCATAAGTGTTTCAGCTTGAAAGTGATAGGGAATCTGGACTTCAGCAGCGTAAAGTGATTTAAAATTATCAGAGCACTACAGATGTTTTATAGGTGCTTTAATTTGGAACTGATCTCAGTTCTGGACTATACCAATGTATAGCACATTACTTTTAAAATCACTGAGGCAGTTTGATATTTTCCAAACTGATTTTTTTTAAAGTCAAACATCTTTGATAATTTTAAAATACATTGTGTTGCAAGTGGCCCTCTTTTAAGAGAATATTTTACACTCTGTAATGGTAGCAGAAGTGATTGCAGTTAGGCTGCAATTTGCCTCTGTGACTTTTTAAAAAGGATCAAAGGTTCACACATGGATGCTTTGTGGTTTTACCTTCCCAACACATCTGCTGTGGAAGTGATGTAAACCTGGCATTGGAGGTCCACACACAACTTGTGCCCACGGCCCTGAGAACACAGGTTCTGTCCATGTGTGCATAAATTAGGTAATAGCAAGTGCAAATGGGTTTTTAACCATGTAATTACCCAGTTTGGGGATGTAAATACCCACCTGCTGCTGAGTTCACCAGGATGATTCTGGTGTGCATCCTGGTCATTTCTTCTTGGATGTCTTAGGAGGTTTAGGAAAATAGGATAAAATAGTCTGGAATCTGAGATATGGAAAAAGGACCTTTTAGAAGAATTATTGCTGAATTCATAGAATCATAAAATCATAAAATGGTTTGGGTTGGAAGGAACCTTAAATATCTACTTGTTCCACCCATCTTGTCAAAAACACCGACACCTCCCACTAGATTTGGTTTTTCCAAGCACATCCAACCTGGCCTTGGACATTTCCAGGGATGGGGCAGCCACAGCTCCTTTGGGCAGCAATTCCGTTGAGATCAAGGAGTGTGAACCATGCTATTACCCACAAGCTTAGGTAATTACATAACTGACATAACCTACTCTTTCCCAGTAAAAATGCCATGCAAGTGATACTTAAAATTGTGTTTGAAGCCATAAGTGTATGATTTGATTGTTTGGAAGAATTGTTTGGTGCTGAGGTCTTTGTGTAATGCTTTTGTATCACTTATAGCCATATTGACGCTGGAGCTGAGTCTTTGGTGCTGGGATGAAGTTAGGCAAGGGCTTCATGACAGCTCCCTTTTCCTTTGGGAGAGCTGTTGGCATCATTTCTGAAGATGTTTTTGTTGTGAGAGCTAAGGAGGAGCCTTGCTTGCTGAAGATGGAATAGATGTTTCTGGAAACTCGAGGTTGCTGGGTCTGGGTCAGGGACTAACACAGTCAGTGATCACTGTCACTTCAGCGTGGTCAGTGCTCAGTGAGTGGGCATTGTCCTCCTTTTCCTGCTTCTCAAATACTCCCTGATTTTCACCTAAGGCTACAGTCACAGGGGTAAAATCTCTTTTTCTTTTTCTGTTGACTTCCTATTCTTGGCAAATATTTTAGTTTTGATTAAAGGGGAAGGAAAAAAAAGTCGAGTAAATGAAAATTAACTCACACACAGAAAAGAACAACCTCCATTTGAATTAAAAATTTCTAACACAGAGGAGTCATTTGACCTGTGCTCTAGTTCTCTGACTCTCCAAGTCACTGTGAGAGTAGAAATTTAACAGGATTAGGAATAAAAGATTCTAATAATAGCAAGTATTTTACATTTAGGATTATGATGGAAGATACCATCATTAACCTTAGCCCTAGGACTTGTTCTAACACCATTAACATCCTGACCTAGAGCTTAACACCATCCTGTTTTCCTGGGTTGGCAAAATACTTGGCTTTGTCTTAAATTTTCTTTTTTATTTCCCTCATCACAAAAAGCAAGTTGAACAGTTTGTGTTTGTTTAGTGTTTTAAGGTCTTTCTCTTTTGATGTTTCTCCTTTGGGATAAGGAGCTTATGATGAGAGGGGGAACAGTAGTCATCGTTTTCAGGTTTAGACAAGGGACATTTAAATGCAGGAGGTTTAGTTAGGTGGCCTATTTCTGCTGCAGATCAATGGTGTTGAGGGCTTGACTGTCCTTTGTACTTGGAAAATCTCTTGCTAGATGTGTGAAGTCAGGAACACAAAGCCATACATGGACAGCAAAGTAACTTGCTTTATATTAAACTATCCTTCCTCTGTGATTTTTGTCTCCAAAAGGGCTAATTTGAGGTTGACAAGTTATGGGTTTTGGAGCTAAGACAGTGTTTTGAGTGGGGTATACTTCAATTTTGTATTTTTGCTTAATTTTGAGGGGGAAAAGCTGAACCCAGACACATAGTTTATCTGCTTTGGTGCTAGAGCCTCTGCTTTTTAGGGGTAGGAAAGTTGAGGAGGGGGATGTGTGTGTGAGGGGGAGTGAGGAAGCTATAGTTGGGTAAAGCAGTGCATTCAACACTAATTTCTACAGCATTTCTCATGTACCATTTCTGATAAAAACATATTTTAACATCAGTTCTGTCATATGGTATGACTAGGTAAAGCAAACTAAGAGAAGGCTGGGTAATTTATGCTCTGTCAATATTTCAGCATTTCAAACCAGCAAATTTAGGAACTTTATTCACAGCATTCACTGAATGCAATCAAGGATATTTAAGTCATGATGACCCTTTTGTACTTTTCCACTGATTACTGGGTTTGGACATTATGGGACTTATGTCTCTTTCTGGCAGAAGGTATTAGGGCTTCTCTAATGCCAAGATTTTATTCTCAGCTGAAACATGGTGTGACAGAGCATCACAGGGTCCTCTCTTCCTCACCTTGGCAAGCAGTGGCTCATAGATAAAAGTCACATTTACGAGTTAAATCCATCACCCCAATACACTCAGTTTTGTCCCATGTTACCTGTCATGGGCCAGGGTCACAACTGCTTGGTTCAGTCTAACTCAGCTTGTGTTTGTGCTCATCCAAGTTAAGAACCTGGCTCTGCGCAGCATCCTTTTGTTGAGCTCTAGGAATTGCTACAAAGATTTTTGTTAGCCTCAAGATTACTGGCCAAAAAACTTTGGGCTTTTTTTTGTTGTTGGTGTTGACCCACTTCTCCCCAACTTATGAGTACAGTGGTGATGGGCAGTGGAGCAGAATAATTACTCTTCAGGCATATAATGCTGTGAATAATTTGTACTCTAAACTAGATTCTGCAAAGGGAGGATATAAAAGGAATTTTAATACACAAATCATCTTTAATGGATATTGTCAAAAAATAGTGAGAACTCAACTCCTCCCCCATATTCCTATTCCATTTACAAAGTGTATGAGAAATTACAGTCTTAATAAACACAGAAAAGTGACAAATTGTTGCAGCATGAAGTGAACGATGATATATGGATACCACAAATCCTTAATTAGGTAGGTTTTATTTAAAGTTGACATAAATTACATTTTTCTAATTAATTTTTTACCTGTTCAAAGAACTTGATCTCTTTTGCAGTTGAAAGGACATGTTACTTGGCCATTACTTTTTTATTTAAAAAAAAAGAGAGTCCTAAAATAATATGAGATACATTATTTTTTATATGCAGTGGTAACAGACTTGCACTTTTAATTTGACTGTGTTAAATGTTATGGAAGAAGCAGGTCACATGAGGGTGAACTGTCTTTATTGTTATCCTAATATGTTTAAAGGGAGACATTCAAGCCATACTAATTTGTGTGATAATAACACCCTCATCTGGGCGGTCCCAAGCCGAGGAAATCACTTCATCTCATTCAGCCTTTTGCTGAGTTATATTACATGTATTACCATCCATTAGCAGGCTATGTAAATTTGCTCTCCTTTGAATGACAGTTTATTATGATGGTGCCTCGTAGGTAGAGCGGTGCAGGCATCTTAAAGCAGGTTTCCCTCTTCAAAATATGCATCTTTTTTGAATTTGAAAACCGAAAAGTAATTATTTGAAAATGGCAATTCTCCCACTTGTGGGGGGAAAGCTGTCAGTTGTTATTGAAAGGGCTCCAAAGGTCTGTGACAATCGGTTCTGTTTTCCAAGCTGAGCTCTGTTGCGAGCTGGTCCCAGTTGTGTGTGGTGGTTTTGCTTCCCTGAGAGAAGAGAATTGGGAAAGTGAGGAAATTCAGTCCCTGGAGCCATTTTGGCCCAATCTCTGCATGATGAACATGTGTTTTCTCATGCAGCAGCTCCATCCTTGCAGGTGTATGCTCATGGTGAAAAGCCACTTAAATTTCCCTGAAAAGTCCAGTTGAATGAGGCTTTTGCCTGTGTGGGGAAAAAATGGTGCAGTGGTCATGGGCAGCATGCTGGTTCTTCTGAATGGTTGACTGGAGAAGATATCTGCCCAGAAATACCTCTAATCCAGCAAATTGGGAATCTACTACAGCACTTGTATTTCTGACAAAGCATTTCCACCTGGCACAACAGGGCATGCTCATAAACTGAATTATTATCAATTATCAGATGAAGATTGCATATTTAACTTGCCTTGTGTTATTCTTTTTACCCCCAGTCTAAATTTAATTCTTTTTGTAAGTGAAAATTTCAAAGGCTGAAACTCCAAATCTTTTCTGTATGTTAACCTATTAAAAACAAACAAAATGATTTCAAAAATGTGAAACACCAACCAACAATCCCCAAAAATCCCAACAAAACTCCTAAACTCATTCACACCTTGTAAGCCTAAAACTTAACAATTAATGCTTCAAAAAAAGTCTATTAAATTGTGTTTTCATGGAACCTAAGTAAATTTGGTGACAGTTTTATAAAGGTTACTGCTATGTATTGGTATTTTAAGATTCATCCAGAGGCTGATTTTATCATGGTTGAGGTTAAAGAGATGTTGAATACATGCTTAAAAGTTGGCAACATATTGAATTCAGAGGTTAGTCCTAAGTGCTGAGGACATGCATGAAAAGAATCTCAAAGGTATCTTAGAAAATTGCAAACTCTTTTATTTGAATAAACTAAACATACTGTCCCAGGGAAGGTGCAGTGCCTGAAAATTGTATTTATATATAGAAAATTATAAACTGAAGTCAAAAAACAATGACCATTGGATGAATTTCCTAGGGGATGTTATGATCTGGTCTGTAGGAAGCACATCCATTGTCAGCTGAATTTTTTTATGGCGAGAATTTTTTTTTAAATAATGAAATAAAATTTGTTGTCTCACAAGTGCCTGGCCCAAGTGTGTAAGTGCAGAGCAAGCAGAGGACAGTGGTGCCCTGCTTTACTCTGCTGTGCCTCATGGGTTTCACAGCTCTGTCTGGTTCCTCTATATGTGTGTGTGTGTTGTAGCAAAAAGCAAAATGAACAAGCTATGGATGGAGCATTTGCCTCTTGAATTTTTGTGCTTTTGTTGATTTGTCACATAAATGTTATATAAATGTAGCTTTCTATGCGTTAATATTACATACTGTTGAGGTGCTCGCAGTCCCCTCAGCATTCAGAAGGACTCTTTAAAAATTAACTAAAAAGCAGGTTCCACCATTTTATGGCATTACCTGGTTTAACGTGAGCACATGAATTATTAACTGTCTGTCTCGTTAAGTACAAGATCAGTGCCTTTTCCTGTAGATGGGGAGAAAAAAGCATGCAATGTAGGAGTACTCTGTAAAGCAGTAGTAAAATAAAATAATAATAATAATAATAAAAAAAAACAAGTTCAAAAGTGAATGTGAAGTGTAGGCCTTGTGTGGCTTCTTGTGAGGCCTTTCCTCAAACTAGTTGATCTCTCATTGCCAAAGTGCTCATCAAATAAAACACATAGAAGTTTGCATGCTTCCAAACTTATTTGGATGGTAAGAAATTAGAGCTGAATAATTTATGTAGAGCAATGCTGGGAAGGTCTGTGAACTGTATTTCTGCCCTACCCGTAGAAATCATTTAATCCCAGCATGGTGCATTGACAGTGGATTTTGGAATTGCCTTTGCAAACACCTACAGTGCTTAGAGCTCATCACATAACTCCCTCAAACAGAGGTGAGGGGCTCAGCTTTCCCATCAGGTGGTGCCTGGAAAACAGACATCTCTGTTCCAAGGAAAGCACTCTCCTTTAATCTACAATGTGAAGCAGTGCTTTATTGCCAATCTCTTTGGAGTAAGAAAAATCAGCCTGAAAGTGAAGAAACAAGAGGATTTTAAAATCTGTTTATAACCAGATTGCCTCTTGGACAGGTTCAAATTGTCTCCATGTCACAAATAAATGTAGGTCTGTCACAAAACTACTGCAGCCCAGTACTGGACATGGGGAAGTCAAGTGGTTTATGACTGGCAAAATCCTAGAAATCACTGGGCGTTTCTACTTTTCTCATGATGCTTTGAAATAGAGGAACCAGGGGGGTGATAAGTTTCTGCTTTCTGAAAATGAAATGCCAGCATCATTCCAGGAAGCCAAGTATGTTTTTAAGGTTTTGAAAAAACTGAGTTGAAAAGTCATGTCTCTACAAGGTGGTATTGGTACATTTGACCTGAGCAAATATTAACTAAAGAGCTGTTGAAGCAGTGGAGCTCAGGGGGAAATGAAAAGTGCTCCTGGAGGGTCATTCCCTGTCACTCCTCAGCTCAGCCACTGCCCTTTCCCTTTATCTTCTGCTCACCAAACACTTGCACTGATCAGTGCCTGTGCACACGAGTGCCTGGTGAATTGATGGTCCCCCTGTCCTCAATATTACTGTATTGGGTTTTTCTCTTGTCATTTCATCACTTCTGTCTACCCCATCTTTCCCTTTATTTTTATTTTTAGTTTTTTTAGGTTACCTTAGAATCCCAGCTCTATCAGAAATGGTCACTTCTTCCTCTTGTACCATTTAAAAATCACATGGAGACAAAAATTTGCAGAATTTTCTCATCAGCTACAAGGGAAATGGAGAGCAGCTGTTTTTTTTTTTTTTCTTCTTGTGAAAGGCAGAAAAAAAATGAGATCAAAGCATTAACTCTCTTCTCAATTACATATATAGTATTTGTGGTGATTTTTTTTTGTTTTGTTTAGTTTTGGAGTGTTTTTCCTTTCAAGCTTTTTCTCTGTTCTGAGCTATAATTTTCTTGTGGAGAAGGTTCACTTTTCTTTTTCCTTAGTCATTCTTGACCTGTGACTTGTGCATGGGGCTCCTGATTGTCCATCTGATTTTAAACCTTTGTGAGTGTGGAGCAATACTCTGCTCCCAAGCAAGGGAACAAGGCCATTCTCTGCATTCACATGAAGTTCTGTGTCTAAATCACACCATATAAAATCCACTTCTCAGCAAAATCTTCAGGCAGAAGCAGTGCACAACTGCAAACTCCCCCAGAGGACCGAAGCGTCCCACAAATTGTGGCAAATTTCCCACAAAGTCCTGAAAATTGCAACAAAATTCATGGGAAAAGAGACAGGAAGTGATTTTCCCTGCCTGGGGAGAAGTGTTGTAGAGGTCTGACCTGCAGGTTCTCACAAAAGTTGGAGGAGGGAAAAAAAATTACATTTTTAATGTTGCACTATGGAATATCTCTCTTTTTTCTATTTCCTACTTAGAGGGAAAGCACTAAAAATGAAGTATGTGTTTTGGATGTTCATTTTTCATGGTGTGATGCAGCTATTGGTACATGTAATAGTACAACAAAATACAGGGGTCCCGGATAACACAATTACTGCTGGTTGTACCACTCCTGTTTTACCTACAACTTGTCAGCTCCCCAAAGCAGCGCTGCTTGAACCACTGCCATTTCAAATATTAGCAGAAAGCCACATATTCTTTCATGCTTCGGTTATAAAGGGAGTGTATAAATTATTTAATTGGGAGAAAGTATTGCATTAATATATTTACACTTCTAATGCATTTACAGAAACGTGCTCCTCCCTAGTGAGAATAATAAAACATCGGTGTAAAGTCGCACCGGAGACACAAGTGCGGATTGCGAGGAGTTCTACCCAGGGAAGCAGCCCCTTTTCATGCTCTTCTAGAAGGTGGTTGCTGCGTTTTTAGAGCAAGACACAGCTGCCTGCTGTACCCTTGCTGGAGCTCTGCCAGAGCCTGCTTTTCCCTCAAGAAACATGTGGTTGTTATACATCCGTCTATTTTGCCTCGCTGCTCCCTTCATCTCAAGGGCAACTGCTCTCTGCAGATCACTTGTACCCTTCCCAAACTGAGTTTGGGATAATGGCCCCGTGGATGCCATGTGTCTTAATCTGATTGCCAATGTCAACTCAAAGGAATGTGTTCCCCTAAAAGTCTTCTAATTTAAGTGCACCGAGGCTTTTGCACTAGTCTAGTTAACTAGCACCCAGGCTTGTGATCTGCTTAGGCTTATGTTTCACAGGTACAGCTAGAATTCTGAAATATTTTAAACCATATGCCTGTTTGCCTCAAAGAAGAGGCTCTGTTTTTTAAATTTCATTTAATCCTTTCTGGTTTTACACTTTAAGGCAGTAGATTCTCAGCTGCTGCAAAAGCATTGAAATTAGAGTCCAGATTAACCACAGACTTCAAGAATAGTATCAACGCTGAAAGTGGTTTTGAATGGGATGTGGGTGTTTACTAGGAATGTTCTGCTGCACCAAACCCACTCTTGGGTTGGACAGAGACTGAGTTAATAAAGGAGTGAGCCAAAATGATCAAGGAATACTGTAGGCTCATGTGTGTCCAGTGGCTGTGGTCACAGTTTACTTGCCAGAACAGAAATGTGAATAGGAAATGGCCACCCTGAATACAGATTGTGTGTGCTGTCTGCACTTTTCCACAGATCCAGTGGAGTTCCCTGGCAGGGTTATGTGAGTGGCCAGTGTGACAGCTTTCTGATGTGCTTTCCCACCTTCCTGTGACTGTAGCTCATGGAACTCCAGAGATAAAGTTTTATAAAGAGACACCTTTAATGGATGTCTTGAGCCACTCCTGGCACAAGGCTTTTGTGGGAAGGAACTGGTGCATCTCTTTCAACAGGAAATGCTTCTCAGATCTAGGTTACAGGTTTGAATCAAAGCTGAGAAAGAGGAGGTCAAGGGACAGGGTTGGTGCAGCCAGGTTTGGTGTCCTGACCCACTCATGTGGGAACGGAGCCCACCACTGTGCTCTGTGCTCTTGCTGCTGTGGGTTTGCAGAGCTGCTCTGGTGGAACTTCGAGGAGGCTGTTAGTTTCTTCTTATACTTTCTCCTGCATTTCTCATTCTGTTCTTTATTTTCTTCGTGGCTAAGCCTGGGCAGGTAAATAACGAATGTGTTTCAAGCGTGCTGCTGGCTGCAGGAAAATCACACCACCTTCAATTTGTACTCTAGGTAGAATAAACTCATCTTCCAGTCTGAATTCCATCATACTTTTCTTTTTTTAAGTCAGTGCTTGTGAGAAACCAAGGCAAATCTACTCTGAGTGTGGATTCATTGCCGAGAGCTGGGGACTTTCTCTTGCTGCCCTGACCTAGACTTTTGCTGTTGACCAAGACCTGAGCAATCTGGTCTAGTGGAGAAGGTGTCCCTGCCCATGGTAAGGGTTTGGAATGGGTTGATCTTTAAGGTCCCTTCCAAACCAAATCTTTCTGTGATTCTGTGAAAGTGCATCTATGTTAGTACTTAAACTCTGAGGGGACTTGCCAACAGCTCTTGGCAATTTTATTGCTCATGTTATTTTGATCATGCCCATATAGCACCAAAAAGTACATATATTTGCTAAAAATATTAACAAAATATCTAAAAAAAACCTAAAACAAATTAACTCCAGCAAAGCTTCTCTCTCTCTCAAGCCTGAACTTCAGTGGAAACATTTCTGATGCTTTTTTTTTTAATAGGATAAAGATGTGCACTAAAGTGCAACTGGATTTATGATGGAATGACCCTCTATTCATTTACTGTCTCCAGGAGAGCAGCAACCTTCAGCACACTCTTCCCAGCTTCCTGAAAGGTGTTGCAGCTCTGCCTCAGAGGTCTCATATCCAGGATAACAGTGATTTACCTTATTTACTTGGAGCTGACCTCCCCTTTAGTATACTGCTCCTTCACTTAGTCAGCTCGATGGGTGCCAGATATTGTTCTCCTGCAGGAAGTTCTTCCTGGAATTCTGCAGCAAACCAAAGGCTGAGAGAGTGGGAAAATGAAAATAAGGTCAACTTTCCCTTAGGACTAGAGAATAGAAGAAATACACTGACACCATTTGAGACCCCCTTCCCAGAAAAATAGAAGCTACAAATATGGCCAGATTACACAAACTGATTCCAGTACTTAATTAGTTCTTACCATTCCTTTTTTTTTCCTCTAGGATTAACTTCACCTAGCCTGTGTTTTAAAGGAGAGAGTAAAATGATTTATGTCTAGTAAAAATGCATTTGGAGATTTTTCTGATTTTAGTATGCAGAAATAGTAATATGCACTGAGCATTACTCAATACAGTCAAGAATTTACAAAATCAGGGGCACAGCAGATAACTTGCGTAAGGCAGAGTAGCATTATTTATTTGTGCAAAGAATTGCACTTTTAGTCCAACTTCAAATAAGCAAATATTCCTGGCAGGTCTTAGCTAACACCCTCCTTGCTATCCAGGGAAAATGTGAGGCATCCCTGAGAAGCCCCATAGTTTGAGCCATGCTGAACATGCATCAGTGACAGGCTGAAGGCATACGTATATATATTTTTAGGATATTTATAATTCCTTTCACCCCACTTGGCCCCAGTTTCCAGAAATTATGAATCATCGTTTTTGATAAAACAGAAAATAGAAGCAGCGAGGAAAAAGACATCGTCCATATTTCCTAGGAATTGTTGCTGAGCATCAGTTTGTCAAACACGTCTCCTCTTCACATCAATCTTCACTTTCTCAAAGAGGGCCTGGAGAAAGCTTTGGGTGTGTTTTTTAAGATACAGAGGTTACTGACAAATTGCAGAACGGTGATAAAAACCCAAGATGACGATGAGGAGGAGAGGAATACTGTGGAGTTTGGGCAATAAAAAGAGACAGAGCTGAAAAGGTACCAAGGAATGTTTCAGAGAAACAAAGGATGTGGTCTTGGGGTCTCCAGAGAGTGCAGTTATTTTATTATATTCTGTTCCTATTATCACTTTTGTTTCGTTCCAGGGAGATTTTCAACAACTTAAGGAATAGGTTTTGGGGCCAGCTATGCGTGCACACAACTCCTCTTGAATTCCACTGGAGTTATTTGTGGGGAACAGAGGGCAAATGTGGCCTTTGGTGGATGATTTCTGCAGCCAGCTTGTAGTGTCAATATATCCACACAAAAATGCAAGTATCCAAAAGCGACTGCTTTGACCTCTCATTAACATGAAAGGCTCTCAAAGTGATGGGGATGTGTTATTACATTTTTTTTCCTTAACCCCAATTTTGAGGCCCTTTCTATCCCTTATGTGTCATAAGCATAACTTTTTTTTTTTTTTTTTTTAATTCACTGAACCAGCAAGCACACACAGCCGCTAGATCCCCTGTCAGGTACTGTTCCAATTTTATGGCAAATTTCCTGTTTTATGGATTCTTTTCTGAAAAGCTCGTCATGGTAGTCTCCAAAGAACATGAACTTTCTTTTAAAACAAGCAATTGCTGTCCTGTAAATTGTATTTTGCTTTAGTCCTGAGTTTATTTTTATTTTTGATCTGACTACTCAAATGTTTTATTTCTATTTTACGTGTTTCTTAGTAGAGTTGCTATTTTGGAGTTTCTTAAAAATACATATTTTGTGTTCATCTAATTACATAGATGTTCTTCAGATATGAGAACAAATATTATCTACAAACCCCTCCCTCTGCTTAGGCTGTAGTTAAAACACATGTACAGGATATCACAATTTGAAGTGTGCAAGGCATTTGTGTTTTAATTAGAATCTTAGAGGAGAAACTTGTTCACATGAATTACTAGCTAGATTTTTAGCGGGTTGTATAAATGGTGACAAATTACATCTTTGTATTCAGAGAGAGTGTGGAGTTACTTGGTGAAAATCACTACATATGTTAAATCTTTTCAGTGTCTGCTATAAATATTGAAGATATGTGGGTATGAAATTATATGAGCGCAAACGACCCAAGAGTAATTAAAATATTTGATCTTCTTCTGTTTCCTGCAAAAAAGGAAAAAAAAAAATCTGATTTTTAGGCTGTCTTTAAAAGAAAAAATAAAAGTGAGGAGAAGATAAGAATTTCCTCTTACAGCATCAATGTTTGTGGTGAAATAGGGTGGGGCAGATAAGGTTCAAAGCAGTTGAGGGAAATCCTTGCAAACCCTGAAAGGCAGCACTTGGTTCATGCCCTGATTTCAGTGGTGAGACACTTTCCCTGTAAAAACATGGATTTATCCTAGTGATTTTTGTGGATATGTATTCCCTACATTTATTTATGTGCGTATTTATTTTATGCAAGAATCTGTCTTGCTGAAAATACTTGAAAGTTTCCTCCTCAAATAAGAGATACTGCTGAAGGTGGTTCTTGCAGGTGGTATGCTAAAATTTTGGGGTTGTGAAGGTCTGTGATGTCTTAGTAACTTGAACTAGAGCAATGGAAGACTGATTTTCCACCAAAAAAATTCCTGTCTGCGTGTTTGGTGCAGCTAGAGAAATTAAAACTGCTGACAAAAAGTGGCTTTTGAGAAAAATTGAGCATTTTTAGATTCAGTGGAATCTGCAAAGGACACTGCACTAGTTATTGGTGAACTGCTCACGCTTGGAAAAATACCCTAATATGTCTGTCTCGAGTACAAGTGCTCATCTTCAAAAATGACACCTCTATTAAATTAACTTGTTTCTGCCAGCCTCTTGTTTACTTAGGGCTGCTTTTGCTGTTCCATAAAATGCCAATAATGGAGATGACTTACGTCATCTCCTTTGACATGTGCACTTTGATGTGTCTTTATCCCATATGTACAAGAAAGGATTTAGGTCTTCTCATTAGCTCAAAAGGATCTTGCTTCTTGCTTGCAAGTCCTCACGACCTCCAGCTCCAATGGTGCTGGATATTTTCAGAGGTAAATTGAAGGGAAAAGCAGCAGCAGATATCTGCTTGCTGGGATTCAGTTTAGGTATATAAGTGTATATGCACCTATAGATGTAGATTTGTATGTATTTACAATATATAAATATATGATCTCCTTTTAGTTTTTCTAGCAAGGTGGTTGTGATTTTGAAATAATAAAAGTCCTTAATGATGAATTTAATCCCTACAAAGCTGTTAAAGGTCTTCAAGCAAACAGTGATATGACCCTTCTTGAAGGAAATGGAGATTAGTTTCATTTCTAGGCATGAACTCAACAAGAGTCTCCACTGGTAAAGTTTTATGGAAGTTATTTCCAGGGCTTTTGGACAAGTTTAGGCAGCAAATCCCTACTGCTTTAGCTCAGTCTTGAATAATTCTTAGTGTGCTGAAGTGCTGTACGCCCCATGTGCAGAGTTAGCTGTGAGTACATGGAAATTTACTTTGCTTATAATATATTATTTTTCTAATTTCATTCTGACTTTCCTTGGTCTGATGGAGTGCTTTTAGTGAAGAGTAAAATTTAAGATAGTGCTTTGCGTGTGCCCTAAAAAATCTTAGGTAGTAGTAGTGACATATCCTTAAATATCAAATGAAAAGTCAACAGGGGCAATCTTTTTTTGTTCATTTGAGCAGCCTCACCTTGAGGGCAAAGGTGTTTGCAAAATATGCATAGTGATTTAATGCCATCAGCCATGGAGGAGGGGCTGCAGCCTCCAGTGCACACCCTGGATGCACACAGGGATTAGAGCAAAGAACTTTTTGACTGTAGGAGGTACTGAATTAATCCCAACACCAAAAGAATCTCCCTAGTTTGCTCTCTCTTTTTAAGTTATTGATCAATTTGTTCTTGTAAACCTACTTAACGATTCTTGGTAAACCTACTTAGTGGTTCTTTTACCTTTTGCTTCTGATAAGCTTGCCCTCTGTGTTTTCAGCAAGTTTTGTTTTCTTCCACTATTTAGGAATGTTTCCCCACGTTCAGAAGCTGCATTAGGGAGGGAAGTGCATTTACTTCAGTATTGTCTCAGGAGCTACTGATATTCAAAATGCAGCACTCAGCAGTAACTCTAGGAGAAAAAAGCAGTTAAACCTGGGAAGTACCCCTCCAGTGTCTGATGTTCTGTAGGTGTGCTTCTGTGAGGTGTATATTTTTTTAAATTATGGATAAATAGCTTCTGAATATTTCCATGGCAATTCCCATTGCTTGAATAGGTTGCTTGATTCTCTGCTTTTCTTCTTTCTGGTTTGAGCTTTTACAGACAATCTTGGCAAAGCCCCTCTCCTACACTGCCTCTCTATGAACATCTCCCTCCAGATATCATGCAGAGGAGGAAAAAGAATTGGTGCTTGGGTTTGTTTGTTGTGGTTTGGGTCCCACGGCCGCTCGCCCCGAGCTGAGACGCGAGGTTCATCACTTTCCGAGCGCCAGGAGAAAGGAAGCTGCTGCTGCAGGGAAATCCGGGAGCTTCCTCTTCCTGCTGGTCAGCCTCTTTCTTCCCGAGGTTGGCCCCTTTCCCAATGGGCTGCTAAGAGCCCAAAGCTCACTGGATGAAATCCTGGCCTAATTAAAACCGGTGCCAAACCTCCCATTGACTTGAAGGCTCTCGCCCAGCGCGTCATTGCGTCCAAGGCCTGCCTCACTCCATTGTTTATGGGATTGTTCCAATGGCTTTTCTTGGGCCACGCTCAAACGGCTCACAGCTCTCCTCCCCTGCGGACAGGCAGCCGGCTCCAAACCCAGTTCATCATCAGGCAGTGCTTTATCAGTTTTAGCACAATATCTTTGTAAATTAGGCCAAAACAAGTCCCAGATTCTCAGCGGTTCCTCCGTAGCTGCACTCTGGAAGTGTGAACTTTTCTGGATTTATTTTGTTTCGCTTGTGCGGAGAGGCTGGGAGATCCCCGTGTGATGCACTGTAATTGCACATGTGCAAATTTTGGCAGTGGGAATATCTTAAAGTGCCAGTGGAAATGGTAGGAGGATAGAAAAGGAAAGGGTTGAGTCCAGAAAATATCAAATGCAGCTTTGACAAAACCAAAACTATCCCAGTTCTCATATGGTATAGTTCAGGGGCAATGTTCATGTTGATGTAACAACGTTGTAGGAATTTCTTCTTTGGAGTTGTTGATATGAAAAGCAGTTAAAAATACTTGATGAAATTGACTATTAATAACTGAAATTGTTGGTTTCTTAGAGCTTTTTTTTTCCCCCTTTGACTTTCATAATATATCCATGTTAGTTTTGCTTTGCTTTCTTTTTTTGAGGAAAAGGGGCCATTTCACTTGATTAAGCCATCTACTTGAGCTTGTTTGGTGCCATGTGTTATAAAAACAAAAGCAGATATAAACATAAAACAAACGATTAAGCAAGTGAAAAGAATCCTGAAATGAAATATTCAGACTTGATTTGTGAGTGGGTCACTCTGTGGTCCCTCTGACCTCAAACACAACAGCCAAAACACGTTCTTGAAAACCGCTGGAAAATAAACAGTGCTCTTGGCTGGTGATGCTGAGGGACTGGGTCCTGCCTATGTCTTGAGCATCTACCCTGACCTCTTGTCAGGTTATATTCCCATGTTCTTCCCCCAGAAAAATGATTTGTAAACCATTCTGGAAATGCTTTCAGTTTAAACTCTTAACATTTTCTTCCTATAAGTGTTTTAGCAAAGATGGGAGAGAGGTGTTTGATGTGGGGAGTTTGAGCTGCATCAGGAGCTGTGTGCTGAGAGGTGTAAGGAGTGCTTCTAAAAGAGATAGGACCAGGTCCTGCCTTCCTCGAGGGTGAGGATCTCTGATGCAATTGATGGACTTCGAGATGTGCAGGAGTGGTAATACCAGTAGTACATACCACCAGCCCATTTGAGAGCTGGTGTGCCCTTTGATTTCTGTGTAGGAAAGCATAAAACCCCTTTAATTTGTCATTTACTCTTGGTCCTACAGGATGAATCTGAGTATGCCACAGCTTTTGTCTTGCAGAGCAATTTTTTAACCTTGTAGCGGTTCAAAAAAGCAGGAGAAAGGAGACTGAAGCATCAGGAATTCCCCTGAAAATGAGCTACTTATCGCCTTTAAAAAAGAGGCAAGTGAGAGAAATTATTTCATAGATTAATAAACAGTTCAAAGTCTCCTGCAGGACCTCTCATACTATGCATGTTTTTCATTGTTCTTTAATGAGTAAATGACCCGTTAATGTGTACGAGAATATATCAGAAGCACATGGCAGTGAAGAAGCTTGGGTGGTAGTAGATTTGATCAAAGATTTTCAAATCTGACCCCAAGTATTTGATGAAAAAGATTAACATGGAGACAATTTACCAAACAAATACAGCATTAAGAGCCAAGAGACAGGCTGAGGGAATTGGAGGCTCCAGATTGCCCACATAAAGAATATCATTAAACATAAAGAAAACAAAGCCAGGATAAATGTCTGGGATGTTGAGTCCCACACAACAGGACTAGTGCTGCCGATTGACATTTTTTTTTAATGCTATTTTTAATATAGTATGTAATTCTTTTCTTTTCCTCCAAAATAATAATAATAAAAAAAGTTCTTCCTGTGACCTGGGTTCTAACCGTGTTACTCTAAGCATTTATAAAGATTTCTGGAGCAGAATTGGTTAATTAGTGCTTTGTGTTACATATGACCCAACCAGAGATAAAAAGGTTTAAAGGTCTCTTGTAACCCTGCAATGCCATTTGTAACACAAAAATAACCCCCTTTCATTACTGGCATGCCACTGTAGCAGGCAGGTTATTTTTTCCCTTCGCTGCAATGAGGGCAGCTTTCGCATCAGAAGAATTCTTGGCAAATTAATGCGCTACCTCTTGGGCTAATTAAATTAGAAAGGATCAAAAATACAGAGCAGCTTTTGTGGTGGACACAATGTTGTGCTTCATGCATCTTGCTCAGAGAGGAATTTCTGCCATTTAGCCCCTTTTTGCCTCTAGCAGCGTTCTGGACTCTCTAACACAGTCAAGTTCCTAATTTGCCTCAATGAGAGAGAATTATTAACTGATAATAAGAAAAGGAGCATTCACAGCTCCAGGCTGGGCTGTGTGGAAAAGGGTGAGCTACACAGCACCTGAAGCGCATGCAATTTTTATTAATTCCTGCCTAAAACAACGCATTCAGGAGTAAAATTGCTGTGCAAATGACAAAAACAATTATAATTTTGATTCTTCGGTTCTGAAAATATGAACTGCTCTATCTTAAATATGACTACATTAAACTAGTAATAAGTTCACCTCTCCTTGAGCCTGCACAGAGCAGTTTTGGTTGTGGCAAGTGCATTTCATTTTGAAGTTGGTTCCACTTAAATTGATTGTTCTTGTCTTTAGAAGTATTTTTGAAAGCGAGACAGGTGTAGTTTTTCATTTATGCTGGCGACTGCATAAACTGCTTTTACTCATTGGAAATAGAAATTGTGCTGCTTGGAGAGAACAACCTATACAATAAAAGTTATTAAAGTGGATCTAGGGTACTTCAAAGCAATGCAGCAAGAGTGCCCATAGATGGACATAAGGTTATAGTAGGATATTCTTATGTTTTTTTATCCCAAAAGTCATTTCTTGTTAGCACAGAGAGATGTTCCCTAACTGATGTCACTGTCAGAGTTGGACTGGGCTGTGCTCCTCTTGCAAATGCAATTAATGTCCATGACCAAGCAGGCCTTGTTCTGCTTGCTCTTAGACAGGGGAAACATTTATTAAAGCTAATGGGAGTGGCTGGATGGGGAAAAATGGTGTGAAGACCCTTCACATAAAGCTTAAAAAATAATTCTTTGTCCAAGAACTACTAAACTCTGCTTTCAAGGTATTGAAACCATTGCTTGTTTTTTTCTATGCAGATATTGTTTTGCTGTGGTCAGTATTTTTGTCCTTAATGGTTCCACTTGCTGCCATACTGGAGTCTAAAAAAATTTCCAGACTCATCTCCATCTGCTTTATTTTTGATTTCAAGCATATGTGTCTGAAAAAGATAAATTGCAAGATTTTTAAATAGTCAGGAGGGCAAGTATTGCAAGTTACAGCAGATTCAGGGTAACAGCTCCTTCACTAGTGATTCACATGGGATTTGGGAATAGGGAGACTTGGATTTTCTTTTCTTTTTCAGAAAACCAGCACTGTGCTGTTTTAATAACTTGTATTTTGTCAACATGCTCAGCATTTCCTCAAATGACTTTTGTATATTTAATTTGGAGAGGACAAAAGCATAAGTGAAAATCTGGAGTCTGGATATTTTTTTGGGAACATGTGAAACATGAACATATGAACATGTGGCACACGTGATTTGCATGACTTGTGTTTCTGTCTGCATTTATATAATAATTATTTTATTAATAATAATAGAAATAAAATGAGTAATCACAGTTGTAAAAGCAACCCCTGTCCTGGAAAATTTTGCAAACTGAAAACTTGTGGAAGAGAAAATAGTAGAGGGAAGGGAGGGTTGAGGAAGAAACAGGCTTGGCTACAGGCAGCAGGAGAAAAACAGTGGGGTGGGAGCAGGATCTGGTACCCAGTCCCACCACCTGTGCTCTGCTCCTGCTGCTCATCTAAAAACCTAAAAATCTTTAGGCAGAGTAGAAGGAGGGGAAAAACCTCTGTGAATGAAGGGATTTAAAAACCGATCTCATGTATTTCCTATTTCCTTGAAGGTAAAAAAAACCTCAAAAACAAACAGTCCAAGAAACACTGCAGAGAGTCCAATTATTTCTGTTAATTACTTTTGAAATAAAATATTCTTGATATGTGTAAAGGTGGGAGATTATGACAACTTTTTAATTTTTTTTTTCTTCATATAAAGTACTGATTAAACAGGCCTTCATGGAACCTTTAGGTACCAAAAAGCCTGGAGGTCTGTGATATTGTGCTAAGGGCACTGGGCTGTGTGCTGGGGTTGTGTTCTTGTCTGTGTGAAAAGGAGGGGGAAATTAAACTCTGTGTTTTTTGGGGCTCAGAAGCCACCTGGTCTAGTGAAGGTGTCCCTGCCATGGGCAGGGGCTGGGAATGAGGTGGTCTTTAAGGTCCCTTTAACCCAAACCATTCCATGATTTCCAGCAGCTTAGTGAGGAATCAACGAGGCTCTTATGTGAGTATAAGCATGAATGAAAGGCAAAATAAAATTATAGGAAAGTAATTTCTTAACTAGAACTGAAAAATATTTTAATCAAATCATTCAGGAGTGGGAATGATTTCTTACAAGTCTGTAGAAGTCTTTTGAAATATTATTTCCTGTACACTCATTAGAGCAATCTGGTAAAAGGAAACGATGATTATGCACATAATTTAAGAAAGAGAAGAAAAACTTGGATATTTCAAGTGAAGCTGAAAGGTTTGTACTAGTCAATCATTACGAAAAGAGAAACTCCTGACTCTGCATTTATATGTTTACATGAAATAATTTTGTGGAATAATCACTTTCTGATTCTAGACCCTTACCAGGAAAATTGGGAAACTTGTGCAAAGTGCTGGCCTGACTGTAGTTAATTTTTAAACTTCTCTAAAGTTCACTTTTCAGGGGCTTCCTCAGCACTTGGATGGCAGAGTTTTGTATCCAGGTGACTCTCAGTAGTGTAAGACTGGACAGGAAAAGCTTCTCATGAAATATCCCATGTACGTGCAGAAAAATGAAACACTGGCTAGGTTTTATTGCTTTTTGGGGTTTGTGATGTGAAATGAGGCTTTTGGCAAAGAAACCATCCATGAATTTTAAAGGGATAGGGAGCCCACCATACCTATTCTTTATTCCCAGGTCATCTAAACTTAGTGCTGTTCCCTCTTATATTTGGCTTGCACTTCAGGAACAGCTTCTGTGATATTTTAATATTAAGATTTTGGTGATTTAAATAAAATATCTTACACATCAGGTTACCACATGAAACAGAAAGTGAAGCAATCCCATGAAATCTGCAAAAGTACTACCTATATGCAAGAAATCATCTCCATAATGGAAAATATTAGGAATACAAAAAAAATTAATGCAAGGTTATAGTGGTTTAAGTTAAATAAATTGAATTTTATCTGCTGCTACAACTGCATCTCCCAGTTAGTAAATTGCAATGAGATGCTTGAGATTGTAAATCCATCCTTCCTTGGGTCAGTCCTGTGAAAGAAGCAGTCTTGGAGACTCAGCCAGGATGAAAGGGGAACTTGGCACTGCAGGGAGCCTGGATCCTCTTCTCCAGAGGTCGCCTCCTTACCCCAGACATATGCAAGCTTTCCTTGAGCAAATTTTGTTGATGTCTGTTTGCTAAACAAATGTTGTCCTAAATGCACAAACTGTTGCATGGTTTCAAAGGAAAACCAGTTTGGTACTGATGATTCACTCCCTGAGGCTCTGCCCAGGCAGAGTGATTCCCTTCTGATTTTCTTTCTTTCTTTCTTTTTTCTTTTTTTTTTTTTTCCCTTTTTTTCCCCATGAAATTTCATTTCCTGGCAGTTGCAACATTTCTGAGCTGTATTGTTTATAGTGGGGACTCCCTCTTTTAGAGGCATGTTAAAGCAGATTTAGTTGGTGGCTGGGTGTGTTGGAAATGAGGGTTTAAATTTAAGTTTTCCTCAACTTAGAGGTTGGTAATGAAAAAAATGTACTCTGATCCTGAAAGGTTGGATCTTGTCCTGGGTGTGGGTTAATTGAGAGTCCTTCTATTCTGCATGGGGGAACTGAAGCCTTGGAATCTTGGAAAAAGTCCTGCTTGGATGGAATTCTGATCAACCTGGCCTGGTGGAAAGTGTCCCTGCTCATGACAGGGGAGGTTGGAATGAGATAAGATTTAAGGCCCTTTCCAGAAGTTCTGTTTTGTTTCCAGTCCAAAGGCATTTTGGGATGATGTAAATTGCTGTAAAAGGAAATTCATTCCATAGTTCTGCTCTTGGATCCTCCTGCAAGTTCAGGATTGTGTGAGGGCTTTGCATCTGTATCTGGGCTTTGTGAATTGTTGTTCCAGCAAGGCGCTGATGGGGAACGGTGTCACTTTTTGGGTGGGTGTTTGTCACAGGAATATTGTCCCTGCTGCTTTTTCTCATCATTGCTATCCTTTTAGGAAATAAAGCAGTTTGCAAGTGACACAATTTCTAGAGGAACTAAGGCAACAGAGAAAATTTTGCTGTCCTGACAGCACATTTTGGATTATTTTTGACTTTTTCTCTCCATCTCTGAAATTGCTAATAACAGATGCTTGAATTCTAGTCAAGTGAAAAATTCCAATTGATTTCAAAAGCATTTGGATTGGATCCTAGCATCAGTTTGGCACCTATGAAAATACAAACATATGCAAGGGCCTCACTTTCAACTGCACTCAAAAACAATACTAAAAAAACCCAAACCAACAGTAAAAATTTTGAAATTACTGATTTAGAAGAAAAATCTTTGAAATATACAGGCATTTGAGATAAGAAATATAAGGTGTTGATAAGTTTTGAACAAAAATTTGAATAAAGGCTATAATGTTTATTTGTCATGGAATTTCCTTTGACCTCAACATCCTACTTTTTTGGTGGGTTTTATGTTTAGGAGTCCTTGGTTCTGAAAGCACCAGCCTTTGGCTCAGATGTTTGATTTGGGTTTACTCTTGGGGTGTTCTCTTCTAGCTGGGCTCAAGCATATGGTTTGATTTTCAAGTGAAGTGACACCACTTCTTACAAATGCACATTACTCATTCCCCATGAAAGTTCAATAAAATCATGGCATCTTTTATTTTTTTATTTAAAGCTGACAAAGAAGTCATACTTAAAAACCAATCTAGGAAATTACTTCATTGTCAAAATTATTTCCTCTGATCATTTCCATGCTTTAATTTTTATATTATTCTTACTGTAGCTGTGGTGGTGGACTTTTACCACTGGAATGAATGGGAAAATGACATCATAGTAAAATGTCATGTTTTTTCAGCTCTTAAATGGCTGAACTGCAATTAATCAAAATTGGTGTGATTTTTATGAAGTGATACGACCAATAATTTAGAATTTAATTGCTACATGAAAAGTCTTATTTTTTTAAAAGCATAAACATTTACGAATACCTTTATTTTTTTAATAAGAACTGAAGAAATTTAATATTATCAAGTGATTTCAACATCAAATATTGCATGCATGGTGTGAAATGATAAATACAATGTTGTTAAGAGATGTCTTCCTTTCTTTGCACTGTCTGGGAGGGTGATGTGAATAACTCTCTGCAAAAGACACCTTGTTTGATGTGAAGTTGCACTGAGCAGTGTATGGGATGGCAGCCTGCCAATTAGTGATCCATTTTCTAGAAACTGAGTTTGAGGCCGTGCCAACCAGTCACATACATCTTATCTTCAGCATCACAGTGCAGCCTCGTAATTCGTGCAAAATTATGTTTGACGTTAAATTATAAACCCTTAGTGTAATAATAAAAAAAATAAATAACCCTAAAAGCAAATTAAAAATTATGTTTTCACTGGAGCAGGTTATAAGCCCACTAGAAATGTGATCTGTAGTCACCAGTCTATGGGCAAAATTCCATTTCTCAAGCATTGCTTTTCTTTTCTTTTTTTTTTTTTTTTCCCTCTTTCTACCAAGCAAAAAAAATCTGCTATTCAGAAAATTAAGCTTGGTTAGTGAGAAGGTATTTTTTAAAAATTTGTGGTGATGGATAAGACCATTTTTAATTAAAAAGAAAAAAAAGCCAGATGTGATACAGGGGGGGTTTCTCTCTGCCACATCACTACCTATCACAAAAGCTTTAGCTTTGTTCTATAAATTGGGGGTTTTGCAGGGAAAAAAAAAAAAAAAAGTAGTGAGGAGGTAAAGCAAATACTTTCCAGATGCTGTCCCAGGACCAAAACCTTGTTGTGTGACCACTGCAGTGGTCCAGTGTCGCCAGGGGCAGGTTTGGGGAGGCAAAGCTTCTTTCTGCCCCATGGATGTGATGCAAATGTCATTGTGAGCAAAGCTCACAGATAAACTTCAACCTTCAGAGGCTGAGAAAGAAGGATTGATTACAAGTAGAGTTAGCCACAGTGATAAGAAATATTTTATTTATTTATCTGTGTAAATTTCATAAATTAGCCCAGGGCATATTGTGATATCTTTGTATCATGCTAGTTTTGTTTTTAAACTAAAAAACAATTGATTTCCAACAGAATTTAGGAGGATTACTTATTTTCAGAAATGTTTTGAGATAAAGAAGATTTCTACTAAACATATATACATCTCCCCTCATAACCAAAATTCTATATCAGGTTCACACTTTTCCTGGTTTGCTGATATTATCTGGTGGGATGAGTTTGCAGAATGAATTCACAGGCTGGCAGCATTAAAATTTTAGTGATCTTTCTGTACACAATTATAAAAGTTAGTCATATAAGCAAAATAAAAAAAGATAATTAGAATACTTCTGAACAGTCTAAGATTGTTGGCATGTAAAATTCTTCTCATTAGCTAGAATTCAAGCTCCAGTGAAAATGGTTTTAGGAGGCCTTCAGTGCCCAAACATATGAAAATTAATCCAAAGTCACGTAAAATGTGACTTTAACTTTACAGAGCAGACTTCATTTTACATTTGTACCTCAAAGATTTCTTAGCACCTCTAAGTTCATACTTATCACCATCTTCTCACAAAGATAGTGAGGTGTTAATGTTTATTTATAAAGGCCTGAAAAGAGCTTGTCCACTTTGAATTAGTTCTTAGTTTGTTTAATTTGTTCTTAAATTGTTTCTTTGTGTGGCCATAAAGAACATATCATGTTAACACCAAGATTCTGAGTTCATCTGTTTAAATGCCCCAGCTTGGTCCATTGCAGTCTTCTCCTTGCTTGGTGGTGCCCATCATTCCCAAGAAGAGGTTGGGATAAGCTCCATTCTCCAGGGCCAAGCATGGGACAGTGCAGATTTCCATGGCAGTGGTGCTCCTGAGCCTCCATGAGGTGGCAGGCACTGCTTCTCTGCATCCAAGATGAGACCTCAGAAGCATTGCCAGCTAACTCCAAACAGTGTTTACACATCTTCCAGTGCTAAGCTCATTCCAGCAATGGAAATTAATTTCCTAGCGTGTTCTGGGAAGGAAGAGATGAATTAATTGCTGTGGACACCACAACACCCTCCAAAGCCTGCAGTTAGTCTGGGTTCAGATTAGCATGGAACCAGTTGTAATTGGGCTCCTCTTCTTTATCATTCAAGAGTTCTTTTATATGACAACAGGATACTCTCATCTCCAAGGGATACCTTTGGCACTTCCAGTGCTCTCATTTCTTTGCACACCCCTGTTCATTATTGAAATCTTGGAACCAAAGCAGGGCATGGGGAAGTCTATCTGCTTTTTTTCACCTAAGCAAACTCTGCACTCCTTCTTTGGAACAGGAAGCATTTACAAAAGTTGTTTGAAGAGCAATTGCTCTTCTTCACTGGGGATGCTGGTCTTTGCTCAGAGTTTAAATAAGGTTTGTGGCTCAGAAGGAGAATGTGAGGCTTCTGAGATGTGTTTATGAGGCCACTGGTGCTGATGGACCTCAGGAAAGCAGATCTCATTGGACTGGCTGTGATAGCCCCATATTGCTTTTTAATAAAATTGTGGGCAGAAGACAGAATGAGGAGCTTCAAAAATGTATAATGTAAATAAGCTCTGAATGCTGTCAAATATATGCAATTGTGTTGTTGAAACTGGAGATCATAGAACAATACTGGTGTAGAAAGTGGGCCCTGTGTCTATGGGAAAAAAATTTAACTCAGATTGCAGGTCCACTAGTGGGGTCTGCACTGCCCGCGCGTGTTTTTGTTGCTGCCTGTACGTTTCTTGCATGTTTTGCTATGAAGTCTCACTCTCTTTATCTGTCTTGACAGATGGAATCAGTAAATGTTACATTATCAAGTTTTATCTAAAAATGTCTCCCATTGATAGCGCATTTATATCGTGTCATAATAGCTCTTTGTACCAAAGCAAGGGGAGCTGGGAAAATCCTAACTAGTGAGTAAGCTTTCATTTTTAAAGTAGTAAAAAAGTTCTTTGTTCTACAGCATCCTATTTTTAGAGTGAACTTAATTAAAGTGAGTTAGGAATTTTGAAATCTGGAATAGGAAAAATTGGGTCATTATTAATTATTATGTATATAATAAATCCAGGGGCTGTGGTCTTTTTTCTTCACAATGCACGTATGTCTTCTCCTTCCTCACAGGCATTTTTCATTACCAGAGGAATCAACTTCCCTTCTCCAAAGCCCTGGCTTAGCAACTTGCTGAGCTGAGAATCGAACTGTAAGCACACAAGGAGGACTTTTTTTGGGGGCTCACTCCAGACATTGTCAAGGGCATTTCTGTGCTGAATTTATACATAGCACCCTGTCAAAACCCAGTTTTTCTAAGGCATCTCTGCAGCCACTTTCCCTCCTCCCAGTCCTTCAACACCTTTTCCCTTTCACCTGCTCCCTGTCAGTCTGCAGTCAAGGAATGCAGGTTTCTGTAAATGGGAAGGTGAAGCTCTCGGGACCACAGGGAGTAATAATGTCCCCAGCTCATATTATTTTCTAGTGGTGTTCATATCCCCTAATCAATATAATTCATGTTGGCTTTCTCTCCCCTTTTTCTTCCTCTGACTCTTTTTTTCAGAGTCAGCATTCCTCTTGTCAACTGCTTTTTCTTTCCTGTTTTCTTTCTCCCCATCACCCCCTGCTCCTGAGCTCCCCTGTCACCTCTCCGACCTGGATCCTTTCCCGGAGATGCTTGGTCCCATTGTGAGCTCCCATCTGCCAAATCACCACCTCTGCTGCTGCTGCACGTGTGCAGCGTTCACATCTGGACAGATGTGGCCTTTCCATGTCACCTGGGCCTTTGCTTCTGGATCCCCGAGGAAGGGAGTGCCCAGGTAAAGCAAGGCAGAATTGCCTCAATGCAAACAGCTCATCTGCAGTTCCTGGGCTTGGAGTAGCAAATAGGATCTTTTCCAACATGTACTATGATTTCTGTTCCTATGTGAGCCAAAAAACACTGAAGAAAGTTGAATAACTTTTTTTTTTTATAAATAACTTCTAACAAGAAAATGGAAATGTCTTTCTACCAATTTTTTTGAGTGTAGTTTTAATAGCTCTCAAGGTTTTATTGCATCATCTTTTGAGAAATGAGGAACCACTGGGACATCGGTGGTTTTTCTCTCTCCTTCTCTCAAACTGTGCTCCAGTTGGAGTTTAGTACTGTTTGAGCTTTCCACAGAGATTGCCTAAATAATTTGTTCTAACTATGTCATGTTGGTAAGAGATTCTTCTGGTTTTACAGGCATTGCTAAACTGCTGGGGTTGCACTGGTTTGTGCTATTCAATATCTGTTTTTACCCTCATAATTCTTGGATTATTCCCTGTGACATCCTGTCAAATCTCTTCAGTTTGGACTCTTGTAAATGATGCCCGTTGGGTTTCTCTGAGTGCCTACAAACAGACAGGAAATGTTCAGCAGTGATTAAAGCCCATCAATATACTCTGTCAAGTAGCTGCTGTATTTAAAACCATAGGTAGACAGATCTTAGCAGTGGAAAAATTGGTGAGGTAAAGTAATTATGATGTTTATTTCTAGGCTATATAAGAGGACAAAAATACCTGTACATATATACCTATATATTTATGAAAAACAATGCACTTAGAAGAATGAAAAAACTGAAATAAACAGTAAGTAACACACAATTTGTATTTTGCCTCATAAACCTCTAGTTTATTTTAATTGTAGGTATAAATTACCATATGAATACTAAAGTGTAAAAGTAAATATGAAAAGAATGAAAATGAACATTTACTCCAGCTTAACATTATTATTTTCCACTGTAATATTTGTTTTTCCATACGTGATGTACAGTTAGAATGGAATTATGGGTAGAGAGATTATTGTTATTAATATCAGCTTTCCAGTAACAGGTAAAGGGTAATTATCTCCTAGGCCAAAATCTCTCTGTGGCAAATATCAGTTTTGAACTCCTGATCTGAGTATTCAAATTTGTACCTGATGGATGCAGAGAAAAGACTTTTAATCTGCTCTTACATGACATTAGAAGGAATTCCTGTGTAGCTACACATGGAGATCAGCTACATGTTGAGGGGGAAAATAGGGAAAAAAAAAAAGGTTGCTTTTTCTCTCCAAACCATGCATAAATCTCTTGATAAATCCAGTGCTGAAGATCATGCTTTGCACATGCAATAACACACACACTGAATAATTTTTACAACCCATCAACAGATATGTTGCACACTCTCAGGATGTGTGTTGATTTAAAAATTTTGAGGCTGAGGTGGCAGATTTTCAAGGAATATCACATTGAGAAGTGCAAAGGCTACCTCAGGGGCCATGTCTCTTGTTCACTTGTCTCTGCTTTTGGATCAAGAGGGTGCAGCTTATTTTGAAAAAGCCCAAACTTTGCTTTGAATGGCTTGTCCAGGAACGAGTCAGCCACAGCCCTGCCTCTAGCTAGGCTTTTTTTTTTTCCCCTTCACTCTGGAGGTTTTAAACATGAATGGAAAGGTGGTTGAAAGGTAAATCATGTTGTATTTCAGGTTTCTAGAGCCTTCTGCAGCAACTCCTTCCAGCAATGTGTGTCACCTCTGTGCTGGAGTGTGAAGCCAGCTCTGTGTTTGGGGCTGTTCAGTAATTCAGCCTCAGAACCCCAGATTTTTACACTGCTCTTAGAGGTGTTCATCTTTCCAGGTAGGAAGAGGGTAAGAGGACAAAAACAAAGTGATTGTGTTCAAATTTTAAAACCAGAGCCAAATTTCAAGAGTTATTAAATTCAAGGGATGTGACTTCAGGTGCTGGTTTATTTTTGGGACAGTGGCTGACAATAGATAAGATTTAGATGAGTGGTCACTCAGACTCCCAAATTTTTGGGTCAGGGCTTGGATTAGGTTGGGAATTTAGACCTCTCTTTTCTTCTTGGTGCATCGACATGTATAAAACCTGTCTTTAAGGCCTTAAATACCTGCTGCAGACATTCCTTGCTGCCTTTAGGCACTGACATTCAGTTTGCCAACCTATTACTCCCATCTAGACTTCACAATGGCTCCTTAGCTACATTTAATTAAAATGATAGACTAGAGTTCAACCAAGAAGTGTTGAGCTAATTCCATTCCATAAGGGAAGAAATAAGATTAAAATCCAGAAGGGACCCCCCTCCCTTTCTCATTTCTCCAGAATTACCACCAGCCATGAGATTATCTCCAAGGTTTCCTGGAAATGCATAAACCCAAAGCATGCCACGAACATCTACCCTTGAATGGAATGATCCATCACTCATTCAAACAAACAAAACCCCTTCTGAGCCTAATATCCTTAGTGTCATCGTTAATTATAATATGCAATCATAATCATTTTGGAGGTAGACCTGGGGTTAATTTGGCCAATCAACTGCTGATCATTAACAGTGGCCTATTGAAGTGCATGAAAATGATCCCCTGTAGTTGTTACACGTAAGAGGGAAGTAATACATTGTGTGCTTTTTTCCTACAGGCTGTGTGCCAAAGTATTCGTTTTCCCTGTGACTCCAATTCACAATTACTGGATACTCTTAGCTCTTATCGTTTTTTATGGACAGGTGGATAGGAAATTGTTTTGGCATAGTATAAACAGGGAGAGGTGCTGCAAAGGTTGTCTCCGTTTTAAAGGCTTGTTGCCAGCCTTTTATTATTTTTTTTATCTTTCAAGTTTTCTTTTTATAGCAAGCTTTGAAATAATATGCAGGTTTGTTTTGTCAGAAGTATGAAGAAGGGGTCTTTTGTGGCATTCAGTTGTGTCACTCCCTACTGCCTGCACTGACACTGTGCTGCTCTTCAGGACCTTTGCTTCATTTGACTGGTGAAAACTGATCTTTGCAAAACCCCAAAAGTAGAAAAAGATGTGTCAAAATCTTAAATCTCTGCTTTTGTGTTTGAGCATCCACAAAGCAGATAGGGGCTGTCAACATATGTATGTGTATGCTAATATGCCTGTAAAATGGAGGGGGATGCTTATTTGAAAACATAAATAAATACAAAATATTTTTCCATTTCACAACATCACAGAGTATGCAGTTGCAAAGGCAACAGTTTAAAACTATGAAACCTTAAAATATTCCTATGGTATTTGAGTGGATAGGCCTACAGGATTCATCCTAATTAAATTAATTGTGTGTCCTGTGATTTGGTTGCCTTTAGTGAAATCACAAAGTAAGTTGTTTGTATATGAAGCTATAAATAAAAACAAGTGGATCCAAGAGGTTCCTTTCCACTGATAAATTAGTAAGTGGTGGCCAAAATTACTTTAATAAAAAAGCTGATTCTCAGATAGTGGGAGGCTGAATAAAATTAGATGTCTCCAGCAATCTTTTTCCTGTGTCTAAAGAAGGATTTCCCAAATCAAGGCCGCCAATCACAAGTTGTGTTTTAAGTGAATTTAAACAGTGAATTTAAATGATTCAAAGTAACAGAAGGAAAAATAATTATATGAATGATCACATCAATTCTTTCTCTTCTCTGTTTCAGGATTACTGTCTGGGAAATGGGATGCTGTATCTGAAATGGGACAAGGTAGTGATGTAGTGAAAGGCAGAAGAAAGCTACAGTTGGAGGATATTTAGATTTTTTTTACAAAGCATTTTTGCCCGTGTACTAGCGCCGAGGAAACATGAATGGGCACAAACGTCTATTTTTAATGAAAGAAAAGAGTTGATTCACTCTCAGGCAGCAGTAACGTAACTTATTTTGTAACAGCAAGAGCCAAGCATATGGTATTCATCATTAGCAGTAGCAACAGGAGCCGTTTCTGCAGAGCCCCGCTCCAGCGGCGAGCCCTGCCTCGCTGGGCTCCCACCTTCCCCTGCCCTGGCACCACTGCTCCTGTCTAGGGCTCCCCTAACAACAGGGCCCACACAAGACTAAGAGAATAAAAGTGGATATACTTATTGAAGGGCCTTCAGGTGCATTAAGGGTGGATGAACCCTCCCTGAAGAGCTACATCCAAAATGGACAGCGGGTCACGAGTTTTTCACGCTTTTATAAGTTTGGTCCATTTGCATATTGTGGGTTAATCTTCCAATTACAGCTTCAGGTAATGAAGTAATTTACCCCAAGTTTGCTCCTCCCTATCTCACTTTTGTTATACTTTTCCAGACCTGAGACAGTGAGGTGTCCTTGATTCCCAGGCCTAGAGAGGAATTGTTTTGTCTAAACAAAATCTCAAGACAGCAGTTAACACTATATGGCATTTAGAGTTATACACAAAAGAATTGCAGGATTATTACATAATCATATATGAAATTATAATATAAAATGATATATGAAACATAAAAGCTAAAATCCTACTACCAGTGCCCATGGGCCAAGTGTGTCATCGAAGATTCCAACCCCATGATTTGCTCTTGTATTTGTGGCCTTCTCAGTGAAACCAGTTCGATAATTAATGGTTTTCTACCTTTGTTTGCTCCTTTTTCATGCTACTGGTTGCTAGCTGTATTAATCTACAGGGCTATCAGGTCTATCTGAAGAAGCACAAGACAATAAGAGCTTTTTATTTATTTTTCCCACCTCTTCTCTTAGTAATTGGCTGGGCAGCTTGGAGATGTGAATCAAAGCTGGAGCTTTTAAAATGTCCTTACCATTCCCCATTATCATTATGCTTACACACTACACCAGCAGCTAAGCTTTGGCTTGATAGCCACAACTATCATCTCTATCCTATATAGCTTTGAAAATGTTCCTGTAAAACAGAAATTCCTGGCAATACATCAGGAAGCTGCCTCATCCCATCCCTGCCGAGGCTGGGCTGGACAGGGCTTGGAGAAACCTGGGGTAGTGGAAGGTGTCCCTGCCCATGGCAGGGGCTGGAATGAGATGAACTTTACGGTCCCTTCCAATCCAACCTTGTAACCTTTATTGCCTGTTAACATTCTCCTTCACAACTTTTATTCTTATGAAAAGTCACTTATTCCTCAACATCAAGTTTTCCTCTGTTCATTTCTGTATTCATTTAAACTGAGAGATGAATCCAACCATGGGCTGGCCTGTGAGCACTCTATTGTTGTTGTCCTCAAAATTCCAATTCAGTTTGTACTTTGTTTTTACACAATCCCATGATATTGCGTAAAATATTGTTATGTTATGCTGTTACTAGATTGTGTCAAATCAGGAAAATACTTGGAGGCTGCCATTAATCTCAGAATATTTTAATTAGTGGATTTCTTTATCTGTCTTAAATTACAAACTTCCTCCTTGAAACTAGAAAAGTTATGGAGGGCCCAGTAGTTCTGTCTCTGTGTTGCACTCGAGCAGTGCTAGAAATTTAAGTTTGTGACTGAAATGTGAGTTTTGCTTTCAGTACCTTTATGTTCTAGTCTCCCCCTTCCTCCACCATCCCCCAGTTTTCCATATGAAACAATGCTTCTATCTTTCCTTTTCTGCCAAAGGCTGGTTTGTAATGGTGGTAGGATTTTGTGAATACTAATACAGGTTTTTGTATTCTCTAAAGGGAAGGCAGCATCCGTTCTGGTCTGTAAATATGTACAACAGTTTATGACTTTCATGAAATATTGGAGGAATGCAGAGATGAGAAGTTTAGTAGTACGGTAAGAAAGCCAAAATCCAAACAATGCTTCAAAGGCTTTAAAAATAAATCTTTATGTTGGTGTTGACAAAACTGAAGTAGTGCCATTTGAGACAGATTTTTCCATTGAGAGGCAATTTCAAAAGCACAATTATATTCATATTTGGCCAAAGTGGTGTCCTATCTGAGGCCACCTAGATGCAGAGCAAGCTGAATTAATGCACCAGCCTCTATCCAGAGCCAAGGGACCTCTGTTGCTTCCAAGGAAGATTCCCCTCTCACATACAGGCTTGTAGAAGAGCTGATGATTTATTTTATAGTAAAAAGCCTCCCAGATACTCTGAGATGAAAAAAAATCTGTATTTCTGCTTTGGACCATTTTGTTCACCAAAATTTGGGTATTTGCTTGGCTGAGGTAAATCATTAGCCCTTATTTGATACCAAGGTATGAAAGTCATTAATGCAACAAATTATTTGTTTAAGGCAAACTTTAGGTGATTTTTCTTTAATGATAGGTTATTTCTTCTTCACTCCCTTTGGAATTTTTCCAATCCTTGTAAATATTTGTGAGAAAACGGAACTGACTCCATTTTTTTACTTGAAAAGGAAGATGTGATGGGTCCAACCTCTGTGGTCAGGTGATGCTGAATGCCCATCTAGGAAATTCTGTGATCCACAATAAGGTGGCAAACTTTACCTGTCAGCCCCATAGCTTGCAGAAAAGCAGAAGCAATTAAGATAATCAAATAAATTGGAAAAAAAAAAAAACCAAAACTTGGGGAAAAATGTGGGAAGCAGAGGAATTTCCCTTGCAAATCTAAGGCTATGGATTTCCATCCTTACTTGCATCACTTGGGCAGAAGAAGAGGAGGGTGGTTAGGGCAGGTGGCTCTGCTCTGCCCTTTTATTCCCTGGGGAGGAGGGGGTCAGCATCCTTGGACCTTCAGATTTGTGGCTGTTGTGGGATGGTCTGAGCCCTTTGGAAATTTGGTGGGAGCAGGCAAATTGTTACCAGTTTGTGTTGCCAAGCTGCACACCACAAATGTGTCTGTAAGCCCTGAGAAATAAATATGACTGCAGCTTTGTTTATAAGTGGCATAAAAACAACAGAGACAGCCAGTCAACCAGCTTTTATAAATTATGATTTTAAACTGAAAACATAATTTGAGGTCAAGGCTGCTGCTCTGATTTCCAGGAATTTTTTTTTTCTTTTAATTCCCTCATTTTTTACCTCTTTCTTCTTTATGAACTTTTACCCATATTCAAGTATTCAAAGCAGAAATAAATGAGGAATAAGGAATACTATTGTTAGTGGGCAAAAGATGAGGATTTCAAATTAAATTTTACCTCTTTGAGCAACTTCATGTTTTCATGAGGTAAAAGGTGTGCAGCCCATCAGTTTTTGTTGGTGTATTTTGGGACTTCAGCTGCAGATGTGTTTGTGAGCAGCCAAAATGGCCTTGCAGCACACTGGGGAACAAAGATTTCAAATCAATTATTAAAAAAAAAAAAACGCTAAATTCCTAACAACATTAGGAATAGTACTGCTTTAATTCTCCCAAAATGAAAGGTGTGGTGCATGCATCACTGATATTGGTAGTAGATATAAGAATGTGTATGAACTTTAACTAATTAATCTCAACTGTTTATTTAAATTGAACAATATTTGCTTTTATTGTTTATCATGCAGCTGTCCTCCCTTTAGTTTTTTTTTTCCTTTTAAGCTTTTAAGGCTTTTTATTGCTGCCTAATCCCTTCCAATGGTACTGTATATCACATTTATGAAATGTATGGGTACCAGAGAGAAGCAGACAACTTTGTTTTTGAACAAAGACCCCAGGATAAGGGGCAATGTTTTTCCCCTCACAGGTGATGGAGTACGTACAAAGAATGCAGCGGATAATGGCAGTCCTGTCCTCTGAACAGATGGTGATGGTCCTGTTGCTAGGATAAGGCCTGAAGAATTTAGTTTTTAATTCCACATTATTTGCCTCAGTGCCATGAATATCCCTAGGTTTCCTCGGGCAAAAATACAACAAATACACAGAAAGAGAAAGAGAAGTGACACGCGGATAGAAAAGGAGACAGAGCACGGGAAAGGACTGGAGCCAGGTCAATAGAAGCTTTTGGGAAAATGTCTGCTCAGCTGTCTGCAATCACCTGGGTTTGAAAGGCAGGCAGGAAGGAAGATTGGTTTGGCATGAGAACGAGGCCTTTGATGCTTTAGATACCACAGAGAAAAATACGCATTTCTTCCCATTAGAAGTCTGTTGACTTTCCTAATTAAGATAAACATGTTTCTGAAGAAGTTAGCTCTCACAGTACTACATTTGTAAAAACAACCATGCTTTTAAAATATATACACAGACAAGGACGTGTGCCAAGAACTAGTGCTAGTGTGGTCTTACAAATCACTTTACAGGAATATTTTTAAATCATTGCTTTATTTAAAAGTGAGTGGATTTCATTCCCTCCAGTCAATTAAATATCTAATTTCAACTCAAGTAGATAATAACCAAAGTATTTTTATATAAATGAATGAACAGTTAGAAAACTGTTAAACACACAGCCCTCAAGCATGAAAAATATATTCGTTTAACTCTTTTATTCTTTTATCTCTAATTTACTACAGAGATTTTTGCACTTACATCATTTTCAGTTTTGGCACTGGAGGAAAGAAATCTTATTTAAAAAAAATAATTCAGATTGAAATTTTCAAAGATCCCTGTGCCACCTGAATTTTTCCATCAACCATATTAAGGATGTGGTGGATGCTGCTGGTGGAGTTGTGATCTTTCCACAATGGCAGTTTTGAAAAAAAACCAAAACTGTGAAAACTTCCAGTTCCCACAACAAAGCACATGTTAAATGTTAAAAAACATGTTGAATTCATAAAAGGACACAATGCCTGTAAAATGTACAATACCAGAAGTTTGGGGGATTAATTGCAATATTATCCCCTTTCTAGGTGCCTGCACAAAGCCAGATTGTATTAAGTGATTTAAAGGAGCCCCATATCAGTTCCTCTAGGATTGGTGAGTGTCTGGTTCAAATTGTTGATTTTTCCTCCATAGTGATTCTGCTAATTGGGATGTGATGATTTATCACACAACAATGTTATGAGAAGGAAATAACATGATGCAGACATCTCATATTTTGTGCTTAAAAATAAGTCAAGGAAAATGTGAATGAGACTGTATGGGACAGCAAATGTTCTGTGTGCCAAAGTACATTGTATAAGTTATTTACATTGTGTGTGTTTATCCATATATATAATTTGTGTTTTTATCCTCAAAAATCAACAAAATTTAATTTTTTCAATAGTGGGGTGTTATCTTTTAGTCAGCATTTCAAAACTAGCTCATTTGGAACAGAAATTTTTCCTAGTCTTCAAATAGTTTCTGTTTTCATTATCTTTTAGGAAATATTATTAAGTAATATAAAATGGATCAGAATTTATTGATATTCAATTTTCAATTGTCTTGGAATCTCATAATCACCAAACAGCCAAGAAAATAATAATGAACACAGTCTTACTAATATATTCTATTTCCAAGCACCTCAGTTTTTGGTGAAATTGGTGATTGGTTCATAGAATTCCTTCTCCCTCATCTTCATCATCCTGAAAAATATTCAACCAACTTTTTGAATGTTTGTTTTCTTTCTTAGCACCTCTAGATGTTACCTGTCTGTTCTTAATTCTTTTTTGTAGGGCATAGTCACTTGTTCTACCACATTCAGAGGATTACTAGAATTTTGCTTAATATTAGGTGCTCATCAAAGGGATGTCTTGGGTGTGGATGACATCCGACTACCTGAGGGACAAAACTCCAACCTCTACGTGTCTTGGTGAGGCTGCTGAATAAATGTATTTTTCAGTTTATTGTACAAAATGATGGGGTGAATTTGGTTCACAGCCCTTCATGTGTAAATAAATAAAAATACCTCTGAAACTTGATCGGAGATGAAAGAAACCATTTCCGTCAGAGAGAGGGAGAAGTGGTTTCCCATGCCGTGTGCTTTGTGATACACACAGAAGCCTTTGTGGCTCATCTTGTTTATCCTTCCTATTCTAAACAGGAGTCAGACACATGCCTCAAAATGGGATAATGTGTCACTTCTGACATTGCTCTTTTTATGTAGTTTGTGTTCTTTCCTTAAATATTGGCTGTTCCTTGAGAAGTCCGTTGTGAAGAGAGATGTATGTGCTATTCTTCTCTATTCCTGGTTCATACAGTGTCATATTCTGTGATCTTTTCAGATTATTAGGATGGAATTCAGATTAGAAAATGTTTTGTGTTTTAAGCTCATTACAATTGTACATCAATTTCCTTAAAAACAGAGTTTTCTTTGCTTTCTAATCTTAGACCATTTTTTAAAAATACAAAAGCAAAAGGTGCCAGTGGCACAGCTACCTCATGTAATGAAACACATAGATTTCTCTTCTACTTATTTTATTTCTTGCATTCATCATTCATATTTAATGCCACAGGCATTTGACTTCTTAATTCCATATATTGAATTGAAGAGGCATGCACAGCATGCACTCCAGTTTAATGACTTGTAATTCTTCTTCTTTGATGACACACTTTTTCACCTGGAAAACTTGTGGTGCCAAACTTCCTCTCACATGTGTGAGGCAGTCAGTATCCTTAACAAGGTGGTGATGGCTGGAGACAGGAATGACTAGAAAGTGTAAGGTGCTGACCTTAAATGCCTCTTGGACTGAGAGAACATTAGTCAAAGGGTTTTTCTGGTGATAGATATGTATATATTTATTATTTTTGTTCTATATTTGAACCTCAGTTACTGTTTTCTCCCCTGCTGCCTCTAGGACATGCCTCTTTGCTTATTCATTCTCTTTTTGTGAGCCAAATTTCGAGTAATACACAACATTCCCACCCTAAGATAATTAGCATTAATCTACTGAGTAGGTTTGGCAATAATCTTTCTGACAGAAAGGTTTTGTAGACTTCAGCAGGACAAATAGATCATATGAAGGATAAATTGCAGTGTCTGACGTCAGTATTTTGGACTAAGATATGATGGACTAAGCACTACCCTGACATTATTGTTTTTTTACAGACATCTCATAGGACTGTCGTAGTTAAGGTTAGTTACTTGTAAAAGCTTAAGATTTTGGAATAAAATATTCTGTAGAACTACAAAGCATTCAGGCCATTATAAGAACATTGCACCTTTCCAGGTTTTCAAAGCACTTTAGAAGCATTTGCCAACCCTCATAGCACTGAAACATGGGAAGTCTTATCTTTTATTGATTTCCCAAGTGGGTTGACTGAGACATTGAAGAGTCCTGGTTTGCTATGTGAGCACTCTGATAGCCAAATGCAACGTCTGAAGGAAAACAAAAAATGACACTGAACTTCCCCACGACCTATTACAGGGAAACCTTTTGGAGAGCTTCCCTCAGGAAAACGGGGGGAAAGCCACAGAGATGAAGTTGCCTGGTTATTCAGGCAGAGCACTCCTGAATGGGAACAGGAGGATGTGGAGGGATTTTGCAATAAAATTCGGCTCCATAGTAGAGGAATATCCTTCATTCAAAACTTGGCAAGGTGTGTGCTCTTCATGAGAATAAGTGGCATGTGGATGGACGGGGGAGAAGAATTTTTTGGAAGAGGAGGGCTAGGTAGGATAACAAGTCCAGTTTGGTTCCTCATGTTCCAGGAAAGGTGGATGTTTCTGATACTTTTCAGTCTAACATTTTTTCAGCAAGCTCCAAGAAAGAATTTATACTTGAGTGAGTGCAGTGATCATGAGAAAATGAGTGTTATTCTGTTCATGAATGGTGATTTAACTGTAGTCTTAGTAATAGCCTTGAAGTTTTCCTTTGGAATATATCCTAAAGGACTAAAAGATAAATTAATGGTATATGTTGGAAAATATCTTCAAACATTTCAGCATAGAAGTATGAAGCTTATGTCTAGGAGGGATTTCAGAGGTCATCTATTTGCAAGTCCTGTCCCAAGGCAGGAGCAGCTCTTCCTAAAATGTGCTTTGGTTATCAGGTGGTTTTTTAGCCTTGGAAATTTTCTATTATTTTCATAACTTTCCAACAGTTCTCCCTTCCACCTCTCACCCTTGAAGATCTTAATGCATTTAGTGTTCTGATTCCTCTTTAGCAGTTAGAAATGTCTCATAAAGTGGTTATTAATAAATCATTAAAAGTTTGCATCTCATTTAATTTCCTTGCTGCTCTACTACTCTTTATTTCCAACCATAGTACAAAGCCATTTTGAAAATAGAAGGAGGAATCTTTCACAACTGAGTCAAATCTAAATGATGGTGGTAAACCCAGAGAGTTTTTTTCTTTACCTGGAATGCTCTTTGTTGTTCAAGTTATTTGCTTAGATTAAAGATTTTTTAGCCTGATTTTGTTTTATCTGGCATTGGTGAAGAAGAAATAATCTTGCATGCAAGGCTTTACAAGCTGCATATCTTGAACATGGAGTCACTTCACCAATAGGGCTTTCCTGGGAATAGAGAACAGCAAGGTTGAATAGAACGCTTGATAACTACAGATATTTTCAGTAGCACCAAAGGAGGTATGGGAAGTGATGAAAAAACTTATGAAAGGTAAACGGACTATAATTCATACTAAATATCTCCCCTTGTGCAGAAGCTCTTTTTAAATTACTCAGATAAATGAGCTCATTTATGGAATATTTTGTACTGCATGAACTTATATGGGCACCTGTCATGTATATATATTTTTAATACTGAACTCATATAGACGGCTTAAAGTCCCCCTTGCCCTTTAGTAAATTTAAATCTCCCACAAAGCTGCTGTACAGTAGTCATAAAGCAACATTTATGGTTCAACATAATTTCCCTTCATTTCTTTTTCTCTTTCTTTTTTAAAAAAAAAGGCAGTTTAAAAGTAATAAAGCACTTCCTTCTGTAAATCTTTGATCTTTTTTCTTCCTAAGGGAAGATTAATTTGTAAATATGCTAATGGATTTGTATAATATGAAACCTTCATAAGAAAAACTACATTAGTTCATATGAATGAACACATCTATCTTATTCAATTTATAAACTAATGGCTGAGAGCATCAACAATGCATTTTGCTCAGTCTCGTGCCCAAAACCACTGCCTGTGTTTCAAAGACAGCACCAAATTTTGCGAAAAAATTCAAGTTTGACCAGTTTTATTTTCCCTTTTTTTTTTTTTTTTTTTTTTTTTTTTTTAATTTATTTGCAATAGTGAGATTTGCTGCTGCTCCAGCCAGGTGAGTACACTGGTCTGAAGAAATCCCGTGTGATGGGAGTTGCATTATGTGGATGTAATGCACCGGCTGCATGCCTTCCTGATGAATTCTGGTGGTTTCCAGCAGGGTGCTGAGCGTGTCAGCACAGTGATCCCTCAGACAGGCACCCTCACAACCTGAATGGCAGCAAAGTGTTTGTCCAGGTTCTTCCACAGCTGAGAAGCTGACCATGACCAGCTTCTCACTGGGATAGTGATCCTGAGAATTTCTTTCCAGCTGGAAGCCTTGGAGGACTTGGGTTCCAGCACTGCAGGAGCTGGGTGCAGTGATCCTTGCGGACATCCAGCTCAGGATGTTCTGTGCTCTTGTCTCTCTACTCCCCTGGCCACTGTGGCTGCACTGGGTCCAAGCTGCCCTCTCTGCTCCATGGCAGGAGGAGATGGGACATGGGCGAGGACTTCACGGGGAGATCCAACCCAAGCTGCACACAAAAGCAGTGAAAAGTGGTTCACTGGAAAGTTTTCCTACTCTGTTTGTGTCCTGGTTGCCTCTAGGAAATCCAGAGCTCCTTCCTCATTCCCCTTTTCTCTCCCCAAGACCACATTTCATCTCTTCCCGTGTTCTTGCCTTTATTTGATTTATTCTGGTGCTTAGCTGAGAAGCCATGGAGAGTTGAGGTTTGCTTCAGCCCTGCCTGCCAGTGAGGCTGTGGCATCTCTCCTGGGACAGTGGGACTGGCAGTGGAGAGGACGTAGAGAGGCTGGGGCAGAACCTTGTGTGTCCATAATTTTCTTTCTGACGAGGTCTCTTTGCTGTTTAATTTTCTCTGTGATCTTTTTCTCCTGGTGTTCCTTTGCCTCTTTCCTTTTCTGAATGAAATAATCCTAATAGAAACTTGTAGTAGAAATTATTAAGTGAATGTAAAAATCAGAGTCTGTGTGTTGATTCAGAGGGACTGTGCTGTGTGACTGTGTGGTCACGCCGTGGCACCCCAGCCCACAGGGAAATGCTGCTCTTAGCCATGGGCTCATCTCTCTGCCTCTCCACAAGAAAGAAATACACATACTTTGGTTTTATTTCCTTCAATATCTGGCATTTTTTAAAATAAAAAGTGTGTGTGGAGGATTTAAATTGAATTTAGCTCTAATTTTGATTCAATTTTGTTTGCAGAATGAAGCTTAGCGCCGAAGGAATCTAAGTGGTGCCCTTGTACCTCTAAGCACCTCTGTGCTTTATACAGTGATTTTTCAGGCCTGGTTTATTAAGGTAAGCAGAGAAATGTTGAACTTCAAGCCAGCATAACCAATGAGGGATTGTTTGATGTGCTGGGGCACTCGGCGCTGCCGTTGTTAGCAGCTTCTTTTCCCAAGGGCTGACAGATTTGTGTCCAGCTCCAGCTCGTGGCTTTCATCCTGCTGCCATAAACAAAAGGTGTGCATTTCTTCAGGCGTGGAGCTCACCCAGACTCCTTCCCTCGTTTGATGCTATCGTGCTCTGGATAAGAAATAAGAATAGAATTGTAATGTGCACCTTGAGGCTGGAGAAAAGGAGCGCAAGGAGGCAACCCACAGCTGATTCCTAATAGGGGTGGGTGGGAAGGAAGTGTCAAATGCTGCTCAGAATAGATGAATATTATAAAGGGTCTGGAAAGATCAGAAATAAGAGTGATTCAGATATTTTTTTTTTTCCCCTTTCTTTTCTGTCCAGGAAATTCTTTGCAGGGTTTCTCAATAAGAGTGGGGATGGAGGGTGAGCAGAAGAAAAGTGGTGGGAGAATGTCGCTGCTGGAATGAGCAGAGCTGAGCCTGCAGTGCCAGCGAGCCTGTTCTCTTTAAAAAAGAAAAGGCAGGGGGTGGAGGGAGGTTCAGGCTTTTCTCTAGCAAAGTTTTCTTCCCAGCAGTCAAAAATAATAGAAAGTAGACATAGAAGAGATCTGTTAATTGATCTTGTCCATATCTTGCCCAACACAGGGTTATTCCCTGCAGCATATTTACTAGTGCTGAGTTCAGCTTTGTTTTTAAAACCTCCAGTGACAATCTCCCGAGGGAAGTGGTGAAAGCCTGACTCTACAGCCTACTGCATCTCCTTGTCGATCTGCTTTGCAGAGGGAGACTCTCACAAACCAGGAAATATTTTCTGACGTTCAGCCTACACCCCTCTTTTTTTTTTTTTCATTTCTGTCTTATTAATTCTATTTATACTCCTCTGTATCATGCAAAATAATGTCTTTCCAGGAGCACATCACATGTTCTAACACCAAAAGTTTATGTTCTTGAGAAGGAAGAGCTTTGCCTCATGTTGATTCATTCTCAACCAAAGTAAATGTATAATTTAACTCCCTGATCTATTCCTGGCTCATAGGTGGTTGTTAAACAACAACAGGTAATTTTAGGTAAGCCTCTAAACTCAAGATATTCTACATAAAGAGCTAATAAATCAATAGGATGAATCCTTAGCACTTTTTAAAATTTAATTTCTAATACCTATATTTTTTCTTCCGTCATTTCATCAATAGAAATCTTTCTGCAAAGCATGTCCTTTCTCATTGCTTTTCCCCTGCTCCTAATCTTAGCACAAGATCATGATTTGGTCAAGGTCCTATTTAAATAGTTTTGGGGTTGCCAACATGGTGTGTTCTGATATTCAGACCTCATAATCCAATTTTGAAATTAAAGAGCTCGGGGCAAAAACACTCGCACAACTGAAATGCATGTTTTTGAGCACTGTGCCAGTGTTTTCTTAAGAATAATATACCAAACCTCCCCTTTCTCTTCCCAATTACTATAAAAAATGTCACGCACAAAATCTCCCTTTTTAACGGGTGCCCCGTGTGAGCACAAGAGACAGCGGAAATGTAAGCTGGGCTGTGATTTCAGGGAAGGTATCCGAATTCCAGATGAATGCAGAAAATATGCAGAAGAGCAACTGATTTATAGTGCCTCATTTGCTGTCTTAGCAGAACGATGTTCTCTGTATTCCCAACAATAAAAGCAACAGCAAGGAAAAAATAAGTCGGCGTGTTTCCCCCTCATACCAAGGCTTTTTCTCCCCTCTGCCCAAGTCATTATTTCAAATTTCTCAGTATTAAATCTAAAGGTTCATCAACTCACATCTTTACAGCTCTGTCTTTCTGTATACAGGACCCTGTCTGCCTGTTTCCTCTATTGCACTATTTTGTTTGTACTACTGTAATCATTTTGCTGGCCCAGATCTGTGTGGGTGTGCTGGCAGCTTTACAACAAAGTTACATGGGAACTGAGTTAAGGTTGAATATTTATTAGAAGAAGCCATCTGGCGTCAGGCTGTCTGTACAGGGGGGCTTATTTCTTTAGTAGTCTCTCCTTTTTCTTTCTAGCTCTTCCTCCCTCTCTCTCCGTTTCTCATTTACGTGCCGCATATATGTGAAAAGTGGAACACACATCTTGACATATTGATTTGATTCTTGATATTTATAGCAATTAACCCCACTCATGTGATTATCCCTGTCGCCTCACCCCATACCTCTCTCTCTCTCCCCATCTCTGTTCCCGTGGGGGGGATGCTCAGGGTCTGTTCCCATGGTGGCAGCCCCCCGGATGCTGCAGGGCTCCCTTCCCTCTGCTGCTGCTTCCCACAGCTCCAGTTTTGCTCAAACATCTCTCTCCTGCTCCGTCCACACTTTCCCTCCTCCAGCCCGTGAGCTCATAAAAGAGTGCTGCGCTCCAAAAAAACTCCCGGCTCACCATGTTAAACAAACTAGCCAGCAGAAGGGTGTCCGTGCTAGTTCACCATTTGTATGACATCGCCACGCTTCAAAGTGCAGCGCTAAATTGCCAAAAGATGTTTACTTTACTTGCTTAAGAGCTCCTCGTAATTCAATTGTTCTCTCTCCCGCAGTAGAAGCACACATGTATCCTGAGCCGTGCTCTTGTGAGCTCCCACTACTTATTTACCCACGGGCTTTCCTTCGTTGTTTTTTACACTGTGCTTGACTTTTCTTAATTTTTTTTTTTTTTTTTTTTTTTTCAGGGGCTTCTGTCTCAAGGTAATTTGTTTTTTCTGGGGTGCTCAACCGCAAGGACCTTGAAACATGCAGCTGTCTGGCTGCGTTTTTCCCCCCGCTCAGTGACAGACAATTAGAGTTTTTTTCCAAAATAATAATTTTTTTACTTTTTTTTTTTTTTTTTTTTAAACATGCACAAAGTTGGACATCCAAAATTGTTGGTCACCTTGGAAAACCTTGACCTATTTTTCCTAGCAGGCCAGGGAAGCTGATGCAGTCAAGCTGGCAGCCCTTTCCCACCATTCCTGAATTTTGCAAGTTAATATTCTGGCCTCACAGCCTTGCATAACCTCCTTGCTCGTCGGTGTGGTGGTTTTGGTGGTGATGCCAGGTGGGAGAAGAGGAGCACTGGGCAGCAGAAATTCTTTCCTCTGACAGAAACAGTGAGTCACTACTGTCTTGTGATTATTCCCTGGCCTTTCTTTGCCAAAAGTTGCCTGCGGGGACGAAAGGAAAGTCCTTTCCCCATGACCTGTGCCGGGGGTTAGCAGCCTCCCAAGCTCTGGCAAAGCACAACACGTGGGCTGGTTTTGAGCAGGGCAAAGCGAGGAATGAGGGCTGGGAGCCATGGATGTAAACTGGGATGTAAACTGGGATGATCCCAGCTTCAACCTCCAACTGCCTTTCTGCTGGTTGGGTGATTGGCAGTTGTCTCCTCCCCAAGGTGGGAGCCCCCTGGGCTTGTCATGTCTTTCTGTATGTTTAATCTGGGAAAGAAAAAAAATAAGGATTTTTCCATGTGGTGCGATAGGATGGATGAGCAACAGCCCTGCTAGTGGGAAAGGGATGGGAAGTGGAGCAAGGAGTGGGAGCAATGCAAGGAGGAGAAGGTTGAGAGGGATGGGTGAGGAAGGAAGCTGGAGACAGCAGTTGATGAGCTCGCCTTTCTTCCCCTTTTCTGAGTTTAAGTGAAGGAGGCTGCTCATCTTCACTAGTCTGTGGTTATTCTTTATCTGTAAAACGAAAGGGAGCCAAGACAAGTACTCTGGTGAGCACCAGTGGCCTTAGCTCCTGATTCTCCATCAAAACAGGAGAGAGTGACTCTTGTGGGCTTTGTTTTCCATGCCTTATGCAAAATGACATGAGTAGATCTTAAGGCCACCAAAGTTTCACTGCCCAGCAGACTGGGAGGGCTGTGTATAAATCAGTGGCCAACAGACACTGATGTTGTTACTGCTGTTAATTCATTTGTCCTTTGGCAAATGAAGTCATCTTAAGTCATCCTGCATAAAGATGATGATCTTCTACAAGTATTGCAAAGTAAAGACTGCTCTTGGTAGTAGAATTCTGTGAGATGCTTAGAAGAAAAGTTGTGTAAAGGTGTTTCCTTTGTCAGGCCCACAAGTTTGGCAGTGATGCTTTCTCACTGATATAAACCCTATTTTATGTACCAAAGAAGAGGCAGAACTGCTTGTTACTGGTGTAAACAAAATATATAAAAAGAGAAGGTTGAGTTCAAGTTTGCTTTAAAACTTGTTGCACTTATCAACTTCCCATGCTCTCTGGACAGGCAGCCTGAGTATTAATCTCTGGTGAAATATGTCAGTGCTTTCCCTGGGCTGGTGTTACACAGACCAGACCAGATAATGCCTGAGCAAGGACAGTGATGGGGCAGCAGCTTCTGACAGGGATGAGAAAGCTGCCCTGAGACAGGATGAGTGTTCAGGATGGAGCAGGACACGGGGGAACCTCAGTGCCAGATTGAGTACTTTAAGCAGTGAGTACTGTCACCAATTAAAATAACCATAAAAAGCCAGACATTCCTGACTGGAATAACTCATAACAGATCCTCAGCACTGTGTTACCTTTCAGCAGAGCTCTGTGAGGGAGCCCTGGCTTCTGCAACGTGCAGATCTGCTCAGGAAAAGAGGCAGAGAAAAGCTTTTTTCCCATCCCAGACCACACCATCTCATTAATGTCACTCTGTGATGGCCCTTCTCAGGCTTTTTCCCCATTTCTGAAACCAGCACAGCTTTTAGCAATCCCTTTTTTAGTGTCCCTCTCCTTTCTAGGACAGACACTCCCAGAGAAAAACCCTTCTGGCTGGTGACTGGCAGCATCACCTGCCAGCTCTCTTGTCCTATAAAAACACCAAATTTGGCCCACTGTGCTCCAGGCAGGGACTGAGAACTCCCCCAGAATAGAGGCAAGGGGAGATAGAAATGTAGACCAAGAGAGAAGGACCACTGAACCCCCTTAGCCCTTTGTTTAAAAAGATTACACCCAGAAATCCCCAGAGAAGTTAATCTAAGGTGTAAACTCAGTGTAAGGGAGTGTGTGTCTTAATGTGTGCCTTTGAATTGGCAAGTAGCTTGACTTCCACTACCAGAAGTGAGTAAATACTTTAATTTTGTCTGTTCCTGCCTTCCCAGGTAGTCATTAAAAAGTTTTAGTTGAGACTTTTTTCTGTTTGATCAAATTTTCCTGTGGCTAAACCTATTACTTTTGTTTTTAAAAACGAGTCTAAAGGTGCTGGCATGCATTTGAATGAAAAATACAAGTTTAATAATAATAACAGCAAAGTAAATTACAGACTTCAAAACTAATCCAAGCACTGTGATTTGTCTTGGAAGAGCTGAGGGTCTGAACTGTAGTAGGACCATGTGGCCCCTGTGGTGGAGCAAACCCTCCCAGCCCCACGGTTAATCAGGGAGAGAGCCAAGTGACACAGTTAAAAAACAACTGTGCTAAAATCCTCCTTGCTTTAGTGCTCTGTAAAAAAAAAAAAAAAAAAAAAAAAAAAGATATTGTGACAAGAAGGTGTCTATTTTGAATTTTTGTGTATGAATTGTTTTGATACCAAACCCAGTCTATGCAGTATCCATATTCTGTTCTAATGACTGTTTTTAATGGCAGTGAAACTTCCTTGGGATCCTAAAACTTATTTTTTCAGATGTTAATGTGCCCAAACGGGCCAGCTACAGATAAGACCCTTTTATTAGGGGGATTTTTGCTGCATCCCCCATCCCTCAGAGCACCCTGGCTGCTCCCATGGGGCTGCACCAGCCCCAGATCCTCCACTTATGAAGCAGAACATGGTTTAAAACCCAAACTCTTCTATCTACTGCTCGTTTAGTCCAACAAAATGTGTTTTATTGTTGTTTCTTGACTTTTTCTTTGCAGACACTATTCCTCTGGGCTATTGTTATTTCAACAAAAGAGGGGGAGGATAGGCTCAGAGAGTCACTCTGTGGCTTTCTGGTGAGGAATTAAGAAATACTCTAACAGTTTAATAATGATAATCTCCAAATAGTTCATAACGGCATTAAGGGTAATTAATGACATTTGAACAGTAAGAATACTTAATCCCTAGGGAAATGTGATAACCACAATTTTATTTACATCTGAAGTTGTTTCAAAGGTAAAGGGAAAAGAGTAATCTGTTTTTAAAATGTTTTCGTACTTGTGCTCTTTCAGATTTTTTTTCTTAATTTATTGTAAGCAAATAAAAATAATAGCCTTTTTGCCAATAATAAAAACTGCATTCCATGTTAGATACAGCATTAGGTTAAAAATAAAGAGGAACTCTTATATGTTTCCTGTGGGATTAAGATTTTCTGAAAATTATAAATCACCAGTGATACTGTGGTTTACAAAGAAGGATAACTTCTTCTAAAAGACCCACATATTTACATTTTAAAAACATTTTTCATAGCCTTTAGAGCCATTAAAACAATTCAAATAATTTTGAGGATAAATGCTGTGTGCTTTACCTTTTATGTTTAAGCAGTACTTCTTATTTTCTCTCCACGCAGCTGACCTCCCTAAACCTTTGAAAAACGCTGTTACATCCTTTTACGTTTTCACAATTTTACAATGAGGGGAAAAATAACTCCTGTGATAGTTTTTGAGATAATACTCGAAGCAGCCTGATTCAGATGTTTAGCTTTCGAAAGTCAACAGAAGGAAAAGGCTTTCGTTGACCTTGGGTTTTGAGAATAAATAGGATAACACCTGATTCAAGACAGGAAGCTTTAGTTGGGGGAAATATGCAGAGCAAAGCAGAGGGTGTCAATCCAGTTTAGCATTTGAATGCAGCCTCTGCTCTTTTGGTTATGCTCTTGAGCCTGTTTCTACTTTTGGCTCTTGCATTCCACAGAACTTCTGTAAAATCAGCAGGGACAGTGCTAATAAATTTATAATGTTGTTTTGTATTTCTGAACATAGTACCTCAGTAATTAGGTGAAATATTTATGATGAATATAAAACAATGCAAATTCATTTGTTTGCCTGAAAGCCAGCTTGTTATTTATTTAGATTTATCTTTGAATGATTCTTAAATTGAATCACAGTATGAATGAGGGTGATATTTAAAGCAGAGAAAATTTGCTATGGTGTATTGATGCATTACACTGTATTAGTTAGTGTTAAAGCTGTGCAGAGGATGATTTAAAAAAAAAAAAACAACAAAAAACCACCACTTTGATCTGAGAATAATTCCCTTTTTGTCTGATTTTTGGTAGGAATTCCACAAGCTGAATTAATTCCACACTGCTGAAATCTTTAGTAGATCTTATGTTTCATTATAGCAAGCTGTACATATCCTGAATCACAGGACAGGTAGGAGTAGGTTCAGCATAATGTGATCAAATTTTCACCTCAGCAGGCTGTTTTCCTTCATGGGCTACTACTTCCAGTAGTTTTTGTCATTTACTATTTTCAGTCTTTTAACTAATTCTAATCCAATGAATGTAGTGACCTATGAAAGGAAATGTCTGTGCAAAGTGTCTCTGTGTTGATGATTATGAACTAAATTGTTTACTTCGTTTGGATTTTTTTTCCTTCCCTAAGTGAAAAATATCTTCCAAAAATAACTTCCTTTGCAAACATAATACTGTTGTTCTCCTCAGCTTTCTGCTTGACAGTCATCATGTTCATATCATGACTAAAGAAGGTTATCTTTAGGTAAAAAAAAAGGAAAATATATGTACTCAGTTTGAAAAGGATGTTTTATTTTGAAGCCCTTATGTGAGAAAGTGTGCATCCATTCATAGGAGCAGCTATAGATTTTTATGATATTTTATCTAATTTTAGGTGGCTTGTTAAAGTGCTGAAAAATTATAGAGGTTCACAGCTGGGAAAACTTCACTAATAAGCATTTTAGCAGTGTGTGATATGAACATATCTTCTGCTTGATCTTATTTTTGGCAAAAAAAACCAGAGTGATCAAAGGTGACCAATTCTTACATGAATTGACCAAGCACACTCTCCATAAGGTTCTGTCTCACTGTCAAATCTACAGCAATACCTGGGTGTCTGGGGAGCATATGGCCATTACTTGGGAGCTTTATTTCTCAGTTTTATCATCATTTTATGTTTATTTTATGAGCATATAAATAGATTTTAAGATAGCTTTGCCTCACTACACGAGGACATCTAGGCTGTGATGATCAGACCGGGAGCAGGGCTCCTGGACAAAAGCAGGGAATGAAGTTTCTACCTTGTGGTGTCTTCTGTTGCCACCAAATGTGCTGCCAGCAGAGCACATGGGCTGTGATTCACGAGCAGGTGGGGACAGCAATGAGCTCTGTGTGTCAGAGCTCATCTGTGACACGCTCAGCCCCAGGTGGAGACAGGCACCTGCAAGGATTTGCAGGTTGACACTTCTATTTTTTTGTTGGCTTCCCAATATTTTAAGAGGGAGATAAAAGAGGGCTAGAAAACATGCAGGGCCTCTCCATGAGGAAATGGGAAATCTGGAGAAGGCTGACCTAATCCAGGACATTTTTTTTCACTGTGGTGTGCTCCAGTCACACCACCCAAAGTGCAGAAGGCAAAGGCAGGGGCTGGGAGGACAGATAACCACCTGCTGTATAAGATCAGGTGTAGGATCATCTAAAGAACAGGAAGCTGCACAAGTCATGGAACCTGAGGAGACACATTTATGTGTGTCCTGAGGGATGGACTTGTTGGGCCTCTGTCCATCGTGTATGTGGCAGTCCAGCAAAGATCCCGCTGACTGCAAAGGTGAAACAGAACCTTCATTTTTAAAAAGGGGGAAAACGGAAGGTGCTCAGCGAGATGATGGAGGGGATCCTCCTGGAAACCATGCAGAAAATGAGGTGATTTGTGACAGCCAACATGGATTCACTACAGATAAATAGTGCCTGATGTGATAGGGTTAGAGTGTTGTGGATAAGGAAAGATTGACTGACCTCGTTTGCCTAGAATTGTGGAGAGGATTTGATGCTGCCCTGCAGGACATCCTTGTCTCTAAACTGGAGAGATTTAAAGGACTACATTTTCAATAAATCACCCATGCCTGCTGCTCACTTTCTGGGCTCTTAAAAATTATCTGAAACATGCTGAAAACATAGAGGAGTGTTCAGTAAATTTAGTTGGCTTGAAATGTGCTACTGCGTGTTACTATGAGAATGCTGTTCGGAGTCTCTTGCTGCCACACGCGTCTTTTGGAAAACAATTTCCTTTTTGGAAATGCAAATCAGGCACTATGGTTTGATGCCATAGTAGTACTGGGAAGTTTGAGTCTGATACAGAAATATTAGTCACAGAAGAGGCAATTGAGTGGTGTGCTATAAAATTTATTACTGAAGAAATTTCATTTGTGATTCCGCCCTAGAAAATTAAAACCCACACATTATGGGCAGTCCTTGTCCCTTTTCCTGTTCCTATGCTAAAAGGTCTTGCTAAAATTTCCTTCTTTACAGGCATTCTCAGGAAAAAGATGAATTTGTCAGCTTGAGTAAGTACAGCAATGCTCCTCCTCTTCAAATCTCAGTGGCATGAAATTTTCAGCTTTTTTTTTCATTTTTAAGATATAAAAAATTATTTCTCTTGGTGGATTGCCCATATGGAGAGATTTAAAGAAATATATGAGGCATATTCATAGCAAAGAACAAGCAAACATTCCCACTCTCTCAATTACTGTTGATTAAAAAAAAGGTATTTTTGAGCAAATCTCATAATTTTAGGGCTGTCTCAAGGCTTCAGAGCCCTGAGCTGGTGGGGGGGGTGTGCTGTGGGATGGTATGGGAGGTGAAGTCCTGTGATCATTTTCTATCCAGCTCTAGAAAGGAAGCTAAAAAAACCCTCTTTGAAGGAATATTTTGGTTAATGTTATATTTCCTGATATTCCCGGATCACATGTGCCATAGAGTCACAAGATTGTTCAAAAATCTAAAAATAGAGCTCAAAATACTCAAAATAGGGCCTTGGGGGTATAAATAACAACTTAAATCAGGGTGCAGAAATAGCTCGTGCACAGCTCCCTGTCTCTGTGGTGGGGCAGTTTTGGCAGAGGGGTTCCAGCCCACGCTGTCACTCCTGGAGCTCTGCTGCTCCTCTGGGCTCCCCATCCCACTCCAGACCCCAAGATCACCCCAACACCCATGGGTGTGGTTGGACTTCACAGAGTCATAGCATGGTTTGGGTTGGAATGGACTCTAAATTTTGTCATTGCAACCCCTGCAATGTTCCCCATGGGCAGGGACACCTTCCACTATCCCAGGATGCTCCAAGCCCTGTCCAACCTGGCCTTGGACACTGCCAGGAATGGGGCAGCCACAGCTTCTCTCAGCACCCTGTGCCTGGGTCTCACCATCCTCACAATATTTTTTTTCCCCCAATATCTGGTCTAAACCCTTTCTCCTTCAGTTTGGAGCCATTCCCCCTTGTCCTGTTGCTCCAGGCTCCTGCAAATAGTTTCTCTCCATCTTTTCTGTAGGTTCCCTCCTGGTTCTGAAAGGCTGGAATTAGGTCACACTGAGGATTCCCTTCTCCAGGGTGAACATTCCCAATACTCTCAGGTCTCCTGTGTGAGGAGATCTCCTCTAGACTCACTCCAGTAGCTCCAGCATGTCCTTCCTGTGCTGGGCACATCAGCAGCTGGACTCACCAGGGTGGAGCAGAGGGGCAGGATGACCTCCCTAAATGTTTGCTCAATATAAATAGTAATATTTTATTGAGCAGACACACTAAGATTTTGGCCTTTTTTTGCTGGTGTCATTTTAGAAAAGTATAGTTGGAAGTGGCCTATGAGAAGTTAAAAGTGCATTTATTCTGAGAAAAAAAAAACAAAAAAGGAAAATTAACAATGTTTTTTTATAATAACAACTTAAAATGTCAGATGAGCTTTGCTATTAAGCCCTTGGTATGTTTTTAGTAAGGGGACTGCTCTTTCTCCCTCCACCCCCACAAGAAACCCACCCCAAACCCACATTTATGTTGTTAATAGCATAACTGCCTCAGTCCTAAGATGTGATTCTCTGCTGTGGTTGACAGTACTGGGGAAATAGCTGGCTAAGTGATTCTTGGATTTTAAACCACAAAATGCTGATCATGAGTCCAACATTCACTTTTCAACTTTGGGAGGAATGGGATTTTGACCTCAGAAAAGGCACAATGCCTGTACTCATTAACATCTTGTGGATATCTTTTCCTTTAAAGGAAGGTCTATAGGAATAGGCCATAAGAAATAAAGAAAATAAAAGTCACAGACTAGCCCATAGTGAAATCATGGTAATAATGAAGAATGACATAGAAGTAAAAATTTGAATTCAGAAACCAAATTTGACTCAGAAATTGAGATGCAGAGATTTTCACTGCTCTTATTGGCTTTCCAAAAGCCACTTGTGCTAACAGAGTTTTGTGTCCCTAGATTTAAGTGGAGATCAGATACTATGCCAGTAGCAAAAATTTGCTTTAATTACAAGATGAAAATAATTTTTTAGTGGAAATTGAAGTCGTTTAGGTCTCAATCCTGCAAAGAGTTTTATGCTTGTGTTTAATTAGTGTTAATGTCTCTAAGTAGTCCCATGATGAATCCTATTGATGAAAATGGCGCTGCTCAGTTTGGGTACAGCTAAACATAAAAATATGTCTTTGCAGGGTTAAAGCTTGGTTTGGAATTGCACAGATTGATTTTTCACTAGAGGTCTTGAAAGATTGAGTTCTGTGTTACAAATACATTTTGATTTTACTGTTTTATTGCCCTGGTCACTGAGATAAAGGCTGGACGTAGTAACCTGTTGATTCAAGTACTGAGCTACACACAATCCTTGCTCTTGTCCTTTAGAAAATGTTTTAAATCTTTTTCATTCCCCTGGTCTGATTTCCACTCTCTCTCAGCCTGCCATTCCCACTAACAAAAGTATTTCCACTATCCCTCACAGCAAAGCAAAGCAAGAACAAATTATTCAAAGTAGCCACCTGATTCTGTAGTTTAGCTCATGTAATCAAAGAACAGGAGCATTACATTAATAGAAAATTAATTTCAGATAACAAATAATTTATCAAATATTGAGAGGAACAGTGTCCTCAGCATGTTGGGAAACAGGAATCTCTGCTTATTTGTTGGTTACCATGAAAAGGTCAAATATTCTGAATTTTTGATTGCACACTGCATTTGCTGTAACTCGATACTTCTCCCAAATTAAAAAAACAAATGAGGCCAGAAGATGTTTGTCCCATTAGCAATGTGTAAGTGAAAGTCTGCAAATAATTAGATATCTAGGATACAGTAAACTGGTAAACATTTTAAATTATTAAAGATATTAATAAGGAGCACTGAGGAATTATTCTTCCAACTAAGAAATGATTTTCTGATGAAAGGGAGAAAAATTATTCTGTGTCAGTGAAAAATTTGTACATGCTGATGCTAAAAAAGCCCATTAAATTGATTAAATTTCCAAGTGATAAACTTTTGTCCTGGAAGAACATATATCTATTTGAGAGACACCTGTGCACACCTATTCTCATCATCTTTCTTAACCTTTTGAATTTCTGTGACAATTTTTCTTAAAATTCAAACTATTCAGACTTTTCACTAGGAAAATGGGGATTGCACAAACCAGGCTGAGAAGCTTTGGTGGGGATGGGTCTCTGTGGGTATTTCATCATGAGTTATGCCAGACTAAAAGAGTTTTTCCCTGCTTGGTGTTCTACCTGCCTTTGTTCTGCTATGCATATAAGGAGAGATATTAACTTCCTTACATTAAAGAAATGCATTATATTCTTGTTTTGCTGCATGATGAGGGCTGGAAAAAAAGCTTTGCTTTATTTATTTTCCTCTCAGCATCTTCCCAGTGCTATTTTACCATCAACCACTTATACTGATTATTTCTAACTTGCTTCTTTCTCCTTTCCCCCCAACAGCACCACATCAACCAAATCTACGAGTTCTTCAGAATAAACCCTGATTTCAAACATGAACATCATTGTTTCACTGAAACCCTCCTGATGGGCCTGCCCCAAATCTCCTCAGTGGTGAGGAAAATTGTTTTTCTTACACAACTGCAGTCCTGCCACTTCAGGCTGAAGGCTTCCTTGCTCTTTCATGGGATTTTCCTGACCCAATGCAGTGTGTGGTGGTGCTGGAGAAGAGACGTGGATGTGCAGAAACCATTGTAGCTGAAAGAAGGACAAGCAGGTGAAGACATGGATGGTGTCTTCATACATAGAAAGCAAAACATAAGTGGAATTAAATGCACATCTGCCAATGATGGTCGAGGTAATGTAAAATTATAAATATTGACAACAGAGACCGTGTCCTGCCTTGGCTGGCAGGTGAGGTCACAGAGACAAGAGTTGTATCATCTGCTTTGGTTAAGATATTTCAATGAACCTAGTGAAAAGGTGAAACTTACTTCAGTGCTGAAGACAACTTTTCTTATCATCTCTGGTTACTGGTAGGTTGAAAAAAAAATTTATTTTTAGGTAACTTCATCTGAAGTGTGACCTCATCTGTTATATTTTTTAAAATTTCCTTTGTAGTTAGAATAATGTAATATGTTCTAAGTATGAAGCATGTTGGATCTGCATTTCACTCTCTACTGGCTTATTTTAAAATACTGAGTTAAGTTGAAGACATCTGTGCTTTTCTTCTAAGTCTCCAACAAAGGTTTCAAACCAAACTTTTAGATTTGGTTCTTGCATTTCAGGTATTAATCAGTGTTCTATGGGCAGTATAGAATAAGTTGCCTGAAAATTGCTTGCCTTAGTTGCCAGTTTTCCATGGTTTCTAGAACCATGAAAAAAAAAAAAATTTAGTTTTTAATTCCTCAAAGTGGTGAAAATAAGTATCCTTTTCATCTAATTTAATAGGCCATTGAAAAGACTAATTTCTTGAGTCTTGCTGGATATTGAGATACTTCCTTGTGAAAATAACCAGCGTGTGTTTGGAGAGAATTTCTGTGAAGGCCTGTGAAAAGGCTTCATCTCTCTTGACCACTGCTCTCCTATTGCATTCCACACATCCTGACCTACCTACTCTGGCCACAAGGTACTTGAAATGTCTTTTTAAAATAATTGCCTGGCCAGTCTTCATTTGCTTGTGTTTTGTGCAAGAAGACTCTCCACCAAGGGCTGAATTTGGTGCTCTGCAAGGTAAGGTGGAGGATTTGAAAATCCCCTGGTTAGATGATTTCCCTGTGAGAAGAGTGAAAATCAGGAATAATTCTGCAAGAAATTTGGGCTGATTTAAGGGAAAAATTGGGGAGATTAGAAGTGACCACCTCTGGGCTGCAGAGAGAGGAACAGAAGGGCAATGAGATCCCTCGAGCAGGAGGGATAAAACATGAAATAACAGGGCCAGAGGGCCAGAACCATGATATCTCCCAAGAGTTTGTGTTTAGCCAAGCATATCAAAGGCTAGGTCTTTTCTAGCACGATGTGTGCCTCTTCCTCCCCTCACCTGGTGTTTAGCTTCTCCCTGTGAAGGTGACTGTGCTGCTCCAGCCTGTCACACAGTGTGGCACCAAACCAGTGGCTGCTCCTCACTCCCATCTCCTCCTGGCTCAGAGAGCCCCTTCTGATCTTGGTGCCTTCAGCTGTTGTCCAGCCACAGCTGGATCAGGCCCATGGAAATGCTACCATGGCTTATCATCTCCAATTTAGCTCCAGATTATCAGTCTGGGTTTTGGAGTGAAAGGTCTTTGAACCCCACGGAGGAGCAGTGCATGTGACACATGCATGGGCAGCTGGAAGGCAGAGGCACCAGGAGAGGTTTCACCAGGAAAGGAGATGAGAAGTAGAGAAGGGAACTGTTGCACTGCTGGTTCTGAGATAAAAAAAAAAAAAACAAAAACAAAAAAACAAACCTCTCCAAAAGACCAAAAAAAAAAAAAAAGTTCTGGAGTTGATTTATATTTCTATTATAGGCTTATCCTGTTAACTTGTTCTTAGAGAAGAGCTGTTCCCTGAGGTACAATTTATCCTTTTTAGAAGCTCTCCTCCCCCAGGAAAGTTGCAACAGTGGAAAGAACAAAAGTTGGGATAGTGTTTGAAGGAGGAATCTAAGAAAAGTGATTGAGCAGCTGGGTTCAAGGCTGCATGCAAAGAAAAACTCTTCTGGGTGCAGGCATTCGATGTAAGGAGCTGAGAAGCACTTGTTTCTCAAAGAAAATGTCTTGATGAGAGTTGTAATGGTCATTTTAGAGTTTTCCCCATTTACAGCATTTCACCCAAATGCTGTTAAAGTGGTGGTTTGAGAACTACAGAAAGAAAATTAGGAATGATTCTAAGTAGCCAGATCATTCTGGTTTGCCTCTTCTCCATGGGGAGCACTGAGGATGTAAATGTAGCAGGGGATTGGATGGGTGCAAGGGATGTGAAGGAGAGAGTGAAGAGCTTGAAGAGTACAGGAGACCTTTGCATCCATGAGGACAGGGCTGCTGAGTCAGGCCCGTGGCTACGTGCACACTCAAGAAATACACATGTGCTGATAGAAAACAGATTTTAAAGGTAATAGTGAAATTGCTTTAGAGCTCTGGATGTGTTTGGAAGGTTGTGACTGGTTGTCAGTGATGTCATAACCATATTTATTATAGCTCATAAATGGATGGGTCTGACTGTTTTCCTTATTTTAATGTATAAATTGCAGTTTATAATGGCAATAAAACACGCCAGGCTGTGCATTTCAGGGTGATTATTGCATTTCTCAGGTGGTTAAAGTTACTCTAACTGCCTTTTAGCTCAGATTTCAATAGTATTTGCCCAGTGTTCAGGCCATTTTTACTTGTATTTTTATGTACAAACCTCAAATTAAAGTGTTTTATTGCTTTTTAATTAAAATGTTGAAGTGTAAAGAAGGAATGGTCACAGGCAGATAGAGAGGCACAGTAGTTGGTGTTTTGATGTAAGAGGGGAGTGTGTGAGGAGGGAGATGGGGAGAAGAGAGGCTGCAGAGCCTGTCACTGTTTTTGGGTGTTTTACAGGTACCCACTACTGGTTCCAGTAAACACAAGGCTGAATGGAAACATTTGTGAGCCAAAGGCATCGGTGTCTGCCTCGTAAAATCTCAAACTGAGAAATGAGGGATTAAATGGCTGTGAACCTTTAATTAAGTGCTCAGCACCAACGTGCCCTCCTGCTGGAGGCTGAGACGTGTTGATACTCCCCACACAGGAGCTTGTGGGGAGCTCAAGCTCATGGTGTTCCTGATTTTCAAGGCAGAGAAAAGTCCTGTGCTCTCCCTCTTTGAGACATCACCTCATGCATGGCCGACTCACAGGGCAGGCTCCAAAACCAGTGGCAATGGTGGGATTTTAGTGGAATGCAGTTCTTCTGGGAGAAGTAAATCCCTGGGTATGTGAGTGAATTAATTCACCAGTTTGGGCCAAGTACAGGGTGAAAGATCTATTCTTGAAATCTTTTTGGGTGATGTCATGTCTAAGAGTCTGCAAAGCACCAAAGTCCTCGTGTCGCGTGTGTGTGTGGAGTGGTGGCCTCTCTCTTTGTGTGAAGGGAAGGATGGTCCCACCAGGACACTGGGACAGGGCTGCTCCTTGTGATGGGTCCACCACCATTCCATTCCTCCACACCCTTACTGACACCACCTTGCTCCTCCTCCAACACGGATCCCTGGACCAACCCACCAGGGTAAAACTGGCAGTGCCAGGTTGGTCTCGATGACCTAAGAGGTCTTTTGCAGTCCAAACGATTCTGTGACTCTGTGGGATGACACTATTGGACATGAAATGAGTACACAGAAGCTTGGTAAGTTCAAAAGAGAAAAAGAGACAATTTTATTTTTGACCTCAAAATATATAGAATTAAAAAAGTGACAGTGGACTGGAGGATGAAATTGCCACCTCTCCAACCACACTGGTCAAACCAACAGCCCATCAATTCTCTCCTCCCAAAAAGAAGAATGCAAACCAATCATTATTTACATGAACAGCACGTGAGAACTCCAATAGAAATATGTAAACATCAGAAGGTATAGAAAACTTTTAAAAGAACTTTAAAACTTTCAAAAGAACTATAAAAGAAAACTCTTTTAAAAATCAGGGCAACATCAGGCTGCTGTCTTGCTGGAGGTGAGGCCCCTTTCTGCCTTGGTCCTGTGAGTTTCTCAGAGAGTGCTGAAGATCTGTGGCACAGTAGGATACGGCATCCACAAGGCTCTTGCTCCTCTGTAAGGCTCTGAAGCTGACAAAAATTATGGTCGTCTCTCAGGTTTGTGGTTATCTTTAAATTTTAGGAGTTTCCATCTTGAGGCCGGGCCATTGCAACGCTTTGGGTGTGTTGGTTTTTGCAGTCCGTGATTGGTGAGGAGTTGGATATTTGTATAGAGAATTACAGAATCATTTAGGCTGGAAAAGATTTCCAAAACCATTGAACCCAACCTGTGACTAATCCCCACCTTGTCACCCAGACCAGAGCACGGAGTGCCACATCCGGTTGTTCCTTGGATGCCTTCAGGGGTGGGGAATCCTCCACCATCTCCCTGGAGAGCCCCTTCCAGTGTTTGAATGCTACACAGAGTCCAAGGTCTTTAATTGGGATTATCTCTTCTGGTGCAGGAATGAGTGTCAGAGGGCTCTAGTTTATATCACATTGGTACAATATTAAATAAATTAAGAAACAAAATCATGATTATTCACGTGGATAAAGGCATGAGTATTATAAATTTAAATTAGAAATTGAATCTTTCATTAAAGACAAAAAACCCTCCACTCAGACCAAAACCCAACTGGTCTTGCTGCCTCATTTTACACAAAAAATGTACATAAAATAATTTTTTCAAGGCAGGTTTCCCTCCCACATTGTTTGCCCCATCTTTATTTCTATTTCTCCTGTGCAAAATATCCCTCTTGCATACCTCCCTTTCCTTCCCATGCAAGAATGGAAGAAATGCTTAATGGGAACCAAAGCACATTAGGAATATTAAGGAAAAATTACAGTATATACACTATGAAATGAAATGCATCTTTTGTGAATAAATCCCCCCAGAAATCTTATATTTCCAGGCATCCACTTACATACCTTCATGTAACAACTTATACATTCGTAAAACATTCATTGAAAGCAGCTCTGCAGTTTTATAGAAAACAACATGCCAGGGATGCAAGAATCTTGCCAGTTCTGTGAAAAATGACACCAATTAAAGCTTAAATTGCTTGTTTTCTCATAAGGTACATATTTTCATAACTTTGAAATCAAATAATTGCTGCTTTTATATTAAATACAATAAAACAAAAAGGATGCTAGTTTAGAGGAACTGCTACAAGCATTTTAATATAATTTTCCCACCATTTAAAGTCACAAAATATGGAAAACAAGTCAAGTATGCAAAGTTCCAAGGAGATAGAGAAACTCCTTCAGATTATTACATCATTTGTCTTTTGTGTCAGGAAATGTGTATGTGATTTCATTGTTTGATTAAATGCCAAAAAAAAAGGCATATTGCACTTATCTAACTGATTACAGATTTTATTCATCTAAAAAAGTATTTGTTCGTACTTTGACATCAGAAGGCAATATTTTTTTTAATGCTCCAAACAAGCATTTTCAAAAAAATTATAATCCTAACTTCCCAGGCTTGCTTTTTATTTTGTATTAACAATGCACTGTACTAAAATTTCCCATACTGGAACACAGTCCCTAGTGGTTTTCAAGCTATAAACTGAGTAAACAGTCCCTTTCTTATTGAGTGTCTGTGTGAGTGCATGTTGTTTCTGGAATACATCATATTCATTTGCAGAAACCCTCTGTATGGATCTTTAACACTTTTCCTCCACTTTTTTTTTCTGAGGTACCTAAAATAATGGCTTTTTAAGACAGTAAAATAGCTGTGTAACTTGTGGGGAAAAGCACACTGTGGCTCACAATCTGAATTAAACGTGTGTCATTGGGGGTAAGTTTCATTTAAAATACCTATTTCTGCTAATTATTCAAAATGCTAATGCTGTGCTGCTGTACTATCTCTGATTTGTGTTAGCATGTTTCTGGCAATGCTGTGCTAAGTATACAAGAAAATCAACTAAAAATATTTCCGTATTGAGTTCCTTGGTTTTTTTAGTAAGAGCATAGAAAGGTGGCACTTATCGGTGACATTTTTTGGACTCTCACCATATCAGGGTTGACAAACTAAGCTTTACATAATGAAGAAACCTTAAAAAAAAACCTCAACAGAAATAATTTGAGGAGAAACACGAAGCTTCATCTAGGGACTTCAAGGTCAGATACCATTGGCCTGGCCTCCATTAACCCCCACAGGAAATCTTCCAGAATCCTTATTTTATCTTGAGTGGGTGTTCCCAAACTATCAGTCTTTTTCTTTTTTTTTCTGTTTTTTTCTCCACCAAAATAGAGACACAGTTTCCTTTAAAAGACATGAATTTCATCTGGTAGAACATTTTAACAATGTTTACATGCCATGGAGAAATTTGCAGGGAGAATGGTGATATTTTAAATTGCTCTATTAACAAAACTCTGCCTAAATTTGGAAGAGGGAAAAAGATTTGAGAACTTAGTAAGCGATTAATAGTAAGATATTAAAAGACAGCTAAGCGTTCTCAGTCACTGGGGAAAATAAACTGGGATGGTATAATGAGATCCCTACAGTCTTGTGATCAATCCAAAGTAGCAGGAATGTAATACCAATGGGTTAACTAATTATTTGTATATATTTAAAAAGTCTCTCAGTAGTCTGAATCATGTCCAATGTGAATGCTGAGGATTTCATGATCTATTATTAACCCATTAGTATTGTGCTTTCCGTGTTCTTTGGCAACAAAAAGCTTCAACAGGAATAAACTGTCTAAAATATGTGTCTTTTTAATAAAGTGGGTAAATTTTTTTTTTTGGTGGGGAAGGAGAGTGTATCTTATTTATAGTGTCATTTTAAACTCAAGTTACAACGTCTTAGATTTAAGAGACAGGCCAACAATGCAGGCAAGGGTGTCTCCTGCAAGGAGACAGAGATTAATGCCATGTGTACTGATGATTCTCCACCACAATTTAGGATTCTGGTGGCGCCATGACGCCCGTTTTTTATGGTGGTTTGCCAAGAGAAAATTACTTAAACCAATTGTGAATGCATTCCTGTTATACTTTTACACAACCACATTTCTGTACATAAATAGCATAATGAGTATTTTTTAAATGATCTCTCATTCCAGATTCACCTACTTTGCATAAAGCGTCAAGCACAGGAAGGAGGGGAGTTGAGGTTTTGTTTGTGCTTTCCTTTTTTTTTTTCCTTCCTTTTTCCTAACTGAGAGAGGTTTTCACATGGGAATATACTTTTTTCCTCCCCCCTCCTTCTTTCTCCATGACAACTGACCACAATTGAAGTAGATTCTTCTTAACATACTGTAATGTGAGAATTTTCTTCAGCTGGAGGGTGTTTTAGTCCCTAAATTGAAAGCTGTTCTACTTCAGTGTATAAAATGTGAACATGAATGTTAGGATCAGTACCTTTGCCAGGTAAGAACTGGGACAGGGATGGCTTGAAGGCCCTCAAAACCAGAAGTTTTAAGACTTGACACATCTGTGGTTGAAAGCTGACTTGTTCTAAGCTGAAATGTTCTAAGCCCAACATGATATCCTGATATTAAGGAGAGTGTACATCATGCAAACAGAATATTTTATAGTGTTTTTGCTAGCCTCACAATTGTTTTTGTTTTTACTTGTTTCAAAATTTTGCAAAGAGTGCATTTATACTTTTTTGCCCCAGTCTATGAAAAGGGGTTTCTAGAGCTGTCTATTTATTGGTGTTATTTTTGTGAGCCTGCTGTAGGTCAATAAAGCAAGATTTATTAGTGGCTTTTAGAAATGCTGGTATTCTAATCATTGCTATATTTTTAGGAGTGAGTCTCTTTGTTGCCTGAGCCACTTAATCTGTCTCCACAAGTTTGATTCCTGGTTGTGTTCCTATTTGAAGGCAATTCTCGAGTGCAAGTGTGTTCATGCTGAGTGAGGGAGCTCGCAGAGCTGCTCTGTCCCTCTGAGGGTTTTGAAAACTCAAAAGGGAATGAAGTATCTGGCATGATATTTAATGGGAGGAGGGCTGTGTGTGAGGATGATGGGCTTGGAGGCCTCCTCTGCTTCTCGTTTTGCTGTGCTCTGAAAGATTTGTAATTCTTTTAAAGTCAGTGGCTTCCTACTGTGACTGTGAGAACTATGGTAATCAAGCCTGAAGCATTTGAATGACAATGTTGTCATGTTTAGATATTAATCTGACTGGAGCAGACAGAGATATAATGCTGGGAGAGAATAATGTGTGTCTATAAATAAGGTCTTTGACCAAGGCCAAAACGAGCACTCTCCCTTCATCTTTAGGCATGGAAAGTTCTTCCTGGTCTGACAGAAGGCTTGGAGGAGTCTGATAAAAAAAATCTTTAGTCAGAGTTGTAGTTCTCATGCAGAAAATGTCAGTGTGTGTGCTTACAAGAGGGTTTTTCTTGCTTTCTTACAACCATTGCAACAAATAATGGAGTTCACACAAGACACAGCAAAACAGCTGGTCTAACCATATTTCCATTTTTATGGCACTCATGGTAAAGAGGTGTTTACTAAGCAGACCTGTACAGGAAAAAAAGGTGATCTCTAGTACATTTCTGTGTGTTCTTTAACATAATACTTTGGTTTGGAAATTCGAGATTGATTTAAAATTGTAGCGCTTGAAAAATAATTTCCTTTTGATGTGTAACTAGGTTTGGTGTTTAAGTGTAACTTCAGTGTCAGAATAACAGATTTCTGCTGCTCTGTGTGGTTCCTGCAGTTAATACATCCAGGTGTATCGATATTGGCTGTTACACTGGTGCAAATACGTGGTGTGGTCTTGGAAGTACACTTGCACTGAAAATTGGGGAAATATGCCAGGGAAAATGAAGAAGGAGGACGAGGAGATTAAACACTTTGGTAGTCAAGGCAGAAGAAGAGGTTTTCCAGCAATTTAAGGGCAATTGTAGTCACTGGAAATGTCAAAGGTCTAGTAGTGTGGAAGGAGAGAGAGAGAGAGGACTTTGGAAAAGAGAAGGGAGGGCCAAGTACACAGGACAGAGAGGTCAAGAGGAAGATTGGCAGGACAGCCAAAGAGTTTTCCTCCAGAGAAAAGCAGAAAGGGATGACTTCCTAAAATAGAAACCCAAAGAGTATCATCAAAGGATTCAGCTGTGGGAAACCTGTCCAGCTAAAGAGGCAGCAAGTCTCAGATGTTTATTATTTTTTGGAATGCTGCAAGACGTAAAGCAGTCAATTTCAATTAAAATAAAAACATGTTTAGATTCAGACGAAAAAATTTGCCTTTCAGATTTTCTTCAGAAAACTTCTGCCACAGTTCAAAAAAACCCAAGTTAGGGTTTTCACATGTCAGAAACTGCCCAGCTATTTGAAGCACAGTTGAAAATGGGGATAGGGGACAGCTTTGCAGAAATATGGAGGCTTGTAATAAGAAAAAATTTAGAATTTAAATTACCAAGTGTAGCCCAGCATGACTCCTATCATTGGGTGACATTTTCAGGCTTACTCATTTTTTAACTGCTCAAGTACCTTTATGATCACCTGTCATATATGTGTCACTACTTATGTCAGCTTGAAAAAATCAGGGTGTGCTGTTAGAATTTTCCAGCAACAACTAATATCTGTTACTTTTTTCAAGTCTATGAGATAATACAGTGTACATCAATTGCTGCTGCTGGAGAAACATTGACTTGTGATGTAGCTATGCTTGATAGCTTAATTATTCATTGCTTTGTTACTTTTTGCTTTTATAAAATTGGTTTCTGTCAGGTTTGAAGTATGTCAGCTCAAGATCCAAACATGGATCATACTTGCAAAGTCAGCTGTACAAAAGTCTTCACTTAATGAACATGTTTGCTTTTCTTTTGTGCTTCTATAAATAATGTATAATGTAAATTTCCAAGGTCTAGGGTCCCTTTCCCAGAGGGGAGGTAGTTTTGGTGCAAAAATTGAGAATATTAAATAATTGCTGCTTCTTCTGAGGGCTTTGCAGCTTTATGTGAGATGTTCTCTAAAACACCTTACTCGAGGAAACTTCCATTTTTGGCTGCCAAATGTATGGAGAGGGCACATATAGAATAAGGCAAGGATTGGGTGTTTGTGGAAGTTGTACCTATCACAAAGCATTTTTCTACAGGCCTCTGGTTTAAGGGAAACTAAAATATTCTGCCTCTAATGCATAAATGTTTGTTTGACACTTATGTTATCAGGGTAGCCCTATAAAAACTTGACGCTATGGTTTTTATCAATTTTATGTCCAGAATAAAGAGGAAAATGTTACCATTTTGCCAAAATACACACTTAAGTCTTCAGCCTTTTGGTGAGAGTTGTGACTGGTTTGTAAGAAGGAAAAGAAATTCAAAATGCCCTTGTAAGGAATCATCTGTTTACTAACGATGCTTGGTTGTCCTGAAGTCAGCCCTGTGTACTGGGCTGATTATAACAGGATTTCAGAGGAAGAGAGGCAGAATATTTGGATGAATTTACAGGAATTTAACAGAAGCACATTTTAGTAGTGGCGACTGATGTGTGTCTGAGAGCAGTATGAGAGCCGTGTTGTAGAACAATAATCCTAGAACAATGATCCCTAGGTTGCTTTCAGTGGGACCAAAGCCCACATTTGCTCAATTAATCTACAATTCTAGTTAACCATGAAGTTTTGCACACCACCAATTCAATACAGGTGTTAACCATAAACATTGGTTGTTGTTTGAGGATCAGAGCTTTCAGGGAAGGCTCTGGGAAAGGAGCAACCAAGCCACACTGTGGTGTTCAGCTGACACAGCTGTTTATTGTACAACCTCTCCTCCCTGCTTGGACCACTGCCATGGATGATTTAAGTGTGTTTGGAGTCCTGGTGGGTGCAGGAGCCTTGCTGGGCCGTCTCTGCTGGGACCAGTGACAGAAGAGGACATCAGTCGTGCTCACTGGTTGGCAAACCCACGCAACACCAGGAGTGAGGAAATTAAAATCTAATGCTCCTCAAATGGGCAGCCTGACACATAATGGAGATGGGGCAGCGAGCCTGGGTATGTCAGGACCATCATTTTAACCCGACAAGACACATGTAACCAGGCATGACACGCTGGTGCGCTGCCACGACAAAGGCAGTTTGCTGCAAATCAGATTCCCCTCACCCCAAACAAATTTCAGTTTGCAGGATTTCATGATTAACAGGCTTTCTAGGATATTTACAACTTTCTGGAGAGAGAGATCTCTTTTTATTTTTTTTTGGTAAGAAAAAAGTTAAATGGAACACACACATTGCCTTTGAAATGTAGCCGTAGGAAGGTCATATATTTAGGTGTTACATATTAAAATATTGATTTTTTTAGAATATAAAACCCCTGCTCACAATAAATACAATGCAAGTCATAACCTTTATTATAAAAATATTCCAGTGTTCCGCAGTAAAGGGTCATTAACATTGCTATACTGTAGAATTTGATCATTACTGGAGGATACTATGTTTTGTTTTTAATCAGGCAGTGATTTATATAGAAACTTATTAACAACCAAGATATGGCTCATTTCTGATCTCTGACATGCTTAAAAGATGTTGCAAATTAAGGGATTGATCCTGTAGATGGCTGAGCTGATAGGAAGAAATGTCAATAAGCAAAGTGCTCGCTCTGTCACTGGCCTGTACCTTGCACATCAGTAGATGTGCAGCACATGTGAGATGCTAGAGCTGTCCTGATCCCAGCCACTCCAAAGTCCCTGTACTTTAGGGGAAGAAGCATATGATTCCTTCTTTTATTTTAATTCTGGATCAACTCTGGTGGAGAGTTGCTCTCCCTTTGAAGTGGGGAAAGCCTCACCCCTAAAAACGCATTGGGATGCTCTTACTTGGTGTTGGCATTGCATCCTCTCGTGTGGGCAGGTATTGTGAAGGGGCACCTGGAGAATTGAGAGCTTTGGGAAGGGCTGATGGTGAGCAAAGGTGACTGGGGGCATGGCTGTGAAGCTGACAGACAACAGGGAGATGGTGTCCATCACACACAGATTTTCCAGCTTCTTGTAGGGAGGACAGGAGCTCACAAGCCTCTTTAGTGGAGAAAGTGGACTTTGATGGGGTTCTTCCAACTCCACACGTTCTGTGATTCTCAGTGCTGAAAATTCTGGCTCACAGTGACAAGGGAAGTTCACACAAAACAGGCTTATGTGATAATTCATCATGCCTTTAATTAATTAAAATCATTCAGGTTGCGTCGCATCACTCTCCTGGAGTAGTTCAGCTAGAAGGTTTGTGCTCAGGTACTCTTGGTTCCTGTCAGCATCAGCAGTTCTCACAGAACCACTCTCAGTGATAAGAAATAGTGTCCCCTACCAGTATGGCACAGACCACCTTCCTGGCACGTGGCTCTGCCTGCTGTGCTGGGACCTCCTGGGATGGGCATTGCTGAGGCCTTTGGGATGGCAACAGGAGAGCCAAGGGTGCTGAGGGCAGGGAAGTGACACATGGCAATTAAAATGACTGCTGGAAATGGAGAGTTCCTTGCAGAAAAAAACTTGCCTTCAAATAATTCCCTTTATGTGAGGAAATCTGTGAACAGCGTGATGTCGAATGTTACCCAAAAAAATTTCATAGAGGGGAGAAAATCTTCCTGTGCCAGAATGATCCTGCTATACATGCATTACTTATTAACATGGGTAAGTTTGGTTTGAGGGGTTTTTTAAATATTTTTTTTTAGGTAGTGAATGTTTTGCATTATTTTAATTGGGAAAAGCCTGATAAAAGCAAATGTACACTTCACGTGTTGAAGAACACGCCACAGCTTTTTTATTCTCATGTGAAACCTGCTTATATGTCACTTTATATGATTTTCTTTTTAAATTTTATTAGCTGAGTTTTAGTGCTCTTTAAAGTAAAAGTGATAGCAACCAGGTGCATTATGGGGTAGATGACACAGCCCTGCCAACACACCTACGTGAATAATTCCCACATTTCCAGGCTCAGCCGTTTGTGCAGGACCAAGCAGATGTTTTGTGCTTCTGATGCACAGAAGGCTTTCAGGCAGACACCACCAGTCTGATTTTGAGATCATAAACCATATTTCACTCCTCTAAAGTGAAATATAGTAATTAAGAAAAAAATTGTTAACTGATTTTACATTTTTTTTTACATAGTTTTTCTCTAATATTTTTCAGTTCTGATAAGAATTTAAAAAAATAACAACATATCATGCCCTCCTAATTTACTTGCTTCCCATGGCTACTCAAATAGAGAGAGTGCCAGTTTGTCTCTTGAACAACCAGTAATAAATATATGAATTTTTGAGGATAATTAGAGGCACACACTGCATCCCGTGCAGTCACTCCTGCCTTGTACCTACACGAGCCTGTTACTGCTTAAAATTTTATATGGCTATTTCTTTTTAAACACCTCAGCAGATTGAAGCAAAGACTTTTCCAACCTGAGTTAACAGAAAAAAAGAAAAAAATAAACCCAGAAAAAGCCTTATATTCTTTTTTTCTTCAAGCCTTTGATCCTGACTCTCCAGCCGTGGGAACCAGGAGGAGTCATCTCCTGTGAACTGTGAGTAGGAAGCTGCGAGGGAATCAGCAGATGAGTTTGAAGGTTAGGCCTTGTTTATGCTGAGGATTAAGTCATTTGTGGTCAGTACCCAACGCAGCTGGGCTGCTGCAGGCTCCCAGCTCCCATCAGATGACATTCCTGCAGGGAGAACCAGGGGCACTGCACTCCCCACCCCACCAGGGTGAATCCAGACCTGTTCCTGTCCTCGTGTTCCCGACGTGTCAGATTGGAGCAGAGCGCCTTGGATGAATGGAAAGCTTCAGAGGATAAAAGGGACCTGGAAGGGATTGATCAAAACCATAATTTTATGGGTGTAGCAATAAATAGCCAAGCCAAGCCTGAGCTGCAGAAAAGCTCAGCGGTTGCTACTCCGTTTTTCTCAAGGTCCTGAAGGAGAAAACAATCAGCAGATAGGGAAGTGAAAGGGGGAAAAAAACTCCTAAATTGTTGCAGTGCTCTGTCTGAGGGACCATTTCAAACATCTGCCTACATTTGGGAATATCCTGGGTTGTGCTCTGAAAGTTTAAGACTTTTTCCAAAGGTGGTTTTATTGTCAACCACTATTAGAATAGATTTGTTTTTTTCTAGCAGGCACATGGTTAACATCTTTCTGTGCTTCTAAATATAAACTTGCTTCCCAGTAGTGCTATCCAGGTCTCATTCCTTCTCTATTTCTCTTCTTTTTTTTCCCTGTTCCTCTCCCTCTTTCTCCCTCTGTCACTGTGGATTTGATGAGGCTCCAAGTTACAACTGGATGCTGTTGAGGTCTGTGCCGAGTTGCACCAACACTCTCTGTAAAGTTTTACTTTCGTGGAGTGCTATACAGTGACTTTTTATGTGTCTAAGAAATGGAAACATTTTGTCTTGTATTAAAAAAAAAAAAAGAGAAAGAAATATTTTTATACTGTGCTCCATTCACAGACCACATCAGAGGTATTCTAAGAATAGAATAGATCAAATATATTTTATGGAAATATAATGAGAAAAGGATGTGTTCCCAAAACTCACTCTGAACAAAGGAATGCAACATAGTCAGGAATACTTTAATGCGCCTAACAATTTTCTCATGTGAAAGGCTGAAGGAACAGTCTTGGTTTGAAGAAATCTTCCAATTCTCCCCAGGCACCCTGAACTTGAAATCAGAACTAGGAAAGCTATATATTACAAAAAAAGAAAATGTATGGAAAAAGTGACTGAGGGCATTAACCATAAAAGACGTTTTGAAAAGAAAAATAACATCAGTATGAAACATTTTGTCATGTTTCATTTCATTGATCATATATTTATTTTATGTGCTCTGGAGCGCTGAAGCTTAGATGTAACTACATTTCAGGAGCCTCATATTAGACCTGTCATTTTCTTTGTGGCGAAAACTAAACAGCAAGGAAAAAAAAAATAAATTGCAATTATTAGATTTGGGCTGGATTCCATTGAATTCTGCTTAAAAACTTCAAAAAAAAATGGAGCTTGGAAAAAGAGACATTACATTAACAGCTATTAAAGGCACTGCCTGTGTGACAGATAGAGAAGTAGGAGGTACACCTACAATGTAAAATAATGCATCTTTTCCACGGTAATGCAATATGTTCACCTTAAATAGGCTTGTAATTAAACCTGCCACTGTTGATTAGATCAACCATGTAGGAAAGATGCATTTGTATTAGTTCTAATTAAATCTCTCTTAAACAAGTTGGAGTTACGGATTGGTTTTTCTACTCCCCAACACAATAAACAAGTATTTCAGGTGCTGCATGTGGCTACTCTCTAGTAGATCTCTGCTTAAAAGCCTTTTCTGTAGCTGGACTCTGATCCCAGGTTTCTTCTGCCTCAGGTCTAAACTTCCTTTCTAGGCAAAACCCTCAGTGATTTAAATTTGCACTGTTACAGGAACATGATGGATGGAATCAGGCCACTGTGAGCACCATAAAAATTTTGTTTTAATGTTGGTAAGTAAAAATATTTATTATAACTCAGATTTTTGAGTCTTAATGTGTTTTCCAAAAAATGTAAGGTTGGTTTAGAAGATCCTAGTGGAGAGGAGTGGGGTAGGGAAGGCCTGAGCTTGAGGAGCTCTGGCAGGTTCTGGCACACTCTTGCTACTCTCTCCAGTGGTGGGGGTGGCTTTAGTCACATTCAGCATCTTTGAAGGTTGCTGGTATAAAGCCAATGAGATCCACTGTGTTATCAAAAACCCCTGCTGGAGCCTGACACCCTGTTAGAGATAAAATTATACTCTCCATGGACTGTCTGTAGTGAGGATTTTGGCTCTAAGTGGGAATATCCAGGTATATCAAGAAATGCAATCTACAAATGCTAACAGTCTCACTGTAATTTATTTGGGGACATTTTGTGCAGTTCATGCCTCTGAGTAGGCTTTCAAAGGTGTGAGTTTGGGGGATTTTAATCATCAGCCTTTCTCTCTGTTCATCATCCCTCCTCTCAGTGCAGAGCAGGTTGTAGGGACACAGTGAAAATGAAGGGACTGGGGACTTGGGGCTCCTTTCTGGTCCTGTTGGGCTTTTGGGCTTTCTCCTTGTCATGGTCCTGGTGGCTTTGTGTGAGCAGGTGCCAAATCCCTTCCTCTGAGGCAGGGTGAGTCTGGAGTGCAGAGGTCCATCCCTGGGACCGTCCCCAGGATGGGATGATGGCCAGAGATGCTGATTCACCTCTGGGCACAGCGTGGCTCTGCTCCTTTGGACTCCTCCTTTACTGCCAGCAGCCAAGTGGGTCAGGAGTTGTGATCGTGGCTCTGTGAATGCCAAACTTTATTTCTGAAACAACCCAAGTGCACTGAAATCCTCCAGGAACCGAGTGCTCTGTTTCACATTGCAACACAACTGGGAAAAGAACCCCAAACTTGTGCTATGTTTTCATATTGATTTTCCTTCTCTTGGTGCAACATTTTCAATTTAAATGGCAGCAGGCTGAGGCACAGGATGGGAAAAGAGCCTGGTTTTCTGATTTTGTGTCTGTGTTATCCAATTAAATTTTGTCACTGTCCTGTGATTTCATGTCCAGTGCAGTATTGCTTCCACAGAAAAGCTAATTACAGAAGAAGATAAGTATGAAAGTGCCTTTATTTAATTACTACTATATAGTATATTCAGGAAGATTTTTTTCCTAAAATTATTTTAGCCAACATGAATGAAAAGTTTCTGCTGATTTTTATTGTCACAAGATAGAAAGAAAATTATTTCATGCTACCATTGAACTATATTTAACATCCATCTTTCTATCTACAACAGAAAATTTGAAAATTAGTTTGTTAGATTTTATTGCTCCTTTTTATCCCATTAGCATTTTCTTCAAGTACCATTAAACAATTACACAATTTTTAGAATATCAGTTATCAGATGGTAAAAGTTTAAGTTTTGTTTTTAAGTTGTGTGTTTTTGTTCTCATTATATTTCTTAGCTGAGGGGGAAATCTTCTACCTTCAAGAAACCTGATATTTTGGACCAGATCCCTGTCTGAACAGGTTGTGTGCTGCCCTTTTCAAAATCAAGCTATCAGAGGATGCCCTTCAGCAGAAGTGTTAAGAGGACTTGGTGAGCTTAACATGTTTCGCCTGCTTAATTTAATTTGGAAAAATTCAACCAGAAAATGAAGTTATTAACAGGTTGGTACATTCAGAGATAAGATGATGTCACAGGAAAGCAGTCAAGTGGGCAGCTTGTCAAAATATAAAATATGTATCTGTCAGAATCAAATGATAGATAAGCTGTGGCTGGGTGTAGGATGCAGTGAAAATAGTGTGCTAAAAATTGAAGCCGAATCCCACCAGTCTGGAGCACAAGTTTTAGTAACTATTGTGGTGAGCAGAAATACAACAATCCTGGGGACGTGAACTGTGTTGCTTAAACATGCTGTGTGCAATTTCTGGCCAGCAGCCACAAATTCATCACCATGAGACCTCCAAGGGACAGCAGAGACCTTGAAAGTGGCTGCTCCAACAGATGGGGACTGAAACCAGCCATGGGGCCCCCAGTGTGAGAGGATGTGGAGCTGCTGGAGAGAGCCCAGAAGAAGCCATGGAGCTGCTCCCAGGGCTCCTCTCCCATGCTGGGAGAGCTGGAGGTGTTCACCTGGAGAAGAGAAGGCTCCAGGGAGATCTCAGAGCCTCTTCCAGTGCCTAAAGGGTTCCAGGAGATCTGGAGATGGGCTTGGGACAAAGGATGGAAGGACAGGACACAGGGAATGGCTTCCACTGTCAGAGTGTGGGTTTAGATTAGAGATTAGGAAGAAATTCTTCCCTGTGGGGTGGGGAGGGTCTGGCACAGGGTGCCCAGAGAAGCTGTGGCTGCCCCTGGATCCCTGGAAATGCCCAAGGCCAGGCTGGACAGGGATTGGAGCAGCTTGGGATAGTGAAGGTGTCCCTGCCCATGCCAGGAGGGTTGAAACAAGATGACCCTTAATGGTCCCTTCCAACCCAAACCGTTCAGTGATTCTGTAACTGAAGCTGGACACCCCATAAGCTCAAATATGCCAAAATGAGCATTAGTAAATCTTTTCCTGGGTAACTTAGAAACTTTTGAGGTTTTAAAATGTGAAGATAATCTATCTGGCCAATGTAATGAGCATTTCTGTGTTGGAGAGGTCAGATGAAAGAGAGGAGTCTCCAGTGTATTCTCCAGGAACGTGTACATGTCGTGTTCCATCACAGTGCCCTTCCTGCCTTCTGGCTTGTCATCTCAAATAGATGGCACCAGAGGCTGAAGTTAATAAACTTGGGAATTTTAAATGGCAATTTGGAGTCTCGTATGAGCAAAACAGAATAGGCCACTCAGCAAGGAATGCAGTCGAACTCCCAAATATTGTAATGGCAAAATGAAAGAAACACCATTACAATAAAAGTCAGTATTGTGTTATCATTGAATTTGGGAAAATGATCCCATTTGTGCAGAACTTCATTCACTGTAAGTTGCAAAACTGAGCTTAAAGGCTGTAAACTCTTGGGGACAGCTCATGAAATGTGTCTGTTTGCTTGGGATCTTCCATGATGCAGAGTTTAATTGTGATGGGAATTCTCAAGATCAAAAAAAATACAACGAGTAGAAGCCCTAAATAAAATGCTGTTCTTATATTTAAAGGTCAGAAGGGACTGGTCTGACCCTGTGATCTATAGGCCATAGTGTGTTGTTCACTGATATGACCATGATATTTCCAATTTGTGCTTCAGCTTAAATAGTTCCTAAAGACTCAGACTGAGATATATTCTACCCTGGGAAAAAAAAGATTAGTACAGTATTCTATTGTAAATTTTTTTCAGTATAGAAGATATTTCTCACCTAAATTTCTTTAGCCTTCTGACCTTCAGAATTTGATTCTTATTATTTAACTTTTATCAAAATTCTTTTCTTTCATAAATGAAATAGGTGGGGTTTAAATCTGCAACAACTCTTAACAATGTAATTTTTTTTTTTCTCCCCTGAGTTAATTCCAACAAGTTTGCCAGGTATTTTATTGTGTTAATTGCAGAACTGAGTATTTTTGGGTTTTAGTTTGGTGGGGATTTTTTTTGTTTTGTTTTCTAATAGCTTCCCCAGTGCTGTATACTGAGGAGACAGCAACACTCTGCCGCTGTTATCCTCCATTTTATGTACTCAGGGATCACATTCTTCCTTTGGAATTTCAAGCTGTTGGCATTTTATGTGCTATACTTAGTCTATATCATGCTAATTTTTTATTTAGCAGTAATTGTAATGGTGATATAGGATGATCTATATTGCTGCTGTACAAATTTAAAACGTCATAGATATGTATAAACTCCAAAAGTGGAACATATAATGCATTTTTTGGTTAAAATCTGAAAATAAATCACAAATATCCCAGCATGAGGAGCTCTGTTTTAGACTTGTGTAACGACAATGCTCTCGTAATTGAAAGAAAAAAAGAAAAAGGAAATTTGGGAGACTGTTAGTCTACATGTGGCGTACTTTTTTTCCCTTGAATTGAAAATAAAAAAAAAGTCCATTGACACATTTGGACTGAAAAACCCTTTGCTGCACATGTTTTATATATGTGGGTTTATTACACAGATCATGTGTCTTAATTAGGTAATTTATATTGTGTTATCCAAAGAAGATGTTCTTGTTCAATTGGACACACAATGAAAGTTTCAAGAAAACTCATTAATCCTGTGTTTACAGAGATCAGAGCATGGCCATGGAATAACAACAACTACAAATATATCTCTATAAGCTGAGGCAGTTACCTACGAGATCGTGTTCCCTGGATAATTGTGTTTATAAATATAGATGTATACACCACATTTTTTTGTGGGACTTTTTCTTCCTAGTTCTCTTCCTGAAATTAAATATATTACATTTATACACTTTTGCATCTTTTGGAGAAATAATTTAATGACAAACCAAACTGATCTCAATGAGGAAAGTTCAGTCATTTTGTTATCTCGGACAATTTGATGTTTCAGAGGGGTAATGGCAACTTGAATTTCAGCTCTCCTGACTTTTTTTCTCTTCTTCCCACAGAACCTTGATATTTCCTAAATTAATATTTTGTGTCCTTGTACTAATCTGACACTGCTCACCCAGAAACTGAATCTAGTTATCACTGGTTAGGCTAATTAAGATTTCTTGGTGTCTCTCCCACTTTGTCGTTAAGCTGGATTTGAGCTTCACATACCCTTGCAATTACTTTGAAATTCCATGTCTCCTTGCAAATACTTTGAGAAATCTGAAAGCTAAATGGTTCCCAAGTTTAAAATAGGCTGTTCCCTAGTTGAAAGGCAAAAAAGCAATATTGTTATATTTGTATTCTGATTAAATTCATTATGTACAATATAATTTGTGTCTCCGTAACAATCTACTCTTCAATTAGGGATTAAGCTAGATACTGTATTTTCTCTAGATCTTTTTACTAATTTTTTTTTCATTGAAAATACAGAAGGAATTTGAAGTGTTTGTTACTGGCAGTAAGATATATGTTTGCAGAGTTCTTCTTCTGTTTATTGTAAATCAACTACAGAACAGCAATCCATGGCATCAGTCCAGGAAACTGAGATGATGAAGTTAGGCAGTAAAAAAATGAACAAAAAAATCGTGTTCATAAATCTTGATGAATATCTTCCTTGCTATGCATTGAGGACCTGCTCCATCTCCCTTTGAATTCACAAGAAAACTTCTACCAACTTTCAGTGGGATTTGGCTCAGACCCTGATTTCCCACATTCGTGTCCAGTTTGGGGTGGGATAGTGCAGGCAGAGAACTGTAATTGATGGGATTGTGCAAGGGCCTCGGATGCAGTGGGGAAAGGAGGTGAAGAGGTAAAGGCATGTATCACACCCATTCCATTATTCATGGGAGCACAAGCACTGGAAATGGTGCCACATTGGTGGCAAATTTGTTGATGTGCTACAAGCCCTCACTGCTGTCCACAGCTCCAGTCCCCTGAAGAACATCTAAAGTGTAACCTAGGAGAAATCTGTTGTAATTTGCTCTCCTGCTCTCTGTATTTATAAGCCTACAATATTGTAAGTTTTTACTGTGGGTGGACAAGCAACATCCACTCATATCAAATCAGATACAAGTACAGATAAATATAACTTTATACATTCATTTTTATATAACTTATGCAAATTTATGCACAAGTTAGTCACAGTCCCCAGGCTGGCAGCAGCTCTGATGTGGCCATTGTTGTAGCTTATTTTGGACACCAGTGTGGCTGGACCAGCCTGCTGCCTCCAAGCAGAGGTGTGCATGTGTGAGTTTGTCTGCTAGAGCGAGGTTTGGCTGGATGGAGATGGCAGGATGGGATGGAGAGGGGCACAGTCATGGCAATTCTTCATCTCTCCAACCAAGGTGTGGCTTAGGGAAACTGCATGTGGAGGCGCCCAGTGTTTTTTCTCTTGAGGGCATTAGCAAGATGTGTTGAAGTCTGAAAATTGGGGCCCAAGGAGCTGCTTGTGTGTGGACTGCAGCCCTCACTGGCACCTGTATATTCACAGAATGATTTGGGTTAAAGATCATCTCATTGAACCCCCTGACATAGGCAGGGTCATCTTCCACTAGACCAGGTTGCTCAGAGCCCCATCCAACCCTCAGCTTCATCTCCTCATCAGCCACCTCCTGTGACAGCTAGAGTGTTGTTCTCCACCTTTTAAATCAAGTGCAACATGTTTTTTTACCTCATTGCACCACTGGTTGCTCCAGAAAATAACACCTTTTTTAGCACTTGCTGTTGAGTAGTAACTGACCATCTTAAAAAACAAATGAAAGACTATAGACACAGCAGCTTATTGTTCTTTTCTGTGTGAACTTGTCTGTTCCTCAAAGACTAAACAGAACAAAAGGGACAGTTTTGGTATGCCGGGTTCAATTGTCAAAATTAGTATTCTTAATGTTCTTCCTTATTTTAAACACCCATGAATAACTTGGTTCCTACTGCTTAGATTATAGATTTTAGTGTATGAATTTTAATAATTCTAATTAATGGTGCTATCTTTATTATATTACTTTGTACTTGGGTTCACTCTTTCATCACAAGATCTCAAAGCACTCTATTAAGCTGCACCAAATCTTTGTAAAGTAGATGAATTTTAGCCCATTGAGTTTATGTGTTGGATAAGTGTAGTAAAGGGAATGAACAGTATTTCCAAAGTTCATTTCAGAGCTTTGCATTGATTCTCTGCAATATTTAAACACTGGGAAAATTAGGCTCCAGAAAACTTGACTCCCACTTCTACCTGCTAAATTATGGATCTCTTTACTCCCCATTTTGAATTTCAAGTAATCTTTGAAAAATTTGTATTCGTGAGTCTTCAAATATGAATAGTGATAATTATATCAATATTATTAATATGAACTATTAAAAGAAATAAATCTACATTTGCAAAGCTTTGATGTGCTTACAAAAACTGAACTTTTAAATGAAAGTGTGTTTTTAAATCACGTATGTATTACAGAAATCTGTTAAGACAGTCTCACAAAGATCTGCATGTGCTCAGAGCAATGATTCACCTGCTCCTGCAGCTATGCCCTGGGAGCATCACCGATATCTGCTGGAAAAGACCTGCTCAGCACCTCACAGCTTTTTTTTCTCAAACCAATGTTGTTCTGTTTCCTCCTATTTGTTAATTATGGTAATGTTTAAAAATCTGTTTGATGGATATATATATATATATATATATATATATCTGTGATTTTTATGGTGTTGTAGTTGTCTGCTGTGAGAATTACCACCTGGAGATTCTGTCTACTAAATCCACACCAAATCTCTATGGTGGACTGTTATCTCTGATAATCCCACCTTTCAAATCCACCAATCATTGCAGATATTGCAGTACTTTTCTTAAAAGTTCTTCCTCCCATTTCCTACTACTCTGCACCAAGGTGAGCACTGGTCATTCACCACATGGATTTCCTTCTTCTAAAGGATTTTCATATTTCAGACTTGTTAAATAGTTCAAACTCCTACATCATTAATCTTTCTTTTCCATTTGGGCATTTTAAGACACTTAGCTGGTTTAAAAATAACAAAATTGTGACCTTTAGTTGACATTCCAAGCTCATGTTTTGAAGGCTGTGCTTATATTTTGAGGTTGCTGCCTAGGAAAATCAAGACTAACTGAACTGACTAATTTTGAAGGCTTACCTCCTTTCGGTGTTTTTTTTGGGGGGGAGTTTTAGTCTAAAGGAGCATGTTTAAGAACCAGTCTCTGCCCAGGCTGCGGAAGGCAGAAGGTGCCCGAGAGTGAAACAAAAATGTTTGGAAGAGTAGGATTGGACTCCCTGCTTCTTCTGCACTAACCACCAACAGCTGGAGAACAGGCAAGAGGATCACGTCTCATGGACACGTGAGCAAGGCTTGAGGCTTAACAAAGTTTCCAGGGGAAACATACAGGTTTTTTGTTGCCTTTGCTTGATTGTATTTAAATGGAATTGAAGTTTTTAAATGCTAGTACAGATCTTTGTAAAATATGCAAGTTGCAGTCTGTGGGCTTTCTGTATCAGGTAAGTGTGGCAATATGTGCGTGCTGCTTTTTTTTTTTTTTAGTTTATAGCTTTTTTTACCAAATTTCTGAACAATGCAGCTAAGCAGCAACAGTGGGATGCCGCGTCCCCGCCCCGCAACTCCACAGTGGGAGGACTTAGGTGGGAGGAGGAGATAAGAAAAGTTGGGGGAAAGACAAAAGGATGTCTGTGGGTGCCCAGGGAGTCTTCAGACTTTTGCACTATGACTTCAAACCCTGGCATCAGTGAATTCTACCTATTCCAGCAGAAGTTTTGGTCAGCGCAGCAGTATATGGGAGGATGTACCAGTGCAATTTATGGTTCTCAGTGGTGATGGCACAGTGCCTGTATCTATCTGGTTCAGGGTCAAATGTGGTCAGAACATGTTCGATCTCCTTCAGAAGACAAGGAGTATCCCACAGCCACCTTAATGTCATCCACTCTGGCATCTGCTGCAGCATCTGGTGGTGGCTGGTGTTGGAGACATTACAGTGGATGTGTTGGGAAGCCCGTCTGGCTCAGGATGAGAATTTTTCTCTCCTGTGTGCTGCACAGCACTGGGTGATCTGGAAGTCCTTCCTGCTCTGACCTTTTGGAAGTTGGAATGCTTGGGACATGGCTGTCATTGAAAAAACAGCATTTCCTGCTTAAAACTTTGTGAGGCATATTTTTATTTTAATTGTGTGCTTATAACCACTGGTTAAAAATGGAGTATTTCTAACTATTAGCTTAGACCATTGTATTTTAGTATAAAAACCCACCCTTTGTTTCTCACTGATACTCTTTTGCAGAATGTAGTTATGTGGGGATAGTGTCGACTAGTAATTATTTACTTGGTCAGACTGGTTAGTTTACCCTCAAACTATGCATTTTATTTTAGCAGTGGCATCTTAAATAGTTATTTAGAGAAGAGCTGCAGAAGATAGAAACTTCACAGAGGAGGAGAAGGAAAAAAATCCAAATTAAAAAAAAAAAAACAAACCACCACACACAAGTTGGAAGGGCTTAGAATAAATTATTGCATGTCATTCTGTGGGAAAATCTTCCCGTACGGATGCTGTGTTGTTCACAATGTGAGTGCCAGATCCACTCAGCTCTGCTTTGCACTTCTGTCACCCTTATCACTCATGAGACAATCCTCTTCTACTGTAAGTGCTACCCCCAGCGGCATGTATTCGTTTCTAGGACTCACATGCTTATGCTGAAGTCAGGCACCCAAGAGGCACGGGATGAATTGACAGTATAGGCAGATGCTTTCAGCAAAGGAACCAGGATGTTAAAAGAGCTTTAGCATGGTTATTGTTTTGCCAGGCAAATCCATGTACTTGTCATCAAGGTGTTCAGGAGTATTTCAGACTCGTCGTACAAGCTGGATACAAGAGCTGTAATCAAGAGTTACATCATTTGGTGAGACAAGACCTTGAGGAATACAGCAAAGGGAAATGTGCATAATTAGAACAGTTCAGTTACAAGGGAAAGGGGCTTTGATAGTGTTGGAAATGCAGCTGAAACATGCAGCCTCCATTGCCCTGTCATCAGGCATTAGGTCGTAGATGTCAATGGGCCAGGGGGATCTCAGATCCAGTGAAGGAATGTGGGGTTCCCTCTTTCAACCTTTCCGACCCTCAGAAAAACATCTAAGGTAATCATCTGATGAGCCACACGGTCTCCTTCTCCATTTGTGGACAAACACCAAACCAGAGATTAAAAAAAGAGCCACTAACTAAAAAAAAAGTACATTTAAAAAGCAGTTTGTTTTGATAGCTTTTCTCAGAAAAGAATGCTGAGAAATAGGAGCATGACCAATTCCTCTGCCACCTCAAAATTCCTGTAAAGGAAGAGGCTGACATGAAGAGGGGCCAGACATTGTGACAGGGAACATGTCATAGGTTGTCAAACGCCTTGGGGCCAATGCACTTCCCATGGTGATTTCCACACTAACAAAGTTGCCAAAATCCTTCCTAGAAATTTTACTTGGGGGAATAAAAAAAAAACAACCAACTTTAGTGACACCCGTTCTAAGTATGCAACATCTAGCCTGCTTTATTTAGATTTTTCACAAAATATTTATCACTGCCATAGTGATATCTGTCCTAAAAAAAGAGACGATGTTTCAAAGCAATTTGACCTTCTCTAGACCCTATCCAGAGACATCTCTATTCTTACACGTGTATTATTGGCAAATGTTTTGAATTTTTGAGTTTGTAGAGGAAAATGTTCAACATCTCAGGGATTCTTGAGCCATGGGAGACTGCTTTCCACCCACCACTGAGTAGGTTACCAGACAATACTTAATGTTTAGGTATCAAATAAGTTGTAACTATCCATGGATGTGCAGTGAATTAATTGCATTGCTCCTCTTTGCTTTATTCTGTTTATCAGAAAGCAAAGCTTGCTGGTGGTGCAGTGTGTCAGTGGGGCACTTCCAAGGAGCACCACTCAGGGAGCACTTGAGGAAGGATTTCAGCACTGATGCTCTTCCAAGACATCAGCACCAACTGGCATCACTGGCATTCAGTTTTTGGGTATGACTATGGCTGGAATCCTCCCTCTCTCGAAGCAATCACTGCAGCAGGACACTGCAGGTGAGTTCTTCTGAAATGACCTGGTATCATGATGATATAAAACTCAAGGTTAGACCTTTTTTTCCTTGAGGCTGGCTGAGCCCTTCTGGATGCTGTGGAACGCCAGCAGTGCTATGAATATCAGGAATGCTAATAATGGGGTCCCATTTCTAACTTGGGAACAAAGGTTTCATTGCGTGCACATAACTTCCACGGGCAAGCATTCCTCTTGTCTTGCTGGATGCGGGGTGTGGCTCTGCGTGAATAACCCCAGTCCTTTAAAAGAGTACTGGAAGACAGTCAAAGAATTGTTTCTTTGCCAATAACCGTAGTGTGGGGAGGCACCAGGCTCAGGTTTTAATCCTGCAAATGATTCCAGTGCAGGGAAGGAGGTAAATATAGAGTGCAATCTGAGATCTTGGTCTTGGGTTTGGAGGTCTGTTTACTGGGGGTTTTATTGCTGTGCTATTGGGTTTTTTTTTTTAATTAATTTTTTTAGTAGTTGAATTAATTTATCCTAATTTTCTCTGGACAATTAATAGTGTTGCTTGTTACTAATTGACTCCAGGGTGTTTAATATGTTTAAGCCAATAGCAGAGGTCAGAGGAGCGGTATCTAAAGACTGCATGGAGAGCATCTGCATATTTGATCTTGTTTGCATCAGATTCCTGGCTCTCACTGTCTTAGGGATACCCAAGAGGGTCACAGTTGTCATAAGCATGTCTTAAGTGGGTGCTTCAGAATTGTCCTGGGATGGTATTGAGCCAATCCAGCAGCTTCCTCGCGTGAAGTATGCGCAGCGGAAGAGGGAGCAAGGGAGGAGGAATGCGTGGCATTCCCCTCCGTCTCTCTGGCACAATTGTCCTGGTGGTCCTGTTTCAGCTGGTGGAATCCAGAGCAGCCCCGTGGCTGTGCTAGGGCACGTGAAGCTCCTTTTTCTGTCCCTTATATGGCACAGGATCGCAGCACGACTGGCAGGGTGGGTTTGTAGCTCCTTTTCCTCTTTGCTCAGCCACAACGAGCCCAAACGTGATGTGTTTAGGAATCTGGCCCAACATTTCCAAATTCCATGCAAATATGGTAATAATAGCTAAACTGACATTTGCTTTCATTTCTTTATAGTATGTCTTTAATATGATTACTACCCTTAACATTTAAAGGAACTTTGACAGTTATGTAATCCCTTCAACATTTAAGTACAACAGGAATTTATTATTAAGTGCAGTGGCTGGAAATGGAGCACTTTTTTCATTCACACTATAAACAGTTATGTTGGATTAGTAATCCTGCTTGTCAGAGTTGTTCACTGTTTGATATTAATCAGTAGGTTTATGAAAGGTGCAATAGAAGGCAGAAATGAGCAGTGACGAAGTTGTAAACCTTGGTTCCATAAAATCAGACTCTATGTATTGCTCAGGTTCACAACATTTCTTGCAGTGACCTCAGACTGAGGAGAAAGGAAGTGCTGCATTATGGTAGTGCTGCCTCTGACTGTCTTTTGGTAAACATTTATCTAGTTTCTTGCTATATAAATGCAATAGCTGGTAGTGATGAAAGCCAAGACTTTGAGAACATTTTTGGGTTGTTTTGTAAAGAGTGTGTATTTCAGATTGTTGTGTAGATTGAACATGATACAACCTAGCAAAACGCTTAATGATCAAATATTACATGACAAAATGAATACCGTCTCCTTTTGGTGCTTATCCACTATTAAAATCATGTGCAAATCACTTCACCTGAATATTTCTACCTAATTTGTGGGTTGTTATCTTTGAGCTACATAATTAATTTCTGTATCTTGCAAACACTGTTGCACTGCAGGTTTGTTGTTGATTTTTTTTCCTTTTCTTTTTGAACACTTCTGAGTCTCTGGTACATATTCATGCAGCATCAGGTCCTGTGTTTGGAAATGTCATCCTGTGAGATCTTTAGATGATCAAAGTGACAATGACACCATTGTAATGCAACATGTCTTCAAACAGTGCATAATAAATTACTGTGATTGGTTAATGAACAACATGCATGATTAATGAAACAAAATATAGACATATAATAAAGGTTTTCTTGTAAATGTCAGTCATCTTCCTTATTCAAATGTTTCTGGATATGTCCCTTATATACCTTGCAGAACAGTTGACACATTTATGAATGTAGTGAAATTAAGATACAATATATAACCTTTCACCCAGAAGTGAAATTAAACTTGAATAGCATATTTGACAGGTTTCAATGCCTAGGTTTGTTTCAAGTTAACTTTTCCCCCTTATTTCAGAAATCTTGCTTATTACAGCTTTGTTTTGGCATTGATAAAAAAGAAGTCTTCATTGAATAACATTGGACTTTGTTAAACTATGTATATCTTTCACTGATCACTTTTAAAGCAACGTGGCATTAGCTTTTTAAATTCTTGGGGCTAAATTTAAGATTTGCTTGTGGTAGGATCAAAAGTGTCAAAAATCTGCATCACTGCCTCATTATCAATCACTGGGATATTTTGGGAGAAGCAGTTTGATTTGCATTGTCGGACCTCCTACCTAGCATCACAGAAGGCTGTGCATCAATAAAATTAACTTTTGTCACTCAAACTAAATTGGGCTGAGGCGCCCCTGCCAGAACAGCTCATGTGCATGCAAGGAGCGCGACTGATCCCGGAAACGCTCGAACCTTGTTTGGGAAGGCAGAATAAAATAATTAATCCCCTTTTGGGTGTTGTCCCAGAGCTTTCTTTATGTCTCAAAAGAAATCCAACAGGAAGGTGATAGATCCCTCTCACACAGAGCCAGAAAAATGAAAGGTCTGGATCCAACCAGCACAGCGATGGGCTGGACCAGATCTGGCCTGCTCCATCCCGGTGTGCAGAGCCCTGCCCAGCTGTGCCTCACCTGTGGAAGCCTTGGAGTTGTGATTTACGGTGCAGCCGCCCTTTGCTCAGCTCCCTGTTGCTCTGGAGGAAGTTGCTGCAGCTCTTTGCAGAGCAGAGCATACCTCTCATCTCCTGCCAGCTCTGCAGAGCAGAGCAGTTCCCGACGGCAGGATCACCACCCTCGTCGCCTCCTCCGTCGTTCGCCAAGCGGGAGACGCTGCTCTTCCAACATCTGGAGGTCTGGTCTGCAGCGTGGGGTGCCTGGGGTTCACACGCTCGCCTTCTCCATGGATCTAGTTCCAGCCATGCTGGGAGCCTTTCCCAGTAAAGCCCAGCATGGCTGGCTGTCCTTGCTGCCAGCGGGCCACGGCAGCAAGGCAATAAAAAGACAAAAAAGTCACAGCCTTCTGCAACATCTATTATTTTTTGCTGGAGGTTGTAAGAGCCAGAGTGGAGGGAGGTGAATGTGTCCTGCCTGGCTGCATCCTGCCTCGCAGCCAACCCACGCAGGAGACAGAGTTGACTTTCCTTGGGCCTTTTGGCAGAGGAAACAATTCTGTCAAGCCTTACCCATTGTGAAACACTTTGTGTGGTTTTAAGATAAAAGTGAGTGTACATTCATAGGCATCAGTTTCTAAACAACAGATCGTCATTCAATTACTGCTTTTTTCACCCCTCCTCTCCCAAAATTCTTTCAGGTGCCCAGCATTATGCTGTAATTATACATGTTATCAACTGCTGAAGATACATCCATAGTACATCCAGTCCTCCCTCCTCCTGTGAATCCATCCCTAGCCCACTGATATGGTCCTCATCCATGTTTACTGATACATTTTATTATTTGAATTCGTGATGAAGAATGGTACTTTCCTGTGTTTCTGGGGTTTTGGTTGGTTTTTTTGGGATTTAATTGTCTCATAACTGCAGTTTGCCCCAGGAACTGAAGAAACTAGAGATTTTTATCCCCTCAGGAAAAAGGTAACAATTTTTTGGAGAGACTGCAAAAAGGCAGGATTAGGGGATTTCAGAAAATGTAAACCTTTTCCTTTTTGTGTTGTACAGGCCTTTCCCAAGATGTCATTCCTAAGGAAAACAGGCTACTGTAGTGTAGATGGATGAAAAGTTTAAATTTGAGTTTGAACAAAGTCAGTACATGTACACTTTTCGTCATTTAAATAATTGTTTCAGTATTGTCTGTGAAACAAATACTTAGACTTTGATCTACTTTTAAAGCCAGATAGTTCTTGAAAATTTTCATGAGTATTTTCCCCATTTCCTGAGCAAAGGAAATGATTTTTCAAAGCCTAAGTCACCCTTTTTTATCTCAGAGGAAATAATGTTATTTTAGTGTACCTGGTAAGGCCAACTGAAATATTAAGAAATCTCAAATGCTCACTTTTGTGCAAAGATTTCTAAAAGGGTAAATCAAAACAGGATAAAATAATTTCTTTTAAATCCTTAAGCAAATGAAATGTACAGATTGGCACTGTCTTTTCAATAATATTCTTCAAATTCTAATTAACAAGTAAACCAGGCCACATGCAAATTGAAATGAAATTTTATTAAATTTTATCAAATTAATGGTATGGGACATGAAAGGAAATAATCTTAAAAATATCAGCAGAACACTTACTGGTAATAATGCTAATTGACTTCTCTTTGCTCTACACTACTGTGGGAGCTTGGACAAATCAGTCAGAAAAAAAGAGATTGAATTGCACTCTGTGCTGGGTGAGAAATAACTTCAAGAGGTTGAACTATTTCATGGCAAGATCCGAGCCAAAATATTAAGAATGGAAACATTTAGTAAACCAGCTTTCACCTTTTCAATGTCTATAACAATAAAGCTCCAGTTTGACATTACCAAATAATTTGCATTTTTTCCAAACTTTTTAAAATTTAAAATTGCTTGTTAAATTAATTGCAGGAAGAAAAATAGGATTCTCTATTTTAAAAAACTGTTCACCTGTGACATGTATGGTCCTGGTGTAGGTCATTTTGACTAAACATGGGATGAGCTCTGCTAGTGTTTGGAACCAAGTTCCAAAATGAAGTAGTGGCACCACTTGGAAACAGATTTTACAACTGAAAGTAAATAAACTGCTAAAAATCTAATCCAGAAGACAAAATTAATTAGTATGAGGGCAATCTATTAAAGCATCCATAAAAATGGAGAAACTACTACTTGTTTGAAGCAAACAGTCCCTTCCTTTCCCTTCACTGTTAACCCTTCAAAATAGAAGGTAATTTCTAATACTTGCATGCTATATTTTTCATTAAATTTATTAATTTTTAACTGACTCTAGGCAGTCTCTCTGTTGAAAGGCATTTGTAACACCACCTTATTTCTTTCTACTTTTTTCTAGGTTAAGAGTATCCATAGGTATCCACTCAGGGCACATTTATTCAACGGTTAGAAGGTACACCAAACTGTTGTCTAGTGTAGACTTTATTTTAGGAGCAAACATAAACACGAAGAAACTATAATCCTGGTGTAATGTAGGAATCTAATTAAGACTAATGAGGCAACATTAAATTTAATGTATGATGCATTTTATATGCCTTACCATTAGAGCTGCAGCAAGCTGTTCGTCAGAGCGTCGAACTTTGGTGAATAAGCCCCTCAAGGCATTGTTAAACAATCAGGGCTCAGGCCTTCTCCTGCCCATTAGGTTGTGTTGGGCTTGGAAAAATCTAGATATAAATGGAAATTTGGGTGGGGGGGAAGAAAAAGGAGGGAGGCCTCAAGAAGTTTTGCCCATCTTTGAACCGCTCAGCAAGCTGATAAAAAGGGAAGATAAATGGATGGCTGCATGTGACACCCTCGAGGAGGTACCAGGCTGGGACAGAAGGGAGGAGGGCCAAGAATAATGTGTGAACTGCTGTTTGAGAGGCACCTATAGCAACAGGAGTGGGAAAAGGCTGGGATTTAAGTGACACAGTTTATCAAGAAGAATTGGGAATGGTGATCATTGCTTAACAGCTAATTAACACTGCAGTTTATTATTTTCTTATTTTTTAATTATTATTACATTCAGGAAGTTCAGTAAGTCCTTATATGTATTTAACTGTACAGATAAACAAGAAGTATAGCTCCAGATATAGATTTCACTCTCCAGAATCCTTCCCCCCTGTAGAAATTGAAGACCCCTCCAATAATACAAACAAAACTTTTAACAATGGTTTATCACATAATTCTTCATAGAGTCTAAGTCCCCGTTACTGGAGGGATTTAAGACTTGTTGATGTGGCACTTGGGGACATGGGTTAGTGTTGGGCTGGGCAGTGATGGGCTAACAGTTCAACTTAACGATCTCAGAGGGCTTTCCCAACCAAAATGATTTTGTATTTTCCTTAACATGCAGGGAACTATACAGGATACAATGAAGGTAAAGATGAGTTTGAATGAAGAATGGTGCTGAGGAATGGGGAGATTTTTGGAGGAACATGTAATGAGTTGACTTCATGGGTTTGCAGTATGAACTGATACTACGGTGATGGGTCGGAAGTGCAGCCTGAGCTGCAGCTTGGACAAGTTCATAGGCTCTGGTGTTAACTGGTGTCTGCCAGCTGCTGTGAGACTGGGCCAGCCATGGGAAGAAGGTGAGGTAAGGAGGATTTAGTTGGTGGGGAGAGGGGATGGGGAGGGCCAGTGTCAAAGTGCACTTCAACCCTGCCTCTCCAAAAGCTGAGTTTCAGCCTACTACATCCTGGAAATTCATTCCAGTTTATATTATTGCATGTGTTAGTGATGGCTTGAGTGTTTGAGACTTTGAAGTATTTCATCCACACATGAAATTGGAATTTTTTTCTTTTTTTTCTTTTTCTTTTTTTTTCCTGTGGAATATAGCCATAGAAACCTGTAGTCTGTGCTGGAAAATAAATGTCTGGGAATGTTCCTCGGTGACTAACTTGTTACAAGACGTTATTGTAAGTGCAAGCATCACGTTATACTTTCAACAACAAACAAATGTCATGTGCTGGGCTGGAATTAGAGATTCAGCAGTGAGGCTGGTCTGAGGAAAAAGAAGGAATGTCAGGATGACTGGCAGGGGTGCTTTAGGAAAATTGCAAAAGTACCTATTGCACAGGTTTGGGCTGGAGGAGTGAGTTATTACTTGCAGGAACATCAGAGAGCACAAGAAAGCTCAGCTGGGGGCAGAAAAGAAAACAATGCTGCCAGAGGGGCTTCAGGGCGGTGGGAAGGAGCGACGTGTTCACAAGTGTTTGGGGATTGACCTCACTCAGCTGCTATGGAAGTGTGGGTGGGGGGCACGACTTCAAGGCAAGCAGATGTAGGCTGATGCTGAGAGTTTTTACAGTCCCCTGGTGTGTGGGGGACATGCTGGGACCACCCCATCGTACCTGACCCGGCTACCCGAGAGATGGAGAGAAAAGCACATGCAAGGGGGGTGGTTTTCCCACCACAACCTTCTCTGCTCTTTCCCTTCCTGAAGGGAATGCCCGTGTGCCTCTACCTGTATAAATTTGAGTGAGGTTTGTGCTGTTCTGTCTGTTCCTGGCTCAGTGCTGACCTGAAGGTAGATGAAGAATGAATTCAAAGAGGGAGATGTGAAGGTTTATGGAAGCAGACAACTCCTGTGACCCCTCCATTCCTCTTCCCCTTGTGTTCTGGGCTTGTCTATCCATAGGAAAAAAAAAAAAAGCAGCAAACCACAGAAAGTGCAAATTTATTGCTAAGGGAGTTATTAATTCATTTTCATTTTATTTTTCCTTCTCCAACATCCTTCTAATTTAATTAATATGAATTCCTGATTTTTTTTGTGATTGAGCTAGAAGTAGGCACACTTTCCAAAGGTACAGATAATATTTTTTCCCTTTAGGGTTTTGTATTTTCATTGTCTGTGTCACACTCTGCTCAGCTTTTGCCAGCTGGGTACTCTCTTCCTGTGTTTGGATCCTATGGATCACAGTTCTGGGATGTCCTCCCAGCTTGGCCTCACTGATCTGGCCTCCAGGGAAGCCTGTGCCCCACTGGGGTTTGTAACACGTGGGTTTAAACACATATTGCAACCAAATCAGGGCTGAGACATTTGCAAGGCTCCTTAAATCCCACCACTTGGTGTTTAACCCAGTTCTGGGGAAAATGTGATAGATAAGCCTACCTGCCTTTCCTAGTTGTGTATGAGTGTTGTTTGGATTTAGGTCAAATTCCTTGAATGAGATAAACATCCTTTTTATCTTGGCATCCTGTTGCAAATGGCTTTTCCTTTAGGAATGGATTCTCACCCTCCTCTGCAGCCAACTTCCTTCTGCTTTCCCACTGAAACAACCATGGTATTACCATAGCTTGAGATTTCTGTCTGGGATGTTAGGACAAACAAGGATGGCATAAACTTTGGGAAGTGTTTGGTCTGCCAGAAAACCACCAGATGAGCTCCAAATAGGATTCATAAATTGTGCAGGGATCTGGTGGTTGTCAGAAGTCCTTAGTTCTATTTACTGCCAACGTGGCCACAATGCAGTGGGAACTGCTAACTTTCCTGGTGCAGTGTTTTTCCTGCTGGGGTGTGGGATGTGTTCTCAAAATCCATCTGGCCATTACTTATTTCCCCATCACAACAAGCTGTCAAGGTGTTTTTTACATAACCAGCTTTCTGATAGAAGAAAAGAGGTGATTCCTGCCCAAAACTGTTACAGGGCTTCCTCCATCCCTGCCTCTTTGGCTGTGCTCAGCTCCTGCAGGCGCTGAGCTGGCTCAGGGAAGGGTTAGTCCGTGTCTGCTCCCTTGAACCTCTTCCCTCTGTAGGGAGCCTCTTTTAAACTGTAAATCACCAGCGATGATCTGGGAGAGACTGATCCTCCTCACCTCTTCAATAGGTAAATTGCCCTTTTAGAAGAGTGATCCATGCTCCTGTCCTCATTTTTCATATCTCACTTTAAGAAAAGCAGAAAAGAAGAAAAAATAATCTTCCAGGGACTTTGACTTCAGCAAAGGCACTTTAGAGTCTTTTTCTAATGTCATTCTAAAGTTAAAAAACAATTTGACTTCAAGGGAGATACAGCCCAATTTTTTAAAAACTTAATAGGATTAGTCATGGGAACTATTTTTAGCAAAAGTTCAACTTTATCCATGTATTTTAATGTGGGAAAAGTGTGTCCTTTTCCCTCTGCTAATGTTTGATGTATTCCAGCCCTCCTGTGAGTGTGTTTGAGTATCTTAGGGGCTCTGGAGTGGAGGAGAACTTCCTCTCGGATTCTCTCTGTTTTCTTTCGTGAAAATGACATTCCTAAGCTGTTTCACTTTCTGACAGGAAATGGAGCCTTGCCAAAAATGATTAAAGTCCAAGAAAGCATAACAGTTCCAAAGCTGCAGCAGTTCTTTAGGAGTCCCGAGTTTGACATTGTGTCAAACAAATGTGAAATATTGTTTAATAAATTTGAATAATACAGGGAAAGGGAAAAATGGTTCTTGGCTTATAATGCTGGTGCTCTTTATTAAGTCTGTAAAGGCCTGCCTAGCTCTAATAAATTGAAATATATACATAAATATACTTGTGCATGGATAACAGTTTAATATTGTAATATATAATGAACGGCCCACAGGCACCCCCCACATACAGACATTGATTTATTCGTGCTATGGCCATATATATATATATATATATATATATATATTGATATGTATGTGTAGACTCCCTCACAAGTTTGTATATATTTATACACGGAATTACCATTCGCAGGCTACTCCTGTGCCTGCTTCATGTAAGAAATATCATAAGTATTATTTATAAGGTGTGACGTGACGTTATGACTTTATAAAAATACTAATCTAATGCTAGATAAAATACAATTGTTAACAGTTTCTCAATGGTTTTTAATTCTGTGTTCGTTTAAAGGAATTATTTTGAGGCCTTTGCTTATGCCAAATGACACCTTATCATGTAATTCCAGCCTTACTAGAGGGGCTGTGCTGAGGCTCAGGGAAGCAGTGGGAATTCTATGGCACCCAAGAGCCTGGCTCTGCCACCTCTTCCCATTTAACAACTCTCTCTGCCAGGAGGGCTTCCAGCCACTGAGTTTGACAGTTTTCAGTATTAGGGTATTAACGCAACAGCTCTATCAAAATGAGTCAGACTTCTAAGAAATTCCTGTGCCGTCAAACACAAGTGTGAAAAAGTCCTGCCAGGCTCCAGTAGTCCTAAGGTTACTTCTCAGAATCCACAAACACCCTCCAGCATTTGTAAGTCGGCTTCCAATTTTATTTTGGATTTTGGTTGTACTGTGTTCACAAAAACCACATTTTTACGTTGCTCTCTGGCCACAGGACCAGGCATTTACTTTTTTCTTTTTCTTCTTGATTTTAACATAAAATATGGATTACATCATCACCAGATTTCAGGACCTCTGAATTTTAAAATTAGTCTAATGACTTAAGGCTCAATAAAATTGGGACAGTTGTCAACTTTTCTAGAAAACATGAGAAGTTGCTTTGTTGGTTCTTGCAAGAAAACTTCACTTGTTTCCCCACTGTCAAATGCATTACTCCTCCACCAAAATATATCAAATATTCAGGAACTCATAAAAAAATAAATATGTTCTCCTGACATGGAGAACATATTTATGTTTGTTGAAGGCAAAACATTAAGTGAGGTGCGTTTCAAAGCAAATCTGTGGGAAAGGTTTCTATTTTTCATCCTTTGTATGGAACTGCCATGCTATTTGATTAAAAGGAGTCCTCTTTAATAGTTTTTCTAATGGCATTTGAGATTTCAGGTCGGTGAAGTTGAGCCAGGACTGTTGGTGCCGTCATTCAATGAGGACAGCGATTCGCGGCTACTTTTCAGACGAGCTAAATTGATCAGACAAGTCAGTCAATGTCATTGAACACTATTTGTCACTTCATAAGCAGCTACAATCTGCTGCTCTATAAATGCAGAAGGACCGTCGAATAAATCACATCAACCAGTGGGAGTAGATAGTATCCCTTCATCCATAATTGGAGCGGTCCTCTCCTGTCACATTCGCTCATTCCCCGCGATTCCGGCGCGGATTGACACTGACAAAGAAAGAGCAGCCGCTGTCAGAGGAGCTGGAGTCTGTCTGCTGCTCTGCTCTCCCCACTAATAGATATCTATCATAATATTGTATTAACATCACAAAAAATCAGACTTATAGCTCCGCTATCTGGGTGTATCGATGACATATTGTAGGGGTTTCTCCTGGGTTGTGGCGAAGGCTGATTGATGCAAAAGGAAAGCTCCTGATTAAAACCACTTACCAAATCCATCAGCTGCAGGAATATTTGCTGGTGTGTCTGCTGCTGATTTCACAGAGAAAAATATGATTAAAAAATAAATAAAATAACAAAGATGTGATTTGTTGTAAACAGACCTTCTAGAAATGTGTTAATTGTTATGTGGTGGTGCAGGGATATGTTGTGGAATTATTCCTATGAAGTGGTTTTATGGTTATGTAGTTACCAAAAAAATTAAGGAAATGGAACACCTTGAAAAAATATTATTGTCTGTTTAGGAAAAAAAACCACAAACCCCCAAAACTTCTGTCTCATATCTGGTTTAGCAAATATGTATTTTCTAAGTGAACAAATAAAATCAGAAGACACTATTTATTACAAAGAACTTTTTTCCTGGAGAAATGCTGGATGGTTTCTACCAGGAATATGTTAGATTAATCAGCTCTCTCAGTCCTGGAGAGAAATCACAGTGGAATACCCAAACTGCTGTGTAGTCACATGTAAATCTCTCTGACAACCTGGAGGCACGGATCATTTGTTCAGTGTTTGGTTCCAACAACAAGCTTGTGAGGAAAATACCTTGTTTGCTTATAAAACGATTGTAGCTGAATACATAATTGCAGAGAACAGAGCACTGGGATCCCAGGTCTCCAAGATGAGGATCTGGGTCCTTTCTCTTTATTTTGGGGGGAGAAAAAGCCTTAAGTCAGTTTGCCTGTGTGTAAACAAAGCTTCACATTGCATATCTTGTGGGAAAGTAGTGAAATTCTTTCTTTTTAAAGGTGCTCAGTGTAAATGTCATGTTCCTGGCTGGAGTCTTTGCTGGACCCAAAGGCAAAGCGTAATATCAAATGTTTGCTACAATTTTCAGTCTAGGACATCTTTTGACCCGTGTGCACAGATGATGAACAATTTCTCCTGTCTGGGTTGGCTTCTTTGCCTCTTGGTGCAGAAGTTGTCCTGAAAGCATGCCAGGGAGCTAAGTCATAGGTAAGCAGTAGAAATTCTTTTATCTATGAAAGACGCAATTCTGTTAATATTCACATAAATTCCACTAGAAGTACAGTTCAAAAGAAAACTCAAGCCAGTAGATCATAAAAGTGTTCACCATTAAATACAAGACTTTGAATTGTTTTTAGGTTAAAAGAATAGAGATTTTACACTCAAAACCAAAATGTGAAAAAAATCCACATTCATTGGAGAACTGAGCAGCATCCAGAGGGGCAGCTTACACAGGAGCGCATTCATTGTCAACATCTGATACTGAAAAGGTCAATAGTTAATTAAATAATCCATCACCTTAGGATAGAGAGCCGTCCTCACTTCTGACAATCAATGGCAGAAATATTAAAAGGTCAGAAAATGAGTTACTATATATTGTGTTTTCTTACTGTGTGTTATAAAGATGTGGCTTGTGTTGAATGGTGTGGGCATGAAGACAGGTGGGAAGAAATATTATCTGTTGCCCAAATATTTTCTTAGATGCTCTTTTACCAGGCTTCTTTATGTGTGGGCTTCTGAATCGATGGACCTCAAAGATGTAGTAAACTTTTACAATGACAATTTAAGACTGCATCCAGAATTTATAACATGCTTTCTTTAATTATCAGTGTGTTTTCAGGAGCATTTTTCTCCTGTGCTGCTGGAGGTTGTACTGGGTTAAACTGGGTGAGCATGCTGATATTCAGGTTTTGTTGAGCTATGGGGTAGAATTACTTTGGGACCCCAAAAAACAGTTTTTGGGTGATTATTTCCTGGATCTGATGAGTATAGCAGGGTAAACAAAGTCCACTCAATGACTCCTGATTGTGTCATTCTGCAAGGGCGTGGTGTGTACCCGGTTCCAGGGTTATCCTCATGAATAATTGCATTACTTATTATAAGGCAATGTTTTTGAACAATGAGTGTTTATAAATAGTTTAAATTAATTATAATAATGGTGTTGCCATAAATATTTTTTGCTTTTTCTGGTCATTGTTTGCAAAAATCTTTCCCTCCCTGGCTGTGGGGCTATTCCTGCGTTGCGTTTGTCAGATGATGAGTGTGGGTGACTTGGTGCATTTTTCCATTCCTTTCTCAGGGTCAGCTGAAGTTGTCTTGTTTTCTGGATGGAAACTGGGTTTTCCATATGAAGGAAAACAAGTGACTGATGTTTCTGTGCCCAGCACAGCTGGAAAGGGCTCCTTTGAGTGACACCCTTCTCACCCTCTCCAACAGCCCCTTTATGCTGGGATCCACCAAACTAAAGGAAGGCCTACAGATACACCAGAACAGGGATGTGCTTCCCTCTTTTCCCACAGTGCAGGAACAATGTGTATTTATTAATCCTCCCCCTGTTTCTAAATTTTCTTAATTTTACTATCCTGGTACGTAGCTTTTACGCTGAGTGTAAAAGTCACAGTACTGAATTCTGGCAAGCGTTATATGATTATTTTATCTCTCGGTATAAAGAGTTTTGAAAGACTTGTATGAGAGGCAATATAAAAATAAATTGAATTGAACTACGGCTTCACCTCTCCACTTTTTTAGTGCAGAAACCTTTAGAGCAAAAACTGCAATATAAGGACAAAGGAGGAGATTAAGACTGTGTCATGAAAGAGGTGATGCTGGGTGACAGGTCCGACCCTGCCTGAGCAGTTTGGTGGGTTTGCAGTCAGCTGTGCATTAATTAGATTTTAAGCATGTTCACAACTGGCTTTTCCCTGTTTGTATTTTTAGTGGGAAGGTTATTTTAAGCCATGAGAAAGGTATTAGGTATTATCTACTGTGGTGCATTTATATAAACAAAGGTCTACCTGATGGCTGTGCAAACATCTGTTCTGTTCTTACCCAACATTGCACGGTTCATTAACACTTACCCTGTTGGCCTCTGAAAGGCCAGTTCTGGAAGCACATAATCTTACTTACAGATCCACTGTTGCAATAATTTGACTTTTAAAAGAAAATATTCTTAGCTTGAGGGTAATGAGGGGGCATTTTACTGATTTTTGTTTGTTTGTTTAGTGTGTGTGAGTCCCACAGTAAAAATATGATTTTATGTTTTACAATGCCACCTCAATAAATTACATTAATAAATGACTCCTGGTCCATGAGAAGTGCTGTATTTTGACAATATCAGCCAACCTTACCATTTGTTTAAGCAGGAAAAGTGGGGAGCCAAAATAAAGCTGTTACAGAAGAAATCTCAAGAATGTTTATGAAACTTTGCTCTAGCTACATTTATTAGGAGTAGAAGAGTAGTCTTAATTTGTCATGCAGAATTCCAGGGGAGTGAGTAATTTCCAGAGCTTCTCTAAATGCCAGGACTTAATATTTTTCTGCAGCAATTTGTTTGTAAACATGGACTAAACTGAATAGGTTGCAATGTGACAAAAAGGTATCTAGGATTTGTCATCTTCTGCTAACAGCTGTTGGGTTTATTTTATAGCATCTCATGGGGTTTTTTGGATAAATGCTCTGCTGATGGCAAGCAAAAGCACCCTGAGGATCTCCAGTGGTGGGCACGCACAAAGTTTAACTGCAATAAGCTGTTTGTCAGGGATTTGCTCTCCAATGGATCTGCTCCCCCGGGTCGCAGCAATTCCCACCAGGGTGTCCATGTGTCACCTTCAGAGAAACCCACACTAAACAGGAGGCAAACTCCAGGCAAGATGGTAATCTCCCTTCTGGCAGGGAGAATTTTATGATGTGAAGAAGGGAATCACAGCTTCCTAAGGAGGATTTTTAAGGGAATGGAGCACATTAATTTTACTTGCCAGTTTCCCTGGTGCTGCAGGAACCCAGGATATATTTTTTTTTTGCCACCCTCAGCTCTCTTTCTTATCTTGTGACATACTGTAGTTGTGGACTTTGGTCTTTTATTTGGTAGTCTGAGGGAACATCTCTGTTTGTGGTGCACCTGCAGAGCTGGGTTCATGGTTGGACTCAGTGACCTTAGAGGTGACCCAGGGAGCAGTGGAGACTGAGCTGATGATGAGGGCCTCAAATCAACCACGTTTGTTTTTTGGGGCTGCCCTTGGACTGAGTGTGTCCCATGGACTGATTCCCTGGCACTGATGGACTGCTTTGGGTTTGCCCTTGGTGTGCACCAGCATTTTAGAGCCATTCCAAGGGCACCCAGCAAGTGGCTTCCAGACACCTCTTTGCAGTGAGATGGGCAACAGGGACTGGGAGATGTCTTTCAGAAATTCAATCTTGAATAATGAGAAAATTCCTGCAGAAACACACCGCCGAAAGTTACACAATGCTTTGTGACCTTCCCTTACATAGCACGAGGAGCTGTGTTCTCAAAACTCTTCAGTATTAGGTGTTTCTAGCTTGTTTAAAATTATTCCCATGCCTTCACTCAGTCTTTGTGCAGGAGGCAGGTGAATGTCTCCATAGGTGCCATCCCCAGGCTGAATGTGAGCACAGCAGAAACCTCAGTAAACTTATGGAAACCACATTTTAGGCACATTATTACCTCGGGAGGGAGATGAGCCTGCCTGCACTAAACATGTGCTTTCTTGAATCCTTTCAGAGGTTTTTCATATTTGAGTAACGTGGCCGTGACTGAACCAGCACATCAGTTCTCATGGTCCCCTGCTCCCCAGATCGATTACACCCTGTCACACCAGCGCAGCAGAAGTCATCGTCTGAGGGAAAACCCACTCGTTTCTCACTGCATTCCCAGCCCCTTCAGAACCTCTGCCAGCACATCTTAGCTCTGATAACATTTTAAGATACTGCTCTGCTGAAATGAAAGCCTTGCTTGCAAGGCCACGCTGTCTGAAGTTCTCCCATCCCTCATTTAAATCTGGCGTAATTAGCCCAACTACAGACTTTGTTGTTGTACATGCTGAAGTATAATGGCTGCTATTATAGCAGCTTGCAGCAGCAAAGATATATGATTTTGAACGATATGTCAAGGAAAAATAAACATGTTTCATTTCTTCATTAGATAATGTTTATTTATAGCACAATATATATCTACCTCCACTGTACCATTAAAGTTTTGACTGCCTTTTAACTATAAAATTTGATATTGTTGTGGCAGCTGCACTACTCAAATGATTGCTATAGTACAGCTGTTATCAAAGAGTAAGATTTATAGCTGCTCTACATGGTGTAAAGATATGTACATATTTACTTTGTGTTTTACTACTTGTGTCCTATATTTTAATGACACAAGGTGAGATGAAATAGTGAAATAATAAACTCTTTTTGCTGCCACAAAAGCAAATGGCACAATTTGTTTAAAGTTTGGTGTTAAATTATCTATTGTGCCATGATAATTTTTTTTTCTCTCTGCTATTTTGGTTTATTTAAATATATTTTACATGTTGGTAGCAGTCTTAGGGGCTTATTTTTTTGCTGTTTTTACTTTTCAGAGAAGTGCTCTGGAACTGGAGTGAGAACGACATGCTTGATGAAACATGTCAAGCTACATTATATTGTAGGTAAGGATCAATATTTTAACCCTTGGCTAGATTGCTAGAGCACAGTGAGCAGCAGCTTCCCTCATTGGTGCTTTTCTAGGAAAGTTAGATGAACGTGTAAATAGGGCACCAATTTCCACTTTTATGAAGCTGCTGTCCCACATGACCCTATTGCAGCAAGTCCCTGAGCAATACACCACGTAAGAAAAGAGGCTCAGAAATTCTCTTGGTAAAGGAATGGGTGAGAAAGTCTGTCCAGCTCATGGCCAGATCCTGACCATCAGCACAAATCATTTATAGCCAGTGTTGAGCTCTCCCTCCCAAACCCAAGGCTGGTTTCCATGAGATTCAAATTTTCTAACCACAGCATTTGCAGAGTAGGCACCTTTGGCTGCTGTTTTGATTTTTTTAGTGACCAATATCTTTTTACATATCTTTATTTTTCTTTCCACTGGTTGGATCTCACTCAATTGCCTAATGAAAAGGGCCTGTAAGCAGAATTGGGTTATTTCATGAAGGCTGAGGTTCTTCAGCACAAATGTGACATACATAGAGTGCAGTGGATAGTCCTGTGTATAAGAGGAGAATATTAAATTCAAATGTTCTCTGAAACTCCAAAACTAGAAGGAAATAAAAGGAGAAATCAAGCGACAGAGGAAAGGTGAGTCACTTTACATTCTTATTTAATTTTAATGACCTGTTTTGTGCACCTTTATTTGGTTGATGTTAAGTCCAGTCCTGTCTGTATGAAATTCAATTACATTGCATTTTTTTGAGTGGGGAAGAAGGGACATTGGTTTGCCCTTAAGATAATCTATAAGACAGTATTCCTCACTCTAGTCTGTGTTGAGGCAGTCATGTACTTGTGTTTCCTACCAAACTCTTTTATGTACTAAATCTATTGCATTTATCTTTTTATTGCAAATTTTCTTTTTTTGAAACAGGAAAACACAAACTACAGCAACTTACTTATCTGCTCTCTGCTGAAATCACTTCTGCCTGTTGCCTTGAACATTTCCTATGCCTGTAGTAGGTACTTTTACCTCTCCACCATATTTTTAATATATCTGAATGAAATTAAGAGTGTTTGAGATTCCTCCAGCTGGAAGAGCCAAGCACCAGACAATTCAGTGTCCACAGTTCCTTGCTGAAGATGGAGACTGCATATCATGGAATGTCAGGATTCTGCCAGGTTCTAACGCATGGTACCACCTCTTTTGATTTGGTAGGGAAAGCAACTCCCCATGTTTTATTGATTTTTAGCATCTGTACCTTTTTTTGCTACTGCATACACTTCGAAAGCCATGTAAAAATGTAGTGAAAACAGGCTTTCTCCTGAGGTCTCCTTTCCTTCCTGGATTTTCTCATGTCATAAATCCAAGAACAGACTTCTGTCTTGATATTTTGGTATTTCTATTTTTTTTTTTTTTCTGACACACACCAAAAAGTCTATGTCAAATTAAAACAGAAAAAAAAAAAAAAGAAAAATGAGAACTTCATGTCTTGTAAAAGATTTGACTCTAGGTTTGAGAAAAGCTCCATACTTCTTATTATTTTACTCAGCCATCCCTACCATGAGATTACTTTGCCTTAGGGTGATGGCTTGCAGGATTTACTCAAGCATTACTTCTTATCAAAACTTTGACCAGCAACTTGGTGATGACTGGGGTCCCCAAGCACAGATTTTGCAGGGAACTTACAGGCTCAGTTAAAATCCAAATTACTGCTAATTAGGCAAACAAGCTACCAATAAAGCAGATATGGCAAGTGAGCTGACATCAGGTAAAGCAGAAGTGATAATTAATAACCCAACAAATTGGACGGGTCATGGGCTCAGCTCTGCCCGATCAATAGCTGCTGTCTGTGTGCATTTTGGCTGAAGCTGCACCCAGAAAAAAGAACATTTGTGTGAAAACCACTCTGCCCAGTCAGACAGATGTGCTACACCACATCTGTCCTACCACTCCCAGCAGCTTTTTGCAGAGGTAGGGTTCTCCCAGTGCAGGGGCCAGATCCATAGGTATAGAGACCAGTATTTTGGATTAATTCACCTTAAATGAGCTTAGTATTAGTTTTCAGTCCTTTCACTGCTTTTTTCTCTAAAACCCTGCCAGATATTACTGAAGATCAGATTTTGCAATTGCAGAGTAACCACATCCTAATCCTGGGTTTTCCTGCTAATCAGAAACAATTTTTCTCTTGTCGGTTGTGTTCACTTAATTCCTTTTGTCTTAACTCTTTCACTACACTTAACAGAAGATAGATGCCTAAAATTTTCACCTCTGCTCATAAGGGGAGCTTTTACACTGACCAGACACCAACAGTAACTTTAATATTATGTTACAAAAATATTCTTTGAGCATCTTAAGCACATGATTCTTAAAGGTTCAGGAAACAGGAATGAAAACCAGTAGCTCTGCTATAAAGACCTCTGCATCGTCTGTTGAGTCCATTTTCCTTATTTAAAGTAGACAGAAAAAGAAAAAAAAGAGAACCATAAAGAAGATAGAAAATAAGTAGCTGAAAAACCCACTGAAATAACACACCCACTAAAATAATGAAGTCATAAACACAAGGAAAATTTGTGTTAAGGCTACAAAAATACTTTACCTCAGTTCCCTTGGGGCTTGTCTTTACAAGACACATGGCCCTTTTCACTTTATGAGAAGAATCCAAGACACTCAGCTGTATTTCCAAGGCTGGGCAATACTTAAAAAAATACTGTAAGACTGCTATGTCTGGTCTGACCCAGGATCCTGCTTGAAAAAGCTTTACAAATATGCTGGAGCAGAGGTTTGACTTGAAGTATATCTGCCATCAGCTGATGGTGCACCCTGGCCCATTAGCTGATTAATTATAGAGCTGATTCCTTAATGAGGGACCATCATCTCAGAGCACTCCTTTTAAAACTCAAATGTTGAGTATCTCAACTGGGTTACTCTTTCTTTGTGGATGAACAAAAGCAAAACTCATAGTGCAATAATTTGTTTGTCCTTCGTCAGGCACCGTGTCATGGTTTTGTGCTTCACAAATATGTTCCTAACAGGGACAGTTTCGGGTTGGAGAGGACCTTAAAGATCATCTAAAATATAATCTCCCTCTTTCTCTCTACCATCTCTTTGCTTCTGCATATTTTCTAAGGGAAACAAGTCTACCTCTTGCTCCCACACACTGATGAGGTGATGCAGAAGTATTTGCAGAACTAACACTGACTCTGGTTTGCATCCACTGGAGCTGTAGTGCTACAGTCTTAGTAGCTCTCTCTTTGCTATATTTACACCATGGCTGTCTCCTAGTCTTAGAAGTCATTCCCAGTGTCACACAAAATTATAATTTCCTGTGATTGGAGTCAATAAAATTATTTATGTAAGTACGGCTGATTATGAAAAGCAATTGTATATTTTAGTGCTTATGGCCATATTTTGACCAGAAGTAATTTGACACTTCAGCCAAGTGCCAGAGTTTCAGCAGGGTCTGTAACTCAGTGACTTTGATTTGAAATCTTGTGGCCAGGTTTTTGTTGTGCTGAACACCCAAAGAGATCTGAGCTGTGTGCTGGGGAGGGAAGGGAGGCCTTGGGGAAATCCTTCTCTGCTGGGGTGATTCCTCCCCAGGCTCCAGCCCTGCAGTGAGTGAGAGCCACGAGCAGCTCTGTCCTTCAGCGATGACTGCACATGTGGGTGTCACAAAGCAGAGTTTGGCATGTTTTTAGGGAAGTTTCCTCTTTCTTCATGTGTCACGTTAGGCAGGGTTGCAGCATTATCTGATAAAACGAATCTCAGCATCTCTTTGAAGAGAATGCTTCTGTGAGAGGGTTTTTGCAGATGCATAAAGCTGGACTTGTGTTTGAAACCACAAAGAGGGGGCTGGACACAGCTGTAGAGGTGACACAGAACTGATTTCACAAGGCCTCCCTGTCCCCCTCTGTGTGACAGTGCTGCACCAACAACATCCCTGTCCTCCTTCCCACTGAAAAGGTTTCACCTCTTCATGACCTCGTGGCAGGAAAGAACCTTTCTGAATAATATTCACTACGGCAATGGTTCTCCTCAGAGATTCAAAATTAAAATTATCTTGCCTTTTTAATCACCTTTTAACAACGCAGCAAAGCCATTACTAAGTTGAACTGAAATTATTTTCTTATGATCTTATAAAAGAGGAGAAAAGTGTTCATATTGTGTTTGGACACACTTACTTTAGTGACAGTATTGAATATATACTATTATGGAAAGACATTTATAATCTCTTAAATTCACCCTTTCTCTATCTGATCTGGCATTTGCTGCCTCTGTACTGGTGACCATATGTGTGTGCTACAGATCAGTGTGCATGTGTTGTGTGGAAGGAGGAAGAGGGCTGACCAACTAAATCCATCAGAAACAAATATCATACAGCACCAATCTGCTGCAACTCTTTTCTCAGTGTCCAGAAACCCTCCTTTCCATCAGGGCCTCTCATTTTGCTGCATTTTTCCAGAGCTCTGTTTTAAAACTTTTATTGTGTTTTATACATATGTATAACTATATTCTAAAATTTTAACATTTAAGTTTTTCACTACATGATATTATATATTTTAATTAAATTATATACTTCTAATTTTAGTGTTATAAATTAATTTTGGAAAGCTTTTTAATGGCTTTAGTTTAAATGTAGTGTTTTCTTGGGAGTTAGAATTTGTTAGTATAGAAAGCCTAAAATTGTTAGCATCTGCAACTCTAACACTTTTCCACCCTGAAAGAGGGGCGGATGTAACAAGAAATGCATTTTTTCAAGGCTGGTTTGGGAAATATTTTGGGGGTTGAGTTAAATTTTCTGTAAAGTTTCTCTTTGTTCTATTTTTGGTTTTATTTGTTTAGCTGTTTTTTTTTTTTGTTTTGTTTGTTTGTTTGTGGGTTCTGTTTTGTTCTGATTTTCTTCCATAGGTGAAACAGGACAGGAATTCTGCCCCAGACATGGGAAATGTCCTTTCCAAGCACATAAGGAAGTCTGTTTTGCAGCAGCAGGTAAGATGATCCATGGCTTGACACTGCAGAGGGTTATCCAGTATCACACGGGTCAAGGGGTTGTGTGTCCAACTTGTAAAACTTCTCATCTGCTTCTTCTGCACTGGAGGGAGAGGCAACATTGCCCCTTCTACCCTGTAAGATTTCTGCTAGAGATTTAAAATATGCAACTTCTCTACTCCTGCAGCAAAGTCCAGTGCAAATCCTGTCTCAGAGATGTTTTCTGCAAAATATAAATGAGTAAAAAAACCTGTTGTAAGTGAAAGTCCCTTCCTAACACACAGCATTGGCTGCATTTTCTTTACTGTTTCACTTTGGTAATTCTGTCTGAAGTGGCCACTCGAGCTAATGCATAAAACCCCCAAGAAATCACATTTGTGTCAGTTTTCCGACTTGCTGTTCAGTGGTCTACAGCTTTTCCATAGCACCTGGAGATAATTTAAGATGTTGGTCCTTTTCAGTAGGTGCAGGAAGTGTGTGTCAGTTGTCAGCATCTGTTGCTCTGTTATGTACAAATGCCTAATTTCTGGGCATATAAAATTCCCAGCAGTTTTTTTAGGTGAGACACAGGTGTAATTGTGAAATCATTAAGACTGGGAAAGACCTTTAAGACCCTTAAGTCTGGTAATCAACCCAGCACCACCACCATGTTATCCACTAAACCACTTCCCCTAGTGCGATATCCACATTATTTTCAAAAACTCCAAGGATGGTGATTCCATCCCTCCCCTGGGACGCCTGTTCCAATACTTTTCAACCATTCCCATGAAAAACATTTTCTTAATACCTAACCTAAACTTCACCTGGTGCAATTTGAGGCAGTTTTGTCCTGCCCCTTGTTATCTTGGAAAGGAAACTGAGCCCACCTCACCAAAATCTCCATTGATAGAATTGTAGAGAGTTATAAATGTTCCTGAGCTTCCTTTTTTGCAGCTCAGATAACCCCAGCTCCCACAGCCACTCCTCAGACTTGTGTTCTAGACCCAACCCTCATGTCTTAACATGGAACAAATGGGAATTATATACTTTTCCATAATAGCTGTCATTTATTAAAAAGCACACAATTTTCTAAATATTTCACATGATTTCTCATTCCAAATCTACTATTAATCAGCGAGATGGAATTCAAAAGAATCAGTTTCCTGTTTTTGCTGGGGTGATTTATTGTTCCTGGTCATGTGAGTTGCAGGGAATATGTAAACTGGAATTTGAAGCAAGCATGGCATAATACATTTCAGGATACACCTTGACAGAGGCATTAATTCACTGCAGGTTCACTCCACATGGAATCTCTGTATTTTTATGACATGTACAGTTGGTTGTAATGCCATACTGGGTATCATGTATAACATCAAAGAGCTAAGTAAGTATAAAGGTTTGTTGTATTTCTTCAGTTCATGTCAACAAAATCCTTTTCAACCTTGGATACTTCTTGCTTAAAATCTTTAGCTCGTCTTGCACTTTTATTTGCAGCATTTCTGTCCAAAAATAATATTTGCAACAGGAAAATGGAATGACTAGGATATCTTCTTTTTTGTTGTTTTTGTTACAGTCCTAAGTTATTTAACCCTTAGGTGTCCTTGGAAAGCAGACAAAAGTCTACCAAATAAAGTTAAGTTCTTGGAGCTCATCAGCTTGCTTTCCACGCTGTCATTAAATTGTTTTCTTAAATTGGGCTGCTTCCCAAATGAAATTTTCCTCTACTGAGATAACGTCCCACAGCAGATTTTCTGAAGCCCTCAGAGATTATTGCTGGGCCAGGATTGCAGCTTTGCTGGGTGAACCAGCAGAGGGGTTTTTGTGGACGGGACCAAGCAAGGCAGAGAAAATCCAGGTGTGACCTGGGAGCTGTGGAAGTGCTTTCACACAGTACATGAACCCAGGGTGACAGATCATCCTGAGGAAGAGGGATTGCTCTCAGTGACATCCTCTGAGCAACAACATGGGTAAAATCATACCATTATAGAGTGGTTTGGGTTGGAAGGGAGCTTAAAGCTTATCTTGTTCCAATCCCTGTGTGGGCAGGGACACCTTCCACCAGATCAGGCTGCTCCAAGCCCTGTCCCACCTGGCCTTGGTAGTCTGAGGATCTGAATCCTTTAGGAAAGCTGCCTAAGTAAAGGAGTCTGGATGGGAAATCCCTACTGAAGCTGGTGTTTGCTGAGCTGAGGTGTACATTTATGTGTGGACAGGCCTGGAGCAAACCTCTGTATTCTCTGCTTCCTTTGGAGGTGACCCTGAAATTCCCCAGACAGGGGAATGATCAGGCTGCCCTCCCCAAAGGAAGACAAAGGGAATGATTGTCCAACCTTTGCCCGTGCTGATGAGTAGTTACCATTAGCTGGCAAAATGTGTCAGGAGCTGGAAGAGATTTTGTTTGACCAAATAGTTTAAAATAGTGGTTGGAATTGAAACCAGCTGCTGCAGATACTGGCCTTTGCAGTAATGTAATTCCAACAATCTTTACACTTTCTATATTGCTGCTTTTAGCAAGGCAAATGACATTCAGAAATTTATTTTTGTACAGTGGATCTGAAAAGTGCCCATTTCTGAGGTGGACAGATGCCAGTGGGGACATCACGTATCGTGTGACATATTTCAGCTCGAGGCTCAGAAATGTCACAGGATCCACAGAATCCTTGAAGAACAGAGAGGACCTGAGCTTCTGATGTGTCACTCAAAGGAGAGGTTGTACATGACACATAGGTTGCTTTATACCACTCTGTAACTTGGTGTGCTTATGCAAAGAAGTGCATGTGGGATCGATGGCATATGGTATATTAAGAAAGAATAACACCAGATTTTTAAAAAATGTATTCACCCATTAAATGGTGTAAATTAAAGTAAGCTGTCAAAATGACAGCACAATAATGCCATCTTTGCAATAGCACATACTGCAGCACAGTTAAATCATATCACTTTTGGGGAAGAATTACAGATGAGATCCAAGAAAAAATTGCTTTTGAAATGCAATTCTTTGTTAGTTAAGAATCATCATTGCTAGCCAGGATCCCCTATAAACACATAAAGCACAGAGTCACCGTAATAAATCATGATAATTTATATCACAGCTAATTCTGGGGAAGTAGCATCAGGGGTTATACTTCAGATACACTTCATATTACTCAAACTGTAATTATTTTCATTAAAATATAAAATTGCTTACAGCCAAGTTACTTGAAACACACAGCATTGCACGTTTAACCATGTACACAACAGGGCCACAAGAGTTCAAAATAAGTAAAGTCAAGTGTTAAATAACAGCACTTATACTTTTTAATTGCATATCTTTGCAGACACAATCAATGCACTTTTAATATTCCTTTTAGTGAAACGTTGGACTGGCTTTTTCAATCATCGTCACGTTGATTAAAAGTCAATGTCAAAATAAACTTGAGAAAATACTGTTAGGTGCTTGTAAGCACAGCCTCTCTAATGGTTTGTGCATGTCAAGAGGGCAAATTTGATTCCAGGAGGAGAAAGGGAAATACTTCGTTTGTGAGAAGGCAAGCAGTGGAAGGCTGAAGAGTTTGAACGTTTTCAAGTGTAATAATTTATAACACCACTCGCTCTCTAGTGCCTTTCTCTAACAATCTCAATGGGTTCTACAAACAGTAATTAATTACAGCCTCCAACACCTCTGAGAGGTAAATACAGGCAGTGTGAGGTGCTCTTCATCCATCCGTGGAGCAGAGCAACTCTACAAATCTCTGGAATATACAGAGGCTGCAGGAGACCTTTCCTCTTGGGAAGAGATATCTATTTACCTATACCTTAGATATATCTATCTTCATTAAACTGAGTCAGAAAATGAGTAATAAAATGCATCCTAAAGCCTGGGATTTTTTTCCTGAAAGATCATCCCCCATTCTCGGGAAAGGATGGGTTTTTACTGCAGGGGGAAACAAAGCTGAGAGCTAAAAATGTCATCACCTGTTTGCTTCAAAAGTTAGGTGACAATGTGAATGATGCACAGAATTCCAGAAAAAGAAAGGAAAGTTTTCATGGCTGCAAATGGACCTTGAAGTCAGTGTGAGTATACAGAACTTGTCTCTACTCCCAGTTTTCAACAATTTCATTAGAAAATAATTGTATAACTCTCGTGGTGAACATTTCTTGATGCAGGTCTTGTCCATTTCTGCAGACACCATCAATATCCTGAAAATCTGTGGCACAGCTGAACCTTTTGTGTCTGTAAGAAAACTGTATTCAGACTGGATGAAAGGCCCAGGCAGGTTGACCAAGAACTCTTCTCTTGGAGGAATTGCTTGGCAATTACAGGTGAGTTTTGAACCCGAGTCTGCCTCCTACATTTTGTGGTACTTCTGGTGTCTTTGACGTATTGAACCTCTAATTTTCATTTATGCTGAACCATCTCCATCTTTTCTAAGTCAGGCAGTAGTGAGTTCTCAGTTTGCTCGATATCAAAATTCTCATTTCTCCTGAAGTGGAACAGTCCAAGTTACTCCTACGACTGAAAAAAAAAAAAAAAATTGGAGGAGCTGGTTTTCTCAGTCTTTACTGCATATTCTCACAAACTGGGGAGCACTAGGAGTGCTGGAATTAAGGAACTAAGACACAGAGATTAGAGCTAAATCTCAGCACTAAACTTTTTGACGTCTAACTGATGTCAGCAAAACTGTTTTTCCCAGCTTTCCCATGCCTGTTGTGCAATGTTACAGGGAGCTGAGGATGACATTCAGCAGCCTTAGAAATTTCAGAGGAAGAGTGACCATTAGCAAAGAAAGATCATGACAACTCTCTGATGTTATGGATTAAGATGTTTTTATGGAAGTGAAACATTTATATAAATTCAGCAGTGAGAGAAGGGATTTGAACTCTGGCATTAAGGCAGGGCAGTTGGTTGCCATCACTGTTTCCTGACTGTGTGGCAGTGAGCTTGAGCTGGAGAAATCTCCTGTGCCATGTCCCAGAAGGGAAAATCCAGGCTGGTGGTCCTGTATCCAATGCCCCTGGTGCTGTCTCAATGAAAAGCAAACTTGTGGAGAGTGCAAACATCTTTGTGTAGGAATGATACTTTCCTAGGAAAAGTCTCCAGGTAAATCTAAATAATAAAAATGTGAATACTCTCACAATGCTGAACGGATTTCCCAACAACAGCATCTCTAGACAGAGCAAAGAAGACCTGCACCTCATGTGTGGACATTCTCTGTCCACATTTGATTTTAAGCATGTTTTTCTCTATTTAGATTATATATTATGAAGAAATTAAGTGGTGAGGCCTTGGAAAAAATTGTTCAGAGGAGCTGTGGCTGCCCCTGGATCCCCAAAAGTACCCAAGGCCAGGCTGGATAGAGCTTGGAGCAGCCTGGGATAGTGGAAATTGTGCCTGCCCATGGCAGGGAGTGGAATTGGATGATTTTTAAGGTCCCTTCCAACCCAAACCATTCTATAATTCTATGACTTGTCCTGTCACTTATATGTAAACAAAAAGTGCATTATTTCATCCCTTCCACCATTTTTTAATTTTAGAACCTTCACAATGAGAGACTAAAATAGAAGAAAACAGGTAAAGTAGTGGAAAGAAGTAGAATTATTTCATGTTGTATGAGATACCAGTAATCTCCCCAGGAATATAACTTTTTTTAGTTCAAGTTGACATTTAAATTGCATTTTGTGCTGGAAAGAAAAGTCAGTGGGAGAAGGAGGATATCAAATGAAATAGTGGCACATGTGGTGAGTCACATTTGCTATTATTTTGTAAGTATTATAAAAATATATCTGATTTTATTGGAATTGACAGAAAATTATTAAAAATTTGAGATAAAGTTTTCCTTTGGTAAACTGTGCCTTACAGATGGCACATCAGAGAAAATTCTCTTCTTGTTAAGAAATCAAAACAGTTCAGGGAACACGGCAGCATCAGGATAATAATAGTTGACAGGTACAGTGGCTGTGAACAAACACCCATATCATGGTATCTGAGATACCATATTTTCCCCACTAAAATTAAACCATGATCTCTCTTTGACAATGCTCTGTTAATTATATGCCAGCATGTGCTTCGGTTTGGCTTAATACTGCTTTAATTCCCTGACTAGCAGGACTTTTTGGAGTTCACCATCAGGGATGTTTGGTCAGAAATCTCTTTCCATTCCTCAAATCTATCCCACTGCTGAGGGTATGCTGGGCACAGATAGGAGAACCAAATCCAACATAACCCTGTAGTAACTCGGTAGTTACACTGATTCTTGACCCATGTGTTTGTGTTGAGCTGTGCAATTTTCACTGCATCTAAACTCAAATTATGTTCTATGCCTATGTGGCAATGGATGAGGTGGATTAAACATTTTTTTAAATTGTATGGGTTAAGACAGAAGTATTTTTATGATGACAATTTGCTATTTCAGAATGAAATCAAACTGATAGTAAAATTGACAAAGTCCTAACATAAAATACTGACAAAAAAGGGTTATCAGTGTATGGTTACATTTGTCAAACCCCTTGATAAATTGGTGTTTAAAGCAATAACATCTACAATTTATATTACAATATATTGCATTTTTAGGCACAGTAGAGAATTAGACAAAATATCATGTGTCAATGAGTGCCACTTCAAGTAAGGCAATTAATTACTTCAAGCAAGGTAATTAATTCTATAGTAAATAAATCCGTGGTATTAGACAATTTCAAAGTTAATACACTGTTTTTCTCTCCACATAAGTCCTGAATTATACAGGAGTCTGTTCTCCTGCTGACTCCCAGGGTCCCCACCTCCCACAGGTGTTTTTAGGGGAAATAACTCCCTAGTTTTGGTTTGATCCAAAAATATGTATCCGTATTATAGAGACTACCTGATTCATTCAGGCAAAGATTCTGCATCCTGATGGAATCAGCAACTAAGGGTTAGGACTTGGATGTTACTTTTAGGTTTTCCAGTAATGCCAAAACTGCCATGGCTTTCAGCACAAAACAGTCATTCCAAAAAAAAAAAAAAAAAAAAAAAGAAAATAAAAAGGAGTGCTCTTCTACCCCCTCTTCTCCTTCTCTTGCCATGCCATTACAGGGGAAACCTGCATTCATTCTGCACAGCAGAGATAATTACAGTCTGATAGTCTTAATGAATGAGTTTATATAGAAATGTTATCACTGTGACAGTCGAGAACAGGCTGAAGCACATGTGTGGCGAGGAGACCAAAAGCTGTGCTTGAATATATATGAGAGCACGAGCAGCACCAAGCTTAATTCTCCTTAAACTCCTTAAATCGTAGCCTGGGATGCACAGGAAGCCTTGCAGTTGCTCTCTGCTTCCAAATTGTGAGGGGGAAATGAAATTAGGATAGATAAAAGTAAACATAAAAGATATGTATCTGTGCTGGCATGCAGGGTCAGTGAAATAATTCAAATACTGGGCATGGGCTCAGCACATTCAGAAGGTAAAACATCAAAACTGGGGAGAAACAGGAAAGGGAGAAATGATGCAGCAGGAGGAAAACAGAAATACTGAATAAACCCTGAAGCTTTTCAGAATTACTACTTCCAGTGAGGAGGAGTGTCATGAGAGCATGGGAAAAAAAAGGCCTGCAGAGCCCTATTTTTGGTGGTGCTGATCACCACTGTGTTATCTCTCAGAGTTGCCTCCTTGCAGAGCTCCCACAAGATTTCACTCATCCTTTTATGCCACATGCAGGGCTCCAGAGCAACCAAAGGTGTCGGGGCACTGCCACCCCCGGCAGGAGAAATGGTTGAGGCACCATCAACCCTTCTCAGCCACTTCTTCTCTAAAATCATCCTTCAACCTTAGAAAACAAGATGTCATGAATGAAAAAAACCACCAGAGTATGTTGTCTGAGTGGCCCAGATATAATTGTTATCTTTACCAGTGACAATGTTTCTTCAGTGAAGTTGTCTCCATTACTGTGAAAATGACACCAGAGAAATCAGTTTTTCTCACTGATTTATGAATCAGGCATTAGTGATCAAGTGGAAAGAAGGTGCCAGACCCAAATATATTCCAGGCAACGAGATTCTTTCCACTGACTGGAGTGAATTTTGGATCAAACATTTGGAAGTATGGGCTGAAACACAGCACAATATAGAGGAGAAATGTCAAGTTTGATTGCTGCTGGAAGCATAAGAAAGCAGTGCTGCTGATCCAGAGGCTGAGAAGATTAGCATGGAGTTGACAAGCTACCCTGGCTTGGGGAGTCCACTGGAAGTTTCTTCTTGTGGCATTCCCCAGATCCCAATCTCCTCTGTTGCTCTGCCTCTGTAGAACCTGGAAATTTCTAAAAGGAAAAAACATTATTGTGGCCTTCTGCAGCAAATGTAAAGTAAGGGAAACTGAAAAATAGAAAGGAGAGGGAAAATCCAAGGAAAAGCAGCTCCAATCACCCTTTTCCTAGCCACCTGTGGTATCTCCATGCTCCAGAGCAGGGCTTATGTAGATCAGAGATGGACCAAATCCAGTTAGGTTTGCTAAAGCCCAAATAAAACGGGATAAGGATCTGACTCACCACTTCCTCTGGTTTTTGAAAAGCCTAAGCTGCATGGCCATGGCTTTTCAAATCCAATCCAACCCCTCCTTCCCACCCGGTGCCTGCTCCGCCGCGCGTTCCGAAGCGAGCTGTTCTCATGACTCACGGGGACAGTTGACCACCATTCTCAACTGTGTTCCTTCTTACACATTTGGTACAAAGAAGGCAAAAAAAAAAAGAGATCCATATTCCAGTTTTATGGAGACACAAGCACATACACAGCAATGCTTGATCTGAAGCCAGCTAATGGAGAGGATATGTTGAAACCACCAGGCATATTGTTATGAGGAGAACAATAGATATTGGCAACATTGTTTGATCCGTGTGCCAAGGGTAAAATTAAAGCCGTATGTTCACCCCACCAGACACAGATTGTGGATGGATGTTTACGTAAACAAAGGGTTTGTTAAACTGTGTTATCATTTTCTTCCTTTGGCTTTCCAACTTCTAGGCCAGGTACATCAATAAACTCTTTTCTGGAAGAGGCTGGAAGAACCACATCAAGAGCAACAGTTACACGAAACCTTGGTCGATTACCATGTGGATATATAATAATGTCTTTTCTTCCCTTAACCTCTTAGAATAGCAGCAATCAGAGCCAACTCCTTTATTCTTGCAGGGAAAACTCTTCTATAAAGATCCTAGAGATTTTTCAAGAGAGCTAGGGGATCAGATCAAGAATAAGCTGTAGCAAAAATCTTCCTGTTTCTTACCTGTGCTACCCAGCATCCCAACCCAGCGTGGCTTGTGGCGTTGTTAAAGCAATTGGTAGAAAATGAATCTGGAAAATTTCCCGGAGTGTACAGCTGCCCTTTTAACTTACACCTCACCAACCCACCCCAAGTCAAGGAACCGACATGTGGTGCGCGCTCCTCCGGGAGCCGCGGCAGCACAAATACAGCTGTGCAGATCTGGCACACGGGGTTTTTGATTTCATATTTGCTTGCTGGCCAGGCAGCAGTGAGCTTTCAGGGAAGAATTACCCACTGCTGGCTTGTATGGAAAGAATAAGAATACAGAGCAAAATAAAGGAAAAAAATCTTTCAATGGTTTATCAAGCATTGTTGTCCAAAGCTCCCAGTTGGAACATGTTACAAGTTGCTTGTGCATTACTGAGCTGTGTACACAGAGCTCTTTTGGGCTGGTCTTCATGGAATTTTATAAAGATTCCTGATAAATCTTGGTGCATTGAAAATCTCTCACTTTTTTAACTTTGGTTGTCTATCTATAAAATTACCAAAATTTCTCGATTTAAGAAATTACAGGGGAAGCCTGATGTATTTGCTTTTTTCATTATTTTAAAAGTTTTTTAAGAGTGGCTGCTATATTTTAATAACTTTATTAATTTATAATTAATTTAAAAAGGAGTAAAAACTGTAATAAGGCTCTTGCCATCTGGTTCAGAGCATGAGTCTGGGACTATACACTACATCGACACAAAAATTCCCGATTGCTATAAACCAGACTTAGATATTTAAAAATGCCCATATCTTTGATTTCTCTGTGGAAAATACCCAAGTGAAAGAAACTTTATTAAAAAACTTGTAGCGACAAATTTTCTCCCTTTCTGCCTGATATCAGCAGCTGCTCTGCTTTAGAAAATGCATACAGCAATTTTCAGGGTTATCTCTGTATTTCTGGCTGGCACCGACACTTTTGGCAGAGATTACTTGCAAGGAAGAGTCTGCTACATCTTATAGGTCCTACTTTGAAAACAGGCAGTCACTGCAAAGATATATCATCTTCATTCTACTCTGGCAGTTAGCAGGAGGACTGATCACTAAACTGGTCTAATTCAGCTCTTCTCAATCACTTGCAGAGATGAGAAAGTTGTTGGAGAGATATCACCTGGAGGCTCTGGGATTTTCTTCTGAAGTCATTCTGAATTAGCTGCTAATGGGGAGCTTTCTTTGATAGCTCTTTTATAATTAAATGCAGCTGGATGGAAATCAACCACAAAGGGAACTCAAGTTTATTTATCATTACTTCTGACTTTGTTAGCAGATGTTTTCCGAGTACCGTGGTAGCTTGTTTAATTTGTCTCCGTGTAATGTGAAGCAGGTAAACTTTGATTAATAAACTGACAAGTACATTCCTTAATTTATTTTAGAAGTTTCCATCTAGGTCTGTTCTAGCACATGTGCCAAATCCCAAAAGGAAGAAAATAACTGTTTGTGTTTGATTTTTACTGTTATTTCTAAGTCTAAGGCCAGATGAAAACGTGCTTGTTGGTAACACAGCCTTCACCTTTAATGGACACAACCACCAGCAAACTTCTGCCATGTGTGAAAACTGCACGTCACTTTTCCCACTGGGTTGTTCCGTGTTAATTTATGAACAAGAATTCACCTTGGTTTACAGGTTGTTTATTTTTCTATTAATTCCATTGGAAATGCTCTCTATTTTTGGGCTTAGTATGTGGCACCCTCACTAATTGTGGTGGATGACTGCATGCCCTCAGTCGTGCATGTGTAATTTATATTTGATGTTGTCAGTAAACAGTTATCTTAGAAAAAATGCTTAAATGCAAGTATAAACAACTCAGCTTGAATGCTTAAATGCATATTTTCCGAAGTAAGATATCTATATGTGAAATTCAAAATCCTGGCCGGACCCTTTTTGCTGAGCAGATTTGAGTGTCCAGTGCTTTAACTGAATTATTTGAAAATCCTGCAGTGTTCCAAGCAACATTTAAAATTAAATAGATGGTCCACTTCCTGCAAAGTGTTTCAGATTAACATCTTGGGGATAGTTACTAAAACTGCATAGGAAATACATATGCAGCAGTTGGTTCCCATACATAAGATGAACAGCTTCTTTCTTATCTTCCTTTCTCTACTGCATGTTTTTCTTCTTTCTCTCTCTCATTTATCTGCTTCTAATCTGCAAGAAAATTATTTCTGCCTCTGTCTAGCCTGATCTGCTACATTACAGAGCTGACCCTACCTCAATTTGTAGCATTTATTCACTGTTCTTTTTTTTACCTTTTTTTTTTTTTTTTTCATTTTTTAATCTGCCCTTTCTAACAGCGAGGACTCGGACATCTGCTTCCCATCACGGTGTGAAGTGTGAAGCATCAGGTTTTTGTAGCTGTCCCACTATTAAGTGAAGGCTGCCCTCCTCACCCTGGCCCGTGTCAAGGCCACTTCCCTGGGCTCTGCACACCTGATCTGGGCACTGCTCATTGCTGGCTGGGGTTGTGGAAATGAGAGGTTTAGAAATGGAAGGATTGAGGGGAAAATCAGCATTGGCTTCACAGACACAGGAGTGCCAGGGGGTTGGGCAAAGCTCATGTTCTGGTGAGATAAAATTGCAGTACCTCAACCCAGATACCAGTTTGTGCTGTCACTCCTGCTGGATATTTCTAGTCTTCAGAGAGAACCAGGATATTTTCTGAATATTTGGTGTCTTTCTCAGTTTTTGGTACTTAAAACTCTACAGGTTTAACTTTACAATGGTTCTTTGTACTTGTTATAAACAGCCTGTTTGTTGTTTCTTATCCTGCAGCTTTAGAAGTTGCTTTTCAATAATTGCTTTGTAATTATTTTTTAACTAGCATTAATGAGTCAGAAATAGAATTGACAATAATTCTTGCTTTTTAGAGCAAACATGTTGAAATGACCCTTCCACAAGAGAAAAAAAAAACCCTGTTACCTCACCTGTTACGTTTTCTTGTGAGATTTTTTGTGCTTCTGAGGACTATTGAGGCTCTTTGATAACAAATGAAATACAAATTGCAGCAAATTAATAGGAGAACCTTTTTGAAAGGACAATCAAATCTAATTCAGTGGACTTTGTCCTGATTTGTGGCTTTTTGGTGCAGTCATCTGTAAAACAGCACTACTTGTGTGCCTCCTGCCAACAAGGAGGGCCCAAAAGTCAAGAATTAATTGCTGGGTGACTCTGGTTTCAGGGATTTGGATACCTGAGCTAACAGCCCTGAAACCTGATCACTGGGACATTGGCATGTGAGGCTGTCTTGCTGCAATAGCAGGTTCTGTGGGCTTGAGCTAATATTTTAACTACAGGGAAATGTAGGATATGCAGAAGATGATGCGTAAAAAAAGGAAAAACCTTTATGAGTCCTCCTTTTTTAGAGCAGAACGAGGCATGAGATAGTAAATACTGGATATTTTACTCTGCCTTTACATTTCCAAGATGGGATAATGTTGTGAGCTCTCCTTGCAAACCCAGAGTTAAGGGATTAGCAGAACCACAAGGTTTCCTCTATATTCACTATCCAAGAAGCAGATTAAAAAAAGGATATACCATTTGATCAGCAGCTTCCTGCATATGGAAATCCTAGGTCACCTTGCTGTTCCTTGATGTCTAAAGCCTGCTCTTAGGTTTCTGCAAGGAAAATGTGAGTTTTGCTACAGTTTTAAGGACAAAGACAGTGGAATTTAACAGTGCTGGGATAAGCCAAGAAGTCGAGCACTGAGCCCACACAGCTCACCAGGGAGGGTCACCACAGCCTGGTCAGGTGGTGGCTGCTGAGATGGTTCTGTTTGCAACATTTTCACACATATTTATTCAATAAGGCTTTTGTTTTACTGAAACTGAGAAACACTATGCAGCATTATCCTGATTTTGAAGTGACAGTGCCAAGGGGACTTCAGTAAAGGATTTGAAGGGAATTGAATCTGAAAAGTAAAGCTTTGTGATTGCTTAGTTATTTTTTGAAGCTGTGCTTACATTTAAGATTTATGTACAGAAACAGGCTATATCAATAGTAGTGAAGTGGTTTCAGGCCAAGCCTTTTTCAAAGAAACTTATGAACAGAAGGTCATTTCGGAGTTCTTTCTTCTCTTGCAAAGAGACAAACGCAAATCCCACCTCGCTGTATTTGTATAATATATAATACATTATTATGCTGCTGCATTTTAGTAAGTGTTTGTACTTCCACAAAAATATCTAGAGCTTTATTCTTGATTACAATGCACTGCCAACTGCAAGTAAAAGCAGTTGTTATCCTCAGAGTTTCAGTGACCTATTAGGAAGATATAAATTGTGACAAGATTTTTTTTTTCCTCTCTGTAAACTTCTGAAGCCTCATCTTACGCCATCTAAACCCTTCTTAAAAATACATAACACAGAGACTTTTCTGAATCCTCTGATGATACTACGATATTGAATCATCTTTATATAATTATGCTGGCGAATATAAAGAATCATTGTTTTCAGTATCTTTCATAAAAGCTGTTTTGACCTTCAGATTAAAGGATCCATATGGATTTCCAAATGCAAAAGTTGGAGCTCCTGTTTTAAAAACAGGAGCTCCAGTTCGGCACGCAGACATCAGATGTGCTTCCACTTGAAAAAACGCAATTGTAGCAGCCTATATCTCGTCTGAATTTTTCTCCTGGGTAAACTCTTATAAATGAGTGCATCGTGCATAATGAGGATTGGAGGTTAGCTGCTTCCAGTGAATTCCTTTTCAAAGTGCAAGAAAGAAGCAGCAAGGAGGAGAAATCCATTGGTATTTGAGCTCTGTAGGATGAAGAGGTTTGCTGCTGGGGGAAGATCAAGAGGAGGCAGTAGGAATATTTTGGGCACTTCTGAAGGAGAGATGGAGACCATCTGGTAGAGAGGATGCTTAAAGGAAGAATGCCAGGACAGAGATAAAAGTAAAGGGAAAGGAAATAGTGACTGAGTAACATCAAAGAGCCAGGCTGACTATAGAGCAGAAATGAAGTAGTAGCAGTGACCCAGCATGGGCAAATCACGATACAAATGGTGACACTGGGCGATGGATCCATAGGACTCTGCGAAGGCTCAGGGGAAAAGATCAGTGTTTTAGTTTCAGGAAAGTCTCCAGGAAAGTGGTGTTGACATCTTTGGAAGGCTTATAATTTAAAACTGATGCAGTAAGCAGGGTTCCTGCTGTTTCAGAAATACTGTCCTGGAGTCTAATCCAGATACTGTCACTGTAGCAGAATTTCAAATGGAGAGATGCCAGGAAGAATGTTTCTCCCCTCTTCAGCATCAGCATCTTTTCATTTGAATGATGTGAAGGGTATTAGAAGTTTCCGTTGCATTGCCTCCTAAGGCTCATGTCCTGAAGCCATGGTTGGTGTGTGGTCCCTCCCTGTGCTGAGCTGGAGCTGATCTCTGAAAAGGGGAGATGCTGGTTTTGCTTTGCTTCTGCTGAAGCAGAATAGCTGTTGGCCAGCCCTTTTCTCTTGCCAAAGCCTGGAAAACCTTTCTGTCACTGGAATCCCATCCAGAGGGAAACTATGACAGTCCCCATGGTGTCTTTGGTAAAACAATACAGAGTAAAGTAAATCTGCTATTCCCTTGTGTCTTGGTCCTTCTTAGCATTGTTTCTCACCAGCCCTAAAGGCAGGGAGTCAAGGCAGGTGATAAATATAATTATAAAGGTTGTGCTCCTGTCTCTCTCCACCTTCTTCTTCTCATCTGCCTTTAGGAAGAAACTTTCTACATCCTAGAGAAACTGTGCTTTTTGAGGCTAAATGCCTCTGTGGATTCAAGTTTGAGACCTGAAATAATCTCTTGTGTTTTTTTCTTTTTTTTTTTTTTTTTTTTTTTTTTTTTTGTTAACAAAACTTGTGTGCTGCTTTTTTACTAAAGTCAGTCCAAGGAAAGAAAAAGAAGAAAGTACTTCCACAGAGTGATTAATTCCATCTTAAAACAAGTGTGTAAGACAGGTAGGATAAGTCTCTCTCTGAAAATGCCAATCTGTCACCACTATCTATAGAAGGAGCCTTCATGAGTATCTTGGAGTAGGTGTTTGACTTTTACACAGTTAAATTTAGACAAGATGATTGCCACTTGATAAGTCAAAGTGTTTGTTTATCAATGATTAACCATAATAGAATGAAAAGTTATGAGAGATAACAAAAGTAAAAATATAATGCCATTGATGGAGATATCACATCATAAGAAGTAGCAGCGACAAATGCAGATGGTTAACATTTACATCCCCATTGTTTTTATTTTACTGTTAAATCTTCCCAGATTTTAGATCTCGTTTGATCTGAAGAAGGAAAAATTCGCCTCTGCTTTGGCATAAGCAAAAACTGCTGAAATACCAGTAGGATAAAGAAGTGATTTGTCCTGGAAATGTCAATTCTTATGTGCAGGGTCATTAATCCATAAAACAAATTTGCAAACATTTATAAGTTTCCTTTAGTGTTGTTGGTGTCTCACTTGTCATGCTTCTGACTGGGCTCTGAATGAAGATTGTACTCAGAAGATCCTGCAAGGCATGTGCTGGCAGGACTCGGTTTTGCATCTCTTTGACCCAATGTATACAGTCAGTTACACTGAAATAAACACTCTTGTCATTTAGGAGAATTAATCCTATTTCAGGCTGTTCCCCTGAAGGGCTCCATTGCATATGATGCTTTCACCATTCATTACATATTGCAGAAATAAATAGATAAAATTCATTTTTCCTATACAAAAATTAATCCTTGGCTACAGTGTAGTTTGCAAAGTTGATAAAGCTTGCAAAAAAAATCCCGCAACACCTCAGTAGTGCTCAGAAGCTTCAGCATATTGGGACACTAAGAATTTTAAACAAAGTTGGAAAAAGCATATGGTATATATGGACGGGAAATCCTGTGGTAGTTTTGATTTCGCAAAGAAAAAAAGTAACTGCTTAAGTTCATAAATCTGTTGTATGTAGTATTCAAATAGAAATATTCATGATCTTAGCTTTCCACTTTTTTAATGTTTCTTTCAAGTACAGATGGGCCCATACCACAAATTTGGGTTCCAGATTTGGATTTGGACCTGACGTTTATCAGAGTTTAGGAATAGCTGAACCCAGCATTTGAGGTCAAGCTTTGGAAGAATTAACAGCCTGCTGCAGAGATCTGGATTGAGTGGATCTCCCCCCATTTCAAGGCATAGGTGTGGAAAATACAAGGACTTGATTTGACCTATCTCTAAGGTATTTCAATTTTAAAATCAAAGACTTTTAGTGAAGTGGAAGGCTGTGATTATTGTTGCGCCTAAAGGATGAAATTGCATATGGGGATCCGATTGACTGAGTGCTACTGGAGATTGTAACAAGAGACAGGAACTGCCTAAAATGGTTTCCAGCTTAAATACTTGTCCAAGGTCAATAAGAGTATCTGTGAGAAAGTATTGAGATCCCTGATTTGTTATCGAGGACTTTTACCACAAAAGGTTTGCCTCAATATAATTCTTGACTTGTTCTAGAAGAGGATAAAATACCTTAATAACAACATACACCTAGGTGCAGAAAGAGACTTAGGCTGCAAATGCTCTGAGTTCCTCTTCAGGCTACAAATCCCTCATATTTCCAAGATTAATGGCTTCTAATCCGTTTTTAAATGTTCCATGTGGATAGTGAAGGCGTAACTATCAAAACACTGTAAAATCATAATGTCTGTGTAGCTATAAATTACTGTTTTCAAAATGAGCTGGAGGTCTCCAACTTATTCCTAAGTGCAAATTCTTAGATGGTATAAAATTGCTCCAAAAAATGACTAGGAGCAATTTTTCTGGCTTTTGCCAAAGGGATGCCAATAGTGGGTCTGCCAACTAACTCCATAGCAGTGTCTGTCTCGGTGACACTGAAATTGCCCTAAACAATATAAATTGGATAGATCAAAATAATTTCAGATCAGAGATTGATTGAAAGGCATGAGGCTTTTTGCATATTTCTCTGATATGTTTTGTGCTTTTCATTTGTCAAGTTCTGAACTACTTTGTATGAGATTGATGATGAATTCAACTCATGCTAAAGTACAAATTCCATGACAGATTGTTTTAAAAAAAATGTTATATTGGTTTAGAGTATTTTCTTAAGTGAAATTAATGCATGGCATTCCAGAAAACAGGTAAAAGAGAACTTCCAACTCATTATTATTTGATTTAAATATATATGCAATGATCACTTCTAAAGAAAATAAAAAAACCCATGATTTAAAAGATCATTAGGATAGTCTTTTGTGGGGCACAGAAAAAACCTTTACAGATGTTATGGGCTCTTTGGGGTTATGCTAAAATAAAAATTTGGAGAAGTGCCTCATTTGAATTTATACTCCCTTTGTGGTCCATCAAAAAGGATTCATCTCCTATTCAAATGACGAGTCAATATGTTAGTCAGATCAAATACCACTAATAAGATGCTAAAAATGCTTCTGAGGAACAGGGGGATTTCTTTAACAAGCCATAAAGTGCTTTTTAATCCATTTTTGACTTGTTAAATTCTTTGTGATTCTCACAACTGTTCCATCATGACGCAGTTTCAATCCTTTGTGCAGATGGAAAAAAAGCAAGGTGTAAATCAAGGGCAGTGCATGGATATTGCCTTTCCCCTCCAACATTTCCCAAAACCACTGTGGTCCTCCTTGCACTTTTCTATCTGGTGTCTATTTAAGACACTGCTGCTGGTGGGTGTTTTGGGTTGATAAAGCTGTATTTGATGAGACTGCCAAATCTCAGGCCCCAAGATTTGCTAAAGATTCAAAACAACAAAAGAATGAAATTCTGTCTCTTCCCTGTGACAGTAGGAGAGTTTGAAGAGAAGAGATGCTCCTGGTGTGCTGAGAGAAGGAAAACCTGCATTCTCAGCTTTGCAATCAGTGCTCTCTCCTCTGCTCTGCAGAGACATTTCTGAGTTTTCTGCCTGTGGAAAGTGGCCCAATATTGCAGTTTTGCTGCAGACACAGCTGCACGGGGCCCAGGGACATAGGAGTTCTCAAGAGACATCTCTCTATCAGTGGCAAGAAATACTGAATAAATGCAGATATTATGAAGAGGCTGATGAGGGAGTGCTTTTTTTGCATATCTTCCTGGTCACATCAGCAGAGAAGAATTCTCCTTAGCTCTGAGTTCAAAGAATGATCCTTAAGGTTCATCTGATACCCAGGATGTATTTTCCAACCCCTCAGCCTGTTTTGCTTCAGTTGAAGTTTCTTAGCATTCACTTTAATTCTTCCCCTTTAGCGAAACATATTTAACTTTTGGGATGTGAACTACAATTAGAAAATAAATATCTACTCTAAAAAAAAATTGGTTTTGATTAGCATTGTTATCCTTCCTGCCTTGGTTCACCTCTGAAGAGACCAGAATAAGCCAAAATTCAAAATTCACTACCAAATCTTTGTAGATAACCCTGAAATTGCCTTATGAATTTCCCCTCATTACTATTTTTATTTGCTGAAAGCACAGTGCATCTGACCATCCCTATAATTTCTGATTGAATTTGTAGCTGATGACATAGAGCATTGTGACAAGTTTATCTCTAAATATTGTGTAGAACAGGGGGCACCAGTCCACAACATACTTTATTTCATAAACTTAAATTATTTCATTCACAAAATAAGTTTTTCAGGATTAGGTCTGTAAGTATCAACCATTTGTAATGGAGAAAATAAATACCAATGTTTAATAAATACACAGTGCACTGAGATTGCATTTATAAACTTTTAACATTTTTATAAAGAGGTCTTTGGAGCTTGGACAACAACTGATGCAGGTAAATTTCCTTCATTGTGAAAGGATCTGGTATTTAGTTTATGGGAAGCAGGCCTGAGCAGATGTGAAAAGTTCAAATAAAGGAAGGCCAGATAAAACGCACTTTTGTGGCTGGAAAATCAAAACAGATGTTATTATTCAACCACAAAAAAATTTATTTGCACTTAAGTAGCATTAGGTGTCTGACTAGTTACATTTTTTTTTTAGTGAAAACAACAAAATGATTATAAAATTATATAGGCTGATAAAGTGCGTTAAAATGTTACCAATGGACTGGATAGTCAGCTAATAGAAAAAAAAACAAACAGAGCAGATCTTACAAGACTGACAGAAATATTAGTGAATCTGTTTTTGAAGGGAAAATGAAGAGAGGAGCAACAAAATTGAATGGACTCTCCTCTCTGAACCCCTGATGTACATCAGAGAAATGGTGATTTAAGATGGGTGGATTTTACACTGCCCATAATCTTTTCTGGAGACCTGCCCATATGGAAAGGCTGATGCTGGCAGAGGATGACAGGTGCTGGAGATCCTCAGGAGCCCTTGACAACAAGAAAACACTTGCACGGTGTGAATGTTGCCAAATAGTCTTGCAAATTATTTCTGATGAAAAGAAAATTCAATTTGGTTTCAGAAATGTACATGTCAAAGGAACACCTAAAATAGTATAGGAGAACCAAAATGGGTATTTCTGTCTGTGAAAACCTGCTCTTGTGGGCAATGGATATAACCTTATTTTTTTCTGGAAAGCTGATCTGATTCATAGAGACTTTGTTGGCCTCACATATTTCGGCTCTTGATATAAAACTTTTCTACCCTTGCTTGCTGGGAGTCAGAGGTAAATTAAGAGTAGATCCGGTTGGCTTCCTAGAGTTGGTAAAACTTGTCAGGAAACTGGGGACTTGCTGGCTGTCCCTCTTCAAAGGGAGATGGAGTCTAAGACATTTTTATCTCAAGAATGGCAAAAAGAGTGGACAGAGCTGCTTTTTGTTTGAGTTGCTGCAGGAACACGGAGTGTTTGCATGGTTGGGAGGATGTTGTGTAACAGCACAGCTTTTCCCTGTTTGCACTGTTATTCAGTATTTGATCATTGCTCCTCTTCTTCCCTGTCTTCAGCACCCCCAGATCTGGTCCCCATTAACCTCCCATCTCACATCCAGGCCAATTCTGCTTCTTTCCCTAAGGTGCAGTTGCCCTGCTCTGGGAGATGAAGAATTGAGGTCTCTCCCCAACCCTCCTGTTTTCCTGCTGAATTTCTGGGGAAAATTCACACAGATCTGCTCTAAGAACTGGATTTTCAATGCAGAGATGAGTGGTATAACTAAAGCTTGGCTATCCCACCTCATGATTTGGGTTAGGGGCCTTGCTCAGTGAACCTGTAGCTCATTTATTCTCTGCCTGAATGTCCCTAGAGCCCATTATTGCTGTGCAGTCTCCTCTCTCCCGTTAAGATTATGGGGGGTTACCTCTTAGTTTAATTTAAAGATTATTGCAGCTGATCAGGGCTCTTCCCAGGTCTTAGAGCTCTGTGGTTAGTAGACATCAGTGATGATTCCTCTCAATATCTGGGATTTTAGGAAAAAAGGCCTTGTATCTCCTCAATCACACAGGAGATTTCAAATCTCCACTTTTCCCTTATTTAAAAATGCAATGATGCCAGAGGCTACACCTTGTGGAGAGGTGAGTGCTTAGCCATGATTCGTTCATTTATAGACCTGTTGTCCTTGGGAAGAGTTCAAAATTGAAAAAAAAAACCAACCCAAAAGTGAAAAAACCCCACTCAAAACATGATTAAATATTAATTCTAAAGGTGAATGTCTAGTTAGCTTTCAGGCAGTGTCAGGGTCTTAAAGTTGAAAATCAAAAGGTTTTTAAAGATCTGAAATTCCTATTAAAACCTGTGGTTTAGCAGCCTAAATCCAATTGAAATGCAGTGTAATTAAGACTTCCAAGACACTTGGGGTTTGTTTCTAAGAAATTATGACCTGTAGGCAACTTGCAGCATTTTCAAGGGACTATGCAATTTTAAAACTATGAATACTGGTCATTTCTGTCAGGGACCTTAGAAAACCCCTGTAAAAATGCATATTGCTTAAGAAAAAAATTATTTTTTGTGGCACCAAGACCCAGCTTCTCACTTGAACAGGCCTTTCACATTCTCACTGGGATTGTTGTTGAGATATTCCTGTGAAGGTGGGAAAAATATGATGTGAGAAAAAGTAGTGGGACCATTTGTCTTTGACTTCTTTCCTTATGGAGATGCTAAGTATCCCACTGATGCAAAAGGGTCGGAGAGAGCAAAATGTGCAAATAATTTAATAAAGAAAAGAATTGTAAGAGAGAAACTCACCAGAGTAAGGACAATAGAGTACAAAATGCCATAAAAGATAATAGGCTTAGATGAATTGGCATGTGTTAGCGATTATGCAATCATTCATTTCCCACAGATTTCTTTTTATAGGAAACCTTGGAAAATCCCTGAAGAACTGACCGAGTCATTTAACCACAACAGGTTTCTTTTCAACGTGGCTGGGAGTGGGCGAGGAATATTTTCACATGTTTGTGCACCCTTGGCTTGTTGGGAAGTGCTGGAAGGAGCGGGGCAGAAGATGCCACGGGACCGTGGCTCAGCCCCATGGCGAGTGGGTCCCGCTGCCACCCTCCACCTGGGGACCAGGCAGCCCAGAGCCAAGTGGGAACACTCTCATGGCATCAGGAGCTTTGAGGTTTGGTCCGTGGCTGATGAGACAGGCACTGTAGAGGCTGAGGAGAGGGATTTTTTGTTCCAGAGAGTGTTCCCAGATCTGGGCTAGATGTGAATCAGCTGAGCTCTCCTCGGTCACTGGCAGAAGTAGTCGTTTGCTTCCTTGCTGTCAGAGGCTGTTTAAATGCTTGTGCTTCTGACAACAATTTTCCTTCACCACTTGGCTAAGGAAAACAAGACCTTGAGCTGCACTTCTGACCTTCTTAAAGATTTGGTTTTCTCCTTTATTTCTTTTTTTTTTTTTCTTTTTTTTTCTTTTCAAAGAGGCAGTTTCCCTTGTGTTCTTCAGAGCAGCTTCCCACATCCTCAGAATATCCCTGCTGCATTGAGATGTGTCACTGGAGGAGTCACCCTTCACCCTTGCTCCAATCTCAGCCCCCACATGTGTGTGACATCTCTCTCAGATTCTCTTTCTGCTAAAGCTTCCTGATGCTGGACTCGATGATCCTGGTGGATCCTTTCTGATCTGGGATACTCCGTGACTCCACCACTTCCTCTGCTCAGCCCCGTGGAACAAAGATGCCCAAGCCACAATGGTGAAGGGAGGAAATGAATAGGTTTGTAGAGTTTCATGGAGATTTGTGGCCCCAGAAAAATGGCACCCTGGATCAAGGAAGGTAAAATGGGTTTAATCACACCCATAAGGACCTTCAAAGCAGAAATTTGCTGGTATCACTCAAATGATCTTAGTAGGTGAAAGGTGTTATTCTTTTTTCCTTATAAGTAGCAATATGAAATGGTGAAAGACTTTGCACTCCAAGTAATTTTAAAAGAATGAAAAATAAAATCATTTGGAGGATCTGGATCTCTCTCATGTTTCAGCTTTCAAAACCAGAATTCTCATGTCTGAGAGATGTCATAAATCAAAACCATTCACCAGGTTACAGACATTTCTGAATATGAAGTAGTTTATTATTAGAAAAAAAACAAAACAACAAAACAAAAGAAAGCTTCCACTAAACCCTGCAAGTGATTAAAAATGGTCATTAAGAGCATTTGCAAATATTTATCTTAGCTTAAGTTAGATAGGCAGAATTCTTACTGAGCCATGATTTTTTTCCCTTTAGCTGCATTACTGTGTCAACTCTGAATAGCAATGTTTTCATTTTTAAGATGCATTGTCTCTCTTCTCAGTTTCAGCTCTCTTCTGTTGGAGTTTGACCTGCAGTACTTGGATAAAAAAATTAAAACAGGATGAGGGGCTGTCTTAGAGAGTTTGATCAACCTCTTCTCAAAATACCAATACCTCACTAAACCCTTCCCTTTTCTTAAAAATATCAGCAAACAATATCAAAACCAGCTTGCTGTCCTCTGCAGCAGGGAGGGCACTTGATGGTGGAGCTCATCTGGTGGCTTTGGGTCACCAGCAATGGTCCAGAGTTGAGAGCTGTGCCTGAGTTGTTTTTCCCAAAGTATCTGAGCTGATGATGGTTTCATGAAATAAGAAAATCAGTCAGCTCCAGTTGGCTCAAGTCAGAGCTTCTAAAAGAGAAAATTTCTTGACAGTCACACAATAAATTTTAAAATGTTGTCATCAGTGAAAGCTGTGCATGATGGTTCTCACCTACGTTTGATCAAAAATGGCTCATGACTTCAGGTTCCTTTGAATTGGTCACTGAAAATGGTGCTGCTATCTCTGCTCCTGTTTTAGTGTTCTTAGAATCATAGAATGCTTTGGGTTGGAAGGGACCTTAAAGTTCATCTTATTCCAGCCTTCTTGCCAGGGACAATTCCCATTATCCCAGGCTGCTCCAAGCCCCATCCAATCTGGCCTTGGACACTTCCAGGGATCCAGGGACAGCCACAGCTTCTCCGGGCACCCTGTGAGAGGGTGTCACCATACTCACAGGGAAAATTTCCTCCTAAAATCTAATTTAAATCTACTCTTCTTCAGCTTAAAGCTATTCCCCCTTGCGCAAAATCCCTTTCTAGTTCTCCTGAAACCCCTTTAAGCACTTGAAGTGGCTCTAAGGTCTTCCCAAAACCTCTTCTCCAGGCTGAACAACCCCAACTATCTCAGTCTGTTGCCACCCTTCAATCTTTCCATGTTTTTTACCTGTGATTACAGTCTCTGTGCATGCCCTCAGTGGCCAGGATACCAAATTTAAAGCCTCTTGCAAATATTTCTGAAATATTTTTACAGTTAGAAAATACAGATGCAAGGTAAACTCCGAGCTGACCATCATGTTTCCTTCTACAGGGAATGGACAACAGCCAGCGTTCCTCTTGCAGCAGTGCAATGAACCAATCAATGCCTGTGATTTTGAAGCAGTGTTAATCTAAAGCAACGAGTTCTGAATAATGTTTATTAACTATATTTTAATGACTTGTCAGTTTTCTAAAACACATGCTGAAGTATTTTAGAAATCACTTAGTAAATGCAGTTTTAATTCTGCTCCCATGTTCATGGGCTGCTACTTACTTTAAAAAAAAAAGAGATTAGAAGGTTCAGATTTAGAGCAGCAAATTGCTCTGCTAATCTGCAGGTATTTCTCTTCTTGATACAGCCACTAATGTCTAATCTTAGCAATGCAGGCTCCATCATTGTGCTTTTTCATTAGAGCTGCAATGAACTGTGTGCCAGGGACTTGAACTCTGGTGACAAGCTGCTCCGAGCCTGCGAGCTTTCACAGGAAAATGTTCTGTGCGAGTCTAAAATGATCCTGTTAAGTTTGTGCACAAGATGGGGAGTTCACCATGAGAGCTCTGGTAGGAGCAGGGTGCCTGTGAACCTCTGGGCAGCATGGGGCTAGGGCTGGCCACAGACAGGAGTCTATGCCATGAAAAATTTTCAAGCTTTTAAATTTGTTTCCATTTCTTGTGAGACAGAAAAAAAGAAAACCTTGAGAATTATTTTTTTTTTTTTCCCTGCATAATGTCGTGGAGCAAGGCTATGGAGCACATCTTTCCTTCTGGATGTTGTCAGCAATGTTGGGAATGTCTTCAGAGTTGGGATTTGCACCTGGACCTCCCGCCATCCCTGGGCGTGTTCATCAGGCTATGGGTGAGTCTGGATTGGCTTCCTCTGTCTTTCCTCTGGCTATCCAAGAGTCTCATCCCAGACTTAAAATCCTGGCAATGACATTTTTTGAGAAAACGCTAGGTCTCTGTGAAAGTTTCAATGCTATAGTAATTTTTTGATCAGCTGGAGTTTTGGTGAACTCTTTTTGCTGGAGGTTTTAATGTTTGTGACTGGTCTGTGACTTTGGTGTTATGATGTGCCCTTGTGTGACTCGCTGTCCCTCTTGGAGCATGGAACAGACTGGTTTTGGTACAGAGCTCAGTAAAGAGATGGTAATTTTTATTTATTTCCTTATGAGTTGGGGTGTTGCTCTTGATAGGGAGTAATTTGTAATTCCTTTCTTAGAGGTGAGAAGTACCTACAGGGATTTATTCCCCAGGTGTTGCTGAGCATGGAATTTTTGATAACTGCCTGTTTTCCAGTTTTTCCTGTTACTTGAGCTTTGCTTTCCTATATTCCTGCATTGTTTCCAGTATTTCTGTGTTTCTGCAGCCAAGTGACCATGCAGACTGCTCCCAACATGCTCAGAGTTTATTCACTTCCCTGTAGAACAATCTTCTCTATCTTTGTGGTTTTCCTCTGTCTCTATAGTCTCATAATTCTTTTTTCATAATCTTTCATCTTACTCATTCCAAGTATATACTAGTTTTGATCCTCCCCTAGAAACTTATTTCTCAGTTCTTTTGCTCCTCAGACAAAGGGATTAAGATATCTTTTGAAACCAGTGGTCATTTGACAATGGACTTTAAAAACAGTGAAGCTCTTGAGGTCCAAAATGGCAAATACTGCCCAAAATCAGCCTTGATTTAATATTTTGTGCTTTGTAAGTCTAAACCTCCACTTTCAGATTTTCTCCTTGGATGTATGGCCTGCTGTATAAAGAATTCAGGATGTGGGGGGCATTGACAGAAATCACCGTCCCTTTCCAGAGCAGACTTCAAAGGAAAGCTCACTTTTCCCATTGCTTTTTATCTTTTCCCTATTTCCTAGTGCTTACTCCTTTTTTTAATTTTTTTTTTCTATGCTGCTGTTCTAATTTTTTTTTTTTTTCCCACTTTTAATTCCTCTACTAACTTTAATTAGGCTCATGAGCTTGATCACCAGGTGGGTTTTCCCCAAGCTTCCACAGCAATGCTTTCCAATGAGCAACAGGCTTGCAAGGGAATTTTGTTAATCTGCAGATAGGTGATAGGAGGCCAGTGTGATCAGATCCGGTGTGCTCCATTGCTAAGTGTTTTTTATATCTGGTGAATTTGCCAAGAAGTGTTATATATTTAATTATTTTTAAGCAGGCAGGCTCAAAAGCCCCTGATCAGTGGGGTACCAGAGTGAATGAGAGAAGAGGGATGTGGTGTTAGCTAGGGGAATGATTCATACCTCTGAAGTTAACCAAATGCTTGTGTATCTCGGGGAAGTAGCTCTGCATCCTCCAATTGCCTTTTCTGGGGAAAATGCAGGGTAGGAAAAAAAAAAATAAAAGAGAAAAAAAATATATTAAAAAAAAATTCCCTGGATTCAGTTCTGGAGAATTTCAGCAGATGTGAAGTTCAGAGCTAGGGAGGAAGATTGGCACACACCTTTTGGGAGTTTTGTGCAGGGTTTTCCTGGGCAGGTTGTCAGAGTGTAAGCTTTTCCTGCCTCAGATGCTAAGTAGCATAAAATATGAGCTATTGGGGTAAATTGCAGTTTTTGCAGCCTTTGCTTGGTGTATTTGAATATTCAGAATCTGCCTTGGGTTTTCTTGTTGTTATTCTTATTGTTTTAAAAGTACATTTACCTGGAGAAGGGCTTAGTTCTGAGTGCACAAAATAAGCATTTTCTCTGCAGTTGACTTTAATCCTACCAAAAGAATTAACACTCAGAGCAGAAAACCTTCTTTGGGTCCTACAGGGCATAAGAACATCTCAGGTACTGGCTGCTGGTTTAATAAAAGGATAGGATTTCCATTTACTTCAGGCAGGCTTAATGTATTGTTCTTGTAGTGAGACAGTCAGAATGAGTCAGGAGCCAAAGAATACACTTTATAGACACAAATAATCGTAAATTCAGAATGTCACCTTTAGGCAGAGGCATTTTTATTATTGTTAGTGGAGCTGCTGAGTAGGTTTGATGTTTTATTCTCTTGAGTACTAAATGTTCCAGAGTACCACAGCCCTATCTTTATCAGGCTCACAAGGAGGGAGCACAGCCAAACTTGCTTCCTATACTTCTCTATGATTGATAGCAGATGGCATGCTTTAAAATAAACCTATCCATTAGCAGTCCTCAGTGTTTTTACTCAAGGCATTTACAACTGTCTCAACCAGAAAACACATTCTCTCCACAAGCTCGTTTCAGTCTGCAACAGCTGTACAGGTGCAAATCTTTCATTAACTCTTAAACCGTGGTGAAATAAATGCTGCACTGTATTTTATTTTTAGTGGAGGAGGTTGTTCTTCAGAGGCAGAGTGGATTCTGTTCTCCCTTTGCTTGTGGCAGAGGTTCGTGTCAATAAACTGATATTGAAATAAGGGAGGTTTTAATTTAATTTTTTTTTTTAATATTTTTTTTTTCCTAGTCCTCTGTAAACCTTTAGGATGTTCTATTGCCAAGAGATAAACGTGGCTGTCTGTAGATATATAGAAAAACTTGGTGAAGTAGCAATACTGAAGGAATTGTCATGCAGGGCTGGGATTACTGTGGGACAGCAGCCACCTCCTTCCCTGTCCCTGCAGCATCACCTGGAGTGGCAGCACTGCCTGGAACCCAGTGGGGGAGAGGCTGCAGGTGTCCCCCACCCCTGCCTCACAATGGTTTTTTTTTTTCCTCTATCCTGATTTATTTGGGTTATTTTTCCCTATCCTGGTTTATTGGAGAGATGCACACACTCACATGCCCACACACACATACATTTTCAACCTGATTCTGAGCTCGTTGCTGGCAGGATACTCCATAAATAAATTGCTAAAACCTGTCCCTCTATTCCAGTTATTTTGCCTAGATTTCTATGCTATACTCCTAAGGGCTGTTAGAATTTATCCAGTGGTCCTTCCAATACAATGAACTCCCAAGAACCTCCCCAAACATTAGTACACTGCCAGAAAGAGCTTAAAATATTAGTAGCAAATCTTTAATATTAGCATTTAGCATTAATATTAGACAAGATCTTAAAATATTAGAGCCAGATAAAAGAGTATTAGCAGGGGTATAGGAGTCATTAGGCAGAATAACCATCACTGATTAAATGGATGCTGAAACTTTAACACGCAAACCAGTGCAGATGATAAGAACTTCACAGAGACAAGAGGATCCTTTCATTTAAAAGGAAGTTGGAGAGAGGAAGGTTAGGGATTTGAAAGCTGGTAAATAAAACAACACAGCAGGAGAAGTTATATAGAACGTGCTGTCTTGTTAGTGGTGATCATGTCCTATGTTATTTTTCTTAAGCTGAAAAGATAAAACAAGAAGACAGGCAATATTCTGTCACAAATAAATGGAAATTGGGGCATTTTTTGTACAAATCCAAAGTAGCAGGAGAAAAATACAAATGTGCTCTCAGCACTGGAAGTCTGTGTAGGGTAAAGGAGGTGCTAAAATGATTTAGCATGATGAACTGCAGCTACCATGTTCTTTTTATGGCACAGCAAACAAAATCCAGGGAATTTGAACTTGATGGCATCGAGCTGGGGCAGTTATGCCAACGTGGGGAGCAGAGCTGCAGTGGGGACCAGCCCCTGGTACAGCTCTGCCCTGTAAGCACCTGGAGAATTTGGTGCTAAATGAAACAGGAGGGAAAAAAACAAGGCCATCTGTAGACATAAGAAGTTTAAGAGCATCAGTACTTGCTTCCAGCTAATCTCTCTTGATGACTCCTGTAAGCAGCCACGGCTGGTCGTTGCTGTTAATTATTCAAAGCCCCACACCAGTTTTGCAGCTGAGTGGTGTAAGAGGATGTGCAGTGTCCCCATTTCTCAGTCTGACTGGGGGAAAGGCATGAGACATCACTGAGTGACATCCTGTTTTCCACGCAGGAAAGGTGAGACTGGGAGAAGCAGCAGCTGACCTCATTCCACAGCCACACTGCCACCCTGAAACCTCACCTCTTCCTGGAGGGTCTGATGAGCTGGATGCAGGGCAGGACTCATCAGGGTCATGTTGTATCTTAAAACTATGAGTGGGATGGCTTTTTCTGAAGGTTCAGGACTGCATTCTTGTGTGTAGATTAATAATCCAAAAGGCACATAATTGCACTCATTAGTGCTCCATTAGAGGAAGAAACAAAGGGAAGAGCAGGCACCTCAGGATCAACATGGGGTCCACCATATCCTCAGGCTGCCAGACACCAAAAGGTCAAGACTGTGCATATTTTCCCCTGTAAGAAAGATGGGAGCAAATTTTTAGCAGGGCCTGTTGTGATAGGGGGACGAAAGGGGGTTGGATTAGCTTGGAAATAAGGAAGTTTTAATAAGGGAGATAAAACAGTGAAGAAGGTTGTCCTGAGAAGTGGTTGGCTGCCCTGCTCCTGGTCTCGTTAAAGATGTCCCTGTTTGTTGGAAGGATTTTGGACTAGATGGCCTTCAAAGGTCCTTATCAGAAGATATAGAACATTATTCCCAGAAAACAATCTACTCTGAAAGGATCTGTTCTAGACAACAGCATTGGTATGTGAGATGGGTATCTGTTGATGCTCAGCCTATATATATATATATATATATATATATATATATATATATATATATATATATATATATGTATGTGTGTGTGTGTGTGTGTGTGCATACACACATACATACTCTTCATTATATAAATTTTCAGTTTCATGATAGCAAATAGAACTTATTTCATTATAGCTTTTGGAGCTGCTGATGGATTTCTTTGTGTGATACTGGCTTTTTGTTTGCTGCCCAGGACTGCTCCCATCCACACAGACAGATCCTTTAGCCCGAAGGAGAAAGTCTAAAACACTTGTCAAAGGTGGCTGCTTCTTTTTGTCCACTGGTGTTTTGGGGGAAGGTATCTCAAGTCCATTCCTCATGTGATTAGGAGCTTGCTGAAGAAAACTTTGCATAAAATATCTTCTTCAATAAGCAGAATCTGGTACTTTTGGTTGTCACTGACCTCACTGTGGTTGTTTCCAGGAGTCAAGGTGCACAGGTGCCCAAATATCTAAATGTTGGCACATATGTTCTCCTGAAAGGCAGGGAAATATCTCTTTTTATTTTTCTAAATGGGAGTCATATTCACTGCCTCAGTTAAACATATTCTTAAGCACTGTATGAGCTCGGGGCCAAAGAATACAGTTTATTATGATACCACAGGTTACTGCGAATTATGTAGGGCCTTTATAGCAATAGTTTCATTTAGTAAATGAAAAAAGAAAAATCCTTTTATTGCCCCTCCAAACCCTTTATTTATTAATGACCTAGAAGGATGTGATGTTGTTATTATTAAGAAATGAACAAATTTTGCCTGGACGGGGTCCAGCACACTCGGAACTGGTGTTGCCTTCTAATAGCTCCTTTTTCTGAATCAAGGAATAAGTCCTAGTTCCATGTCTGAGCTGGTAAATGGAGGGTAGCCAAGGGGGACAGGGAAAGGGAGGGTGGAGAGGGGCTACACTTAATCCCCAGTGGATTTGCTCTTTCTGTGAGTAAGATGGATTTCTGATGCTGGTCTCCATGCCCTTCATAACAGTGTTGCCAGTAGTAAATTTGTTCTTGAAGAACCCCCCATGCCCCCTGCTTTCTTGCCAAAACTTAACTAAAATAAAATAAATCATATTTTGGAAAGCTAATTATAGAGCCAAATAACAGAAAGGTATTGAAACACTGTTGTGTGCCTAACATTAAATGAATTTCAATTGGCAGTAAGGAACACACACACTAAAAATAAATGCAGTAACGGGCAAGCGGAAGTAATGGAATTTAAACTAAAATTTAATGCCAAACATTGGGACTGGCATTCAGGCCCATTGCAGAATTAACACCATGCATACATTGCACACAAACTTTCACAGTTTAAATGTTCTGAGTTAAATTTGCTGGTTTATCATTTTGTTGTATTTCTTGGAAAACGGAAATATCAGGGGAATGTAATATTCCTGCCTTCAGTTGTATTACAAAAGGTGTATATAAGTCCTCTTTATGGGAAGAACAGCTTGAGGCTGGGGGGTTTAAAAGCAGCTAAAAAACAAGGTACAGCCTAAACAGAAGCGAAACATTAAGAGAAGAGAGAAGCAAAGGGGGGATAAAAAACCCCAACAAATCCCCCAACTTTAGGAGAAGATTAAACAAGTTTCCCAAAGAATCAGCATCCTTGAGATTAAACATTCCCATATGTAGGCTGACATTTTAAAATGTGGGTCTTATAAACGATAAGGAGGAAATAGTGAGAAATGCAACCTTAAATATTTTGAAGCACGACTTCCTGTATTATGTGGCAGTTGGCAAAACTTTCTAGGGAAAGATGCATGCTGCAAACCCAAGTGGTGAGGTGCGTGAGTTTTCCTAAAAGTTCCCTCCTGTTGCTTACTGGTTTGGTGGTCAAAAACTTCCACACCTTTGGAATAGCATCGCAGTATCCCTTCAATGTGGCTTTTAATCTCAAAGACAGATGTTTTAGATCAATCGCTCAAAACGGAACAGTTTAGCAGTCAGAAAACACTGTCAGGAAAGATTTGTTGTAAGGAAGACAAAACCGTGAAATAAAATTGAACTTTTATCCCCATTTGGATGGGAACTGCGCTTGGCTGGGAATCCCAAGAGGATGAAGGCAGTGGCCTACCATGTGTTGAAAAAACAAACAGATGACAGTGCTCTGCAGCAATCAAGCAAGCACTGCTTCTGGGAAATGGTGTGACCACCATTGTTCAGTGCTGCAGGACCCAAAGAGAGAAAATCATTGAATAAAGGAAGGTGGTCTTGTCACTGTGGGGTGAGGAAAGACAGGAGAAGCTGCTGCCAATGGGCCTGAGCTCCTGCTGGCCCTGGAAGCCCATGTTTTTCTTGTGGTTAAGGTGTGACATAGCAAGTCTTGGCAGAGTGTCTGGGCTCTGTTTTCCAGTGTTGCGCAGAATCAGGAATGATGAACACACCAACAGTGGATGGTGTCAGTATTTCCTGGATGCAAGAGCTCTTCTAATGGTACATCTTCTCTGTGAGGGTGGGCAGGTCCTGGCACAGGGTGCCCAGAGAAGCTGTGGCTGCCCCTGGATCCCTGGTAGTGTGCAAGGCCAGATTGGATGGGGCTTGGAGCAACCTGGGATAGTGGAAGATGTGTCCATCCATGGCAAATGTGGGAACAGATGAGCTTTAAGGTCCCTTCCAACTCAAATAATTCTAAGATTTGAAGATATTTTTTGTTTCTGAAAATCCAATGCAGATGGGGCAGTGCCACTCATATAAATATCCACAAACTCTGTGCATCCAGCCAGTAAAACAGAAGTGACTCTTTCATGACATCCCCAACCTCCTCAACAAAATCAGTATCTTCCTGCCTATTTCTGGATATTTTACAGCAGAAATACTAAAATGTACACTTTCCCATAAGGCCTTGTTTTGTTTTGTGTCCCGCGGTGGCCTGTTCATATGCTGAGCTGGAGCTCTGCTTGGCAGCATCCTTTGGTTTAACCATATTGCAGTGTGGTACCTGTTTGGAAACGGCAAATATTCCTACCAGGGATGGTGTCTTGGAGCTAGTTCCAGCCTTTTGTCGCCCCTCATCCATGCTTGAGTGCACCACGTGCTTTTCTCTTGCCTTGTACTTTGCTCTGGGAGGTTTTTGCAGAGTGGTGCCTTTCCCTGCCCGCCTCCCTCTGTATCCTCTGTGCTGGATGAGTTTGCATTGTGTGGTGTTTTCCTCTTCATTTATTGCAAACAAATCTGGTCTCTGCCATTTGTTTACTCTTATACTCTGTCTTTATGCCTTGGTATGCATTTTTAATTAGATGCACTTCAGTTCTTTCACTGCTTGTTAACACTTTCGTGTGGTAAGTACCGTCTCCACCAGCCCTGTGAGCCCTCTCCGTGCTTAGGAAATTTGGATTTCCTTCTCCTAGCCTTGATTATCATTTGATACAGAGGCTTGTTCCCTGGCTGGCTTGTCTGCTGAGTGCTTACATTCTCATAGTGGACTTTTTAAGGTTGTTCCCCTACACAGCCGGCATAATCCAAGTGCCCTTATTCTGCTTAAAAATATTCTGCACACAGAGAAATAGTGTTTTTGCTATTTGTCTGGGCTGTTTCCGGACTTCAGCAGCTCCAGTTTGGATGCCTGACATGGAGAAGTCCTGGACAAAGCCTGCAGTGTGTGCAGATCAACTGCCTGCATTGTGAGAAGTTCTTCTGCACACGCAGAGCGGGTCCCAGGGATCAGGAATGCACCGAATTAGCTCTGAATGAGTTGGCCATCAGTCCTGTGAATGGAGGATGGATGTGTCTGGAGGGCAATACTGGAGTCCCAAACACATGACAGCTTTCAAGAACTGCATCTTTCCTGAGTGCCAGTATTGTTAAAGCATAAAATTACTCTTCTTTTTTTTTTTTTTTTTTTTTTGCAATAGTGTGAACCCATTCGTGCTTCCACTCTTCTCTTTTGCCTCTACATTTGACTCATGCCACAGGCAAAGGACTTCACCCTTTCTAACTCCCCTACATGCCATCAGCTTTCTGGAGATGATCTGGGAGCTGGGATGGAAAAACTTGACCCCACTCCACTCTTTCCTTCCAATTTGCCCACCCTGCTGCAGCACTTGCCTTGTGTTGAAGAACTTGCATGATCTCCAGGATTTCATACCCCGCTGAGGGACTGCAAGGTTAAAAAGTGACTAAAATGGCTATTTCCATCTCAGATAGTCTTCCCTGACCCTGCTCTCTGGCTGGGGGTGAGGTTGCCAAAGGTCACAATCCACTTCAGAGTGCACAGAGATCGATATCTGCAGAAGCCAGTGCCTGGATTTGTTCCCTTTCCCCTGCCACTGCTGCATTTCACAGTGAGGAGCCAAGAAACATTTCTCCTCCCTTCCAAGAGGAAAGGGGAGGAAAAAAAAAAAGGAAAAGTCTTGTCTCCACACTTCCTCCCACCAGGAGGGCATTGTGCTTGGCCTCTGCTCCACTTTTTGTTATAAATTTGCATGGTGTGATGTTTGCTTTGGCCGGTGTGGTGGCAGGGCAGCAGCTGGCACGCCGACACCACGACCGGCTCCTTTGCTGGAGGACAGGCCAGGCCAGGGTCCTCCCAGCCCCCTGCATTGGAGAGGAGATGCTCGGTCTCTGGGAGGCTTCAGGAGGTGGAACGCCCTCTCTGAGGGTTTGGCACGGCGAGGGCTGCGTTTCGCACTGAAATGTCGCGATTTCGGCGTCGGTGGCAGGAGCGGGGAGCTCGGTGCTGAGCCTGCGGAAAAGCATCGCTCCGTGGAGCTCGCACTGGCAGGGACACGCAGCACATGGACTAATGGGTCTTTTCCACTTTAATTTCTACTCTAAAACGACTCTTTGTTACTGTTCTCAGACTCGGCGCCAACCGTCACGCCACACACCAGATCTTTCTTTCTTTCCTGCCCTTAGCTTTGCAGAGAAGCCTTTAAAACAAACAAACACAAAACTGTGAGAAACCGAGGGAAGATATGGACTGGCCCACTCGTTAGTGCTGGAATGTGGAAACTATGAAGACATCTTTTTTTATTACCAATGCTGGAAAGCACAGTCACTGAGTGGGCTGGGATACAATTTATACTACATGCAGTAGTTAAAAAAAACTGCAAAAATGGGTGTAACCCTGGGCTGTGGTTCAACTGGCCTTTCAGCCGCCACTTGAGATCGGGCCATCCCATGGGGAAACTGTGGTTTGGAATAAGAGCATGCATTTAATTTCGCTCGGAGAACATATTGGAGTTGGCACTTCAAGAAAGAAGCTGAAGTATATTTTTTGTCATGATTAGTGGCCCCCCTCGCCACCACGTTTGATTATGTTGGAAGCTGAAAAGTTAAATTCTTATAAAATGGTGATTTACAGTCCATGATTATCCAGGTAGGGTGCGTGGATTGCGCCAGCTTGGTCATGGGACTCCAATCTCATCCTATTTCATTGCTGTGAGAAAATAAAACTAGAATGTGAAAAAGCTGAAAACACATCCTCTGATTGCTCAGGGAATTTTCTTAGTCATACGTTATCTTTCCTAGTAGTTTCAGTTATTTTGTCTCCACTAAAACCCAAAGCAAAACACTGCCCTGACACTTTCCCCTTGATTTCGGATCCACATTGGCCGCATTTATTTTTATCTCGTGTTGTCTCTTCCCCTGTGGTTATGAAAATTCATGGAATAGGGGGCAAAGGGAAGAGGCAATCTTAAAGCCAGTAAATTCCAGTGGAAGGTTCCTCACTCCCTCTGAGCAGGAATATCCTGGGTGCTGCTGTGGAGATGGGGTTGCCTTCAAATAGCACAGGGGTAGGTGCCAAGTGGAGAGGTTGAATATTTTCCTTGTAGACGCATAACTTTGCCCACAGGATCGAAGTCTCTTGCCTTAATGCTCTGCTAAGCTTCTTGGGAAGTACAAAGCTGTGCCTAAGGAAGCACACGTTAGGGAAATATATCTCCTTATGATCAGCTGCTGGATAAAACTTCAGTGTGGATAGGGTTTGGTGGTGGGTGAAGTGTGAGGCTCATGAGAAAAATCTTGGAGAAAATAAGGGGCATCAGCATTTCATTGTTTTTCCCAGCAACCTTTTGCTGTTTCAGTTTAGAACTTGCTGTATTTTGATATGCTCCTTTTTTTTTTTTTTTTTTTTTCTTTTGTTCATTCTCCCCTTTTCCCCTGTCCAGGGAATTATTTTGAAATATTTTATTTCAAGTTTATCTAGTTTCTTTCCCCTCTCTCCACCTCTGCCCTAATACAACAATATTTTCTTAAACCTGTATTTAACTCTTTTGTACTGTAGTGGATACTCAGTGGGTTCCCTGGCTAAAAATCCAACAGGAGTAACACTGGGATGTGCTTTGCGAGCAAACATGAGTGTACCAGTGTACATGTGTGCATGTAAGACCTGCAGAATCATAGAACGTAAAATAATTAATTTTGGAAAAGACCTCTAGCATCCCTGCATCCAGCATCTGACTGATCTCCACCTCATTAATTAAACCAGAGCACTGAGTGCCACATCCAGTCATTCCTCAGACATCTCCAGGGATGGTGACTCCACCATCTCCTGTGCAGCTTGACCACCCTTTCAGTGAAGAAATTCTTCCCAATGTTCCACCCGAACCTCCCCTGGCACAGCCTGAGGCAGTTTCCTCTTGTCCTGTAGATACAGGCAGCTCTGTAAGTTTTCCAGAAAAAGTTGGAGATATCCAGAGTATATGGCACATGTCAGAGCCTCCTGCCAGGGCTGTGCTGGGTTACTCAATGCAATTTGTGGTCAATGTCTGGAATCACATTCAACGTTTGTTTGCTCTTCCTTTGAGTACCATTGCTCTGCTCATTACTACAGCGAATTAACCACAGTCTCTAATCTTCTGTGGGGCCTGAAGTTTCTGCATCCAGCAGCACACAGAGCCCTTTCCTTGCATGATGTGTCTAGGGGCTCTAAATGCATCCTTAAATGCTGCTTAAACTAGGATGAGTTTAAATATCCATTTAAGCTTGTCTCTATTTTGGGATGAGGAGATGAAGGCTTGAATATTTATGAAAAAAAAATCATTTAGGTGCATGGTCCCAGGTTTGGAAAACTTGGTCCATGAAATATATGCAGTGAGGGTGCTTGTGGTTATATAAGATAACAAAATTCATAACTAATTTGGATTAATCTCTCAAGTTACTAGGGGCATATTGTGTTCACATTCTTGTTGCCTAATTATGAATTTATATTCCAGCTTTTCAACCTCATAGATATACATGTCAAGAGCTATAGGTTTTGGAGTATTAGCTCTGTCCTCTACTTTCACGAAGCACCATATGGATGCCTGACCCTCCTTAGAAAGAGCTGAGCCTCTCCCATGTCAGTCTGCAAAGGAACTGCCCATCTGAATGCCAAAATAAGTAGAATAAATTTTTTTAGATTAGATTTCCTTGAGATACACATTCAAATGTGCTTAACTTCAGTGCTCTTTTTCACGTGTTCTGCTCATTTGTGAATTCTCTGGAAGTCGAGTTTTTTTGTTCAAACTTTTGGACTCCTTGTCTGGCTGGAAACTGGAGCACATGGAGCCTCGGATGTAATCAGAAAATGCCTTGTGAAAACGAAGGCTGCTGGGAGCAGCATCTTTGTTAAATTCCAGCTACTCCAAACTTGTTCCTTGCTGCTCGAGCCCTGAGCTCGCTGGTCGTAAGACTCTGTGTGCAGTCTGATCTGATTTCTGAGCCCAGCTAAGGGAAAGAGTTAAGCTTCTTCTCCCCTTCTCGTTGGCAGAAAGTTTGCAGTTTAAAATTACATACTGACTCTGGTGTAGAGACACAAGAAATTATAGAGCAGACACTGTCCAGGACAACGTATAATTTAAAATGTACTAAAGAATGTATACCACATGGCAAAGTAAGTGAAGTGCTTCTTCAAATATAAGTGTTTTGCATAGAAAGGCTGTAATTATCCACTCCTAGGGAAATGTTTGCATTCATTCTAAATCAATATTTACTATTCATCTCTTGTGTTCAACAAAACAAGGATTTAACATTTTTTTGTTTTAATGAGGTACTAAGACTACAATAATACTACAATGTAATTGTCTTGATGCAAAATATTGCTAAATTGCGTTGCTATTTCAGGAGCAAACAGTTTTTAAGAGGAGGGGTGTCCCTGTTTGTGAGATGTTACTGCAGTAACACACGATTCAAACCCAGCCAAGCAGGGAGACTCACCAGTTCCAAAGAGCGTTAAAAGCCGCCTCTCTGTTAAGGCCCTTAACTGGGATCATTCGGGTGAGTCCTCTGTTTCCCCCTAAAGTATCAGCCTCTTTATAATGATTCCTTTTCAGCTGGCATCTCAACAACCACAACAACGATGAGATTTCTTTCTCTGGTTTTAAGCTTGGCTGTTTTTTTTTATTTTTGCCCCCCTCCCAGCATCTTTCAGCCAGCCGAGGTTGGGCGGTAATTGGGCTGCAGCCGTCTCTGCACTCTGGCTCAAACCTGTTGATGCAAATGGAGTTTCCTGAACTTCACCCTCCTGGGAAAATCTTGTGGGGAGATGAGGAAGTTTGCAGGATGATATCAGATCTCGGTCCTTTATCTTTTTCAAAGAACTGATCTACTTTGAAGAAAGTTTGATGTGGAACTTGGGGGAGGGCATGGTAAAGAAAAAAAGTCCTAAAATTGCATGGGAAAGTCACTGCCCATGGTGGGGGTTGGAACCAGATGATTTTAAGGTCCTTTCCAACCCAAACCATTCTATGATTCCTGCACCAGGATTTGGGTGGAATGAGAGCATCTGAGAAGGATCAGTGTCTCTGGGAGGAACAGCACATTTAATCACAGCCTGTGGCACTGCTATTCTGTGGTTAGGAGGATGTCCTTGCATCAAGCATCCCTCTCTTTGAATTTACCTGGCATGTCTTAAGAAGTAATTCTCAAACTTCTCCAACTTCAAAAAAAACCAACAAGCATGCATTTTTGGCACTGCTGTGGCTCCATGTGAATCAAATCAGATAACTGGAAACACTTTAGTTGGAAAATCCTTTAAAATCCTTTTCTTTAATCTCTACTTTTTATTCTTGCACACTGCCCACCATATTCCAGGCTCTGGCCTATCCTTCCCAACACTAAATGCTTTCACTTCTGCTGCTGAAATTCAGAGTACAAGCATAGCCTCTTGAGTGGATTTCAATCTTGTACTCAAGCAGACCGTCCTGTATTTTTTCCCTTAGTCTGAAGTCATTCTTGTCCTCTTAGAAAATCATGCACATAAATGGGGTCAATAGCCCTGAGAGAAGAACAGTCTCTTTCCCCAGCAAATGTTATTGTAACTGGTGTTTTAATTCTCCAGATATCACTCTCAGTGTACTGGGTAACAAAGGGCTGTGTAGTGCCTAATCATTCAGCAGTGATCCAGGGAAAAAGCAGAAGGTTAAGAGCAAGTTCCTAAAGTCTGTAAAATCAATGGGACACTAGAAAGGGAACTGAAGTGTACCAGAAGGGACCTCTTGAGGGTCATTAAAAAAAGCAGAAACTGATTATGAACAGAGCTTTTACCCGAAGAACTGGAGGGGGCCAGCAAAATCATTCTGCTGCACTCCAGTTAAATGTCTAATAGTGGAGACATTTTCTACACAGCCCATAAAGGATAATGAGGATGCCTTTGATAGCTTTCAAGAAAGTTGTTCTTGTCAGTGTTCACAAAAACATGATCTGGGCGAGCACTCTCTGCGCATACAGCCCGTGGTGATCCTACACAGATGGTGAAAGGAAAGATGGCAACCCAAAACTCTGCATTCCACCCCTGAAAAGCATCCTGTCAATCACACGTGGGAAAAATTTGATCCACCTGACAGTATGATGTAAACTGTAGCAGTGATGGATCTCCATGTTGCCTACTGGCATTGTGCCTCACCTTGCTGTGATGGGGGATGTAAGGAGACGTGACAAAATTGTGTGACTTGCTCCAGAATGAGTGAGAAGTAGTGGTTTGTCCTAGAACTTATTGAAATTGATTGCCAATGGCAAAGTTTGGACTAGAATCGAATTGCTTTCTGCTCAGTTTCTGTGTTGGGAAAGCAACCCAGAGCAGTGGGAATTGGAATGTTTTTTCTCCTCCTGTCTCTGACCCTGATCCTCTGAGTGGCTCTGGGTGAATCACAACTTTGCTATGATTCATTTTCCCAATGAAGCAAATTAGTGGGATCCAACTCGTAGATCTTACCGGTGTACTCTAAGAATGATTTGTAAAAAAAGTATGTGGAATTGTGTTTTAGAAGTTAAAGGTTTTATTGGTCACCTTAAAGTAGAGATCTGGCTCATAGAGAGCAAACTCTGCTCTGATTTTAGACTAAGAGCTGTTCTGTTGGTGAAAAATACCAGAAACCTTTCTAGTAAGAATGAAGTTTGAATTATTTGCACTTCAGATGAGACAAACCTTTTCTCCAGAAATAGGCGTTCACAGGGATGAACAGATTATGAGTCAGTCCAACAGTTCTACAGCCAAATTGTGAAACTTTTGTGTCACTGCCCTGTGATTCCAGCTATCTTCAATTAATAGAAAAAAATGCAGGAAATTCAGGTGGAAGGAATGCATGGAAATTGAAGTCAAAGAAAAATATTCGTTGTGGCCTTGGCAAAGTGAGTTTTCTAAGCTGAAGTAGCTTTTAAGCAATTAGCATCTGCTGTGTGCAATTACTGAGTGACACGCAGCCCCAGATGGAGGGCTCAGCAGCCAGTGGCCATCTGGATTTTGGTTTCTATCAAGGGTACACTGTTTTGGGCTTCACCTGGCCCAGGAGACAGCCCTCCCTCTGCCCCACGTTGCACAGTCAACCTTGAGTCATTGGTGGGGGAAATGGTGAGACAATTCCTCCAGGTCTCTCAGGTCCAAAGCTTTCTGAAGTCACCGGAAAGATTATGACTGGAGATGTTGACCTCTGAATTGATGCATTGCCCCCTGTTTTCCAAAATGAGGTAAGCTACTGGGCTAAAATCCACCTCTCAGCTGTAAAAGTGGCTTGATGTGCACCAGCCTCTGTAGGGACATATGGCTTGGGAGCCTCGGCATCTGAAATTACACAAAGAAAATCAGCTCTTAAAGGGAGAATTTTGTCAAAAGGCTTTTTTATTTACAAGAAAAATGCAATTAAAAATTTTTTTAGAAGTGCTGAGAGGTATCAGACACAGCCACAGAGACTAATTCTCTGAAGTAATGTAGTTCTAAAAGGGAAACTGCAGTTCAGTTTGTGAAATTCAAAGAATAAAAATGAAAACCAACTGACAAACAGTTTCTGACTACTCTGTATCTAAAAATGGGCCAACCTCATTTGGTTTATTTAAATATTGTGAACCCATAATGCTCGTATGCCAAGTTCAGCATGATGAAAATGAAAATGGTTGAGGTATAAGCCCTTGGAAAACAGGGTTTATAATGGAAACAGTAATTGACTCGCAAATACCGCATCAAAAATACAATGCTATAATACAAAGCATCGTTTTTGGGATCCCAGCTCTGCTTCTGACCTCAGGTTGGCAGACAAACACCTCACCACAGAGCTAACTAATGGTTATAGGTTTGGTGTTTTTGTTGTTAGTTGTTTGTTCTTTTTTTTTTTTCCATGCAAGTGGAACATGGCAAGTGAAGAAAGATTATAGGAGCAAAGCAAAATTGGCCAATAGTTCAAAAGTTCTCTCTTGTAAGCTTTTGATATTTTTCCCAATCACTGATTCTCTCTCAGCTCCTAAGACTGAGGAGATGCCATGATTCTGCTCTGGGTGAACATTTCATTTTGGCTGATGATTTTATCCACTTCAGCTTTAGAAATAGTTTAACTGTTCCTTCAAAAGTCACAAATTTGGTTATCCTGAATGGAGAAGACCAAAAAAGACCAATATCTTTGCAGCTGTTGACTTTCCCTGCTCTGCATGACTCTAACAGAGAGGAGAGGCAATGCAAAAATTCCATTGATCTCATTAAAGATGTTACCCTGAGCTTTTGCCTGGGCTGAGCCAGTGAGCTGCTTTTGCTGCCAGTTATGGCTCCCATGACATCTTGTCATTTTGGGCTACACAGAAAGTACCAGTTCTAGCTGAAAATGTCATTAAAAGTGGTGAAATGGGGAAAATCAGGAAGCTCAACAGGGGAGAACCACCAGTCAACTGTGGTTGCTAAACGCATGTGGGGACCCGTTAAATGAAAATACCCTCAGATCTGCATGCATTTAAAAAAAAAAAAAAAAAAAAAAAAAAAAAAAAAAAAAAAAGAGAAAGAGAAATTCCACCAAGGTGATTGAGCTCGAAGTACCTTAAAAATTACTGCTGTTCTGTGCAGCAATAGATAATCAAATTCATATTTTCTTAAGTATTGAAGGACACACAGCAAAAGCATTTACTGTCATAAATGGTTTTCTTTCAGCTAAAGGTTAAAAATAACTGCTTTGGTTTCTTTAGGCACCAAAGGTGATACAGAAACATAAGCTTTGGTCTTGGTAGAGCCACACCTTCACCTCTGCCACTTTTGCAGTGTCTGCAGGGGTGTTTGTAACTGGAGCAGGTGGGTGCACAGGCAGAGCAAATCACAGCTTTGTTGGTGATCACTATTGGAGGTTTCAAATCCAAGGAAATAGGTCATGGACATTCCAGAAATATTATTTATGTCTTCTTAGGCAAGCTTCCCAGTGATGGTCCCATGGGCACTCTTCTTTCTTACCTTTAGCCATTGAGCACCTTTCATTTCAAATTATCCTGTTGATGTCAGTGCAGAGGATCTGGAACCTAACCCAGAATATTATTGTTAAAGCTTTTTTTCCTGGAATAGAGGAAATTTACCTTTACTGGCAACTTTGTCTTTATTCAAATGCTGTTCCTTGTGAAAATGATTGGGAAATTGCCAGTGAAAACAACAAATAAAGACTCCAAGAACTGGCCCTTTATGACAAGTGATTTATGATTTATGCTCTAAACCATATAAACTACGTACTTCTATTTGGATTTTGAAAAACATGCCAGGAAAAAAAACAACAATAGCTTAGCAAAAAAAAAAAAAAAAAAAAAAAAAAAAAAAAAGTGTACAGTTGTGGAATGTTAGTACAGTCTTTGGCGAAGCATCAAATAGAGATAAGGCTCAATTCTATAGGGATATTAGCATTTTTTATAGCAATCACTGTGAAATAAATCTGAGAATGTATATTTAAATTATAAAAAAAACATACAGCCTAAATATGCATTTTGTAGTTAACCTCTCCCTGTTGTTTTGGGCTCTTGTCCTGCTTTAACACAGTTTTTGAGGAGGAAAATCCTGACTGGAGCACAGCTACATTTCAAGTCCTATTTTAGGTGGTTTGCAATAGTGGATTTCCCTATTTTCCTTATCATTTTTTCTTTGATTTGCTTTTTTAGGAGTATTATCCAAGTCAGCTTGGCACGGCTCAAGTGCACAACTGCAACCTTTTCCATGACCCAAAAGTCAGTGCCACTCTGTGGGTTGGCAGTTTGCAAATAAAACATATCCTTAATGAAGTGTGGAAGCTCCTGTTCTTTTCCTTCCTCAGGAGACGTGCCTTAATCTCTGGCTCAGAGCCTTGTCAAATGCTGCAGTACAGAACTGGCAAGCTCAATGCTGCTAATGGATTGAAACCTCCACCAGGTTGTTCATTTCTAGAGGGTTTGGTTGGGTTTTTTTTTACTGCTTTCCATTTTTTTCTTTCCCCCCCTAAATACTGCGGCAACCAAAGCATCACTCCAGCCCTCAGTCTTCCATAATGATTGGTTAGAGACCTCAGTGACAACTCTACAGTACACGTAAGAGAAATTTAAATTATGCCACTAAAATCTACCAAGGATTTGGTTGCTTATGTAGGTCAATTATTAAGGGAAAAAATAAGATTAAAACCAGGGGGGTGTTCTGTGTATTTGAAGTTATTCTCAAAGATATAAAACTGTGCTATTTACGCTTATAACTTGTGACAGGTTCTCTAAGTCACAGGCATTTTGTCTTTTCTACAGCAGAAACTGGAAATGTTTGGATTTTTCATTTTTATTTTCTCTTTTTTTTTTCCTCAGAAAGTGACAATAATCTACTGAAAAAGATTTGAAAAAGATGACTAAATTTACTAAAAATGCAGTGCTGGTAAATATTACAGCTCTTTTATTTTTTTTGTTTTCTGGATATGTCTGACTAGTATTGAGACAAAGATAGTTTTCAGTATCTGTGGCATAAATTGTGATAAATTGATAAATTAAGAAAACTGTATTTATTTTCAAAATCTGGATTTTATTTCATTCTTTTTCTTATAACACAGGTATGATATGTGATTTCAGCTTATACTTTCTCGAAATCCTGGGGCTTATACAGCTGAAGAAAATGATACCTCAGATTTTTCCTCTTTACTGAGTCATTTTGAGAAGGGTCCAGGCTACCTGATAGGGGTGAAAAATGCAAAGCACATTTTCAGCATGGTGGGAGACAACCTGTAATGCAACCTGTTGTTGTCCAGAGCTTGAGAACTTTTACACCAGGAGAAACAAAACAAAACAAAAAAACAAGCATAAAGGGGGAAAAAAAAAAAGCATTTATTCAATCCCTCCTGCTAGGGGCAGGAATTTGTAGTGTTCCTTTAGTCTCTGTTAACCTGGTTCTGTCAATGTCAATAACTCCATGGCATCCTGGGAGGAGGGAAAGCCGTGGGATGCCGGGTCCTTGGGTGCTAAAACGTTCTCAAACGATGTGTGTGAGGTAGCGCCGTGCACTCCCTGCCTTTGTGCCTGTGCTCCTCGCAGGCACAGGGACTCCTGGGGGAAAGTAGGTTACCCTCAGCTCTGCTGGTGGATGGACGGGGTGAAAAGGAGGTTTTTCACGTTCCTGCCTTTTTAGATCCACGCTCCGGCACGTTACTGGAGGGGCCTCGGTGTGATTTCTCTGCCGAGCAGATGGGAAGTCAGGTTTTCCCAGCAGTGCTTTGGAAAATCTTGGGGTTTATTGTTATATTAGGGTTGGAAAAGCCCTCGAAGGTCGTAGAGTCCAACCATTCCTCAGCAATGCCAAGGCCACCACTGAGCCATGTCCCCTGGGGCCATATCCACACAGCTTTTAGATCCCTCCAGGGATGGGTGTCCACCACTGCCCTGGGCAGGCTGTTCCGGTGTCCAGGATTGTACCTCTGTTGTTCTCCACAAAGATTCTCTGGGAACTACTGGAGTAATTACTCTTTTTGAATTTATTTCCATCAGTAAGGAATTCATATAACCTGTGATGACCCTCATTATTTCCCCTCTAGAGGATTTTATTAAGGAAAGAGTGGGAACATCCGTGTATCATCTCACATAGATGGTCTAGACCCCCTGAAGCAGCTCAGCAGCTGCAGGTTACTTGAAAATACTTTTGAGCTGCCTGCTGGAAGAAGTGGTTTGCAGTCTGTAAAGGCAACAGATTTAGGAAAGGAAATAGGATATGATATAGAAATTGACCCAGCTGTGAAGTGTTATATCAGTTCAGGGAGTTTCTGGAAGAAAAAGTAAAAAAGAGAGAAGTAAGGTTTGACTAAAAGGCCTTTTCTTAGAAGGCTGAGTTTTATATTAAATGTTGTGTGTCTAGAATGCCTTGAAAGAAGACTGAAAGGACACCAGAGTCCTAGGGAACAAAAGGAAATTTGTGAAGGAGATCAGATACTCCAGAAAAGATGAAGCTTAGAGGCAGAACCAGTATCTGGAGTGGGAAAAGGCATGAGTGGAGAGACTAAAACCTGTCTGTTAAATTTCTGCAAGGATGGATTAAAGAGTTTAACATGAGCTGAAAGGAGTTGAGGAGCTGCTGGGATGTGGCTGTATTATTTAGCTGCTGGGTTTTGGATGAATGACTGTGGATTTTGGAGTGTAACCTGTGGATCACATCCCAGTGAAGGGAATCCTCATGGAGTTATTCTCCTCTGCCCGCACAGACCTTGACTGGTGGTAACAGCCCAAAGTACCTAAGACACTTTTTAATGCAAAGACTCCAGCTGTAAATCAATATTTGAGGTAAATGGCTTTAACTGTTCATTATGGAAACTTCATTCTGAGAACAATTACAAGTTTAAAAGTGAAAGTGAGATTTGGCAAGCAGCATCCATACTTAATCAGTCACACCGTGGCTTCTGTGCTTAAGCTGGAGGTTGCAGCTTGTTTGTTCTGAGAAATGCAGTGTATTCATTCATCATGTTTATTCAAATTAGGGCTTCTGAACAGTAATGACAATGTTATTGTGCAGAATTACCCGCTGTGGTTTAAAAAATGCACCTGCCAGTGTGAAAATCTGGGAATCTGGTGATGGCAGGTTTAAAAGGAGTTCAGCAGCCCAGTGTTACCCTGTGAAAAACAAGGGAGCACAGCTCCCGTGACTACCTGGACAACAGCAACCTGTATTTGTAACTTTACATTTCTTCTTTATCTCAATAAACTTATGTTTACATCACTAAATGTGAACTTTATTGTCAGTACTGGGCTGTATCACAGCTACATTAGGAAGCATCTTGTTAATTGCTGCAGAATTAATTCAAGTATTACTTTTTATTTTCTCAAGGAAAAACAAAGTTTCATTATTATCTTTGCTTTTGCAGAGAAATATATTTCCTTGATGACTTAGAGCTGCATAAATCTCTTGCTTGCTGAATTTCTTTGCATTTTATTAAGGCACTTTACCTCTACTAAGGCATGATTATTATTGAGAAGCACATACACTGCCTGTAGGAATAGTTATTGGGTTTTTCTCTGTTCCAATAGAGGTCCCATTGCCAGTTTCTCCTCCGCCTCCTCAGAATTAAAAAAAATAGAAGTAACAATAACACTCTTGCTGTTTTCTCCCTTCCAAGTAGGTAGAAGAAAATTACTTGATTAGATTATAGGGTTTGTATATGTGTTTAAAGAATTTATTGTGGGAAATCTATACTAGAGCCAAAATGATTAATGGTAATTAATGTTCCCACATTTAATAACAAAAGAATTAATAGAGAGCAGCCACTTACTATAAAGTGTTTCCTTGACATTTCTCACTAAAAATAAAATTTCTGAGCATGCCACGTAGATTTTTGGGAAAGAAGAAAGAGAAAGATTAGGCAAAGAAACATCTCACTGTAATTTAAACCATTATTTCTCTGACAGCTTTTTATCTCCTGTCTGGAAGAAATAAACATATTAAATTTTTTATTAAAATAGTTAGGCTTTCTGAGAGCACTTTTTTCCCCAGTGCAATAATAAATATTTATTTGTGCCAGAAACAAAGAAGTTTCTCTGCGAGGCTTTTACTGATGCTTAGCCAAAGGTAGGATTCTCTTAACCTCAGAAATGCAGCTCTTGTGCACTTGCTTTCTCTTCTTCAGCAGAAATTTTTGAATGTATAAGTAACATTCTTATAGAGACCGGGTCATCCAGTGGTGTTGATCACCTGCCTCGCTGTCCTCCTTTGACTGTTGTTTATGGAGGATGAAGCGCCCGATATCAATGAAAGAACAGCTCCAAAACACAGAGTTAAACCCCAGCCACAGTAAATTTCCAAACAAATAACAAAGGCTTTCCAGCAAAGATATTCAGACATACGGGCTGGACACTGGATGTGGCCAGAGAAGGAGTTTATCATGACCCAGCGAGCTCTTGCAAAATCCTCCTTCTGTTGCCTGTGCTCTGCCTATCCCCTGTTGTATTCCCTTGGCATGGCTTTAAATATCACCTCCTACCCAGCAGCGTGGCTGGATGGAGTGGCAGGAGACTGGTGTTAGGCACTCACATCAGAAAGGGGATTGCATCCATTTGGGAAAAAACTCTTGGCCAAACTGTCCGGTACAGAGTGAAATTCCATCCTTTTGAAGGGGAAAAAAAAAAAAAAAAAAAAAAAAAGCAGGGCATGAAAAGAAAAATACTGTCAGATGTCCGTGTACTATTAGCACAGAATAATTTATACTGAATTCTGCTCTCACTGTTTTGGTAGATCTGGATGTGCTCTGCCTATGATCTGGATGTGGCTGGGGTTTCTCTGTCTGTTCCTCTGGCAAATGTGGTCAGTATTTAACCCAGACTGTATTTTTGTGCTTGCCATCTGCTTAATTCTGAATGTCAGATCCACAACTGGCCTGGTAGTTATTGCTATTCAGCTATCTTGAACCCAGCTCAGTGCAGCAGATAGGAGAGGATGTACTGGTTGTGTGGAAATGTCATTCGAGCTGAGTCTCCTCCTCCTTGATTTAAACTCAAGTCTTCCTGTAAAAATAATAAGAAGGTATGATTCTCCTATTTTTTTCCTTATTGCATTGTTTTCTCCAATTTTATGCCTTCTTGGCTTTGTTACAATTAGGAAAAAAAAAAAAAAAAAGAAAGAAAGGAAATCCAGTAAAGGCTGAGCATGTAAAAGTTTCCATCTGGTTGGAATACCTAGTCAATGGGCATGCCACACTAATTCTTTACTAAGTAATTTTCAGAAAGATTCTATGTTTTCAGGTGTGGAAAAACTTCAATATGTGGCTTAACCGGAAATGTTTAACTAAAGTGAGCTATTAAGTTCCCTACTTTAACCCTTCCAGCTTTTCATGTGGTCAGGCTGCTCAGATTCTTGTTTGGAGCATCTAATAAAATAATTGGAAATGGTTTTGATGACTCACAATAACTTAGAAATTTGGATGGAATGCATGAATGCTGGGAAAACTGCTTACAGTTATTTCATGTTAAGAAAATTACTTAACACACAGTTATTTGTATTCTTCACAGATCTGATTCAGTCTTACAGTTTTGATGTCTCAGACAAATGTCAGCACCTTTACAAGGAGCACATTGACAAGTGAATGAGACAAGCAAGTGGGCTGGAGAAGAATCTGCCTCCAATATTTTGATGGACCTCGAAGACCTGTGTCTGGAGATAGGAGAAGTGCTGCAGGATGGGAGGTAGAGCTCAGGAAGGATAATATTTTTTATTTTTGATGCCTGAAACCCAGGTCATATTAGGTGTAGTTTGCCCACGTCTTGGGGCAGCAGTACCCATAGAGGTCAGAGGTGGTTTGTGGCTGTAGAAATTCCTCCAGATCAAAAAATTGCCATTTTATGTTGGAGGCTGGGGGAAAGATGTGGGAAGGAAGGGCGTGGTCTGTCCCCTAGGCTGAGGCATTTCCAAGATATGGCCCCTACTCAGGAGACTGAGATCAAAAAGTGCTGGGGTGGGATTGGAAAGAGGTTTTTCCTTACTCTTGTTGGATGATGTTCCTGGTCTCTCCTTTGAAAATGGTGTTGCACATGCTCTAGTGGTCCAGCTGGCTGAAAGGTAGCTCTGCCAGGCCAGCAGTGGGAGGGTGCAGGTGTCCACCCTTGGAGGACACTTTTTGTTTCCTCACCCCTATGACATCCTTCTGCTCAGAAATGGTCAAGTAAAATACATATACAGGTGAATAAATCTGTCACACAGAGCTTCCCAAAAGCACTAATCTAAACCCTATCTGCCAGAGATTAAAATGTTAAGGTATGTCTGGCTGGACCCCATCTATTGTTTATGAATTCACAATCCTCTTGGACGTCCCCAGGTGCCAGGTTTTGCTTATGGATCTCTGAACCAGCCGAAGGAAATGTAAAATCAAATGTAGACAGACAGCTCCCTCTCGAATACATATCCACAGAGGCTGAGGAACACTTGTTATGCTAGCAAGGGTGTGGAATAAATTAAGCTGAGGAAATTTGCTCTGGACCCACCTATTTGAGACGGGAGGCTTTGTGTGCCACGCCAGACCCGGTCCTGCGGGAGTGGCCGTCACCGCGGAGCAGACAGGTGGAGCTGGAGATGCTCGGGCTCGCAGCGTGGCACAGCACCAGCAGATCAATATTTAATGTGAAGGCTGTTGCAGCCCCTCACATGCATAATTTATCCCTGCTTTTGGGTACAGCTGGACCGGAGTCAAGCCGTGCTTCCAGACTGCAGAGGGATTTAGAAGCGGGTCCAAGTGTTTCAGACGATCCTCACCTTCAAAACGGGGGCAACTCCAAAGCCAGGATCCAACTCCTTCCCTCCCTTCTCCTTTGCCCAACACACAAACAAATGCTCTGGGGAGGTCTTTGAAATTTGTGTTGAATTACATTGACTTTCCCTCGTTGAGGGCACACAGCAATGTTTGTATAGAACAGAATTAGGGCCCCAGAAAGAATTGAGCATTTCAGAGTTTAATTAAGTGCGCTAACAACACATGAGCGAAGTCAGCCTCATAAAAGAGAACTTTATTGTACGAGTTGACACAAAATAAAAGCCCTTTGGGATTAAATTTAAAAAAAAATCTTAAAAGAACCCCACATTATGGGGAGTAACTTGGCCACCCTGGCTCATTTCAGTGGGCAAATATCTCTGCTTGGGATTTTTTTACCCTGACAAATGATTAAATTCCAGAGATACGATAGCACACGATGCCAGCGTAACAAGGTATGGGCAAGAGGGATTTGCTTTTGACTAGTTAAGAAATAAGCTTACTAATTCACAAATTTATTATAAGATTAGCCTTTAATACCTGATAATCACCTTCGTCAAGGAAAATTTTGTCCGTTTAAGAGGAAAATGAAATTTATAGATGGGTCTTGAGCCAAGCTCATGGGTGGTAGACAACATTCAGGAGAGATCCAGCCTTTCTCTCAGAGCAAGAGAAACAGAAACAAGACAGGCATGGCAAAATCTTAGATGTCATAAGATTATTAATCTCTTTGCAGAAAACAAGTTTGATCTCTGTCAGGCTATCCATTAATTTTGATGGAGGTACTTTTAAGATCTTATGTTTGCACTTCAGTGGGAATGTTACAGCTAAATATGCAAGTAAAAATGTTTTCTCATAACGTATACAGACAAGTGTTCCCATTTCAAAGGTGATGTTGTCATATAGACATAAGAACATTAGTATTTGCTAGTCTTGATATTATCTTCTTTGCAATAGCCCATCTGGACCTGAACTAGGAAATGCTCCCAATGTGTTAGGCTCATGCAAACATCTGGTGCAAAAAGAGGCCTTTCTGCTCAAGGAGTTTTAGCTCCAACTAATGAAAAAGACAAAGTGTGGGAGAGAAAAGGACAGAGAAGGACAAAAAAAAAAGGATAACTTTTCACAGCCCCACAACTAACAGATGGAAGTTTGTCTCCTGACTCCCAGATGAATCCCATTGCCAATAAAGGATATTGTGCAACTGCTGAGCACGAGTTTATACCCCAGTCACTCATGCAATGATGTTGTGAACAGGTATGAGAGCAGCACAAGCCGTGTCCTGCACCAGAAGTGGTTGTAAAGACAAATAACAATACAAGTACTCACTGTCTTGCTGTCATTAGCTTTCAGATTCAAAAACTACAGGCTGAGGACAACATTTTGAATCTGAATCTGGAATTAGATTCTCCTCCCTGAGTACCAGGTACCACATCAGCTCTTCTACATTTCTGCAGAAACTAGGTGAAACTGGGTCTTGAGAATCAGCACTTCTGGGAAGGACGACCAAAGTTAATATTGTAGCCTGAGATGCAGAATTCCTGAAGTCTCATTGCCACTGCAGATTCTGTATTTGGATATTTCATCTTTTGGTATGAAGGATCTGAACATGGCCATCCTTCACCATAGTGCCTCAGTTTCCCCCAGGTGCTGTGTCTCACTTTACCTCTTGTCTGAGCCCAGACCAGCAGAGTTGTTCCTGTAGAACCTCCTAGAAATGCTTAGGTTGGAAAATCTCCCTGAGATGATTGAGCCCAACCATTCCCCAGCCCTGCCACCACAAGGCCATGTCCCCAAGTGCCACATCCACGTGGCTGTTAAATCCCTTGTGGAGATGGAGAACCCACCACTGCCCTGGACAACCCTTTTGGCGAAGAAATTTTTCCTAATATCCAAGCTAAACCTATGACTGCAGTTTTTGCTGTGGCAGAGGCCCTCTTTTCATTCCCCTACCTGCCTCCAGCTGCCAATGTTTACAGAAGTTACAGGAATTTAATTATCTTCAGGACTTCTACCTCTCTGTTAAATTGGATTGAAATAAGCCAATGAATTGGCAAGTGGTTAAGGGAGAAAAGGTCTGGCAGACAGGACCAGTGTGAAAGCTTCATGGCTTCAGGAGAGCTGCCCAAAAAGAACTGAACCCAGAAAAGGGTGGGATTCTGAAAAGTACAGCAGCACGTGAACTGTGACAGATTATCTGGTTAGGGAGTGAGTGAGTGAAGGAGAACAAAAAAAGGAATTAAGTAGAGAGGTAAGCAAAGGCCAGAAGTCAGTGCCCTCCTTGGGGACATGGGGAAAGAGATTAGAACTTTCCATGATTTGGAATATATTCTTCCCCAAACTAAAAACCATTTTCAAAGTCCAAACATTAGACAAAAATTTGTTTTATTTCAATTTATTAAAGAGATCTCAGAGTTCCCATTCCTTCACTTCTTATGGGTTTCTACACACTGGAGCGGACACAGAGAGTCTGGCCCAGAACTTTTGGGTATGGAGCACCCAGTGCTGAAGGGCCTTGCAGGGCTGGGACCTGCCTGGATCCCCCTGGAAAAGGGACAGGCAAAAACCTCTGTGGAAATGCACAGGCTTGGCTGCACCAGAGATGGCAGAGGAGCAAATGGCTTCTCTCATATTTAAAGTGGCAATTTCAGAGCTAAAGGTGTTCCTGACCAAAGACACAGGCAAGGGGCCTTTGGAAATCACTCAACAAAGTTATAGATCTTCCTGAACTTGAGCCAGGCAAAAATACTAGGACCTGAATCAAAAAGAAATATTTTATAGCTCGAATTTCTTTTACCTATCAGTTTTTTCTTTTCTGTTTGGAAATGCTTTTTTCCTCTTGTGGTTGAGACGAAATGATGAAAGTATGATAATGATGTCGTGGAAGAATCATGTTTGTCTGGGTGCTAACTGAGCATTTTGGATAGCCTGGAGTTGGCTTTCATGGGTTTGCACATCCCTGGGAGTGTCCAAGGCCAGGCTGGATGGGGCTTGGAGCAACCTGGGGTGGTGGAAGGTGTCCCTGCAGGGGGTGGGACTGGATGGTCTTAAATGTGCCCTCCAACCCAAACCAGTCTGCAATTCTGTGTGCAACACCTACAGTTCTGCATATAAGTACATGCTCTTTCTCACTTTATGTGCTATTTTTGTCTGTCTGTGTGTAAATATTTGTGGTGGAATTGATAAACTAAATAAGAATCCACTCCCCACAGGCACACAAGCATTGCTGGATCAAAGACTGGCAGCCAAGGTGAGAATTGATTTCTCAACACACTAATTTTAAAACTGAATAAGTTCAACTCTTACTGGAGGTATTTCAGTTTAAAATTCTGCTTTTCCTGTGCTGGGTGCTTTCATCCCTCTTCCATGCGTGAGGCTGGGATAAGCAGGATTTTGGGGAGGGCTGATGCCCTCACCTCCCACTCTGACTGAGAGCTGCAGCTCCCACGACTCTTTTCCTGCAGCCCACAGGTTGTAACAAGTGCTCAGTCCCAGCAGCCCTCTGTGAATTGTACCTGCATTATTTATTAGCCAGCAGACGTAACTCTGTCCCTTTTTTCAACCCAGCTTTAGTGACTGTGCATTCAGGGTCAGTTCACTCTCCCCTCTGCACGCTGGGCAGGGTGAGGAGAGGCAGAGATTTTCCATGCCTGCTCCTTGGCTGGCTCTCAGCACACTTCCCTTTCAGATTTGGGGGTTTACATGGATCCTTAGGCATTTGTGAGTGGAATTAAAGTGTTCCTTGCAAAGAGGGAGAAGAACTTGTGTGGAACATCAAAGCAGGTGGGCTGATCTGAGCAGAGGGGTATTCCCAGACAACCGGTCATTCAACATCAAGCCCCAGAATTTTAGTTTTGATATATAAAAACAACTAAATAAGGAACACAACACTGAAAACTGCAAGGCAAGCTTGCAAAACAGTCCATATGCTCTGACAATGGAGCTAATTTTCTTTTTAATAATTCCAACAGCAATTCCTAATAATTAGCTGATCTAATTTAGATTTGCATTTTGTCTTTTCAAAGCTGTCCTATTACAAATAGCTGAGGAACCTTGCCCTTAAAAATGACGATATTATCCTGACAGCCTGGGACTGCTGTTGGAGAAAAGATTTTGCCTGAAAGAGTTTCAGGAAGTTACAAAACTCCTTTACATGGCCTGTTGGATCTGTGTATGATTTCCAACATTACACAAAATAAATACCAGGAGACTGGTGTGGTTTATACAAGAGTTTATAGAGAAAAAAATCCACCCACCAGCTCCCTTGCTGAGGATTACAACCAGGTCTCTGCTGCCAAGTTCTCTGTTTAGGTAAAGCATGAGAAAATCTACCATTTTTTTAGAGTCACAAAAGGGGTGCTACAGGGGGGCAGTGAGAAGTTGACAGCTCTCGCTGCTTAAAAGGCAGCTGTTCCTTCTCAGGTACTATTATTAATAAACCCTAAGGTAATGTTTGCTCTGAAATATGTCTAATTGAAATAATTTACCCTAACCCTTAGAGAATTATGAAACTGTTTTCATCATGTTCACACACAGCAAAATAATTATGAGATGCCATATGGAAAAGACATCATGTGGTATATGTATTTCTGAATGTATACTTTTTGAAATGGTTCCCACAGATAAATCATACAGCTAATTTACAAAGAGGAGGTGGATAGTAGTTCTTAAGTATGCAGTTTAAGTTTAAAATGGTTTCAGGCTGGGTAAATTTACAGTGGTGATGACATGCAGTAATTGCACTGATCACAGGATGTATATCACAGAAGATGTCGATAATGCCATTAAGTTACACTGCACAAAACGGAGCAAGAAAATTCTGCTGGTGACTTTCTGCTATTGCCATAAACCACCCCACAGAGCCTCTGCAGGTCCTGTGTGGTCCTGAGCTTGTTTTGCAGCTGTTATGTACCTGACCAAAGCACTGGAAATGGTGCTCCATCCTCTGTGAGTCTCTGTTTACACTTGGAAAGCTCTCAGCAAAGGGAAGGATCTCCTTAATACATAAATTAATACACTTAAATACAGAAATTTATTTTGAATGAAGTTCTCAAGAGAGCATCAGTTAAAATGCTGCTCCTTTCTGTCCATTCCTTGAAGGTTTTACAAAATGTTTTTTCCTGACCTCTAGTTACCTGCATTATCTTGTACATGGATGAGGTATCTCTGTGCTTTGATGTATGCAGGTTTGATTACATACAGACATTCACATGCAGTAGAATTCTGCAGGGCACTTCTTGGTCTTTTTCCAGGAGTAATTGTGGTGGCTGATGAGACATCTGAGGTTCTCTTCCTGCTAGTTAAAAAGTTTTGAAGGTGCTTTTTGAATAAGGAACTCTTATTAACATTTCTAGAAATCTGGCTGTAAATCAGGCTGTCTTGTCAGACTTCTGGTAGTTCTTGGTTCCAGATGGATGGAAGTAAAATCAGAGAATATGTCATTGCACTCTTGCTGTTTCATGTCCCATTGGAAACCAGCAAGGGACAGCGACATAAAGCTATTTCATTCTGTCCACTCCACTCTCTTTATCTTTAAGGATCCTTCTGAAGAAAAAAAAAAAAACAAAACAAAAACAAAACAGTAATTTTGAACTGGAGCACTTCAGATTTGCCTGTGTCTGACTTAGTTCATTATTTCTATGGTGATTAGTGAAATATTTGAAAGATGTGGAGTACACAAACTAATTCACCCTCAGCTCTATTTTGCAAGAACTATAGGCACGCACGACAGCTGCGATGTTTATCCCCCAGTAATGACATCATTACCCTGCATTACTGCTCTAGGTAGTGTATTTGTCAACAGCCAGGAACTGATGAGCACAAGGAAAATATTTACCCAACTCCTGTGCTGTGGCATTACCCCAGCAGTGCCATTTCAGGAAGATCACACTGCATTCCCGAGATTCGTGCTGCAGAAACCAAAAAAGCTTTGACATTTCCGTGCGTGTAACACCAGTCTTCAAATAACCACCTTTTACAGACAGTAATTACAGTAATTCTGCTTTCAAAGGACAAATAAAAAATAATAAAAAAAGAAGTGGAAAAGCGATATTCCCCAAAAATATCTAAAGATGGGAGTTTTCCATTACCCTCCCTGCGTGTGGAGTGCTGGGGACATCCATATTTGATGTCTCCCTAATCTTCCCAGGAGTAACTACATAAGCCAATATTTACTCTCTCTGTCGGTACAGATACAGTATCTGAAATGCTGCTGCTGCTGCATTAATGTGTGAGAGTTTAAACTGAGCTCTTCTGTCTCATCCCTGGGAGCTGCCTGCACAGGAGAGGTCTCACCTCGTGCCTTCCCCCTCTCTGTTATTCCTGCTCTTGGATGAGAAATGTGAGGCTCTTTCTCCGTTTCTAACGTTGCACAGATGAAAAGGCAAGTTCCCCTTTTAGCAACTTCCAGTCATTTGTTTTTATGCTCACCGAAGGTGTATCACGGTTGGTGTTATTGCAGTGCCCTAAACCAAAAGTCACTTTTTTTTCCCGGTGAGTTACAGTAGATTATTATTTCACTACAGTATCTGAAAGCATGAAATAGAGATTTATGATACTCTTGTGTTTTCCACTTCAATTCATGTAATGTGGGGAAGGTAAAGTGTCTCTAGCTGCACAGTATCCCTTTTTTTCTCTTTGGAGCAGTGTGTGCTGTGTGATTAGAGGATAGTGAGAAGGTCACTGACCAAACTTTATCTTCCACACAGTTTCCCACAGAATGTATTCCTCCTAGGGAATATTTTCTCAGCTCAGGTTATTTCCAGAAATGTTCTCAAACCATAAGAGCAGTCCTTGCAGTAAAACATTTCATTCCCACTTTTTATCCTTTATCTAGCAGCGCAGTGTTGACAGCATTTATGTTTCTTCTATTGACTGGGCCAAGAACAACAGGATTAATGAGGTTGTCTCTTCATGAGTGCATTATGTTTTTTTCCTCTGACCTTTCAAACATGGGAATCTTCTGTTTGCAATATTTCTTAAGGAAGGAAAACCCCTTTTTGCTGAAGATGGTTTTGACGGTCCCCGCGCCTCTCGCCAACCTGTGGGCTGGAAGGAAACCGGGAAAAAGCAAAAGAGGGAATATCTTTATTTCCTCATTTTTTTGGAAGAGCTGTCTGGGGGGATGGGGGATATTTTAAGGGCTTTCTCAAGCCTTGAAATTCTGATGATAAATCTTGCATGGCTGCCTAAGGACTATCATGTTACAGGAGCTGTTCAGGAGACGAGTGGACATTGCCCTGCTGGTTTAATTATTTATTTACTGTTTCCAAAGGATTGCATGTGTTTAGAGTGGACAAGGAGGGGAAGGAGGAGCCACTGGATTCACAGCCTTCCACAGAACACTCTTGTGCTTCATCTTGCCTATTCCTGATTATTTTTGACACTGGGTAGCTGGAACACAATCAAGATAGGATCATTGCTAAGTGCAGCAGGACAGGGAACGTGAGGAATTTTCCCAAGGATGGGAGCACAAATATCTTTAAACACAACAAATAGCTTTGCACATATGACATCTTTTTGCCAAGTTCCTCAAAATACATCGATTAGATAAGCCAAACATAATTAAATTTTTGCATAAGATCATTAGGGGCAGTGTATTCCCATTTTTCATCTGGGCAAACAGAGGGACAGAGAGCTGGAAAAATTCCTACTAGCCCAGAAGTTATCTATATAGTCAGGTCTCAAAGCTGGTAGTTTCCCTTTTAAGTTGTTTATTTCCTTTTTTGGTGGGGAAAGAGGCCCCACAAACTTGTGCATTCACATTTGGCATCTTAGGGGGCAGAAGACCTCTTTATGGAGGTAAAGGTGGCTTAGTGTCAGTCCTTTAATCTCTTCTTTCCAGCCCATGGTGATCGATGGAGAAATCTGCCTGTTATTTTAGATGGGGAGAAGTAGAAGAGGTTCTGTGGATGTGTATACAGGGAGTTGTGTATGTGCATAAAAAATTACAAAATTTATGAAAATATGTAAAATATATAAGTACAGAGATGTATAAAACTCAAAACACAACCTAAAAATGACTCTAAAAAAAGTGGAAACATGAGTGCTTGCAAACACTTGCAGAATATGTTCCCCAAAGGTGTGTAATGCTGCTGCAAATAAGAAAACCCTTTGCCAAGTTGGGAAAACATCTCTTACCTGCTGACTGATGGGAAAATGCATTGTCCAGGGAACTTGCTGAGCACTCCAGTGCTGGCTTTACTTCATGTCCAGGGTTTAGAGGGCCAGGACTCTGGGCTGGGATCCAGGAGGGCCAGAGCTCAAGAACTGAGCTCAGGATTTAAGCAAACTCAAGATCTCTGTGTGTGGATTCAGGTCATCCTGGGACTGTGAGATCGAGCTGAACTAGACATGTGGACACAGCCAAATTCATCCATGGCAAGCCCAGGAAGGGAGCAGAAACAAATATTCCTGCTTGCTTGAATGATTTAAATAATCCCACATATTAGGGACAGACTGCTTTTGCAAAGTTTAGGCTGAAAAAATGATCAGAGAAGCCAAGAAATTTCTAAGCAACTCTTCAGAGTAATATTTCATGAGATCTTGAAATTTTTCCTCCTGAGAATAGTACTTATGTAGTTAAAAAAAGTAATTCAACTGTGTATTGTCCTCACAGGAGAAAGTTTCTAATTTTTAAGCATGATTATAATGCATGTCTTAAATTTGGGGTTCCTGGGCTTTGAGCATTTGAGTTTGATGCTTGAACTCTTATGTGTTTCATTTAGGATTTCTGGTTTAGCTGCACTTAAATAACTAGAGAGAGCATTTTCCTGAATCAACACTGGTCAGCATTTAAGGAAATTGAACATAATTGTGATTCTATGAAATTCTTGTATTCTACTTTTTTTTTTTCCTTATAATAGTATATGCATGGGCCTAAATCTGCTGAGTGTCACTGTTGTTTAGCAAGAATAAAAGGGGTAAAAGCTAAAGAACCTGCAGTTTGCTTTCTCCTTCCTTAAGCAGATGAGCTCCCTGTCACACACTACTAAAATATTCTCATAAAGCCCCAGTTGAAAAGAATTTTTGGGTTGCAACCCTCAAGACTTTGAGATTTTTAAATCCTGACACTTCAGGATTAAAAAAACCCACCCACGTATCTATCAGGGAATGGTGAATACATGTTTGTGTAGTTTGCCTTATTTGCATTTGTTGGTAATTAATTAAAAAACATGAGTTTAATTAAACTTGGAGTTAGGGGATTCATTAAAATAAAAACAAAAAGCATTTTAGTTAAAAATGTAAAATAACGTGTTTGCCTGAGTTTGCTGGTGCAGCTTAAGGATTTGCAGTGGGGAAACTTTAGGGACTATCACACTGCACACAGTCAGAGAAGAGTTACTGAACAAAGAGTCTTTGTCAGCAGATAAATTTCACCTTGTAGTTACTCAAATTGGAATAACAATTGGAAAACAACTTTTTTGCCCTCAGTTTCTTTCTGGGCTGACTCTGTGGCTATGAAAAAATGACAGCCATAGAAGCCTGAAGGAAAGGGTTGCAGCATAACTGGAAGGAAGGTTATTAAAATAAGAGATAGAGGGGAAAAAAAAAGATGAAAGCGATTAAAGAGAAGAGGTATAACTCATCAAAAACTCAAGACTAAATTATATCTACCTGTTCATATTATCATGAAAAATTTCTGTTTTCAGTCTCGTAGTCACAATTCACTGCCTTTAGATTTTTTCCCTTTGAGAATCATGGAAGGGGCTTGGTTTCTAAGAAAAGACATGTTAGAATGTTGAAAGCAGGAACAGAAAAAAAAAAAAATCACCTCAGTGAAGAATTAAATGTTTATTAAGTAGTTTTCTCTGCTGCCATTGATTTTGCCTCTCTTGCAGGACGGGGCTTATCCCTCCAGCAGAAGTGTATGAACAGCAGAAATATTGAATTTTCTGTAGCCTGTGTCATGAAAATTGTCACCTAGAACAGAAGTGAAACCTTTTTGCTCTCTCAGACTGAAGGGATTTAGTGAAGGTCTCCCAAAGAAGTCACCCAGGTGGGATTTTTGCCTTCAAGGACCTGCACATGCTGGTCCAGAGGCTTGGGACAGACACTGATGGCAACGTCATCGCCACCTCCGTTCTCCTGGGGTGGGGGGGCTGGTGAAAAATCACTGACTTCCATCAAACTGCCTCAAAAATCAAGAATTTCTACTTTATTCTTCCCCTGAAGTGTCTCATTTGGGGAGGAAACAATTATAATAACGGAATATAATATACCCTAAAAAATTCCAAGTTGCATTCGTAAGACTAATTTTCCTATGAAATTAATTTAAACACCTCAGCAATGAATATGAAATGCATTAAAAAAGAAAAAAAGTCTCAATTAATTTGCCTGGAGGTGCATCATGGCTTGGCACTGCCTCGCAGGATGTTGGAGGACAACTTTGGTGTGTGAAGGAGCAGGTTTAAAAGGAGAAAAAACCCACCACAGAGAAATATTTTGCGTCTCTTTGAGATAAGAAACCATCTGTGGGTGCCCATTTCCTGCAGGGTTGGGCAGGAGGATCCCACTTTAGCAAAACACCTGCACCCAGCAGGGAAGGTGGCCCTGGCAGGCAGCAGATGCTCCACAGCTGAAGCCTTTCAAAGGAGACACCTTTAGAGCTCCTGCCCTTATGGGATAACTGAATCATCCATAAATAGTCTTTAAAGGCAGCATTGTCTGCCTAAAAAAAAAAGAAAATGAAAAAAAAATGGAAAGGAAAACGAAGTAGGGGTTTTGTGTGTGGGTAAAGTAAATATGGCTGGAAATACATGACTTGTTAAAAGCTTTTTGAGGACCCCACACTCACGAAATCTTTTAGGTCATGTGTTTGCTTTCTGAAACATTTGGTAAGTAATAAGTGCCAAGGGACTATATGCACTCCATCTGGAATTAGCAGATTCCTCTTTGTTCAATTGTTCCTAAATTTGGAACCAGCCGACTTGTTTAAAAGTATTTTGATTTGCTTTTAAATAAATATGGGAGATAAACATAGCCCAGGACCAGGAAAGGTACGTTATTAGTCCTCTCCCTCTCTCCACACAACTCTTAATGGGCCAATTCTGTTGATTGCTGTTGGTTTATGGTAACAATTTGTTTGGAGTGATCCATCAGTTTTCTTCAATTTTTATAAATAGTATCAAAGAAATCAGAGCTGGAAAAAGAACTATTAGATCACTGAATCCCCTCTGCTGCCAGCACAGTCCTGTTCCTTACAGAGTAGTTTTTCCATTTCTTTCTCCAGGTTAAACTTGGAATTAAGTTTAGAGCCTATAGGTCTAAGGAGAGGTACAAGAGTAAGTGATTTCACTCTTTTCTGCTTTCCTAACAAGAAAAATACCTCATTTTCATCTCCACCACCCTACACAAGGAAATGGCGTGTCAAAAGATCAAGTAGATGTCTGCTCCTTGCAGGTGTGGTAGATTACTACCTCATCCCTGTAAAACTTTAATTTTTGCTTGGGGAAAGAAGAAAAGGAAGAGAAAAGCAGCACTTCTCTTATCTTCCCTTATGTCCTATAACATCTAAGAGTCTGAGACCAGGACACCTGCTTGTCCTGTAGGCGTATGAAAAGAAACTGCATTTCCTTTAGGGCCTTTAAAACGTTTTTAGACACAAGCCTTTACAAATATCTTTGAGAAAACACTTTAAAGAATTGAAAAAGCAAACTGGAATAGCTCAGAATTGCACTGAATTCACGATACAGAATTGAGCTGGAGGAAACATTTCAGCCCGAGAAGGTTTTCAATGAAAAGCTCGTAAAGCAGGGCTCAGGAAGGGCTGTCCAACGTTGTTACGCTTGGCGTGTGAATAATTCTGAAGAGGTGCAGATCTGTAGATTTGGGATCCCAGCCTAAGATGTTCAGGCTGTATGTGTTGGTCTGTTTCCATGGGCTGGAAGGGAGCAGTGCCTCCTTGCTCCAGCTGGGGATGGATGATCCCGCTCTGCACCGGCTGCGGAGGAGGCTTAGGGAGACTCTCCTTCCTAAGCCAGAGCTGGCCTTCATGAGCTGGGTCTTACCAAGCAGGATCAAAGTCTTTATCTAGTTCATGGCTGCTCAGAATTTCTTTTCATCCCGCATTTATTCAGAGTAAAAGCAAACATTTTATTTCTGCTTCAAGCTTTCCTAGGACTGCAAGCAGCGCAGCACAAGATACATATTTCCCTGTCTCTACAAGGCCTTCTTATTTGGTCTAGATACACATCTGTAAGTATTTTACCCTCTCATATATTCATATATGCTGCAAGTCAAAGGAGCTTAAGTTTTCACTGCTTGCATTGCATTGCAATCACTCTGTTTCATGGGGTACTTCGGATGTGTTGCATCTCAGCAGCCTCAGGCCTTCTCTAAGTCACTGTTCTGACCTTCCCAGCAAGCAGGAACTGAAACTATACTGAAAGATTAGTGTGGGATACTCAAAACATAACCATAATCTCTTCTACCTCCTTTCCTATTCCAGTCAATCCTTGTTTTGAGGATCAAATCTGTATTTCCTGTGTGCTTGAGGAAAGTCTGTCAGCATGATGAAGTATCAGCATCGCTCAGCAGGACCTGTTGAGGAGCCAGTGTTTGTGCTTGGCGCGTCACTGGTTTATCATTTTTAAATCTAATTTTGTGAGTATGGGCTTAGGAGCTGTGCCAAAACTTTGTGGAGACTGTTGTATGCACACACTTTAAGTTAGGGCACTTCAGCATTGTTAGGGTAATGTTGGATTTGAACTCAATGATTTTGTGATTCCAGAGCTCTAATCCTTAATGAGAATGAGCTCTCAGCTCTAAGGAATGTAGTGTCACAGGTTGCTGGCTGCAGTAAATGTATTTAATTATACATATATAATATATATGTGTGTTTATGTTAGGAAATATTTAGTTGAATCTGGTGGTTTGAAAAGGGAAGATTTAAAAACAGTGCCTGAAGGGGCCTCAGAAGAGCTGGAGAGGGACTTGGGACAGGGGATGGAGGGACAGGACTCAGGGAATGGCTCCCACTGCCAGAAGGCAGGGATGGATGGGAGATTGGGAAAAATCCTTCCTGTGAGGGTGGAGAGGCCCTGAGAAGCTGTGGCTGCTCCTGGATCCCTGGAAGCATCCAAGACCAGGTTGGACAGGGCTTGGAGCAGCCTGGGACAAGTGGGAGGTGTCCCTGACCATGGCAGGGGTGGAAGTGGATGATCTTCATGATTCCTTCCAAACCAAGTCATTCTATGATTCCATGAAAATACAGCAACTCAGTACCTGCAATGTGAGTAAATACACCTGCTAAGAAAAAATGGTGGTAATTGTAATAATTTTCTGATAATGTGTCCTCCTCAAGGGTTTTTGTAGGACAAGAAATGAAGAAATACTCATTCTTGCTCCAAAGAACTGAACTAAAACCTTGTCATTACCACCTGTGAGAGGACAGAACCCCAGTTGCTCTGTAAGTGAGAGACCAGTGGTTTCTTTTTGTTTCTGGTTATTATTTTTAAATTCTGAGCAAGCAACTTTGTTATGAGACTCAACTCATTCGCAGCTTGTGAATTTTTTTGACAATGCATATGCTCGTGCTTCACATTTTGTCATCTCCTTTTAGGAGACTACACAAATTTCCATCATTTCACTTGGAAAAATGTCTGATAGTTGGGCAAAACTGTCTTAGAAACTCTGAGAACAAAGAGAAATATTGGATGGTAGATGAGATGAATCTAGATTTTACAACAAAGGAAGTGGTTACCAAAGTTTCCCTCTCACAAACTGTGTTTTCTTTTAAGGGGTTGAAGGCAAGTGGTTGTGGCAGGTCAGGTTATCACATTGTGCTATAGTTAGAACTCTGGACTGGTTCTGTGCTGTTGTTTGTTGAGATGACTAAGTTGTCATTTTTAATTAGCTTTATGCTCCTCTCAAAGGCTAATTACTTTACTTTTTATCAAGAACACTTGATTGGTAATGACAAGGGTGCCATGGTTACGTATTTTTAGAGAATTCCCCAACCTGCCCCATTATGTGATTTCGTGTTCCCCCTGGATTCTTTGTGCAGTAAAGCCTTCAATAAAAATAATGGTTAAGAAAAATGGAAGTTTACTGAAGATATTGGTGGAGAAAAGTATCTTTTGATTTCTTTTTGGCAGGAAGGACATTGTTAATGCATTTACTCAGTGTAAAAACCATTAGGCTCTGTTTACCTCCCTGTCAGTAACACTGATGTTGCTCTATTACCTTCACTGAAGTTACCTCGGACAAACTGAGTTTGAGACTTTCCTTTTTCCCCCCCTCATTTGTCTGTAGCTGTACATCTGCCCTGATCATCATGGAAATCTGGAGCGACTGAACTGCATCCTTGTTTCCAAGTGTGGAAATTGCACAGCCAGACACTGACTTTCAGAGGGGGTTCACCAACATTTTTACCATTACTGGGTCAGAGAGCCCTTGAGATAAATATGAGAGGTGTTTTCACAGGTGAAATCTCTCTTTTCTTTATCAACTTGTAGATTGCTTTAATCTGCTCTTGTTTGAAACAGTCCAAAAAGTGATTCTGTGAAGGCTCCCTCCATGGCGGGAGGCAGTAATGGGAGACATAAATACTCCCCTGGCATTTTTTAAAAATACAGTTATACCCAGAGAGTGGCTGCTTTTCTCCTGTTGATAAATACACATCAGATGTTTGGTAAACCAAATTCTCCCAGGAGCTTGTCCCAAAAGAGGGAAAGACAATGATTTGGAGTCTACATCTGCAGTCTAAGCTGCTTTGGTGCCTGCACCAAAAGCCTCCCCGTGCTGGGCTTAGAGCTCTTCCCAAAGCAGAAGCCCAAGGGGATCTAATGCTGCTCCTAACCCACTGGAAAGGCAACGAGGGGACAGCCACCACCTTCCACTGCAGGTGGAAAGGGACTCCCTGGTGACAGGGATCAGAGGAGACATCTTCCTGAACTGAAGGTCGGCATGGTGGGATGCTGGTTTGGCACAGGTGTGTGCCCAAGCTGCCAGGAGGAGCTCCAGAAGGGTGTGCTTGGCTGGGGAGGTCTCCTGGAATGTCTTCAGTGGCAGGAACCACATCAGGGACATCTCTGTAACCAGGCAGCTGGGGATGTGAAGATGTTCTGGAGCAAAGTCCCCGAATTTTGGTGTTCTCCTTCCCAGAGCCAGACAGGGAATGCAGCAGCTCCAGCCACTGCAGCAGTGCCGTGTCAGTCTTTGCAGCCTTCATGCAAAAACCCCTTCTTTACTGAGAATCTCATCTCCTTAATGAGCCAGTGACAAGCTAGGACTTCAGTAATTAGTGTTATTGCTTCTTAGTGATGTCAGCACCAAGGAGGAGGGGAGAGACAGGTAAGGTAGGCTGGCAACATCACTGGGGAACAGATGTTTGGTTCTCTGCTTCCTCTGCTGCCAGAAAAATAGACAGCATTGGTTCCTAAAGGTATTAAATTCCTAAATCCTATGGAATTCAAAGTAAGTGAGTGGCTGGAATTCAAAGTAAGTGAGTGGCTAAGCACTGTGGGGATCTGGGTTTAAATCTCTATGCCTCACCTGTCCTATAAGTAGAATGATTCTTTCCTGTTCACAGTAAAGAAAAATAATACATAATTGTGGAAAACAAGGTGTCTATTGTTATCTTTAAATATATATATATTTATAAATATCTAAGCAAGACATATTTATTTACTTTTTTTTTGAGTGACAATTATGTCATAGTTTTCAATTTTAGAGAGAAGTGCTTGCTGAAGAACACATTGTTTTATTCCCCAGCTGTAATCAGGATACAGTTTCCTCTCCAGAAGTTCACCAGCAGCAAGGTTCAACAAGAAGGTAAGGCAAAGGTTCAACTTTTAGAAGTCAGACTAATAATATTCTTTTCTCAATGCAAAGCTGAGCCTATTTCACTTTCAGGCTAACTTTCAGCATCTCTGATTTCTGTGTGGTGCCTTGCTTCCAGTATAAATAAATGATCCCACATTCCGTCATGATAACATATGCTCATGCAGAGCTCAAAATTAGAAGGAATATGAAGTGTTCTATTAATTGCATGAATGTTGATTGTTAAAATCATGTGCTAATTGGTAATATCTGTGTGCAGTAGGTTCCCGCAATATGTGTTAGATTACATTAACTGTGCTCGTGACTCAGATATCAGCATTATGCCTTTCGTGGAAGGAGCTTTCTTAGACTTTGTGTAATTAGGTTCTATAGATTATCAGCGTAGAAAATTAGTAAAAGGGCATGTAAAGTTAGAGGCATGAGGAATACTGAGCTTGAAAGATGCATCTGCTCCTCTTTCTCATGGTGCGCTTTTCCTCACATCCTCTCCAAAGTAATTCTCACCGTGTTTGTCTTGAGGTAATTCCCAGGGAATCCAGCACCTCACTGACATCGTGACTACACCTGGAAGTTGCCATCTTTTTTGAGTAGGCTTTCTCACTTTTCAGTCTTTTCCTTTGCCTTTCCCAGGTTTTGATCCAAGAAGCATTCAGGTACATTGCAGATAAATGAGATTATCACTGTACTCACCTATCAGTGAGCACAGTTAGCAACGACTCTCCTGTGCCAGATGTTCTTCCTCTCCATTGCTAATCCCTGGGGGAAAATTCATATGGATCTCTTTTGCTCACTGATGTTTTAATTTTATTGAGTGCCATGAGTATTTATTAAAATAGGCAAGGTGGAAGGAACTGGGGCTTGGAGCTAAATGTGGTGAGATGGTGTATTTTTAAGAAATGTGGTGGTTATTTTCACTCTGTGTGCGACAGCCAGGAGGGCTGGGCTCCAAACTCACCCAGATCTGGGACTTTTCATCAGGAATGTAGTGACAGGACAAGGAGTGCTGGGTTCAAACTGAAAGAGGAGAAATTTAGGTTGGATATCCTGAAAAAATAATTCCCAATAAGGGTGGTGAGGCCCTGGCACAAGGTGCCCAGAGAAGCTGTGGATCCCTGGAAGTGTCCCAGGCCAGGTTGGATAGAGGTTGGAGCAGCCTGGGACAGTGGGAGGTGTCCTTGCCCATGGCAGGGTGTGGAACTGGATGATTTTTAAGGTCCATTCAAACCCAGACCATGCACGTTTTCATATTTTCAAAAAGGAAAACTGAAAATTAAAAAAACCCATATATTTTAAAAAATTATTTAGAGAAACACCAGGCAAATTTTTCTGTTGTTAAGAAAAAAAAAAAAACAAAACATTTAAACATTTCATGGGTTGCAATGAGAAACATATTCAGAATTGAATTCCTAACTAGCATAGTTTTAATTCATTTTACAGTGGACCAGCTTGGTTATGATGCAATGAATTAAAACAGGTTGTCTGACAGGAAAAATTGATGCAGTTTTGGTAAAGAGAGCATTTACAGAAGTGTTGGAAGTCTTGGGTGTTATCAGGGCTGTTGCTCTAATGTCTCTTGATTTACTGATCTTGAAACAGGCAAAACCTCATGGGCTCATGAGCTTAATGTTGAGGCACACTTCATCAGTTGTCCTGAGAAATGCAAAGATTTAAGAGGAAATCAGTTTTAGCCCCCATCCAAAATGTTGACACTGAATCAAACAGAGCATGAACTATATACACAGTTTTAATTAAAAGAAAAACTGACAAATTACCAACATTCTAGTGTTCAGAAGATGGTTATCTGTTACAAAAATATGTTTTCTAATGCACATGCTCTCATACATGAAATAGTTTCTAGATTTATTTTATTATAATTGTAAACTATGGCGCAAACACTTAATCTCACCTACTTAAAAAATGTAAGATGTTTTCCAATTCCTTAGCATGTCTCCCTCCTCCCCCCACTTCTGATTCCCAAAGTCATGCATGGAAAAGGATAAACAAATTTAGTAGACAAGATGACCACTGGAAATATGTAGAAAAACTAAAAAATAAAAAGAAAAATTAACCAGAAGGAAGTTGCTTACTGATTTTTTAAGATAAAAAAAGCTAATCTAAAATTACTACCAGCCTTCCAAAGATTAATTGTCAAATTAAGTAGATAGACATACAGTGGTTCCTGGCTACCTGGGAGAATGAACTGTAAAATTGCTTAGTTCAGTGCACATAATTTACAAAAAGATCAGCTCCTCTGCCTCTGTGGAAACTCTGCATATTCCAGGGAAGGTGAAGAAGGTCCCATGAGGACCCAGCCACTGGTGGGAGCATCTGGAGTAAATAGTGTGTGTTTCCAAGGAGGTAAAAGTAAACTGGGGAACAGAGTAAGTTGTTACTCCATGGGGGATAATAAAAATCAGTTTTTTCTCATTTCCTTTGGACTGTTAAAAAATTAGCTAAATATTTGGAGAGCCACTTTTCACACGGGCATGGAGCGATAGGACAAATGGGAATGGTTTTAAACTGACAGAGGGCAGGGTTAGATCAGATGTTAGAAAAGAATTCCTGGCTGGGAGTGTGGGCAGGCCCTGGCACAGGGTGCCCAGAGAAGCTGAGGCTGCCCCTGGATCCTTGGAAGAGCCCAAGGCCAGGCTGGACAGGGCTTGGAGCAGCCTGGGATGGTGGAAGGTGTCCCTGCCCATGGAAAGGGGTGGAAGGAAATGGACTTTAAGGTCCTTTCCATGCCTTTCTGGGGTTCTGTGACCTGGCAAACCCTCCCCATCAGCCCACGGAGTCAGGGGCAGGGGAGAAGCGCTGAGAATCTCTGCCAGGCCAGATGCTGCCCCTCTGATCTCTGCTTTGTGCACAGCCAGGAGAGCTCTGGAGCACCCAGAACTGAAGGCCATCACTAATTTTAATGAAGCCAAGGGGAATCCAACACAATGCTGCTCTTTCCCCATTATTCTTTGTTCCATTGTTCAGTCTCGCAGGGTTGGCAGCCTGCAAGGGGATGGCACTGCATGGCTCCCTGTCCTTGAGAGCCACTCTGGAGCACAGCTGAGGTCCACCAGGGGCTGTGGTGGCCCAGAGGGTCTGACATGTGGGCTGTGGTGAGGAGGACAGGCTGACTGACAGCAGGAGCCAGGGGCTGCTGCCAGTGGGCTCGTGGATGCTCCAGGAGTGCTGGTGCTGGGAGAGGGGCGATGCCTGACAGCTGGAACCTCTTCCCAGTGCTGCTCTGGCCAGTTTGCAGAGCTGCATCTTCCACAGGTGTGCCAGCAACACTCTGGGAAACCTCTCCAGAGCCTCCAGGGCCAGAACTGGTCCCAGGGGTCACTCCTGCTCTGTGTGCAGCCCATGAGCATCAGGGTAGGCTGGAGGCTGCTCCTGCTTGACCATGCAGTGCATTTTTCTTGCTTTTTTAAAAGATTTTTTTGTGACCTATCAGGCCACTGGAGTGGCAGAAATTATTTCTGCCCTCCCTTTAAGAGCTATGTATCCCTGCTGTTAATCTACCCCACAAAAAATCCTTAAATATATACTGTGAAAAATGTTATGCCTACTTAAGCAACATAGTTGCCTGTAATAGTGCACCATAAAGCAATCTGAAATGTTTACTGTCTATTCCTCAACTGCAGTTTTTATTTCTTTTTAGCGGTTTTTGTATCTACAGGATTTTCTTAACTGTGAAAGATTCAAAAGAAGTTTCTCCTTTTCCCTGCAAACAGTCATTATTTGTCCAACAGATTCTCCTGTCAGTGCAGATACAAAATTTTTTACAAAACTTCCAGTTTCCTAAACTTTTTCCAGTAAAAACATTGTTTAAATCAATAGCAAGCTTTGATATGATAGGCTTTTGAGGGCAGCCTGACTTCCAAAGGAGCAGATAATGTTAAACAAGATGTCTTTTGTAAAGGCTTAAATAGGAAATCAGGAAAAGAAAAGAAAAAAAAAAAAAAAAAAAAAAAAAAAAAAAAAAGCCAAGGTTAGGGGGTGGTAAAGATGTTGCTGCTGGATCTAACTCCAGAGACACAATGTGTATTTCATTGCCACGAATAAACTGTATCCAGGGAACGAGCAAATGAAAAAGTGAGGACAGGAGATATCTTATTTTTGTTGTTTGTTTCCAAAGAGTCCACCCCCACATAGGTCACTTGGAATTCATTTGTCTACATCCTGGACTGCACGTAGGGGGAAAAAAAAAAAATGCCTGGGATCTGAGAAAGAGGAATGCGATAGGGCATGGGAATCACAGCGTCACGGTGGCCACCAGAGCATAGTTTGGCTCGTCTTAAAACAAGCAAGCACCGTTGGACCTCTGCAACAGCAGCAAAGCAGCCGTGCTATCAGGCTACCTATCAGAGCCTGGATGCTTGAGAAAAAGTGTGTGGGATTTCACCCGGAGCCTGGGGCGTTGCAGGGCTCTTGGAGCTGCTGCTTTCCTCTCGACATCCAGTACTGCTCGGTGACCTCGGCAACAATCCAGTGTGCTGTTACAGTTCATTTCAATAATTAAACAGTTCAGGGATGGCAGGGCTTTCTTCTTGTCAATAGAAAAAAAAAAAAAAAAAATCAGGGCTGCAGTTTGCTTTTTTTTTTTTCTTCCCCTCTCTTTCTCCCTTCCCCTTTCCCTCTGCTGAAATCCAAAGTGTTTGTTTTTAATTATATTAGCTAGAGACAATTAATTTCACAATCCGAACAAAAAAAAAAAAAAAAAACAACACGTTTTGCGAGAAGGACTGGCAACTGGTAAATGCAATTATTATTGTAGCACATTTTCAAAGGAAGAGATCCCAGCTCCAACAAAGTCATATGTATAAAATTTCAGTCATAGAATATAGTCTCAAACAGCAGATTTACTCTGCAAGAGATGGGAACTGCTCTCCCATCTGGAGCTATGTTCTGTTCATGCCACGTGGACCCATTTGATACCCGCTCTGAAAAAAAAACACCAGCCAGCAGAACAGACCCCTGCCCATCAGCTCCTCCAAGGAGCTGCCTGATGTGCCCCTTTAGACTTCCCTGACGTAGAGATGATTAATACCATCCCCTTTTTAAGCACAGCCTCTCAACAACTTAAAAAACCAAACAAACAACTCTCTCTGTGCAAACGGCAGCATTTACATTTCTGCTGCTGGAGCAAAAATATTAAAATAATTCAACTTTATGTCTTGCAAAAATCTCCTACGATTAAAAAGCTATTTTTTTGAGGCTCTGGCTGTGCCCCTTTCATTGCCCATCTGGCTGCCTCCCAGCTGCTCCCTGGCTGGCTCCGGGCGCTGCCACCAGCGTGGCGGGAGCTGCGATCGCTGTTCCCAGCGTTGGTCCTGCAGGATTGTGGGGCTGCAGCCTGGCCTCACTTACGCTGATTTACTTTTATGGGATTCAGTCAAAATGCTGCGGATTTATGCCGCTGAGGCGAACAGCAAAATTTAACTCCTCGGTCGGGAGTGCTGGTGGGGATTCAGGTCCTTAGGGAATGTTTCCTGCCGGCCCTGGTGACAGCCGTGCCAGCCTCTGCTGTCACACTCCCATTCCTGATTTGCATGCCTCACAGAGCTTTTACCTTTTCCCATTTCCTACCAGTGTCATTGACATAAGAATATTAAACCAAAATATACCGAGGCATCGCTCCTTTGGAAACGGTGCCTGACATCCTTATTCCCACTGAAGAGTGTTTCATTTCCCAAGGAGCTGAATCCTTTCAGTGGGGTGGCTGCAGAGGGAAGACCAGATCCACAGAAAGGTTTTGACATAAGCTATGCTCAAATTGTAGGCCTGGTAGATTATTTTAGCTCGAATCAGGAGTTTTTGCATCCTGAGTGGAGAAAGTCAGACATTATGGATGGGGGAAGCACAGCTTTGGGAATTAATCAGGAAAATGTTTTTGTTCAACAGCTGAAGCATCGTGACAGAGGAAGCATCCACTCCTTGCATTGCAGTGGGTCTCCCTGTCCTGATGCTCTCCTCAGGAGCTGGTTCCAAGCAGCACGTGTATTGTGTAAGTACCATCCCAGCCCACAAAAAACCCAGCTCCAATGCCAGGATTTTCCAGAGGGGCCCCAGCCCTATGGAGCCCATGTTTTAAACCATTTAACCAGTAAAAGGGAAAACCTTTACCCCTTCCCTACTAAAGGGAACCTGAAATCTCATCTTGTCCCATCCTGCCTGGCATGGCTGGGACACCTTCCACTAAAACAGGTTTCTCCAAGCCCTGTCCAACCTGGCCTTAACTTGCTGATGTGTTGGTGGACAGCAGCTCTTGTGGGATATGGGTGGTGGTAACCTTCATTTCCACCCATTTTGAGGCTGTCAAAACAATTTACATTAAAATAATCAACAAAAAGCAGTCTGTGGGTTCCAAGCACCAAGTAACAGCTGTCAGAGGATTATTTTCTGTATTAAAGGTCTAAAGCAGGAGTTAAACACAGATCTGGCTTTAGGACTGCAGGTGAGGTTCTCAGCTTGGCCTTTGCAGTTCACACCTCCAAGCGTGACAAACCTCTCACCTCTTAATTTTTGGACTTGATGATCTTAGAGATCTTTTCCAACCTTAATGATTCTTTGACCTACCAATCCAGCCTCAGGAGTGTGGAGGTGAAAATATTCCCTGTGCACACGAATGTGCAGAGTGGTGAAGCAGCTGCTAAAGGTGCAGCCTCTTGTGTTGGAGCTGCTCTTGATTTCCAGGAGAGCTCCCCAGAACCTTGCAGAGCCGTGTTGATCTATGCCAGCATCAGAGGGACCAGCCTTGCCCTTTGACTGTGTTCCTGATCCCTCTGCTTGCTCTTTTTTTCTTGGCGAGAGGAGAAACCCTTGCAAAGCTGAAATGAAATATTAAGCCTCATTCTTTCCAGGTAAGTACATGCCAAATCTCGCAACGATGTTGGCAGGCTCCCAAAGTTGCAAAATAATGAAGAAAACATTGAGTTTAGGACTCTGTGCCCATTTTAGCAGCATTCCTTGTAAGTGCAATTAAAGCTGCCACTGATTTGACCTCAGGAAACACAGCAAATATACACTGGAGTGCTAAAAAATCACCTTGAAAGGGGATGGAAGAATACCCCAAATCTTGCTCTTAAAAAAGAATAAATAAATTCATTATTTAAGGGCCACTGGAGTCCTCATCTGCACACCCATGGTAGGTCAGGCCCAGCAGGAGCTGAGGTGCCTGGGATTAAAAGTAGCTTTCAGCATCTCTTGGGGTTATGCTGGGCTGATTTGGTCTCTGGACATGTTATTTAGCACCTGTTGATGCAGATTTTGCCCATCTGGACCATGCGGGAGGGGACCTTCCCACAGGGCAGGTCCAAATCTTGACTGCAGGATGGGACAAGAAAACAGCATAGAGATGCATAAAGGTAGTTTAAGGACATTTGTGTCTTGCTGCCACCTGCTATTACCATTTTTGATGAATGCTGTTGCTGCAGGAAGAGGCCTCTCAGTGTGAAATCATCTTTTGTTGTCCTTTGGTCTCCCCTATCTTATTTTTTGCAGAAGTTAATGACAGATGCAACCTTCTTGGCTCCAGAGGTAGTGAAAATAAAGCATAATGCATTACGATATGTTATGAAATATGAAATAAGCAATTCCCACAATGCAAGCCTGTTCTAGCTATAATAGGCTGAAAACAAAGGTTTTGAGCTCTTATCCTCAAGGATATTGCACAGTAAGGTAAAAAAGTCTCAAAGGAAAAGCTAAGATCCTCGGAATCACTGTGGTGGCCTCACACAGACCTGTAGAAGACTGATTTCAATGATTTATTGTTCAAATTCCACCTATAAGGCAAAAGAATAAACTTTGCTTTTCCCCCATTTCAATTTTTTTTTTTTTTTAGCTGCAAAAGAAAACACCAAAAATATGGAAGCCCCCAGTGGTGCCTGCAGAGTGTTCCTGGTGCATCTATGGGTGACACAGACTGTCCACACTTTTTTTTCCTGACACAGCTCTCTAATTCAGTTCAGAAGAATGACATGAGCTGCCTGAACATCTGCTAGAAACTGCAGCTGAAAAAGAAAAAAAAAGAAAAAAAAAAAGAAATATTCTCCCTGGGACACCCCATGAAGCAGGAGACTTGAACTTACTGCCATTGGTTTCAGTGGTAGGGGTTCAGACCCACTGACCTCTGCTTGTCCCCTCAAAATAGACTGGGAAACCAGAATTTTATAGTTAGGTGGTTATTTCTTCTGGAGCCAGTAACTGCAATCCTAATGACATGATTACAGCACTGAAAAGTGATCTAAAGTAATAAAACAGAGGATATTTACCTTGAGGACGGTTGTGTTTTGTTATATATTTAACAGAAATAACATGCTTGGCTAAGATACTTTTAACATGTGGGTTTTTTTTTTTTTTTGATTGGGGATTTTTTTTTCTTAATATATAAAGGTTTCCAAGCAGAGTGACTCATGAGAGCAGCACTCCAATTCCTGTTTCGTGAGCTGACTCCGTAGATGTGAACAGAGCTGCTGGGAACACAGGACCTGCTGCAAACATATTCCTGCTTATTAACCAGCAACTTGAACTTTGTAGTGCTTCAGATTTATTCACATTTTCAGGGTTTTTTCTATGCTTCTGGTTGTGATAAATTTTACTGACAGTGAGCAGGAATTTATAAAATTATCAGTTTTTTATAAAATTATCAGTTTGCTGATAGCTGGGCACAGTATTCAGCAGGGGTAAGGCTGAGACATGGAAATAAGACTGGGCAAGGACTTCTGATCCACAGGTGCCTCTATCTGCTGCTGCACTCCATGAAATCACTTTTGAAACCCTGGAAAGTTCTATCTTAGGACAAGTGAAGTTTCCTGACTCCATTCCTGAAGTGAGGAGGCACCACAACCTCAGTTCTCTGTTGATTGAAGACTTTCTCCTACTTTGCATTGCATATATTTGTATGACTAATTCAAACCCACTGGCTTTTTTCTACTTTTTTTCCTCTCTAGTTTTCTCTTTTGCTAAAATAATGTTTGCTTCTCCCAGGCCTTGAGACCAATAAGTTCACTCACAGTGAACAGGTTTTCTCGGAGCTTCATCTAAACTGAAACTTGGGTGGAATGAAATTTAAAACATTTATGATAAATTATAATTCATAAAGTTTTTTCTAATTTCCATGTATCTCTGTTTTTTCTACTTCTGTCTAGACTCAGTAGATGTATTTAAATTCTGGATTTAGCACCTGGCTAAATCCTACTAACCTTCAGAAAGTTTCGCCCCAGTTTATTCAATTAAAAAAAGCCAACTCCCCCAAGCACAACTAGAAACCATTAGAAAAACATAAAAAGCTCTGATTTATGCTGGATATCAGATGAAATCATCTTATCCCCTCTGATATGCAATCTATGAATGCAGAAAATTTTGGCTGACTCATGAGAGTCCCAGAATGGCACTAGATGTTGACAGATATATTAAGAAGAGCTAAGCAATTTTTTGTACCAATGCAGAGGCAGGGGAGATGTGTTCATTAGTTGTTGGTGAAATTACTGAAAGTGCTGCAATAAAGTTTGGTAAACTTTTTACCTTCCCTAATCACAGGCTTACCTGGGTCACAAGCATTAGTCATGGATATTCATTGCAAACTGCAAGCTCATAAAAGACAGCATATGGCAGCCCCAAATTTCTTGCTATATAAAGTTATATTCACAGTAATAACATCTGTGCAGAATTTAGAGCCCCACCAATTAAAGTGAGGTCAGCGTGCTGAGGCAGAGATTGATGGCATTCTGCAAATCTTAAACGACAAGTTAAATAGGTATAAAATAAACAAACAACTTTATTTCTTATTAAAGAGCAGACAGGAGGGGTGAGAATGCTGAGTGCTCAGTAATGAGGGCCAAGAGGAGCAGGGCAATGCTGTGGGTTGTGGCTGGGCTGGAACTCAGCAGTGAGGGGTGCACACAGAGCAGGCTCTTAATGCCTTTTTTTTGTTGGTATAACACAAGTAACAAATAAAAACTGCTGGGCAGAGCCCTGAAACCCCAACCTGTGAAACTCAGGCTACAAAAGTATTGAAAGAAGAAGGGGAAGACACACAAGGAGTGGATGAGGTGACTTGGTCTGTTAAGCTGGTGGAGACTCATCCTGGTCTACAACTTCTGCAGGAGGGGCAGGTAACAGCTCAGTTCTGGGTGTAGGCAGGAACACCTCCATCACAACTTAGGTTCTAAATTGTTTGTTTTTCTTAAATGGATAATATAACTTTTCTAAAGTAGTTTCTGCCTTAATTTTCCAGTGAGTGATGCAATTTTTGCAGGAAGAAAGAGTTAATCAAGTAGTGACTAAAATCACTGTGATTGGGTTGACCCCACCAGGGAGCTCTTCCTTTGACTCAGTTTGTCAGTTGTGTTACACTTGAAATTTAGGAAGTTTATGTCAATAAAAACAAAAGTACTGGAGAAAATTTCCCGTTTCAAAGGTGAAATTTATACAAATCTGCAAGTAAAACTTAAAGGTTTTAAACCAAGGTGAATTTAAAAAGATAAAATCATGCCCTTACCTGAAGCATGGGTAACTTCTGTCCTTTTAGTGCAATGTCACCTCCAGGTCATTGTCCAAAGATATTCAGCTCAGACTTTCCCAATTCACAGCCAGGATTTTTGCTCATGGTTTTCCACAATGAGCATCTGAAGCAACATTTCCAACTCTACAGCAGGGTAGGGGGAATGGGAAGGAAGGGGAATATATGTTTTGCTCAGTTGTGAAGCTGGAGACAAGGAAACTTGTGCTTGTTTGGGTTTTTTTCCCATGCAGTGAGAAAAACATGCAAATGAAGTGTGAAAGAGAAATTATTCTGAAAGCAGACAGGAGCAGCATCGCTGAAAGAACAGGGCCATCAAGAGAATCCCAAATCCAGGGCACAACTGAGAGAAATCACAGAAAGCTGGGACTGACATCACCACATTGATGGGCAAAGGTGATATTTCAAAGGGAATAGTCAATGAAAAATATACCTTTCTCTTTCTCTTTTTTTTTTTTTTTTTTTTTAAATTCTATGGAGATAATTTGGAATAGGATGGGTGAAGAAAACCATTACAAAATTTCAAAAACCTGCTACGTCACCATTTCTCAGCAGCCAAATCCTGCTCTTGTGTGTGGCCAGTGAGGCCAACCTAAATCATGTACTCTTGATTTAGTCATAGAGTTTTCTGTTTCCAAAGCAGGAAAAGGGCTGAAATACCTTGTTGGAAGAAGTTGGGCAAGGGAAATATTTTCTGCTGACCAAAAAATGAAACCATGTGTGAACAAAGGAAATGCTGTACCGGTTATCTTTAAATCAGTGTATTTATCAGCACCATTTTTTAACCAAGGGTTTTCCTGGCAAGCTCTTTGTTATCATAAAGGAAACTCATGGCTGGCGACTCTTTGTGGTGGTCATTCACTAAAAATGAGAATTTAGTATCTTCTGGCACTGTATCAACCTCCACTACAGCCTTATGTATAAACTAACTCTGAATATTGACTCAAAATTTGGAACAGTAAGTGCATTTCTTAGCTTAGAAATGAGCCTGATCGCTTTTTCCTCCTGTAAAGGATAATAATGTCTTATTTAGAAGAATCTGTAATGTTTCTGGCCCTCACTTAGTGTTTTGTACAGCTGAAACACTGGATTTTGTTAAGCAAGGAGAGAGACTTTTCCTAGCTTGGGAGTCATCCAGGGAAAAATAGGTATGGCATGGAAGTATGCAGGAAAGGCAATAGGTGATGATATTCCTTAGACTGCACTTCCCAGCCAAGGTTGGATCATATTTCTTGGATACCAAGGAACTTGGAACTGGGGAGTTATCTGATGGATTTACAGCTTGGAAATGTTTTACCTCGGAAAACCCTGGTGTGCCAGAAGCCAGGAGCTTAAAGGAAGTGTCTTTGTTTTAAGAAAGATTCTGCTGGAAGTGGGTGAGCTCAGCTGGTGCTGAGGTCCCCAGGGCATGGCCCCAAACCCTGCCAGGACTGGGTCAGCCTCTTCTGGGTCAGCCTTCTGCCTACAGGGCTCCTCATTTTACTAATCCCTGCACTAGTAAATAAGTAATTTTGGTGGCAGAATTGCACCAGGCCCAAGGAACAAGGTAGACCTGGAAGACCTTGAGTAATTTGGGATACAACCAATGTCCCTTGTGCTGTCCCCATTGCTTTAGAGCAGCTCAGGCCCCAAAAAGGGGCTTGCAGTGCTCAGCTCTTGCTCTATTTTGTTTCTAAACAAGGATTGTCAGCCTTTGATATTTTGGGGCAAGTTTTGAAAAATTATAAATTTTGATTTGCAAAAAAAAAAAAAAAAGATACCTCAAACCAACCAAACTCACCCTAGCAACTTTCCAATTGAAACAACCACAAAAAAAAAAAAGTAATTCACAGGACTTTGCATATTTATGTTCAGTAAAGAGACCACAAACTTTGGAAAGGTTGAGGTGTTGCCTGTTTGTGTGCAGGAAACAGCAGTTTCCTTGATTTCTTTCCATTGTGATGCAGCTTCCATGGGGCACCTTGTTTCAACCCCAAAGAAAAAGGAGTTTCAGTGGATGGTAAAGCCTGTGCTATGTTTGTTTGCTGAGTATTAATTAGTTAATTCTCACAAGGGTGTTGTTCTAGACAAGACAATGTTTGCCAAGGTGGTGTAGAACCAGCAAATCCAAATGCTAAAATTCTAAATCTGAAAATTTCATATGAAAATGTTCATTACAACTCAGTTTTGGGGTTTTTTTTAAAGATGTCTGCACTCAGCCATATACCAGGAGCTGAGAGGAGCCTGGCCAGTGCCACACATGATCAAAAATAGAAATCCTGAGCTCAGCTAGTAGTGACTGGAAGAGTTTCGGCTGGATGGTACACAAAAAGCTTTGTGTAGTCACAGGTTGGTGGTGGATAAGTTTGCCAAAGCAAAAAAATAACCCCCTCAAAAATGCTCTCATGGTTATGCTGGGGATTTGGTTCATTTTTCTTGTTGTTTTTTTTTATTTCTGAAAAAAGAAAAAAAAAGATTGAAGGCTTTCCAGGGTATTATTAATAACAACTATAACATAATAATTCTATATGCAATTTTATGCATAATTTAATATGCAGTATATTTTATACATGCACAATATTGTTTTATACATGCATAATACTATTTCATTCGTCCATAGATGTAATCATGTCACAGTGCCCTGTTCAGGAGATACATTCCTGGCTTCCAAGCTCCTCAAAATGAGTTCAACCTGTGTGGCCCTGAGCAGAATGGCAGACAGGCGTATTTTTTATTGCTGATTCCAACTCTCATAAATTCTTAACTTGCTTAGAATTTGCCAGATTAAATGAAAAGTTACTGTAATTAGGGATTTATTAAAACATGAATCCTTGACCCAACAGAATATAATAACTCATTTGTTTCAAATAAGGCCTCTTTAATTGTTCCATCATTGGCCTAAGCAGCCCGTGCAGTGCAGAGTCACGTGTGTTCTCCAAATCCACTTGCAAAGTGCCCTGTGAAATTTTTGATCCCACACCACTCTATAGGCAGAAGCCCCTAAAACAAAAATGTGTCATTTTAATTAAAAATTCCAATGCTGAAAGCCCTTGCTATTCTGCACTACAAAGCAAAGTCTGTGAAAATGCTCTTTCTGTACAAAAGGTTCTATTTTAACTTTTTTTGTGAAGAACCTTCCTTCTCTGTGCCTTCAAAACCAATAGTTATTGATTTACAATCTTATAAAACAAGACTGTAAAATCTTGTACCATGGAACTATAAATAGATATTTTTAAAAGATATGAAAATTGCTCCCAAATCAGGTCTATATAAGGCACTAATCAGCAGAGAGCCATTTTGCAGGGGAATATAAACTCCAGAAAATTATTCCTATTAAAAATGTAAAGAAATCTGAGACTACATACAGACAATACAGCCAGAATTATGGAATTACCCATTCCTCCTCCCCATCTTAGAAATAAGCCTTCTCTTTTTTTTAATTGGCTGGCTGTAGAAAGCATATTACTATATTTGGGTCCTGTTTCCCTGTATAAGAATAGTCCTACAAGGAATTCCCAGTAAAACAGCGTTGCAGTTCTACAGTATATTAAAAAAAAATACCATTGGAAAGTGTTATCCAATGGGCAGATGTTAACTTAAAGTGCACATTGTTTGGAAAAGGAGTTAATTAACAAGTTATTAATTGGATAGAAAGTCTGAAACTGTTGTACTTCTAGCAAATACATAATTTTCTTCAAGTATTATTAAAGCGTTTTTGTTGTACCTATTAAAGATTCTTGTCTCTAAGTTAATTTCATTATGCTAATAAGCTATCATCGTTACAGAACCTAAGCTTTGATCCATGTTAATTGTCGTGATCTTCAAAGACAAAGTCACCACTTACTTTAAATGAATTTTACATCTTTTTAAAGAATCACACGGAAATTAGGGGAAGTAATTAATTTTTTATTATGTGTCTCAATATTTTTAAGGGAGGAAGTCAATGGTATTGGCTAGAATTCATTTTAACATTTAACTAGGGAAAACAGCATGAGGCAAAAAAACGTTCAGATGCAAAAGATTAAAGAAAATTTGAAACTGGGACCTAATTTGTCTTGATAAACTTTGGTGTTTAATATGCTTCTTTTGTTCTCAGTGTGAAACTGCAGGGTTTTGATTTGTAAAAACTTTTTGAAGAATTAATTCTTTCTAATTTTTATTCCTTTCTTTTCTTTCCTTGTACTTGGAGACAGTGGAGTTGACCTTCAAACCATAACACTTTTAAATATCTGTGAATATACAAGGTTAAATCTATTAGTGGTCTGAGATTAGCTGTTCTACACTTGCAAAGATTGTACCTTCTGCAGCAAATTTTATCTTCTGGTGAATGATAACGAGCTTACATCCACCCTACAAGTTTTCAACAAATAATAGGATATGTGCTGAAAGTGATCTATCCCTCTTTCCTTTAAGTGTTGGTTATTTTAACCCTTTGATGTTGCACAAAGCTCAGTTCTGAGTCTGTAAGGCATTTTTCTTGTTGAGATCAGGAACTAAATGTTTGCTTTGTTGTCACTGCTGGGATTGAAAATTTGGCAGTCCTCCTTTAGCTTTTTCAGACCTATTTTGCAAAAGAATGGAAATAAGGATATAAAGGAAAAATGTGTAAGAAAAAGGAGAACAAAAGTGGAAAGGTTGTGCTATGTTTTCCTGACAGGATTCACTATTTAAAGCCCTGCTCTCTACTGTTTGCACAGTGCAAGCATCCTCTTGCACTAGAAGTGAGAAAGTGGTGCCTTTTCAAAAGGCAGCAGACAAAAGTAATTTAAGGATGGTAGCAGAGACTGAAACAACAGCCAGATTTACCCACTTCCTCCTCCCTGGTTAGCAGCACATAAGTGCTGTAAATGCAAGAAGCCCTCAAGTTTGAGCTGAACCTCAGATTTCTGCAGCAGACAGGTGGTGAGCTCAGCGCCAGGATTTTTCAACATTAATGCTGAACTCATTTAGACTAACACCAGGCTTGAGTGACCCTCATCTGGATTTAACCTCTGCCCCGTCAATCCACAGACATACTTTCAGATCTCAACATCAGTTTTGCCTTTTTTTTCTTTTTTTTTTTTTTTAGCATAGCTGACTTTAATCATTAAGCAGCTTTCATAACTGGAGCATATACATGTGCTGCTCAGTGCTCTTTGGTTTGTAATCTCGGGCTCTGCCCAAATAATCCCCAGCATCTGAGTGAATTGAGCTGAAGTTCAAAATTCTTTGATTGAGAGTGTAATGATGATTTGGCTCTGCTGTTTTTCTCATTTTATAGCAGGGGCTTTAATGTGCTAAAAGGACAGATGTGTTGCTCATTATGATTATTATTAGTAGTAGTATTAAGGTTGGATTCATTGGTCTTGGAGGTCTTTTCCAAACTAAATGATTCTGTGATTCTCTTATTTTAATATTTGGACATTTGTTCCAGTAAAGAAATTTTTATGAAACATGTTTTTCCTAGTTTATATTTTTTATTTTGGTTTCTAGATGACAGTCTTAATTAAGTTCAGATATAAAATATTCATAATTCTTCTGTTTTGATGCCCTTTTGAAGCACCTCAGATTATAGTGGGTATAAGGCATGGCATGAAGGCACAACCCACCCTGCTGTACAGAGAAACAAGTGTTTCATCACCAGTTTCATAAATCCAAGCAAGGTAGTGGCTCCCAAACTATCCTCCCCTCGCCTGAGCAACTGAAAGGTGCAATTCTGCCTATCACATCTTTTCTTAATAAACATAACAGCCCATAAATGTTTATGTAAATACACAGTTTAAAAGGACTCATCCCAGCAGCACTGTGCTTGTCAAGTGAGTCATTTTTTCACCTGGCAGGATGATGTTGTAAGGCTCAGTTGTCTTAACTAATCCTGGCTAAAAAGCAAAATTCTGTTTTGTAAGAAAATTCCTGGCCAGCTCTAATCTTAACCTCTTGCATGTCTGTAGCTTCTAAATCGATGTCACAGTTGTAATAGCTTTGAAAACCCATATGTTTGTAAACTAAATAAACCTTGATATTCAAAGGAGATGAAGACAAGAATTACATCTCTTGGCAGTGGTGCTCTGAGCTCCGTTTCAGCTCGTGTTGGCTCCTCATTTTTATGCCCGTGCACCACGCCAAATCTGCCTTATCTATGCAAACATATTAACACTGGCTGTTTGCTAAGGCTGTGATGCATCAGCCTCTTATCTGCAGTTCTGACCCTAATGTTACATAATAACTCCGGATCCGTATTTCTTGATAGTTCACTGGGACCGCCTTCGCTTTCTCAACTCTTCACTGGGAGCTGCCTCTCCTGCCCACTGACTAAATCAGCTCCTGGCTGCTCTCTGCCAGCTAAGGCTCAGAGGCTGCCAAATAGCTTCCTGCTCAAAGATCTCCGTGTCCTCTCTGTGCCACAGCCCGTCACCCTGAATCTCCAGGGTTTTTCCCAGGTAATTCTCCCCATCGTATTCAATTTACATGGTTTGGCTTTAGGGAAGCAACCCCAGATCTCCCCGAAGCTGCCCCTCATGAGTTGAACCTCTGCTCATCCTATTTTCCACGTGCTGTCATTAGACAGGCTTTAATATCTTCTTAAAACAAATGGGTGTTCTATTAGTGTGTGAAAAAATTCTGCACTAGACATAATAAAAATGCCACCCTAAATACGATATATGAATTCTGATAAGTGTTCCTAATACTGCCTACTAAGACTATTAATGCCAACAGAAGAAAATAAATATTTGTCATCAGTTCTATCTGGCCAAAAGACTTCCTTTAGGAATAGCACAACATAGTCCTTTGCAGTATATAATTGCTTTAATTATCTTTTGGCCTATCCACAAAAGCTTCGTTCCATCTCTCTCCCCACAGCATCCGAATATGCAAATTCTGTTCATTCCAGCTCTCAAAATAATAATAATTTTTTAAAAAGCCTGAAAAGAATCTCTTTTATCTATTTAGGAAAGGCTCAGAAAACTTTCCTAAGCATGGCTGTGGTGTATGCCAAGAACTTTCTTATTTCTGGAAGATGTCTCCAAGGTCTTTGCTATTGTTCCGAGGTCCTGCCCTTGCCCAGTCTGGCTTCTCATCTTTCCTACAACAGCTCTGTTCATCCCCCCATCCCATCTCCAGTGTGGAGCCTGCAAATGTGGGAAACTGAGTCAAGCCCTTTAAACCTTCCAGACTCAGTTAGGAAGCCAAAAGCACGAAATGCAGGAGTTTTTAGGGTTTCTCTCTTCTTAATGCAGAGTTTACAAGATCCAAGAGCTTCTATCACTTCTCACAGCTGTAAATGTCTGGTTAACAACCTCCAAGAAAACTCAGGAAAGCCAAAGAATGGAGGGTTTTGGGAGGCTGGCTCTCCCAAACTTTCTGTTTCCAACCCATCCTTTGTCTGATATAACTGAAAAGCACCCCAGAATCCCTGGGGTAGGCAATGGGCCTGTGTGGCATTTAGGGTTGGTCTCTACTGCAAAATGTTCATACTGCAACTTCTCAAGTCCTTCTTCTTTTCCTTTCCTGGCTATTAAAAATTCCACTTTTAATGCAAAGCAGAGCTGGAGCTCTGTGGCCACCCTATGAGCACAGCAATCTGTAACTCAGTTATAGGAAATCATTCTCTTTAAACGAGACACTGAGGACATGATCCAAAACAGGATTTCCAGTATTCCATGACCTAGATGACAGCTGGATTGACCTGCCTATATTATGCTCGAAAGTAAAATGGAAAATGATCCAATTTTCCAATGTGTTAGTGAGAGAATATAAGTGAAAGGAAGTCAAAGAGCAGCCTATGATGCTCAGTGGAAGTGGCCCTTATGTTGGACAGATTTGTGCATAATTCCAGCACCTGAAGCTTAGAACTTTTCTTCTTCAAAACTTCAGTTGGTGACTGGGTATTAGTCCCTTCTTTATCTCTCAGAGAAGTTAATGGTGCTCTGACAAAAGCCCTTCGATTCCCCTGTTTTCCAGAGCAGTTGATTATGAAAACGAAGTTTGACTCGAGACTTGCTGTGGGAATGGTATTCAAGCACTGGTTAAGTGCCAGAATGTGTTGGGAAGGAAGAGTTTCCAGAAAAATATCGCCCTGATTAAAACCTGATTTGACTGAGTTGTCTCTATGCAAAGGGTTACCAGAATAGTAAGACAACGTTGTTAGTCAGATTTTCCTTCCCTTACTTGATCATTACCAGTGATGGTTTTATTGCTGCTTTTTGAATGATTATTGTAACAACAACTCATCCACGAGCTACTTAGGTACCGCTTGCCTCACTCCTGACATGATATGTTAAATGTCTTGTTGAGGCCTGTCCTTGTTTGGCAATTTTTCCACAATACCCTTTTATTCTTTATAATATGTTTAATTGGATATATGAGGAAAAGATGGGAAGAAAGCCATAATACCAATGGGATTTTTGCTCCCTACATTATGTTCTTCATGAACTTGTGACTATCTTCATGTCCTTGTGACTATCAACAGAAAGCAGCCTCCAAAGGACAGAATTAAATCAGCAGACAGCAGAAGACAATAAAAAATGCTATTTTGATAATTGCAGGGATTATATATTTTTACTTCTTTAATAAGGCTGTTTGTAAAGTTCATACATTTGGTTCTTTTCAAAAGATAACAAATACTGTGGGCAGACCATATTTGATAGTGGTTGAGTAAGATCTTTAAAAATGGCTGTGTCCATGCTACCACTCCGTAAATATTGACTGAACAAACACCCACCACGGGATTTCTGTGAAACATGACTTCTTTTTTGTTCTCTCTTAGCCATGGATGTGGTTAAAACACCCTACTGTATTCTGAGAGTGCTGTCCTGCTCTTGGTAGGAGATCATAAGATGTTGGGGTTAACTGTCAGTTGCTTTACTCTTCTAAAGACCTTTGCCTTTTAACTAAATGCTTGCTTATCTTTCTAATTTAACATAGTCCCACATTCTTTTTGTAGTAATTTTGGACTATCTGATAACATATAATGGAAAACATGTTTATGTCTTCCACTAGTTCTTGTTGCATATTTCAAATGCTTAGAACAACAATTTTCAGAAGCTTTCATTAAGGTTAATTTAAAAACTACATTAAATACAAACAGATTTTCTCACAAACAAAATGCAATGTGTACTTAACAGACTTCTGTATGTTATATTTGATAAACTACCTCATATAAATGCAAATTCTGACTTTCTGCCGGAACAAGGTGGTACAGAAAATATTTCTATTAAACAAATAATGCTGGGAGAGCAAACTTCAAGTTACAGTATGTTACATTGAGAAAGAAGATTTTTTTTTTCCACTGAGTTCAGATATATATTTTATTTGCTCTGAGTGCTTTGCTACTTCTACTCTAAAGATGATGCAGCACAGCTCTCTATAAAAGGCAGGTACATGTAAACATAGGATAAATATAAATTTTTAGCCCATTTCTTTGTTGATGTTATATATGGGTATTGCTGGTTCCTTTTTCTTTACAGAACAGCAGTATGGGAATCTTTCCTGCTCTGAGCTGAATGCCAAAACAGACCCAAAAGTGATGGACAGAGGAGGAGCAACTCTCAAACCTGGAATTGTGAAGTATGATCTAAACACAGAGCTTTGTATGTGTCTTGGGTTCCAACTCATCGTGCTGCTGTTGGAGAACGTTCCCTCGGTAAAGGAGTGTGAAAAATAAAGCAGCCAGAGGCGAGTAAAGGGCATATGATGGAAACAAATCGAGTCACCACCAGTGGGGCTGACATTGTTGGTGGAAACTGGGACACCCACATGAGCCATTGTTTGCTGCACCTCGTCTGGTTTATGTAGCTGGCTGAGTTGAAAGCTGGATCGGCGCTAACCTTGGGCTTGGAGGGGGATTGTTGCCATGTGGTTTCAATTGTCCATGGATGCTTTCAGCTCCTACTGCCAGTAACGAGCCGTCCTCCAGCTCACCCTGATGGGGCTGTGGTGAGCACTGCTTCCTGATGTGGTCCCTTTCAGTGGGAGCTGCTCTGCAGTCTGCTGGGACCAAGGCTTTATTCACTCTTGCCTTCTTCTTGCAGAGAAGTTTTCCCTGAATACATTTTGCTGTGGAAAACGGCTTTTTTTCCTTTTTGAGCTGGTTTCTTTCCTGACTTGGTCTGACGCTGCCTTTGGTGCAATTTTGGGAATATCTGAGGCTGTGAGTTGTTCACTTGTGCTCTTTTCATTTGAAGGTTGTGCAGAGTGAGGCTCATACTGGTTTTACCACCTATTTCCTGGCACACACAACTCTTGTCTGGGAGTGTTTTTTGTGGACATGAGGGTGATGACACCCACAAAAATAGTGAGAGATCACTTCAACTACCCCCAAATTACAGCCATGCCTGAGGCAAACTGCAACAGCTTTGTGACAGTGTCACCGTGCTATCTTTGTGACAGAGATGGAGATAATGAAAATTAATTAATCAGTCTTTGATTAGAAAAAAGAGGAGGGGGAAATCCTTGTGCTGTGATTCCACTACAAAAATACATGAAACTGGTGAGGTTTTTGTTTGATGTTTCTTCTCAAATGTAGGGCAGGCCTTTGTAATGCAGTGCTCAGGTTTTCATGGCTGCTGGCTTGGTGACCCATCACTGATGGACCACAGGAGCAAGAGATCCTCACTTTATAGAAAAATACGTGTTCAGCACTAACACCACGGGAATGGTGGAGATGTTTTTACTCTCACAGTGCAAAAACAGCCTCATTCAAAGATCTTGCAAGTCCCAGGTACAATCTCATTGACTGGATTCAACCCTGCCTTCTTTACAGTCCCGGGGGTGAAATTTTGTCTTGTACTCTTTAGACTGATGGCTAAATCTTAGAAATTGATCTCTTATGATAAAACATGAACTACATGGTACCAGTGTCTGACTGGAATTACAATTATCTAAGTAGATTCATTTGTATCCCTTTCATAGCAGCTTTTCTCTGGGCACAAGATTTTTCTGTGGGGCATGGGAAGAACTAAATTAATCTTATAAAGAGGAAGGGGTTTACACTGAAATCGATAGTTACAAAATTAACTGGGTAAATGACTTTTTCTTAATTCTTTCTCTTCTCAGAAGATGAAGTTTTGATGGGTACACAAATCCAATGGCTGCCAAAAAGCTGATATTGTATGAAATATTTCATCTCAGCTGCGCTGAGCAAGTCTAGACTTTGGTTTAGTGACAACTGAGAGTGTAAAAAATGTCATTGTTGAAGCAGGGAAAATGCCCTATTCTGGTTATTAACTATGAGTAACTGATGAAGTTATGTTTTCAAAAAATGTTGTCACATTAGAAAGAGCTACATGGCTCTCCTGGGCAGTTTAGAATATAAGTCATATATGCAGTTTTAAGCTTGGATTTCAATAATTCACGAACACAGGGTGTTGTATTATTTCAAAGAAACAGAACATTGGATTGCAGGCACAAGCAGCAGGTGTGCCACTTGAAATTTTTGATGCAGGCTCAGTGGCTGGTTTGATCCGCAAACCTCAGGGCCCAATTCCCAAGTGAAGTTCACTTCCCTTTGTATCCCTTCAGTGCCCACTGCTCTCAGATTTTCCCTTTCAGCCAGGTGGAAACAATATTATAATTTCTTCTCACCACCAAGCCTTAAGCTTAATTTCAGTTGTTCTTCAGCTGCATTTAGGGGATGCAACCCCAAAGATGCTGCAGGGTTCCCAGCCCAGCCATAGCACTTCTGTGTAATGACAGTGGTAAAACCTTCTCACATGCAGTTCCCAGAAATGAATTGTACCAAGAGCATCTATAAAAGCTGCAGCATCCCTTTAAAGAGCACATAATGTCATCATTTTTCAGTGGGTATCTTCTCTAAAGGCAAATAATCACTTTTCCCATTAATGGTTGGACTGAAGCTTTTTCTCTCATTCCGATTTCAGCAAAGGTTGGGGGCAGAACATTTAACATGTTCATGGGGATGCTACAGGGTGACTCATGTGGCTTCCCACTGTAAATGGTGAAGGCAATATAGTACGTAGGAAATTTTTTTCCCTCTCTTTCCTGGGGACTATTTTCATTTTTACTTTTCCCCTTCACTCATTACTCCAGAAATTTTTACAAGGGCATACAGTGACAGGACAAGGGAGAAGAGTTTTAATCTAAAAGAGGGGGAGATTTAGGTTTGATGTTGAGAGGAGACTTTTTTTGCTCAAAAGGTTTGTGAGGCCTTGGCACAGGGTGCCCAGAGAATCTGTGGCTGCCTCTGGATCCCTGGAAGTGTTCAAGGCCAGGTTGGATGAGACTTAGAGCAACCTGGGGTAGTGGAAGGTGTCCCTGCTCTCGGCAAGGGAATGGAATGAGATGATCTTTAACCTTTCTTCCACCCCAAACCACTCAAGGCTTCTTCTGTGATTCTAGGAAATTTGATTAATCCTCTAATCCATATTTCATCCCCTACCAGCTTCTCAGACTCCTCTTTGCTGGGCACAAACCATGGTAGCATGGCTTACATCAGGCTCAGTGAATAATTTACACCAAAACCAGTGTAAGCATTGGACTGTCCTTTCCCCAAGTGCCATTAACCACCTTTATTTAGAGATACCATAGATGAATGCTGCTTTGATGAGGAAAGGAATATTTCAGCAGCAAGCTTTTCAACCACGTGCTTTCACTTTAAAACCACACATATTTTGCCAAAGTCTATCTAACCTGTGGACTCACAGAGTTACAGAAACTTAAATTATAAATGCACCTATGGTAATGCCAGCTATCAGCCTTCTCCAGGAGCATCATGTTTGACTTCATATACTGTGTACTAAACCACTGTAGGACAGATGTTCTGCTGAGGGGAATCCAGGTGTAGTATCAACACCTGGTTTGTCACTGGCTCCCATGGTGGGTACTTGGATTAACATCTGAGACACCCACAAGATACCTATCCCTCATTCTGAATATGCCTTTTGCATTTGGGAACTCCCTCCTGGATTTCTTTTACTTGTTCACGTAGGAATGTCAAACCCTGGCGTCTAAATTCCAGATCAGTGTTAAAAATTTGAATTCCAGGCTGTCTCTTTATGCTGTCTACTCACAAGCACCAGGTCATGACTGTTGCAAACCCTTTTCTTATTTGTTTCCAAGGAGCAATCAAAATCAAAGTCCTGAAAACTGCAGATTTTATGTTGGATGATTCTCTCCAATTTGTCATTGGCCTCTAATTTGTCTAATTTGTCATTGTACTCAATTAGCAGCAAACTCCAGTGTCAGATGCAATTTGTATCCATCTAGGAATTGTATGGGAAAACCTTCACTATCTTGAGGACCAAGGGCCAAGTTTAATTCTCTTTATGCTACATGTTAGCAGCTCTCAGGTTTGGGACCACTGGGAACGTTTAAATACATTTAGTTATTTCCAGACTCATTATTTCACTGTAAAGCTTTAGTTTTAATCCATTCTACCCTGTCCAGTAAATTCACTTGTGTACAAGTTCTGATCTCAAACCAAAGTTTTAATTTACTGACTTTTTCTGTTAAAAATATGATTCTGCTTTTCATTGCCCTGTGCTTTAAAAAAATTACTTGTGTGTACTCCTTGGTACAATTTAGGGTATTTATGAATGGTTCGACATAAAAGGAATGAAAATAACTAATTATAATAATACCACTAAAAGCCATGGCTGGCTAGAAAGTGGAAATCCCTGCCCATTACATATTTTCTGGTTTTAGAAAAGAAATTAATCCAACTCTTGGAAGAAAATTGAAAACCACAACATTTTTCATATGAAAGGATTTCCAAAAATATCATATTTTTAGAAATTCACAATTTAAGTTGCTGATAAAACTGAAATTGATTTGAAAAATTCAATCAGTTAAAAAGAAAGTTGTATTTTAGTGACACAGAGAGAAAACTCTTCAAGCCAAATACTGTTTTCCTTCTTATGGAGAGGACATTTTCTATTAGAAAAGTGATTTTGACAGAAAAGTTCTGGTATGGTCTACTAATTAGAGCATCTGGTGCACCCAGCTGGCCTAAGGTAAGAGCAGCTATGAGTATGGAGCAGCATTTGCCCAACCCGTTCTTTCAGCTCATAGGACGAAGACTCATCAGAGACTCCAAGGAATAATTCTAAATGTCCTTGCCATGAGCCAGGCCTTGCTCTTGCTCTGTGGCAAAAAGGAGGACTGGGATGTCCCCATGGATGAGGGAACAGCCCATTTTCCTGTTAGCATCCAGCAGGGAGCCACCACATGGTTTGTCACCAGGATTCAGCAAGAGGTGAAACCAAGAGCTGTTCAATCACCAGAAACAGACACCAACCCTGACCCTGCCATGTCCTGGGCTCTCTGGAGAAGGCCAGCCAGTGGCAGTGAGGCATAAATGTCCACATCCCTTCCAGACATCCTGGTTTCTGCCTTGAGCCTCAGGAAACAGAGAGAGAAATTTCTACTGAAAAGAAAATATGTTATAGCCATCATAGAATAGTAGAATGGTTTGGTTTCAAAGGGGCCTTAAAGATTTTCTCATAGACATCTTCCACCATCCCAGGTTGCTCCAAGCCCTGTCCAGCTTGGCCTTGGACACTTCCAGGGATGGCATAACCACAGCTTCTCTGGGCACTCTGTGCCAGAGCCTCACTACCTGCACAGGGAAGAATTCCTTCCTAATATCCAGCCTAAACCTACTCTCTGTCAGTTTGAAGCTATTCCCCATTGTCCTGTCCCTCCAGGCCCTTGTAAATTGTCTCCCCCCACCTTTCTTGCAGGCTCCCTTCAGGTACTGGAAGACCAAAACTAGATCAACCCAAAGCCTTCCATGTTTGGGGGGAATATTTTGATGGGAAAATTTTGTTTTCATCACTCTTGGTAAACTTTGTCACTTTGGCTATTTTTTTTTAAATGTTAAAAATTCATTAATCCATACGTCAAAAAAAAAAAAGTTAAGATGGGATCAGCAGGGGTCCTCTGAACACTGGGTGACTCTCACATCTCATTATCCCTTTTGTGGATTGGTCAAGCTCTGTCTCAGCAGCCTCTGGGGCTGCTGTTTTCTTCCATCCCTTATCCCCATGCTCTTGTGGGCCAGCTGTGGGAGAGTTCAAACTGCAGGTCCCTTTACCAGGCTTCTCCCAAAGCCCATTAATTGCCAGATGATATCCATTCATATTTGGGTTAATTACAAATCTTCTCCCCACTTTTTTTTAACCCCACTGCTTTACTATAGATAGAAACTGCATCTCAGCCTTTGATTTATCAGTCTGAGCTTGCCCAGCTCCTTTAATCTCCTCTGATAACACTGACAGGCTCAACTCTGCTCACCTACAAGTCCCTCTCTGCAGATGTTCTCATCAGAATTAATCTAAACTGATACCAGGTTAACCTGGCACATGCTACCTTCCAGAAACCCATATGGCAACACTGCTCATTTTGTATTTACTTCCACATCCATAGATTTTTTTGTATTCTTTCTGTTCTCATGCCCAGTCTTAAACACCATTTTTCCACCTGATGGGCTTGAACTTGAGACAATCTTTCCCAAATGTACCTCTGTAAGTCCTCATAGGAAATGCCACATGGTGCATTTCAATTTATTCCATTTCTCTAAATTTCACAGAGTTTCTAGGCCAAGAAAAAGTTTGTCATAATGAATTAATCTGTTATAGAGACAGACAAATAAATATGAGAAAATGCACAGGTATATACACATAGAAATAAAATACATATAAAAATGTGTGTTTACATATGCCTATTTTTGAGAAGGGAAGCCTTATAGACGAGATATATATAAAAAATATGAATGAATTTTAGTTGTCATCACATTTCTGGGTCAGATTTGGGACATATATCTATCAGAGTAGAGGGAGAATTTGTGGATTTGACTTTTCATGATAGCTAAGTGGGAACAAGGTGCAAAACAGGAGATGGGATTAATGATCCTTGGAATGTGACCCTATCCACTGAAAGGAAGACACTGTTCTGAGCCACACTTGTTTAGTCAAGACTTGCAGCAGTCCTGCAATAATGAGTTTCACAAAGCTACTTTTTGCATAGTTAAGCAAATACACTGTTAATTTGAGAAAATTATAGTCAAAGCTCAATAAACATTGATAGGTACAGGATGTTATTTAGTCACATAAACTCTTTTTAACAAACTACTTTGAATCAACAGATAAAAATAATTCAAAATTAACTTGCTAGACTCAGCCCCTAAGTGCACGCTCAGTTTCCATGGAAGTCAGCATGTTGTAGGGCAGAATTTAGTCTGTGTATTTAATTCATCTTAATCACTATTATTAATTCATAACTACTGTTTCCAGAAATGTATTCAGTTAGTTTTACATTAGTCAAAATCAATTGTATGTGATTTATTTTGATCATCCAAGATTACAGTTTTGATGTATTTGCTCTCATCCTGTATGTCAAGCCAGGGAAAGTGGGAATGCTTTGCTAAGGAAGAGTCACCTTCCATCACCAATTTAGGCTTTATTTCCCTTTATTGAGTTTTCACATATTCTTTGGAACAATCCTGGTTCTGGTAGGTTTTTACAGAGGGATGTTGCAGGGGATAATTGAAATGTCATTGAGGTGTCCAGCTAGACCCGTGGTGGTGGTTCCAGGCTGATGGCCTCATGTGACACAGGTTCTTTGTACCTGGACTCAGATATGGGACAGTTGGCCAAAATCTGGCTCAGCAGCATCACTCATCAAGCATGGTTCAAAATTGGCTGGATCTTACTTCATCCAGACCAGCAGCTCTCTGGACACTGATTTCAAATAAAGGGTTTAGCTTCTTCTGGACCCCCACCAACTTCTGTGCTGCAAGAAACATGATATCCTTGTGCAGACTTGGGGTTTTGGGCAGGCCTGTGATGCTTCAGATATGGAAATTCACTTGGGACAAGTGTTTAGTGCCTCCTGTGATTTCAGAGTGAGCAGAATGTGTCAAGTGCTTCCTAAGAAGGGCCAACTTTGGACACATAAGTGTTCAGAACAGTTAGAGTTGGAAGAGACCTTAAAAATACTCTAGTTCATGGCCAGGGAACCTTTCACTAGAATTTACCCAACCTGCAGGAACGGTGACTATAACATATCTTACTTTTACAGGTGGCTTTGCTGGAGATTGTCATGGGAATAACTTAAAGAATCAGGCCCTTGGTTTACAAATGTAAGTGGTGCCTTCAGGTTGAAGGAGAGTTTCGTTTGGCTGTTTTTCTTTATCATTACACTGAGCCCCACTCAGGCTGTGTCTCCAGTTTGGTCTCCCTTGTGCTTGTTGCCAGCTGGAAACACCACTAAGGAATAACCCTGGATGTTAAAGTCCATTCAACTCCAACCCATGATTATACATCTTCTGAAGACTCTCATTACCTTCCCCGCATATCTTTGTCTTTTCTCCCAGTCTTCCCAGTTAAGGATTACCATTTTGCAAAAAAAAAAAAAAAAGCACTCCTATTTTTGTCTCTCTAACGGCATCTCCAGCCACAATTTTTTTCTGGAGGATAGAAGAATCCTAGTGCTTAAACCTGGGATCCACTTGAGAGGAACCTCCCTGTCTTTGCATGGCTCAGGGCTGTTGTACAGTGAGCTCGGTTAAGCTGAATTCGTAAAGCTTTGGTGGAATTAAAACAGCATGCTCAGTACCAAGATGCCTTCACTTCCTGTGCCTTAATGTTAAATCCTATAGCATTGTGGATCTTAAAGATGATTGAGTTATTTTTAAACCACTGGATGCCTTCCAGTCACTCTATTTCACACTGGATTAATTATGTAAGAATACTGACTTGTTCGTCACTAATGTTACAACTTTTAAAAACAACATGCTGTTTAAATTCAAGCTTGGCAACTCCGGCCTGAATCCCCTCAAATTTATGGCACCACACCCATAGCACAATAAAATCTTTAGTGGTCCTTTGTCTTTTAGCTTGCCTTCTATTTTTTCTCAAGGGTGTTTTATGCTGGAAGATGCATACAAAAGTTGTCCAGATGTTATTTGTATCAGAGCAGAGATTTCAGTCCAGCTATCTGTGGTTGCAAATGTTTATTTTAATGGGTTATTGTGCAATCCTTGCTGTGCAGACCTCAGTGGCCTTATATGTATGTTCTCAGCCATGCCAGCACATTGCTTTTGGAGATTTTATTTTAGTCCAATCGCAGTGGAACTGGTCACTGGGGGAAGCAAAAAATGTAACACCTGTAGGAGCCCGGCGGTGTTTTGGCCGCGCTGGGCGCGAAGCTGGTGGGCGTTGGGCGGGAGCAGGGCTGAGACAAAGAGCTCTGCCTGGCCACCACGGGATGTGCTGGAAATTTATTTTACCAAAGCTGTTGCAACAAACAGAAGGGTGGGTTTATCAAACATTTTTGGGAGCCTCGTAAAATCCTGACCAATGTTTCCTTGATACTGGAGTAAATTGTTTATCTCGTAACTAAAACCACGCCGTCTGTACACCAATTAGGCCTGCGGATTTCAGCTCATTAAGATAAATTTAAGATGTGAGTTTCGTTGTATGCTGTAAGGACTGTGAACTGTGGCAGGATGAAAATATCTGCAGAGCTCGGAGCCTTCCAGGGAGCCTGTGAGCCGAGCTGTGCACTGCACAGTGCTGTGGGCTCATCTGCAGGCTCTGCTTTACCTGTGTGGGTCCTATTGAGACCCAGGTCACTCCTGGCAAAGAGTTTAAAGCTAAATTTGCATACTAAAAGTGCCCAGCCTTGCATTTCCAAGAAATGTGAGCAAGCATGATGATGGCAATTTATGACAATGACAGTCATTTGCACATGCAAAGAATCAAGACCATTTAACCTTTAAGAGAAAACAGCTATTCTATTTTAGTGTTGTTTTATGTATTAAGTCACATATTATTTTGATGTTCTTAATTAATATAAATAAGCTTAAGCCATTATACTGTCATTTAAAGCCCCATAATTTCCTTTTTGTAGGAATTTGTGTGTAATTTACACTGTTGCATTCAGCTCCCAATGTTCCAAGATCATGCTTCAAATAATTAGATTTCAAAAATACAATTGGAATTGTTCTTTGTCTTTTGATTTTTCTGCAGTAAACACATTTTGAACTTCTCAATAATAAGGACCAGGGGCTTGTTTTTAAAAGCCAAAGACGATATTTTGCAGCATCATATTATTCCTGGAGCTTGGGCTTTGGTTACAAGGCCTGGTGAAATGGGTGCCATCAGCAACACAGACCTTGTTTGTAGTTCTGCCCAACCTCACTTGTTTCCAACACTGTTCAATTACACAGGGCTTTACCACTAGGAAATCAGCCCAAATAACTATCTTACCCTCAAATTGAAGGTATCATCTCAGCAGTGAGTGGCATCAATCCCGCCATGGAGATGACTTAATTTGGAGCCACTGGAAGCAGATAATAGATGCCCCTTTATAAATATGGGGCTGGGATAGGCGTGAAATATTTGTGTTCATGAGATTGTAGAGTTGGGAGAATATGGGATGTGACCTTTCTGATGAGACCTCACTTTCCATGTGCATGATGCATCTCCTGCAGTGCCCCCTCCCTTGTGCCAACCCCCAGAACAAAAGGGCCTCATATTTAATCTTGGAGCTCCTCCATGCCAGGGAAATCCTGGGTGTAATAAATGGCAAATCTTGCTGAGACTGGGACAATTTACATCCATGAGATCCAGCTCTCCTTTGGCAGCAGGGTGGGAGCTGCAGGTCCCAGTGTTCCTGTGGTCACTCCACCTGTGGGTCATGGTGACTGAAACCCTGCAGCAACACCTGGGAAAAAACAAATCCCCATCTCAGGTCCTGGCAGGTGGCTCAGAAATCAATTGCTTTTCATTTATGTTCTGTAGAAAGTAAATGCATTTGTAAATTTGAAAGCAGCTGCTGACGCTCAGCAGTAAACCAAACCGATTTTGTTTTACAAAACCTTTGCTGTTTGGTCTTAGCTGGTGGAGCTGTACATGGATTCAGCACTGCTCTTCGCATTGCAGGGAGGATTTTGTCTAGCTGCCTCTGTGACATATGGTAATGCTTAGAGTGTGCTGTATGGCCTGGAGCCATACCACTGCAGCCTGTATGCTGCTCAGATCTCCCAGGCTAAGGGAATCGGGACGAGACAGCGTTTGAATGCAAGGGACCTCCTAGAAAAAGTCAGAGTGCAGCGTTTTCTCCGGTACGAGGACAGGATGTTCCTCCCTCAGGGCTGAGGCAATTCCCCACACGGGGCTAAGGTGACTGTACTCTCCCAGCCGTGGCTTTTTGGACTCAGATTATGAGACCACTAATGCACCGTAAAAGATCTCACAGCTCTCAGCCATGGAAAAACAGCAAACAATCCCACTTCCCAAGGTAACCCAGAGGAAGTGGTGGCGTGGAGGAAAGCACTGCGAGGCCTTTTCTCATCTTGTTTCTGGGGGGAGGAGGTTCCCATTTCCACCTTTCCTTTTAGGGTGCAGCTAACCTTGCTGAACAATCGCTCCTTGTTTCTCACACACACTGTTCCCAGGCTTCCTGGGAAGCAGAGAGAATTCCAGAGGCACCCTGAGCACAGCCCAGTGGGCAAAGAAACCCACCCGTGTCAGGGTGGGAAAGGAGGGGAAGCAGCATGGCTCGCAGGGAGGCTTTGCAGCCTCTTCTTGGCGAAGTTATTAATTCGTTCTGGGACGTTGGGAGACTCATTTAACCTCTCTTTGTCTCAGATTCAAACCTCTACAAGAAGTTATTATAACATTTGGCTGCATTATGGCATTGTTGAAAGGCTTAATTAAATTAAGTGTTCTGAGATCTTTGAATGAAAGGTGCTATCCAAGTGAAAGCATGTTGATGATGATGACTCCAAATTATGAGGCCAAGTCCTTCACAAGTTTTACTCAGTCCTTGGTTAGAGAAAGTTATTTTTAAACACTGTATTTGATGTAGCATTAAAATTGTTTGGGGAGTGCCATGTGTATAGACATGACATCTGACCCACAGTGGGAGGGTTTTGTCACTGGAGGGTTTTAATAGCAGCAACCAACCACACATCATCCACATGCAGGCAGTCGTGCTGGTCACAAGCAGTTTTTAATTCTTTGTTTGGTTTGGTTTGGTTTTTATAAATTTATTTGAAGACCTTTATTGGGAAGAATGGCCAGGACTTTTAGTTATTTCAGGAGAAATGCTGTCTCAGGTGGGAAATTAAAAGGAGCTGCTCGATCAAAGTTCATAGGCATCTCAGCCAAAAGTTGCATAAGCAGATGTCTTTTTTCTCCCAACCTGTCAGTGCCTCCCTAGAAGGACAGCAAGGTTTGCTGGGGCTTTCACTAGGTGGTATCTTAACAACAGCAAGAAGGCAAAATTGCAAACATATTTTAAAAAATTTTATTCTTTTGCAACCTGTGCAAAAATTCCTCTGCTTTGGCAGGAGGGCTGTAGTTCTAAAACTCCTGTCTTTTCTTCCTACCAAATGTCTCCTCACCTATTTCTTCAGGTCACCTTTGCCTCTATCAAAATCCCTGACACTCTTATCCTCAGCATTTTTCTCCTTTAGCATCTTTTTCTCTCAATTTGAAAGACATAGTTTTTCTGACTGCTTTTATTGGGAAGTTTTGTCCCCTAATATTGCCCTGTAACTACAAAAGCCCCTCTCCCTCCTGCCATCCTGAGCAAGTTATCAACCTTTCCTAGCCTTTCCCACCAGTTTGTCTCCTTTTCCAGTTCCCTCTATTGTGCAAAACCCACTTTAGCAAAGTCACCAGAAACACAAGAGTGAATCACAGAATTGTTAAGGTTGAAATACCCCTCTAAGATAATGGAGTTCAAGACTTTATGAGGACATTTTAATTGGGCTAATTGTTTTGCTGGGTACCACAGGCACAGGACCACATCTAAAGTCTGGGCTCATAAAGGTCTGCTTTACAGCCTATTATATAATATGTGATCCCTTCAATAGACAGGAAGGATGGTATTTTGGTTAAAGCCTCCAGGAGATCAGGATTCAGCTTCTAGCTCTGCACACTTCCTGTGTGGTTTTGGGAAAGACACTTTGTGCCATAATTCCCCATCTGCAAACTAAAGATGATATTACATCCTGTTTCTCACCTTCTCCCTGCAAGCTCTGTAAAGCTGCAGAGCCTGTAAGCACTGTAGAGCAAATAATGTCACTTTTTAATGCAACATAGCATTTCAGTGTCAGCTGAAGAGTAGTGACTATTGTGCTGTTAATAATAAATAATAATTGTAATCATACATAAGACTTTCAGCCTTACTTGCACTTAGGGTTGATTCTTCCAGACTTTCTGCAAGTTTACCTTGGAACCAGTCTGAGAAAAGAATAACCTTATCAAACTGTGCTAAATAAGTTGGATTTCTTATATACTTCCTCTATATTTGCTGAAGGACAACGAACAGTAGACTTAAGACCATCAAACCCATTTCACCTTTGTAATATTTAAACTAATTAGTCTCAGAGATGAAAAATGCATTGCTCAGATTCCAGATAATCTTAAACAAAACACTTCATGCTGATTTTATTCTGCTTCTATCTGTGCAAAGATTAAACAAAACCCACAGTTGGTTTCATCTGCCAGGCTCTAAAAAAATTCATGTCACAGAAAGAGAAAAGGGGGAAAATAAATCCAAGGCAAGGTTTGCAGTGCTCTGAGCTTGCTCATCCTTAGTTTATCTTCTGCAAATGAGCATGTATAAAACAGTCCACCTACTGTTCTAGTTGCTACGATATAATGCAGTTCCACTGAATGATCCTGTTAACCTAACCTTCAATTTGCTGGGATTTGAACTCTGAATTACAGCTTACTAACATAGTTTAACAGCTGGTACAAGGGCTTCTTTTGAATTTTTAATCACATGAATTAAAGATTGCTGGAGATGCTTTTCAGACCTCCACTAGCAGTGATCCAATGTACAGAAAGACAAGTATAGGTAGCCCCATGAGGATTAAGAGCACAAAGGTACTATGGCTTGTGAAGCTATGCTGCACTCTTTGCTTGCCAAATTAGGAATACTGGTGCAAATTATTAATGTGAAGATAAATTCACATTATGGCTCCAAATGGATTTAAACCCCCCTTTTTAGCTCACATTTTTATACACAGCGTGCTTTGCTGGAGCACAGGTTTTGAAGATAAAGCTTAGTTTAGCAAAATGTTTCTTCTGCTCCGTGTATAAAGGGAACACAGACACTCACACACAAAGCAAGAGAGAAAGAAATATATATATAGAGTGATTGCAACTGATATCTGGAATGCAATGAAAACAAACATGACCGTCTGTGGATGTTTCAGGGTGGATGTAATCATTTGTTGCCGTCGTACAGCATGCGGAATGCGCGTGTTTAGATTCTTCACTCTTTGTGTCTCCCATTATTTATTCCAAGAAGATCTTTCTTATTGAGGATATTTCTCAGGATATTGAGGGGGGTGGGGGGGGGAAGAAAAGGGATAAAAAAAACAGACAAAAATGTAGTTCAACTGGAAGCTTCTCTACTCTGACACGCCAGCTGATGAGTGCTGTGAGAACTTGGGAAAACAGACCCTGCCTCCGGAGTTCACTACCCCTGCAAGCCTGAAGATCAGCAGAATAAAGTGGATGGAGTTGTTTAAACAAAGTAAGTAGGGGGAGGAAAAAAAAATAAAAAAACCCCTAAAAAAATTAGGGCAGCAGGAACAAGAAAGCATGTTGCTCCTTAATTATGCTGTGTTCTCTCTCTAATGGATTGGCCTCCCCACATGCTCTAAGTAAAGCAACTGGCATGTGGCATCCTCTGCAGAGAGAGGAGCCGTGGCAAGTGTACAGCTGTTCGTGCTGACACACAGGTGTTGGATTTTTGGATCTGTTAGCTAGACAGATTTTTAAGGGTGTACGGGGGAATCATCTGCAGTTGTTGCACAGAAAGTGAGTTGTCCAAGAATACCGGAGTTAATTATTATGTAAATCCCACTCCACAGCCAGGGCTCGGGGCTGGAGCTGTGCTCCCCCCATGCCCTGCCAGCTCTGGGTCACTGTCTGATTTCCTTGCTGTGCCCTGTTCGTGAAATGCTGTGGTGAGCTGGCAGCGATGGACAGCTGTGGCAGCAGAGGCAGGAAGCTCAAGTAGGGATGAGCAGCCGGGGTGATCCCTGCCCCTCTTTCTAGGAAGACAGAGGTGGCCATGCCAAATCAATGAAGAGGTGATGCTGAAGCCTCAGGGATGCTTTTCCCAGTCCACAGGGAAAGCCTGCAGAGCAGCAGGTAGGGAGAAAGTTCAGGCAGACCTTTAGCAGCTTATTGCCCTTTTATCCACAGGACTTGCTCTGGCGCTGAGAGCTCCTGCTGCACTGACAGTCCTGAGTACCACAGTGGCTTTGGGCAGTGTGCAGCTGGGGAAGAATGCATTTGAGTGGAAATAAGGAATATCATCTCCTACCAAATGCCCTTTATGGAAAAGCAATGATTTCTCATTTCTCCTTTGCAAGCCTTTTCATCCAAGGGTGCCTTGGTTTCCCCAACTTATATGTTATTTGATTTCATGAAATAGATGTAATTTCAATACAGGGCAGGGTGCCATGTTTTCTGTAACTACTAATTTGTATCAAACTTTCTATTTTTCATGATCTTTATATTTTTAATGAGCTGTCAAATGAAGCAGAGGTGTCAAGAGTGACTGGAGGGATGTGACCGAACAAGGCCAGGTTGGAAAGGTTTTGAGCAACCTGGTCTAGCAGGAGGTATCCCTGCCCATGGGAAGGGGACTTGGAAGGGGTTGATCTTTAACTTAACTTTCAACCCAAACCATTCTATGATCTCAAGGTAAAAGGTTTTGATCAGCTGCAGTTTATAGGACAATTTCTCTTTGCTGTTTCTTCAGGGCTCCTGGGGTGGATCAGAGGGCTGCTGGTGGGTTTGCTCTCCACTTGCACCAAAAAGCTCAAGGGGATAAATGCTACAACTTCTTATTTAGCCAATTTTGGACACAGTTTCATCCTGATAGAAATTAAATTTTGTATTGTATGCTCTGGGATCCTGGATTGATAGCCCTGCCAAGTTTCTGTGATTCTCTGCCACCTGGGCTCTGACCTGTCCAGGTTGCATCACTGTGGTGGTGGCCAGGAACCAGGGGAACAGCAGGAGCAGCACGGGCAGCCTTAACGCTCTCCTGTAATTCAGATTTGAGTGATGAAACCCAAGAATGCAGAGCAGCTGGAAGCGGGTCTCAGAGTGCTGATAGTGGGCAAGCTGGGGAGTATCACATTTCTACCCAGGGAATAGGCTTTTTTTTCTTCCCCCCTAGGGTTAAGTCTTTTGTTTTGTTTGTGTATTCTGCTCTTAGTTTTGTGCTTTTCCCCGAAGTTCACAATAGGAAATAAATCAAATTCATCTCTTATTCTTGCAGTTTCCCAGGAAGGACGGGAGGAGGAACACCTCATCCCACCCTCCCGGGACTCCCAGCCTCTCCATCGCTCCTGGCCCGGCCTCTCCGCGCAGCTCCAGAGGTCTGGATGTTACCATCCATCACAGCAGCTCCGGCTCCAGCGCTCGCTAAACGCCTGAATTTCCCGCTGGCTCGCTGAACAGCTTCCAGCTCGTGGTACATTACACAGCCACCGGGTGAATGGGGCTGAGCGTTCCTGCTTGGCTGCGAGCGCCGCGTTCACCTGAGCTCGCTGGCACGATGAATAGTTCACCGCGGCTCTGGTGCTAACCCCCTTTGTGAACTAGCAGTGAGCCATGTACCTTATTACAAAGGCCGACAGCTCCCTGGAAACTTAAATCCACTCTTTTCCCCCTTCCCTACCATAGGGAGCTATAAAAGAAAAGGACTTGGTTGGTAGGCATGTAATATAACAAAAACCCCTCTGTTGTGGCAAGATCCAGGCTCCCCAGTAACAATGAGGATTATGCTCTCGCATCGAAAATGCAGTTGCTAGTTTTAACTGCAGTACCTTATTACAGATTCCTACAGAGCACATTTATGTCAGGGGCTTGGATGTTTAACTTAAGTCAAGCCTGGTAGCAAAGAGAGCTCAGCAACCTCTGGTTTGGGCTGTTTTATTTTCTTTTTTTTTTTTAATATGAAGGGGAAAGATGCAGCTCGATATGCTGCTTTGGTGCTACCTTTCCTCAAACCACTTCTCAGAGAGCTTTAAATAGCCTGACACTGGCACCGGGCAGGAGCTGGCAGAAGAATAGATTTTTTCATCTGATGGCTCGCCAGGGTTGTTTTCAAGGAGGAGAAGTAGAAGAAGAAGGGGAAAGAAAAAACCCAAAAAAACCCTTTTGCATGCCAGTCATTCATTGCCTGCCAGTTCCCATGGTTCTCCTACGGATGGTAGCCACAGAACTATTCAAAGTACAGTAAACACTGAGGAAAGTGAAAAGAAACTCATGAAGCAGAGAACAGAGAAGGAAAAAGAGTTGGGTATGGGATACACGGTAGTAAGAGTCACTTAGGGATTACTTTAGGGTGTACCATGAATGCTTCACTCCGTGCCAGCAGCAGTGGCTGGAACAGCACATTTTAGGGAGGACCTACCTCACTTCTGCAGGGAGAAACAGCTGATGTCACAGCAGGTGGGGCAGAGGGGAGGCAGTGACTCTGCTCTGGGTATCACATATGGAAAAAAAGGGTGTTTGCAATGTCATTTAGCTGCACGTGGGAGGAGTATGTATAGTCTCCTGCATGGACTGCAGATCCCAGGGCACTTCTGCCATCATTCTTCTGCTCTTTCATCCTCTGGAGTGAATTTTTGGGTATTTTTTAATTTTGATTTTCTTCTTAATAATAATTATTATTTGTTTCATAAGTCAGGGAAGGAAAAAGAAAGAGAGGAGATGAAGTGTGACATGCCATACCTGGCAGTGTCCAAGGCCAGGTTGGACAGGGCTTGGAGCAACCTGGGGTAGTGGAAGGTGTCCCTGTCCATGGAAAGGGGTTGGAATGAGATGAGCTTTAAGGTTCCATCCAGTCCAAATCAGTCCATGATTCTAAATGAGTTTTGTAGTTTTCTTGACATGAATTCATTTTTCTTTCCTCCAGGGCAGGGGAGCTGTAGATGGAGATCTCTATAACGAGACCACTCGTGCAAGGGACATCTGCCTTGCCTTCATTGTGTGTATCATATTTAACCCCCTGGGATGAGAGGTGATGTACCAGAGAAACCAGAATTACCTCATTCAGAGAAAAACTTTTAGAGAGATTGAGAGTTTATTGCTATGGATTTTTCTGATACAGTTAAGCACAGGAAAGATGCTGAGATGGATCCAAATCTTCCTTTCCTGGGAGTGGTACAATGTGGTTTCCATATTGGTTTTCCTTTAATAATTTTCATTATCAAAAATATCCTTTCTTTGACAAGCTGTTTGAAACCCTACAGATTTATTTGTTGTTTACATTATGAGTTGCACAAATCAAACCATACAGGATTGGATCAGAGGATAGATTTCTACTGGCTCTGATTAAAAGATAATGGGAAGTCCCACTGGCCTGGGACAGTTCTGAGATTCATCTCTTGAGTTTCTTGTGCCTGAGGTTGGTACCTAAGACAGACACCTGGTCCCATGATTTTTATAATTCCAGTTACTCTTCCTGGTGCCCTGTGAGGGTCTCCCCTGCATTCCTGCGTGGGACAGGTTGTCCCCTGCTTATGCACTCTTCTGTGAAATGAAAAAACTCAGGACTTACTTATGGTATCAAATAATGCAGTGTTTAGGAAAACAAACAAACAAACAAACATAAAATCCACCACAAAACTCCAAAATCAAACTGTTTTTGAAGGAAAAGGAAGCTGCACTTGGAGAAGAGGGCCTAAGTAGAGCAATAAGAGCTTTTAGGTGTCTTGAAGTCTGACTCTTGTGAAGATAAGAAGGACGAAAAGTCATAGCAAAATTTGTATTTTCCTACAGCCACGGAAAGTGTTTGTAGTTGAGTGGAGCGGATTTACAAGCGACAGGTGAAAGGGCACTGATGAGCATCTGCCCAAATCTGAGGACCAGCAGACTTTGAGGGTGCTGGTGAGATCCTCAGTGCTGTGCAGCCACAAAGGTGCTGCTGGGATGGTGGGGCCCACTGGGGCTTGCTCAGCACATGCCCTGTGATTGTGGAGAGAGCAGAGAGTCCCAGGGAGATCCCGATTGTCTCACCAGCTCCCAGGCCCCTCTCTCACACAGCTGCAGCCCTGATTCATCTCTGTTCCCAGGCTCTCCTCGCCAGTGAGAGTGCAGCAGGCACCTGGTGTGCTAAATAATCCTCGAGCAGGCTCGGAGATCATTAACTCTTCCGTCACCGCGTCAGGGTGTTGTGCATGTGGGATAGGATCCCACAGGAAAGCGGCGGAACACCTGGGTTTTATTGAAGTGGGTACACGAGGAGCAGACCTAAAGGTACAGGGCAGCCTATTTCACAGCAGTGGAAAGAGAGGAAAAGTCAGCCTGAAGTGTGTGTGGGTCTTCTCAAAACACCTGCAAGTAATATTGGAGAGGACAGATGTGAGACTGAGATGTGAAAGGGTGAAAGTGGCTTGATCCCCACCTCAGCTGTAAGAAGGCAGGGAGCAGCATCAGGGGAGTGTTTGAGGGAGGTCAGGTCGAGCAGCAGGAGGCTGAGAGCTCCCTTTGAATGGCTAAAAGCAAAGGTTGCTGTCAGCCTGGCTGCTCCTCAGTGCTGCACAGCAAAAGGTTGGGATGGGGAGCAACCATCCCAGGAGATGAAGAACCTCATTCACTGTGCACATCGTGGTTGGACAGCAGGAAGCATTTCTGCACTGAAAAGGTCATTTGGCATTGCAAGGGGTCCCCAGGGAGCTGGTGGAGCCCCTGGAGGGTTTCCAGAAACCTCAGTGCTCTGGATTAGTTGTTAGGGTGGTGTTTGATCAAAGGTTGGACTTGATGACCTTGGAGGTCTTTCCCAACCTGTGATTCTGTGATTCTTTGATCCCTACAACTGTTTCCTCCGTCACTGGTTTAAAAGGCTCCTGGCATTCCGTGTCCTCATTTCAAGAAGGATATAGCTTTGTACCACTAGGAGAGGTACACAAGGGGAAGGAGAGTTGACAGTGACTCTCTTTAGCATCTTCCTCTGACTCTTTATGTTCTAGGAAATGAAGGAGTGGGAGGAACACCACACTTGATGCAGGCATATCTACCTGTGACCCTGCACTCGTGCAGCAGGTTGTGCACTGACCCTGTGCAGCTTCCTTCATGCCCCTGATGGTTTATAGGGGAATTGACAGCAGGAAATGCAGCTGAAAAAAGCTGAAAAAAAGTCTGCTATCCTACAAAATAAAGTAATTGTTGCATAAGGGGACAGGCCTGGGTTCTGCGATGGCACATTAAAAACAACCCAACAAAAAAGTTACATGCGCTGAGAAAACAGACATCTGGTCATCTGAGACCAAACTCTGACTTTTTTCTTGAGCTGCTGAATAATTCAAAAGGCCAATCTTATATTCAAGTAGTAAAGTGTGGGTGTAGACATGTAGACCTCTCACTTCCAAATGCACCTACTGTGGGTAAGCCATTGTTCTGGATGACCAGTACAATTCCACAGACACAGAGTGTTGGGAGAAAGACAGGAAATCTGTTTAAATACACCCCAGAAATGATGAGTTACAGGAAGGTTATTGAAAGCTTCAGAGAATTTGGCTGAGTGTCTGTTGCTGTTCTCTTCTTCCTTCCCTGGTCCCAGCTCTCTGCCATGTTAAAGTGAGCAGGAGAGGTGGCCCTGTCAAGCTTTCAAAAGGCAGAATACTGAAAAGGTCAGAGTAGTAAACTATGACAGAGCATGTAAGTCATTATCATTCTAATATTGCCTCTGTAATGAGAACGAGAGCAGAGAAAATTATTGTGAAATACATTGTAAAACTTGGGAAAACGTAGTTCCATTGCTGCCTAAGTTCTTTAATGACAAATTCTATGTGTGTCTTTATACACGTGCTCTGTAGATTGAAGAAGGCTGAAAGAAGAAGATTTGTGGCAATTTCCATGGTAACTATTCATTTTTCCCCCCAACCATAAGGAAAACTCACATTGCTGCATGGCTGGGAGAAACTGAAGCAAACTAAAGAGCTTGGGGGTTTTGTTTGATTTTTTGTGTGTTTGTTTTGCCTGTTGTTTGTTTTTATTTACAGTCTGTCAAAACTCTGGCATTAATTCCTGACATTGGAGCAACACAAAATTGAGGGTGAGGTATTTATACTGTATCTAGGTCCATGTAACTCACAAAAGTCCCATGCTGTATGATTTAATTACATTTAGTTGCTAGAGATGCTTCTTTTGCAAAAATCTGTGTGACTGATAACTTACAATCCCTTATAAATTCATGAAGACAAAACAGTCAAAAAATGGTGACATTGGGAGCACAAGCTGGTAGAAGAGCTTATAGCAAAATAAAAATGAGATTGAAGAAACACCTGTGGAGGTAAGTCCCACTTAAGTCTGGGTGTTGGTTTGTGGGTGACTGCTGTGCTGAAATAAATCCCTCAGACCCACTCTCCATCCCTGCAGGGGAACACCAGACCAGGAGGGTTCACTGCAACTGGTGGGAACAGAAATATCCAACAGAAAGTTGTGCCAAGGAAGGTTTAGGTGGATTTTAGGGAAAATTTATTTACTGTTAAGGTGGTCAGACATTGGAACAGCCTGCCCAGGGCAGTGGTGGAGTCCCCATCCCTGGAGGGATTTAAAAGCAGTGTAGAAGTGGCCCTTGGGGACATGGGTCAGTGGTGGCCTTGGCACTGCTGGGGAAGGGATGGACTCAATGATCTTAAGGAACTTTTCCAACTTTAGCAATTCTATGATTCTGTGCTTCTGTCTTATTCTGACAACCTGCAGCCTTTTATGCACTCAGAGGTTTAAATAAAGTTGATTATGGCTTGATTTCTGTAAACTGTGGAAAACTCCACTTCACTGGGTTTACAAGCTGGCTTTTGTCAGTTTGGCTTTCTTTGATATCTGAGACTGCAAATGAAAATACAAAATGAAATTAAAGTTGTACCAAATGTGCAATATGTCGTTTATACTAAGGAAGATGGCATTTCTGGGTGAACTGTACACATCCAGGGCTTTGATCTTCAGGTGGGAGAAGCCACAGTCAGAAAATGCTCACGGCATTTAAAAACTAAGTTATGATCACAGGAAACCACCTGTGATATGTTCTGGCTCAGGTAATTCAGAGAGACAGGGGGAAACAGACTCTTTGCTCATCTAGTTCACCCCTGCCATGGGCAGGGAAACCTTCCACTATCCCAGGTTGCTCCAAGATCCAATGTCCGACCTGGCCTTTGACACTTCCAGTGATCCAGGGGCAGCCACAGCTTCTCTGAGCACCCTGTGCCAGAGCCTCACCATCCTCACAGAGCAGAAGTTTTTTTCCTAATATCTAATCTAAACCTTCTTTCTTTCAGTTTGAAGATGTTCTTCCCTGTCCTATCACTCCTGTCCCTCCATCTTTCTTGTAGGTTTCCTTCAGGTACTGTAAGGCTGAAATTAGATCACCCCAAAGTCTTTTCTTGTATGGACACATGACAGTGGCTGTCCTGAGTTGGACTAAATGTCCCTGGTGGGTGGGACTGAAGGTCCCTGGTGGGTTGGACTGAAGGTCCCTCAATGCCGCTGCAGCCCCTGGCAGTGTCCATGAAATCAGGACAAGGGACACCTCCTCGGATTTCCTTGAAGCACTCTTCTGGAAAGCAGTGATTCAAGATGGCTTTTGTTGGGAACATCTGGGATTTGGTTTCAGGCTCAGCTGTAGTGGATGTGAGGAAAAGTGTGTCTTCACGGTTAATTTTTAGCTTATGCGACAACATTTAACGAGGTTGTTGAAATGTTTAAAAGATGGCACAAACATAAGTGTTTGTGGCTCCTCAGTTGGTGAACAATCTGCTCTGACCACAGCACGAACTTGATTTATGTGAGAGGGCTGAAGTACCACAGAACACCAGAAACCCCTCAATCTCAAGGTTTTCTCATTTTGGCAGAGTTTGCACGGGAACAAAAAAAGGTGTAAAGGTCTGTGAGCTGCTTGGCTTTTGCAGAGGAGGGTGGGGGTTCTGAGAAACCAACTCTTATCCCACACCTCACATTGGCAGGTAGCTGAATTCCTCCAAAAACTCTTTATTCAAGGGACATGAAGCACGGGACTTGTTTCATAACCAGGTCGTGGACTTCAGAGGGAAATATTAGACCTAAGAATCTGCCCCTCACATGAATTTGACAAAATAAGTTCTGACTTATTTAATTCAAAATATCAGACTGGAGGTGTATTAAAAATCCAGTGGGAAGTGTGTGGTGCTGCAAGGGTTAACTGGAGCATCAGTAGTTTTCTGAGAAAGCAGTGAGGGGAAGAAATCTGGACCCAGATTCCAGGTCCTGGTTCCAGCTAAGCTTCACGGGGTGAGCTTGACTCTTCTCTTTAAAAGGCAAAAACAATACTGTGCCCCAATTATCCTTTTATTTTGCAAAATGTCAAACTGCATGTGATCCATTTAATTTCTAAAAGTGTTCCAAATGGGAGAGCTGTCTAGATGTTCCTTTAATTGAGCAATATCCTGCATAGCAACTATAGTTTCAAACATTCCTGAAAAAGCTACAATAGACCTAATACACATCCAGAGCTTCAGTTAGACTCTAAACTCATTTTTAGAGTTAAAACTCTATTTAACCTGTAGTTGTAACTCCTTACTGAAATTCTCATCTATTTTTCCTTCAACCTGGCTTGCAAAGGTGATGCCTTTTTTTTTCTTAAAGTTGTCTATAAGCTCTTCCTCTGATGATGGATCTGTGCTGTACATTCACCTCCCAGAGCTGAGAAAAGGTCACTGGCAGTTCACTCTCTCCTTAAAATTTGAAAGAGTGAGTTGCTCCGTAGTACTAAAGTTACATTTAGAAGCTGTGAGACATAAAAACAATATTGTGCCAGCTTGTCAGAAATTCGCCGAGCAGCTGCCCCTCAGGTTTCTCACGGATGCATATGTGCATATATCTGGCATTTTCCAAACTGTAAAAGGTCTGAAAGCTAACTAAAACAACCAAGGCAATTTATTCACTGAACAGAGGACAGTGAAAATCCTGCGGGGTTTCCCCCCCCCCACACACACAAACACCTTTTCTCCTATTTTTCCCCTCACTGGCAAGAACGTGGACTTGGTTTGTCATCTTGTGGGCCTACCTATAGCAGTGCAAAGGTGAAATGCCTGAATATTAAGCCATAATCCATCATTGTACACACACTAATTACTTTCTGTCCTCCCCTCCTCTTGTCACCGTGGTCCAAAGCAGGTTTTGGAGGCTGAGTACATTCATCTGAGATGTTTAGCTGCCACGCTCCACCGCATCCCTGTATGATCTGCCTGGGCTCAGGCCCCCAGAGGAAATTTGTGCATGCATACTGTATGTGAACTTTAGATAAATAAATAAACAGGAGAAACAGCTTCCAGATAATTGAAAGCGAGTGAAGGAGGGAGCAAAAAGAAAACAATTTCTCAGGGGAGAAGCAGGCTGAGGTGGCAGGTATGATTAAAATCCATATGATTTATGAGTAGGTGCATTACTAACATGACAAACCTTTAGTATTCGTTTGTTTTGTTGCATTTGACAATAAAGTTTCTTTTTTCAACCACTTTTGCTTTTTTTCCTTTCTTTTTTCCCCCCTTCTTCTTTCTTCCTCTTTTTTTTTTTTTTTTTTTTTTTTCTTTTTCTTTTTTTTTTCTCCTTGTCTCCTTGCTGCAGGTTTTGCTCAGGAGTTAGCCACTCAGGAATTCCTAGTGCCTGACTGAGCAGTAATTTAGCAAGCTCTCTTGTGCTCTTTTCCTGTCAGCATTAACATGTCAATTCATTTTAATAGTCTGGGCATGCGCAGAGGGGATGCATTTTCTCAGTAGGTATCCCATGAGCCCACCCCGTGGTGCAGAAATGTGTTATAGCTTGTCTCAGGCCACAGAGACTTCAGCAGGTTTATTTTCATTATGGCCAAGCGTATTTGTTAAGACAAAGCATGAACAAGAGGAAAGAATACACAAAAATGAGACTTTAAAATATTAAAGGGGGATCTGTGTGTCTGGTTGGTAATTTATGACCTGTGCACAGAAGTGGTTAGAAAGGACTTCTTTGCATGATATCATTGCATGGGTTCAAGAAAACGTGTGCTGTCACTTCCTCTGGTTTTTGGGAATTAAATATCATGCCATGTTAGGAATCATCTTCAATCGTGATTAATAGTTCAATAGGCTTTTATATTAAACCAGAATTTACTTGCCATCTTTCTTATTAAAGAGCCTTCAGATAGATTTGTATCTAATGTTTTGGCTCCAGGATGTAAAACCAAGGGCTGTTCAGACCAAGAGCCAACCCTTGGATTGAGACATTTCCTTTCTACCTAAAAAAAGTTGAATTTTACTCACTTTAAACCTGAGAGTAGAAATAGTAGATGCAAGAGGAGAGAGAAGCAAAAAATTAGAGAGATACCTCTTGGCATCTTAAATCACATGTTTCCAGATGCAACCTAAATTAAGCCAAGGTATTTTGGATGTACAGTACCTAAGTGGAATTAAATATTTAAGCATGCAGAGCTGTGGTATCAACGTCCGTATGGTACAAATACTTCTTCAACCCAGCTGGACTCAGCTACATTATCTAAGTAACCTGAAAAATTCCTAAGTTTCCTTTTTGTGGGAAGTCCTGCCTTTCTTACTCTCTGTAGGCACATGGAACTGCAACATCCTCAAACTGTGTTGGGAGCATTCTAGTTCTGTTGTTGAGTACGTGGAGAATTATGCCAGGAATCTGAAGCCTGGCCTAGAGATTCCCTCTCATTTGTGGAAGGAACAAACTAATTTTCCTCAAAAATAAAAAAATTGCACAGAGTACCTTTTTTAAGGAATGCTCTGCTCAATGCTGGTCAGTGGGGCTTTTCTCAAAAGTAGTTGGCACTAGAGCTCGAGTGACAAAACATTATGGCACAGGGCTATAGGAAAGCCAAAAAAAACCCCTGCTTTGATCTGAGTCGTGTCTGTCCACTGCTCAGGCAGTTGCTCTTCATGTCCTGAATAAGTAGGCACAGTGACAGAGGAAATGCTGAGCTGCAGCTCCTGATGGGACAGCACATCTGCTAAAAGAAGCAGCAGTGACAGGGTCTGGAGGGTAGCACAGGACTGCTGGAATTGGTTTCTGGTGAGCCATTCAGTAGAAAAAAAACCCAGTTCAGGTAAAGGGAACTCTCAGACTTGATATACACTGCTGAACAAGTATATAGTGACAGTAAATAAACAGCATTTAACTTAACAAGAACACATTTATAGGTATAATAATGGCATTTTGCACTTTGCACAGGGTGTCTAGCACCCTGAGAAATAATTGTATAGGTCAGGAAGCGTCAGGACATACCTGCTTGGTCAGAGCTTGTGATTTACAAGTGAGAGGGTAAAAAGGTCCTGGATAGTTTTGTAATGTGTCACCAAACCACCTGTGGCCACAGCCCACAGACCTGTCCCTCTGGGAGGGTTATTGTGCCATCAGAGTGTATGTGGCTGGTGGGTCTCCAGGAGATCCTTCTCCTGGTGCTTTGAGGAATTTGGGCAACATGTTCTAACATCTTTCAGTCAAGAATTTTCTGCTAACATCTGGATCTTTCCTCTTTAATTCAAAAACGTTCCCCTTGTCCTGTAACTATCTGCCTGTTTAAAAAGTCAGTCTCCATATTTTTGTAACCTCCTTACAAGTGTTTTATTTCCAGGATAAAATATAGATAGGTCTGGAGACAATCAGCCTAAAGTTTGGCTGGTATAAGTGACATTGAAATTTCATCAGGTGTGCTTTTAGGAGGTGATGTGCATGTCCAGTAATTGAACTCGTTGGCCAAATTTTCCTTAAATTTGATTGCTGGCTGGGAAACACAACCTGTTTCTGTAAATAATAGATAAGGTAGAGAAGGCTTTTGAATCAACAACCTCACAAACATTGTGATCTCATCAGGCACCTTGAAGGAGGAGGAAAGGGAAAGAGGTGCTAGGAAAAGCCCAGCAGCAACAAAATCTTTAATTCAGCTGCCTGTGTGACTTCTCCTAAGTCTAATAAGTCATAGAGCCAAACTTTGCTCTGTGTGGGAGTTTTTCACTAAGCTGAGTCCAGGAAAAGATGCAGTGCCAGCTCCAGATAAGCGTGATAAGCAGAGGATGAGGTTTGGGAGCTGATTCCCATGTTCTGCCTTTTCCCATGGAGGCTAAGGGTTCATGCAGGAGGTGCATCCATCTGTGCCAGACTTTACAAACACGTGCTCTCACCCTGAGAGTTTTACTGCCAAGTTGCTCTACCTTAAATCACTCTCAAGGAGGGTTTGAGCTGTAATTCATGTTGGGTTCTGGCAAAACCGGGAATAAAGATGTAAGAAGTGTCATGATTTGGTTCCTGAGAGAAAAAGCAGGGGAAGGGGGGAGTGTGGGGGCACTTTGCAGCCACATGGCAGTTTCACCATGTGGGAAAAATGTCTTCTTAACTCTAAATAGCAAAATTGCAGAATCCTTTAGCATTTCAGGGAGATCAGTCACAGTGAAGAGCAACACAGGAGGTGGGGAAGGAAAACCTGAGGCTTTAGGAGCAAGGCAGGCAAAGCTGCTTGAGGGAAGGGTACATGGCATGAACTCCCCAAATTCACACAGGCGTGAACCTCCTGAATTTCCTGATCATCAAGAAGAGACTCAGAGGTGCCAGGGAATCTCCCAGCCCAATGGGGCAGGAGACCCCTCAACATTTCCCATCCACCACACTGCCAAGTGAGGAGAAAAGTAATTGCTTTGGGTAGGAGGCACAATAAGACATGAAATACAAGCGTGTCTTTCCTAGAATTTGTAGGCCATAAAAAGTATTTTAATGACATCTGGTGCAGGGGCGTGTTGAAGCTTAATTAATTAATCCTTGCAAAAAACCTCGGAAATTCTGGGATCAAAGGTGTTGCACAAGTGCAAAATGCCATTATTATACCTATAAACGTGTGCTTGTTAAGTTAAATGCTGTTTATTTATTGCCACTATATACTTGTTCAGCAGTGTATATCAAGTATTTTATGAACATTTTAAAAGTACAGGTTTTTATCACATAAAACTGTCCCTGTCTCAGCCCACTGCACAGGCTGTCAGGTACTGCTGGTACTGAATTTCAAAACATGTAATTGAGTCTGATAATGCTTCTGCTTCTAGGTTAAGTTTGGGTTGGTTTTTTGGTTTTTTTGGGTTTTTTTTTTTGGTTTTTTTTTTTTGTTTGTTTTGTTTTGTTTTGTTTTGTTTTGTTTTTTTGGTGTGTCTGTAGTGTTTTCCAGTCTGTAATATTAACATGGATGCTGCTGCACAAGAAGCAGAGATTATGCACAGCAGTCCATAGCCATGACTAAAACCTCCAAAATTAACTTCAGGGTTGGTTTCAGCTTGGTACGTGGCTGCAGTTTTCTGTTCCCCCTCTCTTCCTTTCTGCTCCTAGAATCATCAAGGTTGTAAAAAACCTCCAAGATGGAGTTTTCATTCTTTGACCAAACAGCCCCGTGCTCACTAAACCATGTCACAAAGAGCCACATCTCCTCGTGCTTGGGACACTTCTAGAGCTGGTGACACCTGGGCAGCCTTTTCCTTTGCTTAACCCCCCTTTCAGTGCAGAAATTTTTCCTAATATCCAACCTGAACCTCCTCTGGAGAAACGTGGAGAAATTTCCCCTTTTCTTATCCTGTACTCTAACATCTGTCCTACACAATTAAAAATATCGCATTTAAGTTTGTCTATTCCATGCATAATTTGACAAAGCTCATCAAATGGAGCTCTCCCACCCACCTAGGATTTTTTGTTTGCTCTATCTTTCTTGCTTTCTTTTTTTTTTTTTTTCTGTGTAGCAATTTATAAAAAATAGAAACCATAATCAGTGCTGTGTTTCCACTAATTCAAAATTTAGCGTTGGAGATTGTTTACAAATCAGAGGAGCAATGCATGTGCATCCTCAGCAGTCAGTTAGAATGCAGGGTCTTTTCTTCCTCCTCTGTTTGAGTGTGTAGTAAAATTATTCTTTCCCTTAGATTTATTTCAGCTTTTGTTAAATGATTTGCTTTATGGCTTCCCATAGTTACATGGAATCTTCTGGCTGACACCAGTAAAAAAAGTTTAGAAATGCACTCTCTGTGATTCATAGCAGCATTATTTAGACTAAATTTGTAAATTCTGTGCAGATGACAATAGCATCTTTGTAAGTCTTTTAAAATATAAATGAAATACGAGTTTTCTTTCAAGGTACAAAATGTCATTAAGGGCTCAGGTGGTTAAAATCAACATGAAAAATACATGCTGCATTTTCCCTCCTTAAATGCAATAATGTAATCAGATTTCAAGTCATCTTACCTACCTCACTTACAGCTTTATGGAGATTAATTAGTTTTTAGCCCCCAGTCACATGATCTTTTCTGACTGCCATTTAGCTACATTTGCTATCTGACTTGAACCTGTAAGCTGTCTCCAGCCCCAGAGGACAGATTAAATTTTAGTATTGGTTGCCTTCTTCCTTTGATTTAAAGGTAGATAGTTAGAGCCATAGTTCAATTATTCTTTGTTGTTAATTAGCCATGTGTTGTCATCATTTCTTTGGGCAAAGCATGTGATGAAAGAGGTGAAAGATGGCTTAAGAGTAGGAGACAACTTTCATGTGTTTGAGGTGAAAGAGATTTTTCCTGATCAGGTGCAGAGCCATAAAAACACTTTAAATTCTCATTTGTATCACCCACCTCTCCCTGCTTTGTGTGTGCCTGGCTTTTATGCACTGCTGATCGATAAGGTTACCTTCTCATGTCTGTAAAATGAGCTGGCCAGGGAGGAGGAGAGGAAATATTTCAGTTCTCTCCCCCAAGCAGGAGTGAGGCGAGTTTCTCTGTGTGTGGCTGTGACTTGGCTTTTGTTTTCTAAATTTTCCCCTTAAATTAACTTGAACACTTTTTCTATAATGTGATTTTATGTAAAGGGAATGTTTTATTCCTTGCTGAGAATGATTTCCAGGGCCATTTAATATCCAAATAAATTCCCTTCTTCTCTCCTAAGTGTATTAGAGACGAAAAATGTGGATTGGATAAAACAGTGTGTAGGCAAAATCCTGCCCTTAATTCTGGGTATCCTGTTTACTTCAGTGAAATCCTCCTTTCTCAAGTCAGAAAAGTACATATTGGCCCCTACTCTGAAAAGACAAGAAATGGATAAGCTTCAGGGGGAAAATAGAAGGATATTTTTTCTGTTTGTGATTAAAAATAAAGAAGAAAATAATAAAGGGATTTGACTAGTGTTGGTGCTTAGGATGATGTATAACTGGGCTCCTCAGCATATATAACAAAAGATCAAAGGGATCTCTGCCTCACATTAGTAAAGGAGTTCTTGGAGTGAAGGCTGTGTGGTTTTTCCTTAGGTGAGGGCTGGATGAGAGTTAAGATAATGAAGGTGTTATCTATTACAGTTGAGAAAACATCAGAGCCAAGCCCATCAAAGCCATTACATGTGGCTGCCTATTTGCCATTTGTTTCCTAAATTTCCTCTAATTTGCTCTTCAGCAAACATTCACCTTGGTTAAATAGGGCTCGGCTCAGCAATATTCCGCAGAACCACGGCGTTTCCTGGCTCCGGCCACCAAGGCTCTGCAGGATTTTCACTGCTCAGGTGTTGCAAAGCCTAATCCTTATTCAGGAACCAAAATGATCCACTTTCCTTGCCTGCGGTGCTTGGATCCCTGCCTTTGGCAGTAGCCCCAGACTCCTGCAGAAGATGAAGACATCCCTCCATGCCTATAGATGGAAAGGCGCCAACATGGATGCCATCAGAAGGACGCAGCTGAGCATATGCTGAGAAAATTGTGGCATCCATACTGTACATGGGGAAGGGCTGACTGAACACACCAGTTTGTTGAAGCTTATGGCCCTGAAAAGGAAACATAGGTTTCCTGTAAATGTCATTCAGGGATATGCTAACTGTTATTTCCTGGCGCTGGATCATGATGCTTTCAACACATTCTGTTCATCTACCTCTGCTGCCTGCCTGCCTGGCTGTGCACAGCGATAGCTCTCCTGTCTTCTCACCTTTCCCTCCTCCCTGAGCAAGGCTAAGGTAAGAGAGACTCAGGCAAAAGGGAAAAAAAACGGCTTGGGGATGGTGCACCAAGGGGAAAAAAAATTAAAAGGGATGGTTCGGTGCTGTGTGCCTTCCACTGGTTGCCACCTAACGGTGTGCTTGGGCTCCATCCTTTTGACTCCATTAGGAGGGAACTGGTCCCTTGGTGCCATTCTGCCATGGAATTCCATTTGTTCAGATTGGTTTCAGTCTTAGTGCCCATGACAGGGCTGCTCTGCCATAGAATCTTCAAGGGTTTCCCTATGTGCCTCCTGTAATGCAAGTTGTCTCTTCTTCTGCCTGCACTGCACTCCTCACATCCCTCCTTCCCTCCAGGTGCTGTGTTTTGGGATGGGGCATCGAGATCTGTAGTCAGCTGTCAGAATCACACTGTTCACCTAGGGCTGGCTGCTCCTCCTTGCAGTGCAGAGAAATTAAATGAAAAAGGTAAATTCATACAATTTATCTGCTGAGGTCATCCTCCCAAGCCAAGGGCAGGAACCTTGAGCTTTTGCTCTGGTGATAAAGGGACTGTGTCATCTCCATTCCAGCTCCATGTTGATGAAAAGCAAGTTTCTGTGTCTGGTGAGTGAGGACCATTGTTTTGGGGATAACCTTTTTGGGGATAACCCTTTTGGCTCCCTCTGAAAGACCCTGGCACCCGTGGCTGTGCCACGGGTGGGCTGAGCTCGTGCAGAATGCGGGGGTGACGGGGCTGGTTTTCACAGCTGTCCTTAAACGCCTTGGGGGTGGGTTTGCGCTCCCTGTTCCACCCTATCAACCCTCCATAAACAAGCAGTTGGCCACAGGGCTGCCACCTCCTACCAGCTGCCTTTTGCCACCAGGCCCTGGTGTTTGCTTCATTAGATTTCCACTCCCTCCTCCTCACACTAGAAAGGAAATGGACTAAAAATTCAGTATTTTCTAAATTTCTGTATCTATTCCCGTACTTCATTTCTATATTGTCATATTCCTAAAAATTCATGCACAGAGCAGAAAAAAAGTGGATTAAAGCTGGAACCACTATGCTGATTTATGCTGTACCATAAATAACGCTTTAATTAACATGACAAGGAAATCATGATAACGTGAAACTAAGCAGGTGCTCAAATCATATCAGGACAGTCTGGAAAATTGTGGTTGAAGCTCCAGGTGAAATCTGGTGAAGTTGTGGAGTCTTTGAAATGTTGACATCTCTTTAACTGCTGAAATATGGATATGAGCACATTTTTTACAAGTACTTTTGTTTTGGACTATCTGTTTTTGGGGAGCTCTGACCTAAGTGTTACATATCTCATCCAGAGAGAGTAAGCAACCAAAAAAGGCCTTTTTATCATTATTATTTTAAACTGATGTTTTCCTAAGGAAAAAAAAATAGGTTTTATAAGAGAAAACCATTGCCATTTGAAATAGGAAGCATGGCTTGCCAAAATGCTGCAGCAAGACCCCCGTGGTGCCAGGCAGGCAGCAGGGAACAAGGAGAACCCCTCACTTTGGATGGTGGTGCTCTGGATCAGACAGGGAAAGGACAGAGAATACAGGTAAAAGGTAGAGATAAAGCAAGGAACAGCAGCAGTGATTTCTGTGGAGAACAGAAGAGATTCCAGGGGTTTTCTCGGGTCTGGTGGCCCACAGGGGCTCATCAGTGGCCATCCCCAGATGTCCATGGCCCACTGGGGATGAAGCACACCGTGTGTATCTCCTGCCTGCTGTGGAGTTTGGGATGCCCTGTTTTGGGTTCTCTTGCCCATCCTCCTGTTTCTCCTTGGAGGTTTTGAGAGCAGATGCTGAGCATTTTTGGAAAATTGTGCCTCTCTGGAGTATGCCATTTCTCCAGTTGTCAGGAATGCAGACAAATAAGTGAAAAGCCAAAGAAAAGCCAGATTTTCACCACACAGATCTACTTTAAAACTGGCTCTGAGCATGACCAGGTTTGCTTGAAGTGGAAACATCTCTCAGGCAAATGCTTAGCACAGGGAGCCAAAGGAAGCATTGCTGTAAGGATGCCACTTCCAGCCATTCCCAGATGCAGGAAGAAGCAGTGTTCCCTGTGATTCCCTCCAGGAACCAATGATTCCTCATGTAGGCTGCATTATTAGATACCTGTTATTTACTAAGGCAGTTGAACTAAAGACCTGGGCACTACTGGACCCAGTTCATGGATATTTATTGCACCAAATCCAATCTATAATATCGTGTCAGCCTTGTACCAAAGCAGGAGACAGTTGTATTTATGATTATTAGTACAATATTGAATCATCCTGAACCAATTACTGGTCCAATTACTGTGTCATTATTATCTTCTGAATAGGGCTTGATTTGTCTGTGATAAATATGATGCAATTAAACTACCTTTTTACATAATAAAACACTGCAGGTGTTTATTCTTAAGGGTTTACGGATACCAACAACCAATAGATTTAATTAAAAAAATCCTTGAAATAAATGTGAATTTCATTAAATTGTTCTAGCACTGGTGAATATTTTAAGACTATCCACCAAAAGATTCTCTCCCTATAATCTGTCTTAAAAGCCATGCTAAGTGCAGAAAAACAATGACCTCAGCTTTTTAATGTTTCAATAATTAATAACATTTCTTTAAAGAACGTGTAATTGGTCTGTAATAGTATAACTTAAGAAACAAAAAAGTTATGTGGGTCAAATTGCTATTACCGTTGTGTCAGTGTGAGGGATAAATGTATGGTGGCTTAACGAAAAATCTTCTTAAATTCAAATTTTCTGCTCCACAATTTTAAATTTAATCTTACATTTTTAGCACTACAGCCATAAACATAATATTGACTTCACTCCTGTTTGGTGCAGTGGGTACAGAACTGTGCTGTGCTGGCTTTAGATTCTGAAAAGAACAGGTCATTCATGTGAAATCCTACCTGTGTCTCAGCACAGGGGATAAATACTATAGCTTTAGCTATAAACCAGGCAAAGTCAATAGACTATGGGTATAAAATGGGTATAAATGGGTATAAAACCCATGGCTGGGCTGGGTTTTGCTGCTTGTCAGAAAGGAGAATCCCCCTTTCCCTGCTGTGCTCTTGTGCTTCCCTGTGCTGCTGAATCTGGAGGAATGGTGATGTTGGTATTGCCTTTTTCCCTCCTTCCCACTGCTCATTCCAGCATGTGATCATCAAATTTGGTGTTATCTTGTGTGTGCTGGTTTTGTCTTTTCTCTCTGTGGATTGTGGCAGCACAGGATGTCAGGAGAAAGAGCAGGGCCCCTGGAGACAGGCCGGATGTTTGATATGGGAAATCTTTTTTTTTTTTTGTGCTGGAGCAGAAGAGGCTCAAATTTTTTTTCTACCAACACTCATAGCGGAGTCCAGGTCAGGAAGGAGTTCGTGGTGCAGTTTCCCAGGCACAGCAGGGAGGAATGAAGCAGAGTTAGGTGGCAGCTCCCAAGGAGTGTGATGCTGACCCACACCAAACTGGGCTTGTAGACCCCTGGTTCTGCAACAGGGAAGCTCCCAGAGCTCCAGGCTCCAAAATAACCCTTGATCTTGTGGATTTCCTTTTATATCTAAATTGCATTTGGGCATTATCAGCTAGATCCTTTTGTGCACACTTCCAGACATCTGTATTCTTTCCACTGAATGCATTCTGAGCTGTGAGAAGCTTTAGCAGAGGCTGTCTCCTGACTCTAACCCTTCACAGGAGTGCTGGTGGCTCTGTGGAACAGCATTCCAGGGCAGGACTCACCCCAGCTTCCCACCCTGCACCCTTGGGATGTGCCTCTGCACCTCCACAGCTTCACCCATTCCCTCCCATCCATCTTCCCTGCAGCACAGGCCAGGCTGGATGATAAAATAAAGCTTTTTCAAAAGGTTTATTAAGCAAGACGTAAGGTCAGGCTTTTAGCTGGAAGGCTGGAAACGAAAGGTTACAAGCAAAACAAATACAAACACAATCCCAGCCTAAGCTTAAACAACTGGATTCCTTTTCAATTGCTTGGTCTGGTTTCTCAGATCCTGAAGACACACTGCAGCTGTTGGGATTTGAAGCATCCTAACTTCTGCCCTTAGTCCTGGTGTCTGTGGGGAGACAGGCAGCCTGGCTTCCCTCCTCTTCCTCAGTTTGCTGCAGTTCCTGGGGCACACTGACCCTCTTCTGGTTTGAGACAAAACCTAATTTTTGGTGGAATCACCCTGCTGTAGACACAGCATGTAGGCAGTGTGTGTTTCCTCCTCCCACCCCCCACCTCTCTGGGCAGCACCAGGGCAGATCCTGGGTGTTCCCATCCTGGAGACCAGATCTGGGTGCTCCCACCTTGGTTTTGAGGTGCTCATAAAGGCTTTGGGGGATGCTGGTGCCTTCAACCTCATTTCAGTTCCTCATTCTCACCTCTGGGGCTGCCTGCTGACCATTCTCACCCATCCTTGCTTCTAACATCCAGGTGTGGAGTAATTCCTGTAGCATCCCTCTCGATTGCTGGGTAGGACCCACCCAGGGGTCTGCACTGCCCTGAGGGGTTTTGGCACCAAAACTGGAAGAAAGGATAAACTTGATTACATTTTCAGCTTGTTTGTGAAGTAAGATTGGGCAGAAAGTTGTAATGAGGGACAATGAAATAACCCAGGTCAGCTTTGTTCCTGGCTGGGGATGTTGCACCCTCTTGGAGGATGTTGCCCTGATTTAAATCTTTCACAACCCTACTCTGAAGCATGGATCAATAAACACTGAAAGAGAAACAGAAAATAAGAGAGATAAATTATGGAAAAAAAAAATGACCCCCCAATCAAATGACAATCTAATGGAAGCATCTTGGATTGCTAATTCTGATAATTCTTTCAAAGCAGCTGACACATTTGGAATTTTACTGTAGCCCTCTGCCATCAAGAACCTGGGGCCCTGCTGGCATCCAGCATCAGTTGTGGGGTCTGTACAGACCAGGGAGCACAGCAGGTCTCAAAACCAAAAAGTATTAGTGGGTGGATAATTGCCCACCTTGTAATAATTTTCTGGGAACCTGACACTTTTATCGTTTATCATAAACAACTCCATGGTGTAATAATATAGGAAGTATCATTGGTGCTGTAAAAAAAGTGATGGTGCAAATTGCACTTCTCTTTCTGCTGAATGGTGCTAAATAGCAGGGAGTTCCCATTCTTCTATTGCCAGGATTTCGATAATTGTAGATGTGCATTTGCAGGGATCAATTGATAATTTGGATCACATGCCATCAATATTTCATTTTCTCTATATTTTTAAATGAAAGGAAGAAGCCCAATTTCACAGTGGTAAGATTAAAAAAAGAATCTCATTTTGTTTTCCTGTCTGCTGTTAAGGAAGAAAGCTCATTTCTTGCAGCATAAAGGGATATTAATGAATGCAAAGAGCATTTTCCATATTGCAGAATAAAATTTACTGTTCTAACCAAAGATATTTTATATAAATTAAGAGTTTGTTTAAAAAAAATCGAAAATGGGAACTCAATTCTAGACAACAGTTAATTTAAACTAAGTGTTAAAATAAAAGCAATAACACTGAGAATAAATTAATGAACTACAATTAACTATATTTACAATAAGTGGTTTGGTTGGAAACACCTATTCCCTGCACTGATAAAATAAAACCTGCATTCTGCAAAAGCTGAAATAAGTTAAATGAAGATGCTTTTAACAAGGTTATTACTTAAGCAGTGACAGGTTTACAGATTTTAGCACCATTGGGTTTTCACAGGAGCTGCAGCAAGTGCTAAAATAACACACACCTTCAGGTTCATTAAATTCACCAGTGTGATGAAATAACTGATATTTTTCTATATTACTATAGTGCCTCAAAGAACTGGCTATAAATAAGATACACTAATAACAACTGTTTGCAGTGCTAAAACAATAAAATAATTCTTCCAGGCTTATATGCAAAGGGAGAAATAAGTGTAAGGCAGACTGTTAGCAGAGTTATATCTGGTGGCTTTAATTCTACTGGTGCCATGCCTTCAGCCATTTACTTATCATAGAAATGCCCTATAAAATGTTTTATCACTCATTGTGGCAGGAAGAAATTTGTTTAAAGGCTACATAAAGAGGGGCTCCCGTCCCGAAATGCTCTCTAATCTGGTGTTTATTGGAGCATTTCTGAAGCCCAGCTTATGCGAAGAACTGATTTTTAAAAAGGAGCATTTCTGATGGCAGTAAATCCCACATTATGCCCTGTTTGGGAAAGAACCAATGCTGGGGAAAAGAAGCAGATTTCTAATAAATCAATGGAGTGTGGCCTTTGGAGACCTGGGAGGCATATGGACAGTAATAGAGTATCCCAGGTTGTTCCGTGAACGATTCCATCTGGACGAGGGCTCGGCGTTATTCGCAGCCTCCTTCTCCCCTAAAACACCTCCAATCTCCCCCGCAGCCCCTCTCTCAAATGTCAGACCACCTGGGATCCGCAGCTGTCAGGCTGAAAGCGGAGCTGCCGGGGCTGGGGGTTTGCGCCGGCTGTGCCGTCGAACACTGAGCTCCCTTTTATGTAGAAGTATGGGTTTAATGGCTTTTATACAGGCTGTCCCATTGCCAGTAGGACAAAGGGGAATGGCTTTAGGATGGAGGTCAGGTTTGGGTTAGAGATTAGGAAGAAATTTGTCGCTCAGAGGGTGGGGAGGCCCTGGCACAGGTTGCCCAAAGAAGCTGGGTCTGGCCCATCCCTGGAAGTGTTCTAGTCCAGCTTGGATGGGGCTTGGAGCAACTTGGTGGAAGGTGTCCCTGCTCATGGCAGGAGGCTGGATTTGGTTGAGTTTTAATGTCCCTTCCACCCCAATCTGTTCTGTGATTCCATGATTCTCTATATATGTGTGTGCATGTGTATGTATAAATATATATATTAACACACATGTGTTTAAACATATCTTTGCACACCTAAGCAGTTGGAATAACTGCAGCACCTGGGTTTGGTCTCCATGTGGGTACTGTTCCCTCCATGCTAATGAAGAGGTAAAATCACTTTGTTTCAATCAGAGGGTCTAAACCATGAGTAAATGAGGTTAATCAACCCCACGATGTCGCAGGCTTGCTGCAATTTTGCAATGCTGTATCTTTCCTCTGAGCAATTTTCAGTTTTGTTCTCTGGTAGAATCACAGAATCACAGAATCACAGACTGGTTTAGGTTGGAAGGGACCTTAAACTCACCTCGTTTCACTCCCTGCCATGATCAGGGATACCTTCCACTAGACCAGGTTGCTCCAAGCCCTGTCCAGCCTGGCCTTGAGCAAAAGTTACACAATTTGGCCCTGGGGAACATGGTTTGGGGTGGGTTTGGCAGTGTTAGATTAACAGCTGGGTTTGATGATTTTAGAGGGGTTTTCCATCCTGACAATTCTGTGACTCTGTGATCTGTAAGCTGCTGCTGTGCTCACCCTTAGGGAAGAGTGTGCAGCCCACCATGCACTGCTGAGCCAAGGAACTTCAGGATGCACATCTCAGGTTAACAAGATATGCAGAGCACATTGCACCTGGGCAAAAACCTTTAAAATTCTCCACTTTGTTTATAACCCCCTTGTATCCTCTCTCTAAGAAGAGCAGTAGGACCATTTTGTTGGTGAATATGCATAGCCACAGCAATACTGAATGATTCTGAGGCCTTTGACACAAAAGAGCTGTTACTGGCCCATAAATGAAAAAAATGTTTTTCATTACAAGTCCTTTATTTCAGGAGTTTCTCTCCCACCTGGAATTTACACAGCTCACACTCACCAATCTTTTGGAGTTATTAATCCATCTAGATACTTTGTAAACGGCGTGAAACTTTGGGAGCGAGTGGGGTTTGAGTGCCTGGTGTTATTAATAATTTATGCTTCATGCGAGAAGAAAATTGATCCAAAGCATCCTGGAGAGGCCAATCCATGCTGCCTCTGTGATCAGCTGAGATACAAATTAAATGTGAGGAATGAATGGAAATGTATTGTGGCGAAAAGCTGCACAGACCCATTCCAAGCCAGGAGGTGTAGAGCTGGTGAGGGCTGTCAAAGAGAAAGTGCACGGTGTCCTTTGAAGCCCGGTCATGGAGACAAGGATGTGGGAAAAGATCCTGCAGCAAAAAGTGGTCAAAAGTTCTTAAGAGGAGGACGGGAGCAGATCTGTTTCCTGAAGGCAGCACTCCAGATCAAACAGCTCTTTGTGGAAATGTTCAAAAACAACCCAAACCACCTCATCCTGGGTTAAAGATGAGCTCCAGCACCTGGGGCTGGATGGGAGGTCAAAAGAGGAACACTGGGGGACATCAGTAGATGCTGAAGCTGTGCTGGAGCTGCCAGATGGACCTGTTGTGTCAAAGGTAAGAGTTCATATTTCCTCCTAAGAAAGAAAAATGTTCAGAAAATAATCCCTAATAGAATTTCTGAAGTGTTTGCTGAGCTTTATTTTCATCCTGGATACACTGATACATCCTTTGTTTCTCTTTGCTATTCTTGTGTTTAAAGTAACTTCTACTAGAAGTCACACGTATCTGACCCAGAAATACAAGAATTTCACAGTATCTGAGGAAATGTGCTGAAGGGAGGTTTTCTGGAGCTTTTCAGCTGGGAATGAAGCCTCCTGCCCATTTGGAGTTTTTAGGCGCTTTTAAATTGTGCATAACTGAATCCTCGAAAAACATGCAGAGATCTTCTCCATTTCCTGTTTTATCATTTTGATGAAGGTTTATCATATCTCCATAAATCCAACATTCAAATATCCTTCAGGAAGGGAATGCTGGATCCTGGATGAGAGTCTAGAGGTCTCTGCAGTGGTTTTGCACAAGTTGCCTAGAAAAAGGACAGAGTCTCCTGGTTGAGAATTTGTGGCATGAAGGTCTGACTAAGGAATTGTACTTCCCATTGCATCACTGATGTATCAGCCCAGAGCTTTCCCACATCTCATAAGCTGCTTTGAGCTTGTGCAGTTAGCAGAGTGGGGGAAAAAAGGAATTGAAGAAGCAAAAATAAATATTAAAGCACATAAGAATAAAATATCACCTATTCAAATAGCAATTATGCCGTTGAAAACAAGATCACCACACCTGTACAAGAAAAGACAACCAAGCCTAAAACATCTGTTTGGATCCACCTGCCAAGCACCTGTTCCTCTGTTTCAATGCCATTTGATTGCTGGAGATGTAGAGGCTCTTGTGAGGTAATGAGTGATTTTACATTATGCATGATTGAAAACAGGTGTTCTAATGCTGTACAATTCTATGCATGAATAATTCAGTTTGTTTAGAGCAAGATCTTTAAAAGAAATATGGTCTTTATTTTTTTTTTTTTATAAATATTAAGGTTATTCTCTGTAATGTATGGTGGATGGTCTTTTCAGCAGGCTCGCTGATGACCATTTTTGTATAATTTCATGGGTAGGAAATAACACCGTGAAAGGTAAAAAAAATAATTATACCTAAAGCACATAAGCAATGAAAATTGAAAGCTTTCTTTAGCAAGGAGGGGGGAAAAAACCTGTCAGTGTTCTAAGGGGGAAAGCCAGATGACTTTTGGCAAAGCCTGCTTCTCACCACTAACAAAACAGCCCAAGAGCTTAATTATAGAGAGGGGTGAATGTGCCTCAGGGATAAGTAAGTAGCTAGTCCATCTCTTGGTCCGAATTCCAGCTGAGTCTGAATACGTTTAAGAATTTGCTGGGTTTTTTCTCTCTCTCTCTCTTTTTCCTCATGATTATGAAAAGGTTTCTTGCACAGTTGTATGCTTTGTGCTGATGGAAGATGCTGCAGACTCAGGTCTTTACCCACAGACCAGTTTCCATGCTGGGAAGTGCAGGATAGTTCAGCCCATGCTCCTCATCATGGAGAATTCAGCAGCTGCTTGGGATCATCTCCCAGAGAGGAAGGAGATGTGGAAGTCCAACTGAGAGGTGCAGCTAGGCTTGCAGCATCCCCTCTGCCTCTTCCCAAGGTAAGCAGTGCAGCTGGAATGGCTTCAGCCATTCCTGGGATGAGAGGAACTGGAGCAGCCAAAGGTTTTCCTGCCACAATGTGTGTCTGCTCTCTCCTCGTTCCCTCAGCCAGGGATGTAATTTTGTTCAGCAGGTTTAGTTTTGCAACAAGGTTAGTGTCTGTTGTGGTGTTAGTTTTTATTATGGGAGTCTTCCATGCTGGGCAATGAGGAATCTTGGTGAGGGTGAAGGGAGTGGAGAAACTGAGAGTGCACAGAGGATTTCAGATCTTCCAGATCTTCCTGTCCACTGAAGTTGATGTGACAGTGATGTGGGAAAGGAGTAGAAGAGAAGAAGGAAAATGAAATTATTGATTTGCAGGGAGGAATGAACAAAGGTCTCCCTCAGGTGGTAGATGCTCCATCCCTGGAAACATCCAAGGCCAGTTTGGACAGGGCTCTGAGCAAGCTGGTCAAGCTGAAGATGTCCCTGTGCAATATAGGGGAGTTGGACTGGATGGCCTTTGAAGGTGCCTTCTAACCCAAACCATTCCATGAAAGAAAAGAGGCTGAAAGCCATTATTAAAAGTTGCTGTAGTTCCCTGTGTTAATTAAAAAATGCAAGAGCACCAATTTGTTGGTTTGTCATGTATAACCTGAGCACTGGTTTGTATCCAGTGGCTGTAGAGGTTGCTGTAATAAACTTCAACACGTTCTGTGGGCTCAGGAAATACAAGGAGGAAAATTCAAGAATCCAAAACATCCAGGTGTGACCCAGGACCTCACTGGGCAAACAGGGGCAGCTCAGACTGCTCAAACTGTGGCCCACACTGCTCAAGGGGCATCAGGACAGAGTTCCTTCAGGCCCTAAATGCAAAGGTTCTATGGCCAAACCTGTCTGAGCTGCAGGCATTTAGGGGTTTAGCTGAAGCAAATCTGTAATCTTTCAGTATTTTATATACAGTAAGTTACAGGAGACTGTAAAGTAGAGTTTATCATACCCTATCTATTCAGCTACTGACAAAGTATCTAAGGTAATCTGACCTGCTTCACAGACCACGAGAAAAATCCTCATGTAAAGTGAAAGAGGTGAATTACAGAGGGGTAGAGGAATTTGTCTCAACTCAGATATTGGGTTAATTCCCACGTCAGGTGAAAGAATGTTTCACCAGGCTTTACTTCAATAAAGTTGGGGAGGTTTAATAGATGCAGCCCCTAGAGGGCAAGGGATAAACTCTGCTCCCTTGGAGCCAATGACCATGCCACCAAAAACATGGGTAGGAATCAAAGTGAAGAGAACAAGGGAAGAGTTTTCTGAGAGAAGAAAAACAGCAAGGACAAAATATTGTAGGGAAAAAGGGGTGGGGTTTTCTTTTCTGAAATCAGAAGAAAGGGGAACACATCCTGGCACTGAATTCCTGCAATAAGGAAAGTTTTTTCCTTTCACTGGGAATTATTCTCCTCTTTAATAATAAGAAAATAACTCAAATCTCATCTTTTTTTAAATGTGGCATGAGCAGGGAAATGAAAAAGGGGTCATGTTGCATCTGCTGGGGTTGAAGATGCCTGGGCTTCTGAGGGTTTATCTGTTCTGGTGCAGATGATGGAAACTCACAGGTCCCACTGGGCAGCTGTGAGAAAGGCAGGACATTCCTGCTCCTTCCTGCCTCCTTCTCACTAGTTTGCAATCATGAGAGATACTGAAGGGTTCCTTCAGCTTGGTGGAGGAATTTCCTGTGGCTCTACAGCTCTTTCCCTGCCCCCTCTCCCCTTTTCCAGTAACAGCTGTTTTATAGAACACCTTATCTGATTGTTTTTAAATTAATTTAAGGTGGTCTTCTGTTTTCTGCTTTAAATCCAGCACATTGCTCTCCCAGAAGCACATCCTGCTCTTACCCCTGTCACATCTTCTCTGTAGCAGTAAGAGAAGGCTCCAGTAGCTCCTCTGCTACTTTATTAGGTATTTCCATTCCCTTTCTGGGTACTGAAATGACCCATTTGTCCTTGCAGTTGAGTCCTGAGAGGGCAAAGTGTGTCTTGGCCATGTTCTGTGGGTCTGGTCAGGTGCCTGCAGGCAGGAAAGAAAGTTTGGCTTTCTACCTTCATTCCTTTACTGCATGGTGCCAGAAGGAAACAGAATCTTCCAGAAACACATCCCAAAGAAGACAATCAGAGTTTCTCATTTGCAAGGACACTTGTGTGATCGAGGGCTGTTAGGAGGTTTCCAGATGAGGCACTGAAAGATGAATGTGGAGCTCCCTGGTATCTGTGCTGGAGATGGAAACATTTAGTTTCTGAAACCTTTTGATGGACTCAGATGGAAGTTGTTCCATAAATCAAAAGCATGTATATTTACCTTTTCTATATACACCTCCTGTGATTTATTATGTACCTGTTTCTTGTCATTGTGACCCTCCAAATTATTTGACTTTGGTCTCCTTTCAAGAATTAACCAGGCTATGATGAATTATGGAATCGGAGAATGGTTTAAGTCAGAAAGGACCTTAAAGCTCCTCTCATTCCACACCCCTGCCAAGGGCAGGGACACCTCCCACTGTCCCAGGGTGCTCCAAACCCCATCCAGCCTGGCCTTGGACACTTCCAAGAATCCAGGGGCAGCCACAGCTTCTCTGGACAATGTGCCAGGGTCTCAGCACCCTCACAGGGAAGAATTTCTTCCAAATCTCTAATCTAGATCTTCCATTCTTCAATTTAAAACCAGTTCCCCTGCTCCTATCACTACAGGCCCTTGTAAGAAGTCAGTCTCCAACTTTCTGTATGTCCCCTTTGTGTATTGGAATGCTGCTGTGAATACACAGGAACTTTTCCATTGCTTGCTGGGAGATCTGTTCCCCTGATATCTCTGTTGCTACAGCAGAGGTGACAGAACAAGGTCCTTTCTCTAGGTACCAGTAGCCCCATTTCCTAAACCAGTAGTTCACTCCTTCTTACCCACAGTTAAAATCCCGTTGAAACTGTCAAGGGTTGTTTCCACCTCTTTAATTTCATTTTCAAACAAAATCCTTCACTTCTTTGTATGCAGAGGCTGCTGCAGCCTGGATCTCATCTTGTCTTCTAGTAACATCTTCCAGATTTGTTTTAAACTGATTAGACACTGCTGAAGAATCAGCTTCTCTCCCCCGGACAGTACAAAGCCAAGTGTTGACAGAGCTGGCTCGTGGCCATGGGCTCCGCGATGACGCAGCATCGCATCTTTTGACAGCCCCCACTTTGTTTGGGGCACTCTGAAACATTCACACACCCTGAAGAATTAAAATAAAGTAAATTACAGAGTGTCAGGAGACTGCAATTAAAAAAAAAAGAAGTGTCATCTTGACCAGAGAGTTGCTTTAATTAAAGTACTTACGCTATATGCTGGAATGAGGAATAAGAAAGTTATTTCTGCTGTTCTAATGTGGCTGCAGTTTCTCTCTGAATTTTGGTTTTGAGAAACATAAGATTATCCTTTTTATTGGGCTATGGAGAGAAATTATGGGGAATGAGCTGAGTGATTTTCAAATTCTCTCAGTAGGAGTAGGAAAGGAGGGAAATACTTGTCCTTCCTTAACTAAATAGCTTCCAGTGCAGTTTAGAAACAGGGGCACTCATTTCTGGGTCCCAGCACAGCACAGGGATATATTTAAGTCACTGGGATGGTATATATTTCCACCACCTAGATTCTTTTCTGGATGGAAATCATCCTGCCTTTAAGTATGAGGAGAAAATACAGAAGGTCACAGTTACAAATACTGTTTCTGGGATTAATTTGTCCCTAAAGGTTAATAAAGCTCATCAAGAAATACATTGAAATGAAGCAAAGTTATCTCTAGCGTTTGAGTCTTCCCATCACAGTGTATTAAGAGATGTCCTGTGGTTTGACACATAATTAATATGTTTATTTATCTTAGTTTGTTTTTTTAACATCCATCACCATAATAGCCAAATATAAACATTTCATCCTGTTTTGTAAAGAGCCTATGGTCCATTTAATTGCAGCAGTCACTTTCCCAGCTCCCACCAGTGACATACAGTAGATGCCTGAAAAAAACCCACCAAATCCCTGAAATTTTCTCACCACTTTTGCTGGAAGCTGTTATGTTTACAAACTTGTGGAAAATGTGCCTCTTTTGCCTCCTTTGAGTGTCATGGGAACGCAAGCCGAGGTCTGGTCCAGTAGCACTGCTCGGGGCTGCCTGCTGCTTCTCGGGGGTCTCATCATCCACGAGGTTGTTCCAGAGTCCAGCTCAAAGTTACACTCTGCTTGCCAGCATCCAAGATCCCAAACAATTTTGCAATTAACCTGGCTTGAGAGGTAGAATCTTACAAATTTTCAGACAAAGAAAGCTAATATTTTTATTATTTATTCACGCTGAAGCATTATAATGTCCTCGTTACTCTCATTTTAACTTATGGGATTCCCAAGGAATATTTATTAGAATTATTTTCTTTAGCCTGTGCTGTTTGTAACTCACTTTTTATAGACTTGACTGGTCAGGTAATTTCCACAGTATTGTTTTTGGCTCCCTTACTGGATCTCATCCAAATTTTCAAAGTGCTTCTACAGAGATAATGGAGCACATTCCAGCATCCTGTGAAATGTCAGCTGAAAATCCAATGTTAGATGTGTGGAGATAACCTGGGTAGAGCTGCCAGATGCTGTAATTTCTTGCTTGGGAGGACCAAACACCCTGAAGTTACTAAGGCAATTTTGCCAAAAGAAGGAAAGGAAATGTAAAGGAGAAAATAAAGAGGGTGAGCAAGAAAAAGTGTCCAAACACTGCAGTTTGATGCTTAAAATGTGGAGTTTACCATTATTTTGTTATAGGAAAAGCAAATGCAGCACTATTGTTTCATACCAAAGAATGGTAAGGGAGTTGAGGTGAGAAACAAACTCCCATTGCGAAAAGTATTACATACATTTTTGAGGAAATCCATAAATCCCATATTAAAAAAAGAAGAAGAATACAAATGTATCTCTTATTTGAATCTAATCACCTGAGAAAAAGCACAATGATAAAACCAGAAACATAAATTGAAATTGAAAATGACAAATAGCGGTTTTTGAAAAACACTTTTATTATACAAAACATGTTTACTATGCATTGATGCTTTTTTCAAAGGGGCTCACTGGGATAAGCAGGCCTCAGAGTTGTTTGATTTGGGCTATGTAACCTTCTTGGAGACTGGACAAGAAGATCCCCATAGGTCCCTTCCAACCCTAACTATTCTGTGATTCTCCTTTGAGGATATTTGAGAAAGCTAATCCTGGATGTTCAGACATCTCCCTGCTTTTCATTATCTTTTTTTTTTTATACTTTTTCTTAATGAGGGCCAGAACCGTGTGCATGATCTTCTGTGATAGATTCACACGGGAGGTATTCTGGAACTGGCCAAGGACACAGCATTTACAAGAAGGTCCTGACAAGCATCCAAAAGTCTTTGTGAAGCTTCCATCTTAGATGACCCCATGGAATGTGAGAGAGCTTTCTTTTTAGGGGAATGGCATCTTCTGGCCAGAGTCAAATCCAGAAATTCTGCTGTGCTTAACCCATTCTTGAAATGCCCAATGCAGTGAATTTAAAGGGGGAGGTAGGAATAACGCGGTCGTGTTTTCTCAAAAAGGGGCCAGGAGAGCCCTCAAGTTCCTCTTCTGATTTTTTTTTTTTTTCTACTCACAGAACTACCTCTCTGGTAAATAGGGTTTCTGGGAAGATCATTTGGATATTTGAGCCCCTCATCCTGGAAAAATCAGAAGAATTTGGGTTATCTTCCTCACTGGCATAAAAATAGCTGCGGTTAACAGCTTTTGGAAAGGCTATAGTTTTAGATGCAGTCTTCCACTTGTGAAGGGAGCAAAGTTTATAATTTTGGGTGGAAATCATGTGAAAGTTAGCTGGTTCATCAGGGCTTTGTTTTGCCTTTTTTTGGATTTGTTCAAAATCAAAAGTCAAAGCGAAACTCGGGGGATGTGAACCCACTTGAATCCAAACCAAGGGAGCAATGTGCCAGATCTCCCATGAACCAAAAACCACTGGGTTCTCACAGTCCTCGTCCAAAGAAGAATGCACAAATATAAATCAAATATCCTCTTGTGCTCCTCACAGCTTTCACGGAAAACAAGACAGAATATTAAAAAGATCTGCTCAGTTTTGCTGCAGCAACTACCAAAATATCCTGTGATCATTCGATAGCTGACAGTTAATATCCTGATCCATTCTCTTTCCTCGGTAATCCAGCCCTTTCCAGCTAACACTTGACGTTGGCATGCACAGCACAACCCCTCAGCATCTTCCTCGGTTGTACAATTTCACAGGGAAGACTCTGCACAATTCACAGTCCTTTACATCCCTGCTCGAGGAGCCAAGGAGGGAGACGGATTTGCAATTATATGAAAACTGCAAGCAGCCTGATCAGTACAAAGACAGGATGCTTAACCGGTCTATGGCAAGCTGGAGTACTGAGAAAATATTTAATGATATTTTTCCCTGTGGTTCACCTTGTTTGAGAGCAAACCCCCGTTCCTAAATGAGAGAAAGAAAAAAACCAAAAATAATAAAAAAAAAAAATCAATGTTTTTCAGTGCCGTCACTCATCGTGCACCAAACAGTTTCTGAAGACATAAAAAAAAGAAAAGTGCTGGTCATGGAAGAACAGCAAAGGTTTCCTTTGTAACTAAGACACACTTGTTTGCAATAACATGTGTGCTTTTAAATTCTGCCAAGTTGCTGAGGCTATCTCTCCTAAATGCAATCTTTAAATATGTAAGTGTTAGAAAAAACAAGGTAATGTTCAAGAAATGTTAAAAAAAAAAAAAAAGTTTGATCAGATGGTTAAAATCCAGTCAAACTAAAGACAACCTGTTTATGACCTTTCTATGCTAAAAGCTAAAAATGTCATTTTTTTTCCCCCTACAAGATTAATTGCCATCACTTTGGGAGTAGTGTGCTGGACATTATTATATGATGTCAATTAATGATTAAAAAAAAGGTGGTTTGCAAATGTAGCACCACAGTCCCTGGTGCATTACATCATTTCTGAAAGATCTTAACACGTGATAAGCAAAGAACACTTTAACCTAAAAGTCCGAGTGTTACAACCTCGATTTTGTTGTAACACCCTATGTGCAACCTTTTGGCCTTGAAGTCAGCTGCAATAAAATGAAGAAGTCAAAAAGAAAAGGAAAAATAACCTCTTAGAAGGAGGAGACACCCTCCTGTCCTGCTGCCTGAGTGTTAATGCCACGGAATGAGTCACGGTGGAAAATTTGGTGTTGATCTGAGCTTGTGCACTGTTCTGAGCAAGCTCTGTCATCCAGACCTCCTGCTCTGGTCACAGGGTTGCTGTGATCCAGGTGTCATTCCCTGGATAATGCAGTTATCTCTGCCAGAGCCAGGGAAATGTCACCTGCTGGACAGAATCACCCTTGCCCAGGCTCTGCTCTCCCTCACAGGATAACAGTGATCACTTATGGGCCTTATCCAATTCACCAGAATATTTAGGAGGGGTTTTACCTTTATTTTACATCTCCTCCCTTCACAACCTTCCTTTGCAGCAGGTTTGATTTCTTTGTCAGTGCCACACACAACCCGACCCATTTTCCTAAGAGCTCTTCTCCACTTTTAGCATCCCAAGGCTGCCGAGGCTCCTTTGTAAATGAACGACACGCATTTAAAATACCTTTGTAATAATAAATACCACATGAACATATGTATCAAGCAAAGGATTTCAATTTTGATGACACTTGCTTCTCAAGAACAGACATTCTGGAAGAAAAAAACGTTGCCAGCCCCAAATTGATTGACATTTGTTTACTTAACTCTCTCTTCTTGAAAGTCTGCACACCTATTTCAACCTTGAACAGTTTCCAACTGTGGTATACTGGAACATTTTTTCATTTATTAAGTTCAGTGTTGCCAACCCAAACAAAGAGTAATCAGTGATGATCCAAGCAGACCAAGCTGTCTAGCACCATACAATGTATCTGCATGCTAATTTTCAAATTCCCTCACATTTCCAGAGAACTAATGGGATCATTTTCATTCTGTTACAGCAACTCAACAGTTACTGAATCACCATCTGTGTTTTCGTTAACCTGAATCAGATATAAATTCTGTTATTGCAAGGTAGAGCAGCTTGTTTAATGATTCTTAATCTTTTCTTTAATTAAATCATGCAGCCAACCTGAAAAATCTATCTTAATGCAAATTAGGAGCTTTTTTGGCATTCGCTTACAGTAATGCACTAATAAGGTTAATTTATGAAGGTTCTCTTCCAGTCTGTACAGATGATATTTGTTCGCTGCATATTTTTAGCATATTGTCCCTTTTTGTAATATTAAAAAAAAATAATAATAAAAAAAATGCTTATTTTCCCCCGCACAAAAGAGGGAGGCTGCAATCTGCTTATTGTTTATTAGAAAGTTAGAGCACAGAAAATGAAAATCAGCCTCTCCCTTCTGCGAGTATCAGGCTATGAGGATGCAAAGGCACAATTTGGGAGCCTATTGAATTAAAGGGCTTTGGCCAAGCATTTTTCTGCCTTTGGCTGCTGGAGATAAGGTCCCTGCTCTGATAATCATCTTGAAGATATCAGGGAAGATAATTTGTCTAAAGCATATTTTTTCTCTTTTTTTCCTTTTTTCTCTTTTTTCTTTTTTTTTCTCTTTTTAAAATTTTTTCTCTTTTTTCTTTTTTTTTTTTAATTTAATTTTTCTTGTAGTGTGAATGAATAGTTTAAAGAGTAAATAATTCTTGTGAAATACGCCTGAATACATTTCTCAGTTGCACAATTGCTTCAGCTCTTGGCTCTGATGATCTCAGTCAAGAAAATCTCTGTCTTTGTGAGCATTCTTCCCAACTACAAAATGACTTGAAATCTGTTCAAGTTGCTGAGTAAAGAGTAAGTTTTTTTTAATACTTTTTTTTTTGGTTATTTTTCAACACCCACTAGTAAATGGGGATGGAGACTGTGAATTTCGACACACAGTTTTGCTATTTAATTAAAATCACAGAGGCTGGCTGGACAGTTTTCAGCAAAGGCATTTTTTGCATCGGGAGACTGCAGATTCCTGAAATCAAACATAAATCAGACATTCTTTTCATAGAAATTTGCCCGCTCGGACTAGGAATGATTTCTTTTATTTTACTTTATTTTTCAGTTCTGGGAAAGGACTCCTCACCTCAGCTCGAAGATGTAGAAATTGATTTCTCCTTGGCAGGAGGATTGCCCAAGCTCAGCAGGGCAGGCTGGTGGGAAGGGCAGATCCATCTCAACCCCTTCTTTTACCCCCACTCAGCCTTGTCCTACCTCCTTTTCCCTTTCCCTCTTCCCAGCTGGGCTCATTCCGTGCCTGACTCTTTCAACTCTTTACCCAAAACCTGAAAGTTTTGCCCAAGGATGTGAAACTCTGTGTTTAATCAAAGCAAACAGCACCATGGAACAGCTTTGGGCTGGATGATTGAGGGGAACTTTCCTACAAGTTCCCAGGAAAAAATATGTCACGCTATCCATGGAATGATTCCTGACTTTTTAAGGATTCTGGTGTGGCTGATTTGCTCTGATTTTAGGATTTTTTTTGTTTTGTTTTGTTTTGCCTATGCTCACATGGGGTTTTTGCACCCATGGAATTTAGGAATGGGAGTTTTTAATTTTCCTTTCCCCTCGTTCATTTTGGCAAACTGTCTTCCAGATGTTGGTAGTTTTTCTCTGTAATATTAGCACAGCAAGAATGACAAGTAATTGTTTTCCTCCCCATTTAATTGTACCTATGTGTTCTTAAGTCTATTACATGCTTCGCTTCATGCTTCACCCACTTTTAAAACATGCAGATAAATGAGTATCAGCAGAAGACTATTTTAATACAGGCCCAGGGTCTTGTACAACATGTTCTCTGCAGGCTGCCTATATAAAAATTTAAAAAACAAAAAAACCAAAACCAAAACCAAAACCAAAACCAAAAACAAAAACAAAAACAAAAAAACCTCAAAAGAACAAAAACCTAAAAGAAAATTACCGATTCCAAAATTTTGGACTTTTTCCTGGGGAAAAATATAGACAGATTTTTTTCTCTTCTTTTTCAGCTACACTTAAAACTATCTGCCACATTCCTTGGTTCCTTTAACAGAGAAAGAAAATGAATATTTTTTTTTATTTCATCCTAAAAAGGAATATTAGGTCAATCTACTATGTCTTTTTCTCATCTGTTTTCTCTTAATGTTATTGTTTTCTCTGCATTTTAATAATTTTCTTGCACTTCTCAGAAGGGTGACCAATCTCTAGCAGACAGGGAAATACTTGACAATGACTATGGTTCCCTTAAATCAAATTACAGCATTTTTTCAGGTATTAGAGAAAAGCTGCTCAAATAATTGAATTATTAAACTGCCTCCTAATGAAAGTTCTCCATAAGGAACCCCAAAAAACAGAAACTGAGCTATCAAATAATAGAGATTTTTGCTGTAATACCACTATGGGCAAAACAGGGATGAAGACTGTACTGGAGATTTGTCCACCACTGAGGAAGAAAGGGAAAAAACATGATCCCATTTGACACTACAAATCTTGCTGGGTTAATTGGCACCTCCCTAAGCAGAGAAATGAAGGCAGGAAGGGCATTCTCGTGGTGACATCCTCTACCCAGTAGCAAACTTTGCATTTTCCCAAGGCTGAAGACAATTTTGCCCTGACAAATCCAATCAGTGATTCTCAGGCATACCCTCTGGAGCAAAGCTCCAATTTTTGAGGATACACAGGGCAAAAAAAAAGATGGACTGCAGTAGGTCACTATTCAAATATTTACAGTATGGCTTGGCCAGTGCTGAAATGGCACTGTTGGCCTGAAGTCACATCAAGGTCTTCTTGCATTTGAGTGTTTCCCCAATGGCTTTGTGCAGTAAAGTGTTAAGTCCTCCTGAGCATTTTATGTATTTCAGGCAGTAACTTTAAAATAAAAAATCGCAACCTTAGAGCAAAGCTGCTATTTTGAGAATTTTAAGCCATTATTGACTCCTGTCAGATCAGTTTCTAGACTTATTGACTCTAGAAGTAAATATAGACTGAGAGAAAGCGAGGTCAAGTCAATATTTATCTTGCAGATCAATACATTTTGATACTAACCAAAAATTAAGCTCAATACATGCATATATTATATGCAACAAGGTTAGGAGAGATCCATTCAGAAAATTTGTCAATTTGAAATTTCCCCACGGAATCCAACCTTTCCTATTCAATTTCCATTAGAAAGTTTGTCCCTTTAAGGGTGGTTAAATGACAGGAATCACAATTCCACATCTTCCAATCAGGTGAGTAACAGCAAAAGGAAAAATGAAAAAAAAAGTGAAAAGATGGGAGTTTGGATAAGGTATTGGGAAGAAGCAGGTGAGTTATGGAGGCATATGGGGACTAAGGCAATATGGAATGTGATTTATGCAATATTCTACCTGCAAGGCCACTTTGGATGGACCTTGGGACAACCTGGACTAGTGGAAGGTGTCCCAGCCCATGGCAAGCTGTGGAATGAGATGATCCTTAAAGTCCCTTCCAACTCAAAAATTCCATCATTCTCTGATTCTAAATGTGAAGAAAAGCTGGAATAATGTGGAGGTGGAGTTGCAGAAAGATGTGGCACCAATTCTAAAAGGAGGGATCAGGAGTTTTGGAGCTGCAGCACGTGGGATGCAGTGGTGATGGAAGTTAGGGAGTTTTCTGTGTGGACTGAGTTGATATTTCCTGGTGAAGGGAGAATAATTTGTAAACTATGTAAAGATGATCTGAAACGCCTAAAAAGCAGAAACCAAGTAATTTAGTGTTTAATGTTCCCACTTAACAATAAGGCAAGAAAAGGGCAACTTCGTCATCCACAGTCTGGCACAGCATGGGTAGAAATTTTATCTTCCCTTCCCTTCCCTTCCCTTCCCTTCCCTTCCCCATAATATTTTCTTTTTTTTTTCTGTTTTTTCCCTCCTTTAATCCCCTTTCCCCCCTTCTTTTTTTCTTTTTTTTTTTTAATGTATTTTAACTCATTTTTTGCCCATCTTTTTATTTTTTCCTTACTCTTTTTTTTTTTTTCTTTCATTTTTCCCCCCCTCAGCTTCTATCACAGCCCAGGATGCATTTGCACCCCAGATAACAGCGGTGACCTCACATTTACATAGCACCTCTCACCCCAAAGGATCTCCAAATGCTTTGCAAGTTTAGCACACACACACTTGGAATTCCCTTCACCTTCTGCTGGAGCCCAGCAGCTCCTGCTGAGAGGGGCAGCACTCACAGCATTCCCCAACAATTCAGGGAAAGGGGGGATTCCTTCTCCAAAAATGACTAAAAAAAATTTCCAGCAAGAATTCAGACAGGCTGAGTGTAATGACACAAATGTGGAATTTGGCCAGAGCACTGCAGGTGCAGCAGAGACTTTCCCTGGAAAAGTTGGATGTGCATGACCAGGAGAAAAGGGCATAAAAGTGAGTGAATGTTCCTTGAATTTTCAAACTACTGTTTTTTTAATCTGGGAAAAATATGTTGAAAAAAATCAAACCTCTGTGGCTGTGCAAAACCCTTCCTTAGGGGTCATTTCAAAGAGAGTGAAGATGATAAAATGATATATTAATTGGTAAAATATTATTTCATTGAGAATAAAGTGTGGAATCTCACCAAATTTAGCTCTGCAAATGTAGCAAAGTATATTCCTTATCCAACATAAAAAAGGTGGCATTTGTTTGATTTTGGTTTGATGAATTATTAATTTTATCACAGCTAAGATGACAGCTAATATTAGGACATTGAATTATTAATTTTCAAATGTGGCAATAAAAAAGCAGAACAAACACAAATTGAGACACATTTTAGGTGTGAGGTGACTTGCTTACATAATGTGTGTGAGGAAACAAAACTGCAGGGACAGAGATTTAAACCTTGCCAAGCACCTGCTTTTGCCTTCAAACCTCAGGTATGATTTTTAGCCTTACTTCAGAAACAGCATTCCTTGACTACTCTAATGTTCATATTGGATATCCTGCTCCTCCTATCTCCAGGTAAATTTTCTGGCTGTGGATACAGTTTTGGGGGCCATGGAATAATAAGGGAATGTGTAACCTAGGTAGAACATTATTCTTGTTTTATTTTGATTTTTTTTGTTTGTTTGTTTTGTTTTTTTTTTCTTTTCTCCAGGATGAACAGGTTGAAAAGTGCAAGAGGCTATTATTTAGTTTATTCTTTTGCTCCTCTTTCCTGCTTTTTTTTTTTAACACTGCTTGTCACGTGGCACAGGGTAAATAAGCACTTCAGGGCTTGTTTCCTTAAAACTCTTTCTGTGAGGTTTCAGCCTTAAGAGACAGCACAGGATTTATCTGGCTCCACTACTGCCCTACAGGCTAATACTGATTTTCCTGTCAAATGTCTCCTTTGCAAATATTCTTCCTTCCCAACTCTCCAAATGAAGATGGGAGCTTTGAAGTCTTTCTTATTCCATGGCAAAATAGTCAACAAAACATTTCCAAATGTCATACCTTTTTTATTTTTTAATTTTTTTTTTTTTGAAAGCAGACACTGGTGCAATGCTGCCCCTGAACACAGGGTGAAACAGGGATCTGAAAATGAGCACAACTCGTGTCCATCAGGGATGCTGACAAGTATAGGTGGGCTTTTGAGGGCAGTATTCCCAGGCCAAAGAAGAGAAACAGCTGTCTGTCCCCAAGCCTCATTGGGAATTAATCCAGCTCAAAGCTGGATTAACTTCTATTTAAAAAAAAAAAAAAAAAAAAAAAAGGCCACAAACTTGTATTCCACAGCCACATATGGCGATTATTTAGACTACAAATATTAGGCAGGGCTAGCTGGTTGGATACTAAAGAGAGACTGATTTAAATCACTTATTTTTATCCTGCTGACAAAACGGGGTGGGGGAGAAAAAGCATCTGTCACCCATGTGAGCTGGGAGAGAGGCCACGGCAGAGGCAGAAGTGCAGGAGGGGCTGGAGTGTCCCGAGGGAACACGGTGGGAGAGCCCAGCTGTGCCCAGGAGGGTCTGCTCCAGAGCCTGTGCTGAGCCAGGAGCTCACCTGGCTGCTGGAAAAGGGGTGACAGATGAGCAGGGATGTGCTGGGGACTTTATTTCATGAGCAGGGACTGCTGGAGTACGTTCCTTGAGCTTTTATTGCAGTATTAGCCTCATTGCACAGTTGAGACAGCAAAAAGATGGCAAAAGCTCCACTGTTACAGCTAGCTCTAATTTCCTCTACTCTTTCTGTTTTTAAAGCCTACATTTCCACCTTTCTAAAAATCTTACCTTTGCTATTTCCCACAGAAGGGATGCTGAACACTGGAGGAAGCTGATTTCTCCTCTGATCTCTCTGCAGATCCCAAGTGGATTATTGCTGTGCTCAGAGCTGCAGTACAGGTAGGCTTTAAAGTGCAGCTTGCATGGCCAAAAAGCATAAATTTATACTCACTCCCACTGAGTGAACCTGTTTATTGCTCAGATGGACTTTGACTTGCTGTGTGCTCACCTGAGAATTTCAGCAGGGACAAAGGAGTTTCAAGAGTTCAGGAGTTTTTCAGGCATGTCTGTGACCTGCAGTGCAGGTGTGGAGGGAGTTAAAGGTAACATCTGCTGCAGATGTGGGAACACTCACAGCACAACCCCAAACACGAGCTGAAGCTTTGGCTCTAAATACAGACTTGGATCAAGAGAAGGAAATTTGTGATGTTTTCCCAAGGAATGGGGTGTATTTGCAAGTTTCCCTCTTGTAGGGAGGTGGTAGAGATAAAATTCTGTCGTGATTTTTGTTCACTAATTTGAGATTTAGCTGATTTTGAGATTTACAAACCCAAGACAAGTTCCTTACTTAGATTTCTTTTATCATGTACCTCTGCTTCATTCTGTTAACTTTGAAAAGAAACCTCATTTTATTTTTTTTTATTAATTGTTGTTTTGTTTTCCACTTCAGTGGGGCATTCCATGGTCACACACCTGCCATGGCAAGAGAAGTGATTCATGGGTGTATTCCATTCATTCTTGGTTTACATGTTCATGCACAACACAACCTTTTTCCCCTCCTCCCATGCAAAATCAGTAGAGTTTATAATAAGTACAAAACACCAAAATACATCAGAGTGAGTTTCAAGATTTGCCTGACTGTTCAACCAAAGCCTGAGGCTTCTCTGCTCTGGGTTTGTACATGCTGGTGAGTATTACACTACCCAAAATTCCAATATCTGCTGTGAAGCAACTGTTTTCCTAGTGGAGCCCAAAATCTTTTTGAGGGTTCTCCTCTCTTTTAAGAGGAAGAGCCAAAAAGAATTAAAGGATAACCCAGTCTCGCCACCTTTTAAAGGTGATTCTGAGTGTGTGGGTTTGAATTTCTCTGGTTTCACACATTGCTGGTTATGTTGCCTATTATAAAGGATTCAGTAAGACACATTTTCTCCCAGTGGTATTTTATTTTGACACATCTCAAATGAAAATACAGCTCATTATTTTATACAGGATTCAAATGTGTTTTCACCTGGTTTTCATGCATTAAAATGTGATTCATTTTTTGCTGTAGGTACCTGAAAAAGCAGAATGAGTCTGTAATGAGCCTATTTAGTAATTTATTTATCTGTTTTTTAGGTCATCCAAAAATGGGGCAAATGTCAGGCTTTTTCTTCTTTTACGATGTGTCTGTGCTGAGAATGCCAGTGCTCTCTTGTCTGGCCCTGTTGCATTCTTTATCTTCATGGTTTGGCTCTCAAGAGGCATATTTAAATTGTCATAAACATAATAAAACTTTTCAGGAGAAAACACTCAGAGACCTTGTTTATTTTAAGTTTTGAAAATATTATTTATCATGCCCTGTAAAAAATCATGTATCAATCCTCCAGGGACTGGGCAGCCTTTTCAAACCAGTCATAAGCTGAAAGTTTGTAGAGGATGCAAATTAGTAGCTTGATTAAATGAAAACTGGTGTTAAGTCTGTGCCTGGTGAAGTTTCTGTAGGCACAGCAGCAATTAATGTGGGGCCAGCTAAGCAAATCTGTTGTGAACACGTTTCATTTTATGCAACATATACACACAGAAAGCAGGAAATTTTGGCCCAGGTGGATGTGCCAGTTTGTTGAGATTACCTGATCCAGGAGGTGTTTAAAATTATGGAAACCACAAGAGATCAATACTTCTCCAAACGTCTCTGGCACGTTGAATGGATTCTTTTCAAAAGAATGCATTTCTTTTGCAAGGTTTCAACAATACCCATGATAAAGGAGCACATTTAAACTTGTGATTAACCAGAACCAACATTGCAGAGGTGGCCTCTGATCCCCACACTTGAATTTCAGTCTTGGAACAGGGTGCAGAGGCTGGATTGAGTCTGAATTTTGTTTCATTTGCAGTAGAACAGCAGAGCTGGCAAGCTCAGGCACTACCAGTGCTTTGTAGAAGCTGACATATGAATTTGTTCTACAAATGTGCCAGGGACACACTGATCCAACAGTTAGATCACTTCCAGAAGACACAGAGTTGGATCTCTGAGCTGACTTCAAATTCTTTATTATTACTATCCAGTAAAATTAAAAATTCTGCATCAAGAACCCAGGTGATGAATGCAGCACTCAGCGATATCCCCCAAAAACGCTCCAGTCTTTAAATGAATAAAATGAAATAAATAGATAGGCTAAAATATCCCAATTCTTCAAAGAAAGAAGGTCACACTCCTCTCATGGCCTTTTTAGACTGAGGTTTCAGACAAATTTTGGGGGTTTGTGCTGGATTTTAGTGGCACAAAGTAACTGAAGTCATTATTGCAGGAAAGAGAAGATATGTGTGTGGGAAGGATGGCCAGGCCAACAGGAGGAAAGAGAAAATAGGTAAGACAGAAAATCCCTTCAGCACTGTGGGTAACCCCTGCAGATTTAGTACATGGAAGAATATTTTTAGCTCTTTTTTCCATATTTTTAAAATGTCTTTATCCTTGTGTATCATGACACACAGTTCCTTTTCTGCACTTCTATTAAAGGCCACTAACTTTATGTTCTGATGTCTTAACTATTTTTATATCCTGAATCTAACCTGCTGATAGCTGAACATGTTGTTTGAAAAAGAGGTCTCAAGAGAAAACACCATAGAAAGGAAATATATCAATAAGGAAATACAAGTAACTGTGATGTGATATCATTTGTGCTTAATTTCTGAATGGATCAGAGGAAGTTTGCCTGTCACTGCAAAAGGGAAGGGATATGAGAATGAGCTCTGTCAGACAATACTGCATTAAAAATTCCTCCTTCTCTGGGACAAAATATATGTTTCTCCAAAAAAAAAATACAATAATAATAATTATGTGTTGATTTTAAGTAGTGTGTGAGAATGAAGGAAGTAAGAGCTGTAGAGACAAGGAGGAATTGTATGGTGTGTTCAGACTGAGCTGGTGATTCACACACCAGCAGTCAGGGAGGAGAGTGGAGGGTAAAAAATGGGGAGCTGCTGTATCCTGGGTCATTAACATTGGCCATGTGGTGAGTTTTTCCACAGTGCCCCTCATTTACTGTCCTGTGAGGAATTGAATGATTTTTTTCCTGATAGCTCTTCTATAGTTCCCTTTGCATTTGAAGGTAGTGGAAAAAGAAGAGAAAGCCCCCACTGACCTGTTGGATCCTGCTGCCTCCAGCAGCTCCAGAACTTTTAAATCAATTTTAAAATTAAATAAACCCACAATATTTTAGACATTTATTATTCATCCAAACTATACCCACAGTACATGCTAATGCGTTATTTCACTTATTATGGGTTTTTCCCCACAGTGACATTGAAAACTCTGAGCATCCTTGTCATAAATGCTGATACTTTAAGGAAAGAAAATCTGTCTTTAGTTTTCTTTTAGTTTTCATAGAGTTACAGAATGGTCTGGGTTGGGAGGGAATTTAAAGCTCATCCATTTCAATCCCCTGCCATGGGCAGGGACACCTTCCACTGTCCCAGGGTGGTGGGACACCCTGTCCAACCTGGCCTTGGACACTTCCAGGGATCCAGGGGCAGCCACAGCTTCCCTGAGCAACCTGTGCCAGGGCCTCACCACTAAGATTTTCTTCCTAATGTCCCATCCTACCCTGCCCTCTGCAAGTTTGACTCTATTCCCCCTTGTCCTGTCACTACAGGGTCTTGTCCAAAGTCCTTCAAGTAGGCACGGACAAGGAATGGCTGGAAGTTGTCCCATTTCTGGGAGCTCAGGGGACAAGGTGACCATCTCCTTACCAGCCTGTTTCTCCAAAGACAACAAAAACCACCAGAAGTTGGTAAACAATTTTTCCATTAACGTAAATTTGTTCCCTTTTCTTCATCTTTTCTTTTCTTTTCTTTTCTTTTTTTTTCTTTCCAATTCCCTTTTTACTTTCTTTTGCAGTTGCAAATGTTTTGAGAATCCATCATCTTCCCAGGTTGATGGAAAGGCCCTCGTGACCCAGCTGTGAGTCACCATTCCCAGCTGGGTGGCTCGGAAGAGAGACAAGAAGCTCAGATGTGTCCCTGATTCCCCACCAGCACAGGCCAGGAACATCTGTCTGCTCCTTCCCTTCCTTCAGACGCTCCCAAGGAGGGGGCAGACAGGCAAGTAGGAATATGAAAGGGAAAGGATCAACTGGCCGTGTTATATTAGCCAACTTAAATAATTCCTCTTGGCTGTGGAAACAGTCTTCCCATCCAAAGCTGCTTTTTTTTTTTTTTCCTTTATATATTTTTTCCCAAACAGGAACAATTTATTTCCACTTTTGGGCAGGTTTCTTGGCCAAGGGGGAGCCCTGTTGCTTCTCATGAGCCACTTCCCTGTGCCCCCCAAGTGACCTTAGAAAGTGCCTCGGGGACCCAACTTTGGTGAATAGCAAAATCAAAATATGCAAATTGAGCTTGGATTATCCCATATATAATCATGCAAACATTTTTCCTGCACTGCTGCCTGTGCCCAGCTTCCTGCCCTACTGCTCTGAGTGCCTCAGCGCTGTCTATAGCTGTTGAGCTGAAGCACCCGGGGATGGCTCCTGAAGCAGGAAGAGAGTTCAATCTGCAGGATGGCTTTTCCAGACACTTTCTTTCTCATTCCCCCACAAGATAGTTGCTATTCCTCCGGATTTCACTGTTGTAATTTGGATGCCTCTGCTTCAGAGCCAAGAGGAGATAAATGCCTCGTTCAGCCTCTTCAGTCCACTCTAGTTCTATTTTAGTTTGAGGAGCCTGTGCTACTTGGAGAGTGGGAGCAATTCCTGCCAATAGCTCAATCTTTCTCTAAAGTTCGGCATCTCACGCTGGAAAAAAAAAAAAAAAGAAAAAAGTGAAAAGTAAAACTGCATGATGCAGTGCAGATAGCTGAGTCTTGGAGTCAGGCTTAGGTGACAAAAATGTGCATCCTGAATCACAGAATGGGTTGGGTTGGAAGAGACCTTAAAGATCATCCAGTTCCACCCCCTGCCATGTCAGGGACACCTTCCACTGTTCCAGGTTGCTCCAAGCCCCATCCAGCCTGGCCTTGGACACTTCCAGGGATCCAGGGGCAGCCACAGCTGCTCTGGGCACCCTGTACCAGGGCAGCCCACCCTCACAGGGAAGAATTCCTTCAAGGTAGAAGTGATGAGGGTCACTTGGGAATTTTCTTCCTTTATTTGTAATAGTCTGTGCAGTATTTTGGGTATTAACAAAAGCCTAAACTCTATCTATAAAAAAAAAAAATCTGTAAAAATTTCCATTTTAAATTTGTAGGGAAAAAAGCCCTCAACTTTTGCAAGTAATTAATTTGTACAAATTTCTTTACATAGTTTGGTTCAATTTCTTTATACAGTCTCAAGGAATGATTGATTCTCACAGCAAACCTTCTGTGTAAGCCCATAGGAAAGCACTCCCTGTGCTATCCTAGTGCATGTGAGATGGGAGCATCCAGTGGGCTGAGGAGCAGTGGAGAGGAAGTGTCATCCACAATATCTGAACAATGAACAGAGCACCTTCCCACAAAGTCAATTATCCTTTCAAAACAACCATCACACATGCTCAGGAACCAGATGTTGGTATTGTGATATTAATCTAAAGGGAAGGTTGAATTTTATTTTTTTAAATGTTGGCTTTTTGAGGATTAAGTTGGATATTTTCAATATAGTTGATAGAAGAGAGCCATATCCCCAAAGCCTATTTGTTTCAAACTCAATATTTTTTTTCTGGACAAAGCATGAAATGAAAAACCCACTGTGGATCTAATTATATTTGATTTGAGGTAAAGCCCCACATGAGCTGGTATTTTTAAAAAATATACATGCATCAAAAATTATACATCCACCAGTGTGGAATGGGCTTGGAATAACCTGGTCCAGGGGAAGGTTTACCTGATCTAGGGGTAGGGAATGGAATTATTTGGGTTGGAAGGGACCTTAAACCCCATCCTGTCCCATCCCATCCCATCCCATCCCATCCCATCCCATCCCACCCCATCCCATCCCATCCCATCCCACCCCTGCCATGGGCAGGGACATCTTCTACTCTTCCAGGTTGCTCCAAACCCTGTCCAACCTGGCCTTGGACACTTCCAGGTGTTCATTTTAATTAATATTTTATAACTGTAGCAGCCCCTGTGCTCATTCTGAGACTTTTCTTATTCATCCAGTTGGACATCCTAAATTACTTTTATCATAATGCTGGAGAAATTATTGTCTTACCTCTCTTAGGACATGCTGGAGGGTTTATTCTCCCCTTCCTATCTAAGTAGTTATAAATCCTTGTGCATTGAGAACAAAGTAGACTTTATATGCCCAGAAATTTCTTATAATTTCTAAGCTATTATCCCCAAATCCTAATTAACCATTATTAAAAATAATGTGTCCTTTTTAGAACGCAAGATATAACAGCAAGATAAGATACTATGTGAAAATCCCAAATATCACATAGTGTAATTTTACTGCTTTACTTTTCTTCTTTTATTAGAGATTTTCAACATACTGCTGCATTTCCATTCCAAGTGGCAAGATTCAATAGTATATATTTTGCAAACTGCCAAAACACAGCCATTGGATTTAGTTTTCTAATAATCAAACAACCGTATAACGTGCCTGTACATGTCAGGGACTGAAGAAAGCAAATTTATACACAACACCGTGTATTTTGTGGATAGCGATAACCCACCCAAATCTAATTTAATCAAATATTTAAAGAGGTAATAATTAATTTTTAAAGAATTGAAGTGAACCGTAACTAGGAAGAAATGTTATTGTTTATTTTTAATGCCAGAACAGTATTCCTGATGCATTTTTAATATTTCATTAAGGCAGTAACTTTCATACTGTATTTTTTTGAGTTTTTGTATCTCAGTGATACTTTTTTCCCTTGAACAGAGGTGAAATATTGCAGGCAAACTTAAGGCTTGAACTGATACATTCTTTGAGGATCTTTTGTCATAACTGATTAAACACAACCAGAAGTATTTTTAAACAAGTTAAGACACAACACCTGGTTGGGAGCCAGGCGAGGGCTTCTTTTTTTAGCTTGTGACTGTGTCCTTCACATCAGATATCATTTTCTATACTCTTTTTTGAGCTATTATTCATAATTCTTACTTTTTAAGAGAGGTATTTGCAAGCAGGGTTCTAAACCCCACCACCCCCTGTGCCCTCTAGAGCTCCAAACTGCTCTGTCTTGGTCTTTTGTTTTTTTGATGAAGTGTCTCTCACATTTTGAGCCTTTTATACTCAAAATTGTGGAAGGCTGTTTACTGCACTCTGGCTCCAGCCCTAGTTAAAGGTGTGAACTACCAAAGTGGAAGGGAGCACACGCACATTAACACTGCTGTGGGAAACATCGCCTGACAGATGGATGCATGTTAAATGGATGTTGGAAGGAAGGTGTTTGCAATAAAAATCTTGAGTATGGCATCAGAGGAAGACCACACACAATTTTCCAGCTTTATGTCTGCAAGTACATAAAGGGTCAAGCTTGTTATAGTCCCCGTTTTTACTGTCACAGACTTTGCTCTGCTGCTCTCAACAGCTTTGACAAGAAGGTGAAGCATCAGGGTTCAAATGCCACATATAAGTGGTTCTATTTAAACTCTTACCAACACAGGCACATTTCTATTTGATATTTCATAGCAATATCTCTCAAGAAGGGCTGTGGAGCTGGAGAAGGCTCTGGAGAAAAGAGGGCTCAGGGGGGACCTTCTCTCTCTCCACAACTCCCTGACAGGAGGGTGCAGCCAGGTGAGGCTTTGTTTCTCCTCCTCCGTATCAAGCAATAGAACAAGAGGAATGACCTCAAGTTGCATCAAAGGACATTTGGATTGGGCATCAGGGAAAGTTTCTTCATGGAAAAGGTTATCCAGCCCTGGCACAGCTGCCCAGGGCAGTGGTGGAGTCCCCATGCCCAGAGGAATATAAAATGTGTGTGGGTGTGACAGCGAGGGACATGGTCTAATGGTGGGCCTGATGATCTTAAAGATCTTTAGGCCTAAGTGACTCAATGAAACATTAATAATTTTGCTTTTATTTTAAATACACAGGAGTCTACACAGAAGCTAGAGGATCTGAGAAGCTGTGGTATAAATTGTCAGTTCATTCAGTGAAAACATAACAAAATGGCCTAAGGATAAGTTGAGTTTCTCCAGTTTCAGTATTCAGTTACCAGGCCTTGATCTGTGTAGGATGAAGGAGATGTTCTTAACATCTCCCAAATAGAGAACTGGGAAATTGATGTGCAGATCTTCCCTTGTTTGTGAAAATATGTCTCTGAGCAACCCTGAGAGCTGAAGTGTTGAAATCCTGGCTGAGAATATATATCCAGGATTAGGTACAGTGGACTTCAGTGGGAATAATTAACTGGGATTTCTTAGACATACCTCTGGTTGGGAATTTGGCTATAAAAATTCTTCCTTTTTTGTCCCCCAAGGTATTGTTATCAGACACTTTGCACCTGAAGATTTTTCTTTCCCATTATTGAACTTTTCCTAACCCAGTGTGCAAGGAACTTGACTGGGAGCATGGTAGGGGAGAGGAGCTTTAGGCAAGAAGATGTCTCCTTATCTGACATGAAGTTGATGGATCCCTTAGCTGTTCCCTGTACACAAAATAAGACTTTCCAAGCAGAGAATGGTATTGTCTATATTTTTGCTCTTTTCTCAAAATATTTTTGGCTAAACTATCTCCTTCCTACACAAGGAAATTTTGCACCCTCTACCTTAGATGAACTGTTTTTTTCTTTATGTATGAAGCTCTTTTTTAAACTGAGTTCATAACTCAGTCTCCATTTGCTTCTTCACGTTTTCAAATATCTAGTCCAGGAATTGTTTCACCTGAGATTACCAAGAAAAAGAAAAAAAACCAAACATGTGAATAACAGCTATGTACAGTTTACCACTTGTAGATTTGAATTTGTTTACATAAATTTGCAAATCTGAAAGCATCTGTGAGAAGACTGCAGGCAGGGAACACAACGCAAGTCTCAGGTTATTTGTGTTTTTGTGTATTTGTGCTCTAAGTTTGCTTGGCTTTATGGAGACCTCCTTATAAGTGGTGCTTGTGCTGTGACAATGGATGGTTCGTAGGGTCTTAAAACATCCTGGCTGGATGGCAAAGAGGGCAAATTCTTCCTTCAAAACTTTTGAACTGGGGAGGGGCACCCGAAGCCACACAACTGGAATATGAACATTCACACCCACTGCACCAATGGTTCCAAAATCCTGTCTTCTCCCTCAGGCCCAGCTCCAGCAAGCACTTACACACATGCTTAACTTTATGCACACGAGTAATCCCACCAGTTTATTGGGATTATTCCCACATGTGTAGTTACACACGCATAAGTGTTTGCAGGATTGGGGTCTATTTCTCTTGCAGTGATTTGAAACCTACAGTAGAAAATGTTGTGTGCAAGTTTAGTATTGCTTAATGGCCAAACATTAAAACTGAATTTTTCTGTTGAAACAAATGGGGCTGTGCCAACTTATCCTGTCCTTTTCTTTGTGCAGTTTGAACTCTCTAAGTTTTCTTCTCTAATTTGTGACTATCATAGCATAAAAAGGGGATTGGAAAGACAATTAAAAGCAAAAATATCATGAGTGGAAATTCTCCATGTCTAGAGGTTGGTCTATTCCAAATCTTGATTGAAAGTTTGAATTTCATTTAGAAAATGTTCAGATGTGTGCAAAATATCCTCTTCTATAATGAAATAACCTGTAATTATTACAGCTCTGAAGAAAAGGTTTACCTTTCAAGTGTTTAATTATTGAAGTCTCTATGCAAACAAATTTATAGGAGAAAAGTATTTCCAGGGAAAAATGTGTATAAATGTGGATGCCCAGTGCAGGCAAACTTGCATGTACAGGATGAGCACTACAAAAAAAAAAAAAAAAATCCACCAACAAACTTTTTAAAAAATAACTGAATTTACCCTTTCCTCCAACTTAGGAAGTTTACTTTTAATTTGAAATTCTGCAGCCAAGATATTATTTAAAAATTTAAGGCAAGTAACCATCTGCCATAAATGATAGAAAGGGAATATAAATAAAATAGTGCTTGTAGTATTCCAATGGAAATCACATGCCAAACGCTTCCACAGCCGAGGCAGCAGCAATACTTTCAGATGTCAGGAACAAAGGCAGGGAAAGGAGTTGCTTTGGCCAGGACATGTTTTGCTGTGCATGGTGTCTCTTCTTGGCTGTCCTGAAAGACAACATTATTAAGCAATTTGGGCTGGAGCGTCATTATGCCCCATGAAGAATTTAAGGAAGATCTTGACTTGAGCGGGCTGCAAGAGGAGTCCTGCTGTGCTATTTGGTATAAAAGGATAATCAGTCTTATGCCACTGGCACACTGGAACACCTAATGGGATATGCTGGGCATCGATGTTCAAGGTTTTATATAAGGTAACAGCTGCCTTGGTCAGGCAGTTAATTAAATGTGTTAATTTTCCATACAGGCAGCAGTAGTGACAACAGATCCGAGTGGGATTTTATGACATTTCGGGGTTCCCTTATGTGATCACAGCGATGGATCGCACCCACATCATCTTTCACATCCCTGCCTTCCCCCTTTGGACATGGGGGAAATTTGGAAATTCACTCCCTGACTCCATGAATATTAGAGCATTGGTAATGCTCTGGTACCACTTACTGCATATTGCCAGTTGTCCCAACTCCAGTCTTGAAAAGCTGTTTGGGCTTATTCCCACACTGATATTGGTTTAGTCAGAGATGCAGCAATTCATTTACAAGGCAAAAGTGCTTTTTATTTTCTCCCTCTATCTTACATTCCTTATTAGAAATGTTTAATGAGCAGATATGTAGCCTGGAAATAAAGCAGTGTGATATTTTTGAATAGATAGTGTGTTCTTCAGATGTAGAATTATAGAAAATTATCTCCTCGTTCTTGATAGTTTGCCTTGTACAACGTTGCAGGATGACAAATTCAACCTTTCCTGCACATTATTACTTTCATAACATGATAATAACTCAAATGCATCAAGAAAGAGAAGGTAAATGGGGACAATTCGTGAAAAGGACTAGGAGAACATATTTAGGAGTAATGGTCTGACAAATATGCAGACTGAATAATATAAATGAACTGAACAAGTTTCCTCCCCACCAACTGGATAATACAGTGTGAAGGAAAGTGGAAGAAATGCAAAATGCCAAGTTAGGCATGTGAGGACTGACCAAAAATGAGTCACACTCCCACGCTTTTGGCTCACAATTTGAAATATTTGTTTTTACTTGATTGGGTAGCCACTAAAAGTATATGGCGAGCTTTGTTCGAATTTGATCTGTCACTTTTTTTTGATGGGTGACAATGATTTTATGACATATGTCACACAGTGTCACATCACTCACAACACATCAAGTCATGCTCTATCCCATCATTTCTGAAGGCAATAATGCCACTCAACACGACGTGACGTGACGAGATGTAACGCAACTCAGCGGCTGAAAAAATAACAGGAAACTTCTGTAGGTGTGGCATGGAACCCCAAAATTACACTGGAATGAGCCTTGGGAAGATCCCAGGAGTTGAGTGTGCAAGATGGGGCAGCTGAGTGACTTCTGTCTTTGTGAAGGTGGGCTCTGAGTTACTCAGTGTAGAGAGGCAGTGAGTAGTTACTCTGTTCATGGTGGGAGTCTGTTGTTAGCCTAAAAGTGAGTTCTTCAAGAAGAAACTTGCTGGAAAGATGAGTTTTATGCCTGAAATGTGACAAGACTGGAACTGTCTCTGACCTGAAAGGCTGCATGTCTTTAAGTGTTTTAGAGCTTTTAAAATTTCTGAAACCTCAGGGGATGTCCTAAGCATAAACATCTCTTTAAGCCAGGATTTAGCTGGATGTGGTCTTCTAATATATTTCAAACAAAGATGGCTGCAATCTTTACGAGTTCTGCCCTAGTTTTCTAACAATTATCTCCTTTCCTGTGTTATCTCCTTTCCAGTGTTTGTGTTGTATATGGTGTCTTATCTGTTTTTATTGACTGCAGCAAACTATTCCCATGTGCACACAAAAAAAAACCCCAGCTACATCAACTGCAGGATATTTCCATTTAAACCCACCACTTAAGCACAGAATTTTTGAAGATTTCACTGGAAAAGCCTGAATTCCTTAGCTGAAAGGATTTCACCAGAGAAGTTTTTCATGTAGGTCAAATTTCTTTAGTCATGTGCACAACCAAAGATCAGGTTCTTGCTAACCCAAAGCTACACATGGCTCATCAGTCCCATTATTCATTAGGTTTCTTGCACTGTTTGGTCAGTGGAGCCTCTGAACACAGTTTACCTGCATATTTCCAAATCTGGGATGGAAGCCCCACCCCTGGAAGTGTCCAAGGCCAGGCTGGATGGGGCTTGGAGCAAGCTGAGATAGTTGAAGGTGTCCCAGCCCCTGGAAAGGGCTTGGAACAAAACAGTCTCACTCTTAAGCTGGTGAGTACTGACATGATGTCCAGAGACTGCTTGTGGCTCTGAAGTCAAACAGAAAGATGGGCTTAGCTTTCTGAGCTTTTGCACCACCCTCTTTTCTTGATTTCTTGTTAATGAGCTTCTTGTATATCCTTTACTGTTCTTCAGGTGTGATTTTTTCCTATTAATTAGCTTGGAAATCATCCTTGATATCTGGAGTTTTCATTATGCTCTAGGGCAGATGAGACCTGAGCTGAGTAACACCCACCCCCCCTTTCCTTGGTGACATTTTCCCATTGGGGAAAAAAAAATAAAAAGAAAAAAAAAGAAAAATCTCCTGCAGTTCTCTACCTTTCTTTTCAAAATGCTGCTAAGTAATTTACAGACTGAAAAACTTGAGATTCTTCCACCTTTTCTGCATACAGCAACGAGGAACTCATGTAAATTCTCACTTTATTACCACACCTGTTAGAAATCACTGCTGCAACTTAGGTGTGAAAAAATGTGGCTGTCCTATACCTAGTCAGGAATCCATCCCAGGCTCGGTGTAAGTGCATCACCACTGCTATAAAACAGACACAACTACTTTGGTGACATTCACTGTTACTGTACGTTGACAAGTTCCCATTTAATTTACTACATATGGTTCCATGTCTCCATAGCTACTCTCGTGAATTCATTATTCATTAAATAAGTGATGAATTTACTTAAATATTGCGGCCACATGGCGGACACAAATGCATTCTAATATTATTAACACGTTGCCAACTTGCAACTCTTCGAAGTCTGAGTAAATGTTTTGACAAGAAGAGGCAGCAAGAACAAATAAGTAGTAGCAGCCTAGATGAAGTTCAGCCATAGTTCTAACAGCTTTAAAGTCTTAACAGTGTTTTCACTGGGGCAGTACCAGATAAATTGCTCTTATGTGTGCATACAAGAGACTAAAATTCCTTTGAAAGTTTATAATTTCTCATGGGAAAACACAACATAAAAGTTACTTTTACTCATAGAAAAACAACACCATATTTTCCTGTCAACCTTTGCTGTTGGGAATTTCAAACTTTTTGCATTTTTTCCCTGTGATTCTTTTTCAACCCAAGGGACAGGCATTTACAACATAATTTACTTTCAGCGTGTCTCTGTAAATCATTGTAATACTATCTATGGTTAGTGGGAAAAGAAAAAAAAGCAGGACTCTCCAGTTGGACTGAAAAACCACTTTTCCAGGATCTCAGTAGCAAAGCAAAAATCCCCCATTTTCAACAGGGCAACAGTTACATGGTGATATACACAAAATAAATGTATGTTATGACGGCTTTTATATTAATTTTTTGTGTTTGGAAGTTGTAATATTTGTTGGAAATATCTATTGAACTGTGTTTTCTTGCAGCAAAATATTCAGAATGTGTGGAGTATAGAACATATCTTGGTGGGAGAATTCTAGTGTAAAAAGAAAACCACTTATATTTCTTTTCTGGAAATGTCAATATGTTGTTTCCTACTGTCCTTAAGGTCTGTTGTTGTGGCTGTTGTTGTACAGGCTTAACAGTGTCGTCAGAGGTGAGGTGCTTTAAGCACAGGCTGCCATAAGAAAAGCTGGAAACCTGTAGAGCCTTTCAGCCTCACTTTTTGAGACTGCTGCTAATATCAAGGCTCATTCAGTTTTACATTAGAACTTGATGACTTGCACATTGGTTGAACCTTCACCTTTTACAACCTTAATGGGGATTTATTAGCTATTTCACAGTGTGTAAATTTGAATCTAGGTCAGATGAGGAAGAAAAATAGGGCAAATCTGGGCCTTAAGTATAACCTGCATATAATATATCAGGATAAAAAAAAAAGGTGCAAAATTAAACAGATGATTAAAAGTGTCTAGAGCAGGCAGAGTTTGAAAAAAGAGCTTGATAAATTAGGGGTGTATGTAGGAATTTTTTTTCCGAGTTCAAACTCAGGTGACTGGTGAAAGTCTGGTTTCCACACAAATTCAGCAGATTAAGGAGTTAAAATAGCTTGTTAACCTGTTTCTGCTAACTGCTGGCAAGAGGAAATGTAACACAGGTGTGTTTGATATTCACAAGATTAAAGCTTTTGTCTACCATCAAATGTTCACCACATTAAAGTCGTTTTAATGAGGTATTGGGAGATAATGAATGTAAGCCTCTAATTCAGGGCAGCAGAGGCAGCCTGCCCCTGCTCTGACCCCACTGCAGCCAGGTATCCAAACCAACAGATTAGTCACACTTTTACACTAAAAGATGTGTGCAGAATGGAACAGCCACTACCTGCTGCTCTCCTGTCCTGCTAAAAATGCATCTGGTTCACGTGCCTCGAATTATCTGAAGCCTGACATCAGATATTCCTCATGTGATGGCACCCATCCCTTACCCATTCCTTCAGGAGGATTATCTGGAGGAAAAAAAAAAAACAACCCATAGCTGGTGAGAGAAAGAAGGATTTTAATAATGCGTGTGCATGAGGTAGGCAAAAATGGCTACAAATTAAGACTATTTATGTTATTAATATTATCATTTGTACTGGTACTCAGAGATGTTCAGAAAGTCAATAGCTGGAGTGAATAAAGGTTGGAAAGGTCTCTATGGTTCATCCAGCTCTGTACTCATTGCTCCATGGATCCAACTCTCCTGCTAAGCTAAGGTACGCTGCCTGTTTGCTTATTCTTAATAGAATAAGCTCCAAACAAAAATAAAATTAAGATCCTGAAAGGTTCTCCAAACCAGATTTATTTTGGCATGCATATGCAGGAAACTATGTACTGTAGCAAGTTTTAAATACTGTATTTGGACACTAATTCTCAACTGCCGTCATCAGTTTGCTGACAGCCATCTGCTTGGACCCTGCTCCTTCCTCCCGTTCAGCACCGTTAAAGTAAAATATTGACAGAAACAACTTCTGCAGCAAGAGTGGAAAAGTTAATAACATAACTGAAGTCACACAGGATTTTTTTTTTTTTCCTCTAATGTTCTGGAGCTCTCCTACAATTTCGTTTTACTCATGCCTTAATTTAGAAGTGTCCCACCCCGGCTCAAAAATAGGCCGTTGTGTAGCCAGCTATCTATAGATGACATAGGTTCCTGAGGAGAGATCTGGAGCTGCAAGTGCTCCTGTAGAGTTCATGTGACTTCATGGAACGAGTGATTCACATGCTCCTGGAGGAGCTGACACACCGGGCGGGATGTTGTCACTCAGAGCTGGAGAAGGAGTCCTCGCAGTGAGGTTGTCACCGTGCCTGCCAAAACCTGCTGCAACACGAGCATTGATGGGATTCAGATTTACCTGCAGAAGCATTCTGAGCAGTGAGCTAAGGAGCCTGTGCAATCCTTCACATCATTGCACACTGCTGGCTCGGAGCTCTTGGGGCTACCTGGACACTTCCAGGGTGATCCTCAGGCTCCTTGGGCTGAGATTTTTTTGCTCTGCCCATGCCTTGTGATGATCCCCACGTTAATGAGTCTGAGATGCTCCAGTTCAGCACAGAGCGAGCTCTACCTTCAGCTCTTTGTGTGAAATGTCATTAAAGCTCTTGCACAGGTCACAGGGCAATGCTCAATAAAAGACTTTGCCACTAATTATTTCAAAAAGGAAAGAGAATGTGAGCTCCTGTACACACACACACAGATATACATTCACATAAATAATTTATTTGTCATACCTATTTATAATACATGAATCTTTTATGTTTTATGGTGATACCATTGCAGTTTGCAGATTTACATCTCTTATTAAATTCCCCACACAACAAAACACAGTGCTATGGAAATATATAGCCCCACAAACTGATTCAAGGTTTCTAATCCAAGTGGTCTCACTGTCTGCAATATTCCTTTCTAAATTGTGCCATTACATCCCACAAATCGACTTGCAATGAAAGGTAATTTCTTTTTATTCTCTTACAGCTTTGTGGGAGAAAGGAAGGAGGGATCTATCTCCTAAAGAACAGCACAAGAGTTGCCAGGCTGAAGTCTCTAACACACACAACCTCCTCTGTGCTTCTCCAGACACAGACCCACCAGCCCTGTGAGAAGATGAGTGTGTTTACCATGTTGAAGAGATCAGCAGTAGATTTATTGGAGAGAGTAAAGCCTTTGGGCAGATGAGAAAAACTCTAAAAAATCCAGTTTCCAAGCAGGAAATTTGAGGAGTGATGCAGAGATCGTGACAGAAGCTGAAAACTGCATGCAGAGACAATACCTCAGCATCAAACTTAACACATGGAAACGGCAACAATACATATTTTTGAGAACTGTTTTATATATTTGATCTGGCTTTTTTTTTTTTTTTTTCTCATAAAGAAAAAATAAATCAATCTTTTCACCACCCTGAGAGAGTGCACTGACTCCCACTTCTCCCTGGAGCACAGCCCTGAGGTCAGCTGTGGGTGAGGGAAGTGAGCCCCGAGCACTCTCCGTGCTGGGCAGAGTGGTGAGAGGCTTCTTCTCCTCTCCTATTCACTTCTACTATCCCATGTTCATTTTCCTCTCTCACTTTGGGACAACCTCTTCAAAACTTGCTTGAAAGTCCTTCCCCACAGTCCTCCAAGTTGTCAGCAGCTCCAAACCCCTTTATAGACCACGGAGCTCTGTCTGTCCCCATATCTCACGTGAAACACACAGCCAGAAGTCCCCACCCTGCACTACGTGAAGCCCCAGAAAATTGTTTTCTTATTTAAGCAGTTCTCTATGCTGAAAGGTGAGGGTTCACTGTGAAAATTGGTATTATTTCAAACAGGCTGTCACATGTGTGGTGAGGATGGCTTACCAGCCTCACCAGGCTACCTTGCAGCTTCTCTTTTATGGTCTGAAACTGGAGGTACTGCTGCAGCCTCAGAAAGCTACAGGCAGAAACCACACAAAGAGATTAAAGATGGGATAGGGAGAGGCAGGAGGAAATCCTCATTTTCTTGTCTGTATTCTTCTGAAGGTAAAGCCAGCAGGAACTCCTGCACAGGTCCATGAGCTTCCAGAATGACCTTTGGAAGTTTCTGTCTGTTTGGAATTTGTCTGGAGGTTTCTGTCTGTTTTCTAAAGGAAAAAAGCACCACCAGACCCAAAGCAGAATCAAGCATGACAAGAAAACTTCACAAAGACATTGCTGTTGCTTTACTCAAGCATTTTCTCCTGTTCTCCATCTGCAAGGGAGTAGTAAAAGAGACACAACATAGCTTTGCTATCTCTGTGCACATTGGTGGAAGTCTGTAATATTTTTCTCAATTAAAATCCCTGGGAAATGTGGTAACATTTAGCTCAACATGTTAAAGAAGGTCTGCTTCCATGCTGTGCAGCTCCTTGTGACTTTTTTCCAAGTTCAGCCATTTAGAACATTTAAATATTTTAGAATCATTTAGAACACTGAGATATTTTAGAAGTCACAGTGAGTTCTGAGACACTTTGGACTGAAGATGGCATTTTTTGGTTTGAGTGGAACTATTTATTTTAATTTGCAAAGAAGTGTAGAGCAAAGATTCTAGTGATCAAAATCCATGTATGATGAGTGATGTGTGGCAAATTATTTTGCTTTTGTAGTATCTTTAATGCAAGTGAATGTGAGGTTCCTGAATATTTGACATGAGGATGTACTTATTAAAGTGCTAATAGCACAAACAAGCATCATTAAAGCAGGCAGACACACCATTAAAGACTTTATAGGAAAAAAACCCCAAGATTTCAGAACCGGATTAGGAACCTTATTTAACTGCTGATGAAACAATGCTGATGAAACAATGAAAAGATAAAATAGCAAGTGAATATCAAATAGAAGTGTTCAAGGCCAGGTTGGATGGGGCTTGGAGTAACCTGATCTAGCAGAAGGTGCTGGAAAAAAAGATGGTCTTTAAGGTCCATCCCATACCAAACAATTCTCAGGTTTTATGATTTTTATCATGCATTTGGGATAATAAAAGAGAAAAAAAAATCTTGGGAATCTTACAGACAAGACAGAATATGAAAAATCTTATTGCCTGCTGTGGTGTGGCAATATCAGAGAGGTTTGGACTCTCTGGTGTCCATCAGAGCTGCTCTGGGGACAAAAGGCATCAGTCAATGTCCAGCTGCAGCCAAGGCCTGTAAAACACTGGCCACGAGTCCAATGCAAAAGCTGGAAAAGAGAAAAATCACTAAAGGTCTTTTCTATATATACATCCCAGGGAAGAGCAGCACTGTAACACAAACTGCTGCCTGGTTTGGAGTCTCTGCTGCCAGCATTTGTGTCAGCTGAACCTCCCAGGCTGACAGCTGACGTCACCAGAGAACCTACGAGATTTCCACCAGAAAAGTCACAGAAAAGAACATTTATTTCCCCAGCAAACCCAGTCCCTCTCCCTGACTGGCATATGTGAGAAATGCTCTGTGTAGCCTCCTCTGATTGTGAGGTCACACCTTCCTTTAATGAGTTCCCTAAAAGTTTACAGCAAGTTCCCATAGTGACACAGGGAGGGTTTCATTGATCTCCAGCCGGGGCTGTCATTATCAGAAGATGGGGTTCCAATTTCTGATTAATAAAAATTATAATTATGTACAGATAATGGGGAGGGAGAGAGAGATGTTTCCATGTTACTTTAAACAAAGAAGAGTTAAGGCCTTATCTTAACTATGCATTGGCACTGCAATGCGAAATGGTCATGCAAAATTAATTTTTAATGTGTTCAATTTATATTAAAAATTTCTGCAAGTGTGTGATTTTTTTTTCTAAGGCTGGAGTGCTACTTCATTTACAATATTCCCTGAAGGTGTTTTTTTTTTTTTAAAGAGACTCTTAAACTGAAGCCATTTTAAGGGTTTTATGAGACATTATGTGAGCTTTCATATGCAAGTTAGTCGTTAAGTACCAGATATTATATTCTGTAATATGCTTAAGTGATATTAGAGGCTGTATATAGCCTGCAGTAATGGCTATTGCTGCTTTTTTAATTTATCAAGAAAATGTTGCTTAAATAAGGAGCAAATCAGTGCTTGGGTGTTAGAAAATATAAATGTTAAGGAAGTAACAATATTGTTGTGACATATTTTGTGCTCTCAGCTTCACTGGGGAGCATAACCAGTGGCTGCTTTCTCCTACTCCTGATGACATACATGGTAAGTCCCATATATCACATGCTGGGCATATATAAAAAAAGAGAAATTTTACTAAACAGTCATTACTCCTCATGACTTCATGAGAATTTATATCATGCCTTTGTTACCTGGATTTTTAATTTTTCTTTAATCATATGATTCCTGGCATTCAAACAAAGTGGCAACTCACATTTGGACTTAAAGGAGTGAAGTCTTTGAATGTTCAGCCTACAAAGGGAAATGTTTTTGTTAAGCTGGATTCACTGGTGAAGCTATAAAAGACAAGAGAAAAAAAGAAATCACACGGTGAACAAACTTGCTACTTTTTTCTCCACCCTCCCTCCTTTAATGTAAGAGGAAGGAAAAAAGAAAAAGCTTTGAGCTGACAAGTCTGTAGAAATGTAAAAGTCACTTGACTTTCCTTTCAAATGTGGCTCTTGCTCCTTGTCCTGACAGCAGAATAAAGTCCGTCTGTAGCTGTGCTGCAGAGGAGGGGAATGCAGGAGTGTTTTGGTCTGACAGCCCTTGGCAGTGACACCTCGTGTTGGCCACAGAGTCCCCCACCTGCTCCGACCCTGTGTGGAGCCCAGCTGACTGCAGAGCTCGCTCTGCTCATCAAAACGTTCCTCCTCTAACCACGGACACCTCTGCTGTGCCCAGCTGCAAACTCCCGCTCTCAGGCAGACTTGTGATTGAAGAAATGTATTTCAAATGAAAAATAATCTTTTCCATTTTCTTCCCTTCTCCCAGCTGCTGATTCCCACCCTGATTCCTGTTCTGGAGCTGTGATTAATACTTTTTTTTTAATTCTTTTTTAAATCACATCATCCTTCTCTCTCTCTGCCTCTCCTCCCCCTCCTCTTCCCAGTCCTCCTCACAGCTGTGGATCCTCACTCCTCCTTCCCGTTGCCTCTGCTGCCGTCCTGCTCTCTTCCCTCCCCCAGCTCCCTTAAATATTTCAGAGGAAAGTAATCCAGCTTCAGCCAGGCTTTATGGCAGTGCCTCTCCTCTTGTCTGCACTTATCCTCTCTTGCTGCCTTTGGGAGGAACGAGGCCCTGGGCACCCTCAAATCCCTGGAATCAGCCTCCTTAATGAACCCCGCTTGCAAACGAGCATCAAGCTGGGCACCAAATGGGCAATACGGACCCAGCAGTGCTAGCCAAGGGACCTGAGGGCTCTGAGTTTCACAGGGAGCACGTGGGGCTCTCCAAAATGATGCAGTGAAAGCCTGGGATAAACATCTCCAGGCTCCCGCTGACGCCTGGGCTCCGCCTGCTCTATGACCTCACGTGGAGCGCCTGAAATCCCGTGAATGCCAAAAATCAGTGGTCCAGAGGGATTCTCTTGGCAAGCAGGAGATGGCCAGCGAGCAGAGGGCCTGCCTGTGCTCCGGGGGAGAGGAGGTCAGGATGGGGTGAGCTGCTTTCCCTTGCAGGACAAGCCCTGCCTCGCACATTTTTTTAATGGTTTGTGACTACTATGAATTCTCCTCATGGACCAAAAAAACTTGGCCCAGGCCTCTTAACCCTACAGTAGCTGTCAGGAGAACCATATATTCACCAAAACACAGAAACATTCTCGCTTTCATCATGAAATGACGGCTCCCCAGTCCAAGCACGAGGACCCAATGATGGCTCCCCAGTCCAAGCACAAGGAAAACACAGCAGTCCCCAAGGACAGTGATTTTGGTGTCTCCAGCTCAGGCATGGAGATTTCCTGTGGTTAGAGGACAAGCTGATGTCATGATCTGCCCATTATCCCTTCATTTCGGTGACTTTTGACTTTCCCTGCATTCCCACCTTTTCTGGCTGAGCAAGCACCAGTGTTTTTGATGAAACAAAACTAAACCAACAGATAAAGCAGTTAATAAATGGAATAAATCTCCCAACAATGGAACCACCTACTGTCCCTGCTCTGCACTCTGCTCCCTCCCCATGAGGACCCCCAGCATCACTCTCATTTCTGTTCCACAGCCACTCCCGAGCTCTGAGTTCAGAAGCCAACTTTTAACCAGCTTTAAGCTCTTTCCTATGGCCCAAACCATCCTACCCTTTCCCCAAGGATGTCTCCGCATGGAGGTTTCCTGTTAGTGTCCGTGTGGTCAAAGGGCAATTAGGCTTTTCTCCTGCAATTTGGAGCTTGAACCAGCTTCATCTGTGTTAGGCAACACAAGCATCTGCTTCTCCTCTCCCTCCCACCCCCTGCTCATGCACACACAAAGCCTCATTATATTAATAAAATATTTTCCCATCTTCACCTGATTAGCTGCCTGCACGTGCCTGTGAGCCCATTTTCCATGAAAAATGTGTGTGTGCATTTACATCCATATGTGCCAATGCACCTTCCCCTGATTATATACAAACAGATGTTTATATATAGAATGCATATTATAAATTTAAATTGATACGGGAACATAAATCTGAATAAATCACAGCTAAGCTGCAGCTTAAAATAAACATTCTGGGAAAAAAAAATAAGCAAATAAACTTTTTTTTTTTTCATTTTGGCAGAATGTTTATTTATTTAACAACAGCGATGCAGTTGCTTACACTTTCTACAAATGTTTTATCTCTTCTTCCTCCGCACCTGTCCCTGAGTGAATAGAGACACATCTGTCTCATCTTGGCATAACAAGTACACATCTACATCTGTGAAAGATGATTCCATTTTTGAAGGAAACACTGTCTACTTTTACACTCCTGCAGCCTGCTAGAAATTATTACACAATGGATTTTGTGTCTTGCAGGAAGGCTGCTAAATAGTGAATAGCGAGTTTGGAAGTGGTACAACAAAAGTAATGCCTTACTTTAACAAATAGATGGCTAGATATAAATATATATTTATTCTAAACTTTATGGGTAAGAGACACCCACTGATTAATGTTACCTTCATTTTACTCTTTCTGGTGTAGTGGACTCAGTTAAAAAGCTCAGGAAATGGGAACTGTAGAGTGGAGGGTAATAATAGGCTAGAGATTCTTTCACCCATCAGCTGCCGTATCAGAGCTCACATGAAGTTGATAATGACTGGGAAAATAGTTTAGTTGGGAAAATCCTTCCCTGTGAGGATGGTGAGGCCCTGGCACAGGGTGCCCAGAGAAGCTGTGGCTGCCCTTGGATCCCTGGAAGTGTCCAAGGCCAGGGTGGACAGGGCTTGGAGCAACCTGGGACAGTGGAGTCAGCACTGACAGTGGGCTCTTGGTTGAGAGCAGTCTGTCCAAGGTTATGTCGTTAATGACATTCAGTGGTTCATTAAATAAATGAAGAGCTAAGCTTTGGCTGATAAGGGTTTAATGAGTTAAAACTGTGAAATAGCCAAAAGCCTCTCTAGTGATACTGAACTGATGAGCAGCAGTGGTTTTGCTGCTCATCTTTCTTTTATGGGCTTGATTATCAAAGCTGAAGAAAAAAATAAAGGAAAGATGAAGCACCTTGAAGTTCCTCTGTTGGATTTTCCTCACCATTATTACCTCCACTGCACCCAACAGCTCTTGTAGTGACATACAAAAAGCTGTAAAAGCAGTGCAGGAGGGTCATCCATCCATCATCCATCCATCCATCCATCCATCCATCCATCCATCCATCCATCCCTGATCCATTAATCCATCCATCCATCATCCATCCATCATCCTTCATCCATCCATCCATCCATCCATCCATGCATCCATCCATTAATCCATTAATCCATCCATCATCCATCCATCCATCCATCCATCCATCCATCCATCCATCCATCCATCCCTGATCCATTAATCCATCCATCCATCATCCATCCATCCATCCATCCATCATCCATCCATTTATCCATCCATCCATCCATCCATCATCCATCCATCCATCCATCCATCCATCCATCCATCCATCCATCATCCATCATCCATCCATCCATCCCTGATCCATTCATCCATCCATCCATCCATCCATCCATCCATCCATCCATCATCCATCCATCCATCCATCCATCCATCCATCCATCCATCCATCCATCCCTGATCCATTAATCCATCCATCCATCATCCATCCACCATCCATACATCATCCTTCATCCATCCATCCATCCATCCATCCATTCATCCATCCATGAATCCATTCATCCATCCATCATCCATCCATCCATCCATCATCCATCCATCCATCCCTGATCCATTAATCCATCCATCCATCCATCCATCCATCCATCCATCCATCCATCTCTGATCCATTAATCCATCCATCCATCATCCATCCATCCATCCATCCATCCATCCATCCATCCATCCACCATCCATCCATCCATCCATCCATCCATCCATCCATCCATCCATCCATCCATCCCTAATCCATTAATCCATCATCCATCATCCATCCATCCATCCATCCATCACCCATTCATCACCCATCCATCCATCCATCCATCCCTCATCCATCCATCCCTCATCCATCCATCCATCATCCGTCCATCCATCCATCCATCCATCCATTCATGCATCCATCCATCCATCTATCACCCATCCATCACCCATCCATCACCCATCCATCACCCATCCATCCATCCATCCATCCCTCATCCATCCATCCCTCATCCATCCATCCATCATCCATCCATCCATCCATCCATCCATCCATCCATCCATCCATCCATCCATCATCCACCCATCTCTCCTCACTTCTCACCTGGAGGGATAACCCCAAGAAGAACTTTAATCCAAGGTGTTGCAGGACCTCTTCCCCCTGTCACAGGCTGTCTTTTGCGCTGTGCCAACACGTTTGTGTCTGCTGAGCAACCTGATAAGCAGGAAGACAAAGAAATTTCACTGTAAGACAAGGCCTGGCCAGGAAATAGAAACTTTTTTCTGTGGAAACCTGCCTGTAGTAAAATTTTCATTCACCACTTCCTGTCTCTTCCTAACTATTCTTCATCTTTTGTCAGCCTGGAGTTCTTGTGCAAAGTGTGAGAAGCCTTCCTTGTTTTTTCAGCCACCGACAGTCTCCTAATTAAAAAACAAAAGAAAAAAAAAATGCAGAAGTGACAGCATTATTTTTGAAGACAGCTTTTCCTTCACTATGTTGCAGGACAGACACTAGAAGCAACACAGATTCACTATTTCAAAACAATCTGAAATGTGCTCAGATCAAAAAGAAATCAATGTCTCCATGAGTGTGATTTCAGAATTGAAATATTTTATGGAGGAATAAAAATCCCAATTAGAACACATTATAAATTGTCATTAATTTAATGGTTTAAAACATATATAAAGATTTAAGGAGACATTATCCTGGTGGCTGTATCATTCTAAGAAAAGGTCAAACCTTAATAGTTCAACAATCAGGACTGATTTTCTTTTTAAGTCAAGTTTGGAAGGCAAAGCACCATTTGTCCTTCTGAGGAGTATATTGAGGTATTGATACGCAGGTCTCAGATGCCATGATGCCCACCCCCTGCCTTTTTTTTTTTTTTTTTTCAGTGTTTCATGTACTATCTTTAGGCTTTCTCAAAATCAGCTGCTTGATTTACCCATCCTTCCTGGGAATTTATGATTCATATCTTCCCTTCTTTTCCCTCCCCTCTCTTCTGCCAGACCTTTCCAACTCCCAACTGCTGTTCTATCTTCTATATTAAGCACCCCAGGCTCTGATGTACTTGACAGTGCCCTGTACTTTAAACACACACACAAAAGCACTCTGGTGATCTGAGATATCTTCCAGTGTGACACACATACACCAGCCTCACACTCCAGACCTTTCACAATCTTAATTAATACCTCATATTTAAATTTTTATATTTTAAAAACTGCTTTATTCTATTATTTTTAAAAGGGATGGGGGGAAAAAAGAACATTGACAGTTATATAATGTGCATTATTTACTTAATAGCTGTTCTGGTCTATTGGGTAAATATATAGCCAGGCAGTTTTTAAAAACACGTATTACAGACCCAAGAGACCAGAGAGGCTCTGAAGCAGCTGTTCCAGTCTATTGGGTAAATATGTATTTAGGCAATTTTTCAAAATATGTTAAAACTCCTTCAGTGCCATTCTGGTCAATTGGTTAAATATGTATTTAGGCTTCTTTTATAAATCCTTTTATGCAGCCAATAGACTGAAGGAACTGTAACTGCTGAATATGTTTTCATAATTTTTACCTGTGGGTATCACTGGGAGTTGTTTCTTGCATTCCAGCTCCATCCCCTGCTGTCGCAGCACTGAGGACGAGCTGGGTGTCACAGCCATCATCACCAAGAGCAAACACAAATATTCCCACACCTGGAATGACATTATTCCTTCTGATTGTCATCCCTGCCCACTCAGAGCAATGCTCTCCATCTATTTTTCCTCTCTGTCAGTGGACTGACACACTTTGCGTTGTGCTGTGCTGGTTAGGCTGATGGATATTTTTAAACCAGCCATGTTTTTTCAATATTCAGAGGCACAAAATGGCATTTTGAAGCCCTGCTGTCAATTCTGGGGTTGCTTATATGAGTGAAGTTTAGCACATGCTTAAATATGAGCCAGATCAGGGCTCAACCAACAGGACTTAAATTGCTTTATGATTAAAAAAAAAAAAAAAAATATATATATATATATATGCCTCCAAAATCTTTTTAGGTGTTCAAGGTGGTAGGAAAATCAAATCTGATGGCTGAGCTGTAACACAAGTTTCTTAAAGTCTTAGTGTAAAGTGGCTGTGACAGATGTGAACATGCTGGGGTTTGTAGAACTTCTGCTGTATTTCAGCTGAAGATTTATATTTACATCCAGTTCTTTCAGAGTGAGCTCTGGTGAGAATTTTATACAGTGAGAGAAGGAGGAGCTGGGCTTAACTCAGTGGCTCAAGGAATCTTTTCCAGGCTTGTTTCTGTTAAACCACAGCTTTCAAGACAATTATATTTGCTCCATGGTTCCCTCTTTGCCTTCCCTCCCATTATGAAGCAGACAACTCCATTGAGCTGCTGTTGCAAATTAATCCAAATTTTATTGTTGCAAAAACAGGACTAAATAAATATCTTCTTTTATCCCCACTGCATGAACTGACAGCATAAATTCTTTCTCAGTTTGTTCCTTAATGATAAATTATTAACTCTCCACGTAGAATTGATCATGTTCAGCCTGCAATGGTCTGTTCATCCACAGAATGTCTTCATTTTCCTGTGTTGATCATTATTTCAGGAAGAAAATTTTCATTATTTCAGGAGTGTCCTCAGCTTTCCTTGAAATCTGAGTTACTACTGGTAGTAGTTGGCTGGACTTGACTTATGGTAAAGTAACCTCTGGTGTTTTTGCCCCACCTCTTGTTCCTTCAGGATGGGTTTTCATTCTCCTTTCCCAGCATAAATGTGATGTGTTACTCACCCATCAAGCTGTCAAAGAGATTGTTCTGTCTTGAGGATTTTCTGGTTTTCAGAAATTTTGAGATAGGTTATTACAAGTTATAATTTTCAGTTATTTTTATTATTTTTTTTCCTTAAACAACTTTCTTAATAATAAAACCATTGTAAATATTTCCCTCAGTTGTCTTTAGAAAGCTGGGTTGGATGAGTTTGGGAGTCTTTGCCAGCCTTCATGATTCTGTGATTCTTCTGTGGAAAAGGAAAGGACAAATAGGCAGAAACCATATGGGAAAATGAGGAAAACAAGTGTATACTCACACAGGTTCAAACACAGGTGTAAGTGTATATGGAGATGGAAATGAAAATTTGGCGTATAATAAAAAAATATGTATTCTAAACAGCCACTTGATAAACTGGAAATATTCCTGTTAAAGTCGGTGTGTACACTTTAATTCAGGCAAAGTGTAAACCTCTACAGACTGGAGTAAAATGATGTCACCATTTAAAATAAATCAACTGGTTTGCATTAATACAAGTTTAATACAAGTTTAAATCAGAGGATTTCTAAAAGAAAAACAAATGTGGAAAAATATTGATAAGAATTCTGACAGAGAATATTAATAAATGAAAATGTTGATAAGAACTCTGGATACATATGATGATTTATTGCCAAAATAAGTAACTTTATTACCCAAATTATTAGACCAGCTGTAATGCCAGGATAAAAATAACAGTGATGCTATGTCACTCACATAATTTCATAAACAATGATCAAATCCCATCAGAATAAGAAACATCTTGTCTGTCAAAGATTACGAGATGCTTTCCAGATCCACCAGTATATCCAGGCCTTTCCATTAATCAGTGCCACTGAGGCTTTTTTCTTTTGAAATCACTGAGCTGGATGCCCAGAGATGCTCTCAACAGGAACTGCTGCTGTGTAATAGACTCAAGCCTGAAATGTGATTCTATTTTTATAATACAAGGATTCCTGCTAGTTTAGGGGAGTGCTGGTGGATCCTGTGCCCACATCTGGATGTCAAGTTTATTCTGTTGGAAAGGTGAAATTTGAAATTCCATTTTTAATTATATTCCTGTTCATTGGGGTTGGCCAAGGCAAAATGTAGTGATGTTTTATTTTTTTATTCACCAACTTACTTTGTAATTATTGGTGAGGTTTTCCTTCTCACAGGATGCTCATGCCCTGCCAGGAGAAATGTAGGTAAACTGTAGGAAGCTTCTGGAATAGCTCAGCCAAACTGCTGCACTTCTGCCCCTTTAAACTGTTCATGGTGTTCTCCTAGATAAAAAATGGAATTATACATTTCTGTGGAAAAAAAAATAAAACATTACTGAGCCAAAATGCTTAAAAATTAAAAAATAAATTTAAAAAGGAAAAGAATTGAATAAAACCTATTAATAAGTATTAATTATCTTTAAAATACATAAAGCATATAAAGAAGGAGGAGCCCCTGCTGCTACAGAGCAAGAAGGTTTTTGTGCTTGTGTGTGGCAGCTCTCAGATAGGGCAGGAGGATGGGTTAACCTACCATCGCCATAATTTGTTTTGGCAATTTCACTGATCATAAGGATATTCTTATTGTATCAAAATGTGTGACAGCTTTGTGATGGGCACAAATGGGGGATGAGATCAGACCCCGTTTCATTAGACTAAATGGAAACGTGATGTTTTCAACAGTCAAAAAATACTGGAGACATCATCAAAGCTATCAGTGCCCATCTCTCTGCAATCTCTGCTATGATCATTTTGTTCTCTTACCATTGATCTACTACAAAACTGAAAATTAATTTAAAGGAGGAAAGATCTTCAAATATTTATATCTGAATATTTGTGTGGGCAAAATGCAGGCTAAGATAAGAGCCTGTTACACTCACCCAGATGAAAACTAAACCCAGATCACTGGCCAAAGCTCTTAAAGAGTAAAAAAGAAGACTTTGCACTGACCGCAGTGGACATGAGGGTCAGCCCAGGTCTTGAATTCTCCTTCCAGACCTGTGTACACCTATGTTCTTTTCTCTGCTTCAAATCTTCTTTCCTCTCTCACCAGGAAAGTTTACACATGCAACCTTTGATTTGTGAAGGTGTCACTTGGCCAAAGCAACCAGAGCCCAGATGGGAAAGAGAAAAATGGCTGAGGTGGAGGTGCAGGTGAATACACAGGGGTTCAGAGGAGATAGAGCACGTTGGGCAGCTCATTTGTCAGCTGAGCAGCAGCCCAGCCTTTCCTAGCAGACATTTACTATGTTCCATGTGATATTAAGTAAATGTGATAATGTAAAACTGATAAAAGGAGCTGATCTATTGAAACTGGCTGGACTTGAGCCACTTCTGTACTCTGTCACCACCTGCAAGAGGAAAAAAATGGTCCTGCAAAATACCTGAGTGTGCCATTCTTGCTGTACTGGCTTTCCACTCAAAAGCACACACCAGTCTTCCTTGCCTTTGAAATATGAGTCTTTCTTTCCTTAATCTGCTCTGGACACCACTCACACCCTGAAGTGGATATTCTCTGTTACCATTCAGAGCTTTACTGTGTTTCTCTGGCCTCTGCAGTGCAGCAGTGGGAGCAGAGATTCCTCCTCAAGATTTCTCTGCCTGGGGAGAAGAAAAAGGTCCTTCTCAGTAATGAATAACGTGCACACCCACCATCCGCACTGTCACTGCCTCAAGAGGAGACCAACACGGAAGAGTCCACTGGATATGGCACAGTGCAGATCCACCTCAACCAGTGGGAGCAATTCCAAAGGGGACTAAGAAAAGAAAACCTTCCTAGTGCCAAAAAATGCTCTCCCACTCCTGTCTGTGGCACAGATGGATGGATGGACTGAGCTCAGCACATCTGAGCACAAGGTTTCTGCCTGCAGGAGCTGGCGAGCCCCAGGGTGGGGTCACAACTCAACACTTCTCTGTCGGGGAGCAGAGACTCCATTCAGCTCTGTGGGATGCTCTTATGCACGTCCAAAAGCATAGATGTGGTTCTGGCAGGACTTTTCTCTTTCTAATTTTAGTAAAATATTTACAAGAGAGGTACTTCCTCACAGTACATCAGGCATTACTCACTGATAAGACAGAACGTAAATTCTGGGCTTTAATATTACATCATATTATTCCAAAAACCATCTTAACATGCAATGATACCTTATAATATTGCATTTTAAAACCCCCCAATTTTAGAACTGTTAGAGAGCATATGTTTATGGGAAATGTAAAATCAGACTCCTGATGTTGAGCCTAAAATTAGGTGACATTGTTTAAAATACCTTCAGGGTGCTTAATCTGATTTTTTTGTCCAGTCTAAGCACTTGAAAACCTGATGATAGGCATAGTTGTTTGATATATAAAACTTTAAGTATTTATGTCTCTAAAAGGCAAGTTTCCTTGCTTTTGAGAATTTTTCTCACTGGGAAGGCTTCCAAATGCCTCTCATGTAGCTTCATGGAATTTTCTCAGCTCTCATGTTTGCTCCTTCTCCACACCTCATCCCCAGTGCAGAAAGGCACATCTGTCTGTTTTCTGCCTTATCAAGCAGACATCTACATCTGCGAGGAAAACACCACTTCCTCAGCTAAAAACCTGTATCTGATTGTGGTAATAAAGCACTACTTCCTCAGTTCAAAACATTCATCAGACAGGACCAATTACTTCAAATGACTCATAGCAACAGGCAAAGCAACGCTCGTCTTCGTGGAGCCTTTGAACTTCCACTGCTTCAAAGGTGTACTAAAACGTGGTTATGAGGCGATTGTCTAAAATTGCCAAATTACCAGGTTCCGAGCTCTGACATTTGTTATTCTGAGCCATGAGACAAAGGGAAGCAGTTTGTCCACCCACTGAGAAATAGGGAGTGGAACAAAAAGATATTTCCTCTAGGTGAAGAGAGCTCTTAGCGCGGTGAATTCTTAAACGCAAAACAGAAAAATGCTCGTGCCCTAAATTAGTCGAATAATATAATGAGGTGATCAAACAATTCACGACAATAATGCAAAATGCAAACAATATGAGCCAAAGCTACTGAGGGAATTTAATGGGCTTTTAATCACATCCTGGAGGTCAGAGTGACTCAAAGTGTTATTAATGGGAATCAAAGCTTTTCACCTTTAGGTCACCAACTTGGATGTGGCACAGGTTGGTTCTGACTGAGCGTCATTTCCATCTGGGGGGCTTGTGGTCTCAGCAGCCCCATAGGAGAGGAATTTGCAGAATCCAGCATGAGAATGTGCATCAGCTGCAGTGGGTCAAAGGGTGTCCAGCAGAAGACAGATGATTCAGGAGAAAACACAATATTATGCAATTCAAAGTTCTTCTTTCATTAAATATTTCAGTGCTTTCTACTATTTCCAAGTAGTATTAAATAAAGTTCTGAAGTTATTGTCTAAAATTGCCAAATTAATTGTTTCTAAGAAATCTGTTTCCAGTTTCCCTATGTCCCTGATGGTCATGGCTCTCTCCTGACAAGCACCATGCCCAACAAGATGCAACAGTCTAATTGGTTAATAGTTAATTTTGGGTGGGCTGATCCAGTCTCTCTAACTGTCATTGTAATTAAATTAACTTGGAAATATTAAGTTAAAGAAGAACCCTATACTGAGCATCATAAAGTATATTATTGTTACCTATTGGCCCAAAGTTATTTATGTATTCATGATGCAACAGTTATTTTATCAGAAATCTTCTAATATTAAGACCAGGCTTAAATAAATATAGCTCTAATTCAGGAATTTATTTCTATTTGTTGCATTTTCATATGGAAACATTCAGTTTTAGTTTTTTTCATTTTGTTGATTTTTTTACCTGTTTTCTAAACAATGAAGGTGATCAGGCACATATTTGGAGGAGGGCACATGACAAGTGACAAGGATTATTGGGTTTTATTGCCAAGAAAGCTCACTGTCAAAATTCAATGATGGGACTGGCCAGAACATACACAAAACTATCTATCCCTATTTGGTATAACTGTTCAACCATCTTTTCTTGCAAATATCTATATGTAAGCAAGAAAATTAAGGTTCTATTAATGTTTGTCAATAAAACTGCTGTTTGTCTACAAGTTTTGCCAGAAATATATTAATGCAACTATTCAAACAGAGAAATGCAACAACAGAGAGGCAGAGAAAATACATTTCAAAATCCCAGTTGTCTCAGTGGAGGTCTTTTCAGGGCTAGAAGTCACTTCTGGCTTTGGTAGGAAGCCTACAGGCACTTCTTTTTATGAGTAAGTTACATCTGTTCAGGCACTGCACTTTCCTAACACCATACTTTTGTTTTTTAGACTGAGGAGCCTTCCAGTCTAGCAGCTCAGATGCTTGCATCCGTCTGTACCCTTTTGGGTAAATACCTGTCACTCTCTGCTCCACACAGAGACTCAGATTGTCCCACTGACACGCTGCTGGCTCTCCTCTGGCACACAGGACAGTGCCACCAGTCCAAGACTTTCCACGTCACTCCAGGTAAGGAAACACAATCTGTCCCTGACAGTTTCAGCCTTTTCTTGTTTATTAAACTCAAAGGATCTCCGAAAGTGTTTGATGGAGCAAAGAAACGTGGATTGTCTGGTAGGTCACCCACTGGTTTCTGTACCTGTATCTTTGCTGGGCAGATTTGGGGGTGTCTGTCAGCAGAAAGAGCCACACCTGGCTTTGTAACCCTCTCTGATGAATGTTTTGCACACAAGGCACCTATTTTCTGTGTTTATCACAATTCTTCCTACTGAATACTAATCCCTTTGGTCTCTTTTAAGCAGTCAAAGAACAAGCACTTCTGTGCAAAACTAGAGTGTCAGGTTAGCCCTGTGTCAACAGAAATGCACTGATATCTCCAGGAATATGCATATTAAAAAGCAGTTATTCCTAAGAAACCATTGGTCACTCATTTGGAAGGACCAAGAAAACTTAGTCAAGGTCTGTGTCAGAGGTTTTAAACTGACACTGCAATCTAGACTAAGGTTAGCTCATTTTTCCTCTGCACCATTCTCTATGTCAAGGGTCAACCTGTATTCTCCTGTTCTCCCAGAGCACCACAAATCCACACTCATAGTCTTCATTGGTGACACCCTCACTACTCCAAAAAAAAGTTTTAAATCCATTTTCCCTTAAAAATTAGCTACTAACATTACCATTATTCTTAAATACTGTTGTCTCTCAGTTAAAGGGTCACCAGAGTGGAAAAGATGATAAGCTCATAAATAGCCCATAAACTGCCTTTCATCTCAGGACAGTGAATGAGGAGAACCAGAGCACAAACAGCTTTGGAGGAGCGATGTATGTTCTCCCTGCTCGGATACAACTCTGAACGATGTTTCCTGTCAGGCACCCAGGAGCTGGATTTACGAGCACGTCAGCGCCTGCATTTCAGCTGAGGATGCCCAGATGGGGAAACCCTCTCACCAGCACCATGAAATACCCATCTGCTGTGTATTAATATTCCCCAGGGAATGATTGTTTCCTGCTGCCTGGGTTGGTGTTGGGAGGCTGGGATGGAGGAGCACAAACCAGAGTGGCTCTGGAGTGAGGATGAGGTCCAGCCACCATGGGACAGTGTCAATTTAAAGGGTGTTCTTTAAAAGCTCTAAGACAGTCCACTCTCAGCAGAAAGAATATTGAAAAGTGAAATGTTCCCTATGCATCCATTTGATCAAGTAATACATTTATAGCACTATTATTACATCAAGAGAAACAGTTAACTGAGACATGGCATATAACTGTTAAAAATTACACACCATCAAACATCAGTCAGGGACACTGAAAGGAAGAGCTGACGCTTATAAATAAAAAATGATGTAGAAATTAAACAAACAACCCATGGAGACTTCCAGGTTTTTTTCTTCCTCCCCCCCCCCTCCCCCCCCCCCCGTTTCTTATGTAAAACCACACAATAAATGGTCTTTGAGTTGCAGAGGTTTAATCTATGTGAAGAAAGGGAATTAGAGGCTGATTCAGGAGTTTTTTTTTTTTCCTTTCCTTTCCTGGAGGCCTCTTTTTTATTTTCTTTCCAGGTATTGATCGTGAAAGTGATATCACACCAGAAGGTGCATTGATATGGTGTTGAGTAACAGAAAACTGCAAAGACTCCTTACAGTATAATCAAAGCTTCTGTCCGAGCCCCCCACTCTGATGAAATCCAATCAATAGGGACGATTAAATGACACATACAGAGCCATCAATATTAAATACAATCCATTTCCTGTACAAGAGCAGTGCAATGTAAAGTGGACAAGATAAAACTTGAATAGGCAGGTTATTTACGATGCGTGTACAGTATTTAAGCAGTGATGAAAGTTGGGAGCACACATGATTTGCATATTAATCAAAAAAGCAAGTAAGCTTTTCGATGCACATAAAATAGAGTTTGGTGGGCTTGCAGTGTTTCCAAACAATATATGTTTTAATGTTATTTTTGGAGGGGCAAAGTCAGAGAGGAGTCAACTCCAAACTAAAAAACTGTAGATTCTACCAGCTGTGATTTTAACGAGCCATTGGATTCTTACAGTGTTTTTTCAGTATTCCACACCATTTCCCTGTTTCAGCAGAAGAAAGGGTTTGAGGTAATTCATTGCAACTTTAGTCTGAGTTTTACCTCCAGAGGTGAGGAAAAGACCACCTAGAAGTATCACATTTTCCCACCATGAGCATTGCATATTGGAAGGCACCTTAAGGACCACCATGTTCCACCTCCTGCCATGGGCAGGGACACCTTCTGCTGGACCAGGTGGCTCCAAAGACCATCCATCCTGGGCTTGGACACTTCCAGGGATGGGGCAGACACGGATTTTTGGATCTCCCAGTGGCTGTTAGGGTTGCCAAAGGGCTCATCAAAGGAAGGTTTTCCTGTGTGGAATTCCCTCACTAGCCTTGGAGCCATTCTGTAGTGCTGTCCCTGGGCTAGGGATAGCTGAGATAAATGGGTTTTGGTAAACTCCCTGCTCTTCTCTGCTGTGCCAGCCAAAATACTTCCACCAGTTTTTAGAGTCCATGTATTGCAAACACTGAAAACCACCTCTAATAAACCTGGTTTCCTTCTCACACATTTCTTCACACCACAGCTTCACAACATGAAGGTGGGGAAATGGCAAAATAAGGGATCTACTCTCAAAAGCAACAAATTGATAAAAATACAGAAATAGATTAAAAATATGTATCTCCAGCAAATCAGGCCCTGAATCAGTCTGTCTTTTGTTCTAGAAATGTAAGAGCAAGCATGAATGAATTCACCTCAGAGGGAAAGAGACAAAAGGAGCAGCAGATTGGTAGAAAGGTATCACTATGCTACCCCTGAGCACACTGTTCTTTGCTTTTCACACATGAATCCTCATCATATTGATTGATAAATATTTTCTCCCTTTTTTAATGTCAATTCATTCTTTTTCAACATTAAACATTCACAGTATCTTTGAAGTGAACAGATAAAATTCCTTATCATCAAAACTTGTGCTGGTTTTAGTGGAAACCTAGAAGGACCGTTGACAAGTTTCAAGTTAATCATGTATTTATGTCCTTTGTTATACTGGGCCATAACTGGGTTTGGTATCTTCAGGATGAAAACCCTTCATCTTAACACAATTTTCAAGGATTTTTAAAAAAAACTCCTCAATAAAAGTTTTATAGAGAAAGTGAGCCTGAAAAATGTTCTTGGAGATGACACTACTCTCTGCCAGGACACTTTCACAAATACTGTGGGGACAGCAGGTTGTTTGCCAATGAAAAGCTACTTTCTCTTGACAAAATTGAAAATTGATGACAAAGTGATTGGGTATTTCTCAAAATGCTGTCAAATGTAATGACATTGGGTGTGTTCCAATTAGTTTTGTAGGCTTTCGAGATGCAGCTCTCTCTCCTTGCCTTCTGTGTAAAAAATTTTGTGGCGTGAGTCTGGTCTGCTGAAGGACAGCTAGAGCTGCTACAGCTCCCAGAATTTGCTAGGGAATAAGACTGCACTGACACATCTAGTCTAGACTAAATAATCAACTTTCGCTTTGCAAAACTCAAGCTTTCTGGTCCGGTTTGGTGCGGCGTTGTTCACACACAGCGCAGGTCCGTGGGGCATGTTGCCGCTAAGAGTAGGGGGAATTTGCTGATACAATAACTCGTTATATTTGGCCAGTAATTAACCACACTCCTATAAAATCATAAAATCAGAGGGGCCATGAGGTGCCTAGGATGTGGTGAGGACCCCACCAGGAAGAGAAGAGGGGAGAGAGAAGCCAAAAGCTCCAGCAACGTCAACATGTGTCCCCTTTAGGCTGTGGGAGCTGAAAACCAGGATCTCCCTCTCTCCCTCCTATCTGAAACACAAATAACATAAAGCTGGGATAGGATTGATATGGAATGCTACATAAAATGTTTGCTTATAATTATTTCTAGCACCCTTTTGAAGCTTAGGGATAAAACATTTCTAATTATTCATCAGGCTGTTGGAACTCCTAGGCCTCTGTAATAGGGATTTAGCAGAACAACAAATAACATACAGGGATCCAGATGAAAGGAGTGAATTTGAAGGGATTATTACCATAAAAAAAGCAAATGACTATTTGATGGAGTTACAACAATACAGAGAGTCAGACAGGGATAGAGAAATAATGCTAATTGATAAATACATAGCTGCTTAAGCTTTAATTTGAGCTCTGGAAGAGTTGTAAAACAAGTGATACCTGTAATTTCCTTTTTTAAAAAGATCCCTCTGTTTGAAATGCATATAGAAGGAAAAGCCCTCAAATGCAGCTTTTCTGCCCCCCTCCTCCCATTTTCACCATATTATAGACACAAGAAGTAATTCTTTTAAAGGCAGGAACATGAAATTTTTTATGGTCTTGGCTGGCTTACAGCTGCATAAAGATTTGCTCCCCAGTTTAGGATGGGAGCCATGACATCTTCTTCAGGATCCTGTGATCTGCTCATGTAGGAGCCCCATGGGCCACAGGCAGCAATAGGCATTCAAGGAATGAAGAAGGAATTTTGTGTTCACTACCGTATACCACAAAATCACTGCCTCATCTTAATCAAAGCATTGCAAAGTAAAAAGCAAATCATAAAGAAATGGCAACAAAACACCATTAAAAACCCCCAAAGTCAGCAAAAGCAGGATTTGTTAACCATCTAAGGTACAGCCATTCCTACTGTCTTATTTTTTTCAATAGATCAGACAACCTTTAGGCAGTTTGTCTTAAATAAAGACATATAAATGGATAAGTGGAACCTAAAACACAAAATAGGATAAATATGCCATATTCAGTGCTGTTATAAGCAACATCAACACCACCACACCAGTGATTCCACACAAAGATAGTTTTTTTTTATAATTCATAAGCTGTCATGCCTAAAGGAGGGAAGGAAACAAATCTGACTTTGCAAATACATACAGGAAAAAAAAAAAAGAAGAAAAACCTCAAAAAATCATGGATAGGAGACTTACCAGCTACTCTGCAAGCTGTGTGCTTCTTTATATCACAAATACTGGTTTAAAGGGCAAAGGTATGCAAAGCAGATGGATTGTGCCTATCTCTAAATCGGAATTTCAATGTAAGACGTTTTTCAACAGCTCAATAGAGTGGCTTAGAAGCTTTCTTCCTCTCCTTAATGAGGGGGGTAAAATGGTAAAACGTTAGCATTATAAATTGCAGCTTAGAGAAATTATATTCAGACTTTTTTTTAAAAAAAAAAGGAAGAGAAAACCCGTATGCTCTAGATTAGCAGGGGTGGATCGTCTTGTTGAGACTTGTGCTGCCAAAGCCTATTAAAGTAATTCACATTTTATACACAGACATTACCATTTTCTCTGAACTATAACGTCCTTGGAGCATTACTCCGCAGAGACATCCAAAATCCACTTTAGATGGGGCACAAAGGCACAGTTTGAGATTTACCTGTGTGACTTGTCTCACAGGTGACAAGCATTAAGGAAGGAAATCTACACTTCTGTCAGATAAGCAGGAATTCCTGGTTCCTTAATTCACTTGAAAAGAAAGGATAATTACCTGAACTAAATTTCTGCGCCCATCTCAAATGGACTCTAGGGACAATCCTGCAGATTAATGCTCTAAGAACATAAGATTCAGAAAGAGAACATAGGGATGTATGAAATAGGATCTCTTTTAACAACCTGGATCAAAAACTGAATCCTGAACTGAGGGGAGGGAGAAGCAGAGGAAGGGGCAAATCCAGTGCAGCATTAATGCATTCTGCTGCCTCAGCAGCATCAGATTTTGACCATAACAATCACAATGATTTTTATAGGCTCACTTTTTTCCTCCACATTCTGATGGATCTGAGAGATTTCCACGACCTGAATGCTCCAGGCAAGATCCTCAGGTGATGTAAATTGGCATTGTTTCTCTGAAATACCATCCTTCACATCCTCTGCAGCTTTTCTGCTCATCAGCAGTATCATAATCATCTGGTAACATTAATTAATTTTCCCCGTGTTTTATGCAATGCTGCCTCTGCCTCCTCCCCGCCTCAAATTGTTTTGATTTTGTTCCTTTTGTTTTTTTTGTTTTTTTTTTGTTTTTTTTATTGCTGTTATTGCTCCACGCCTGCTAAGTAAATCTGCGGCGTGTTACTTTAAAAATGAAATAAAGCTTGTGTTCATAGTGACAGTCAATAACACTACAGCATTATAATCAATTGCTATTTGTAGCAGCAGGACTAGCAGTGGGGGCAGATCAGTGCAAATTACTGTCACTGTGTGCTGCCGTGTGGTGCAGCCAGCCTGGATCACGGGAGACAAACGATCCCAGATCCAGTGGGAGCTCAGTCATACCTGCACAACCTCACAGCCACGCACAAACACGAGGGGAAAGTGGTTATGATCCTGCAGGATGGAGAGGGAGGAGAAATAAATTAGATTAACCCAGTTGTGCTGCTGAGATCCCGGGCTAAATGCTCCTGCTTTCATGATGGGCTGGAGAATGGAGGATTACAAGTACCCAGGGATGTACAAAAAAGGTTGGATGTCTCTGTTGTAGTTTAAACTGAGGGTTTGTGCAGACTCCTGTAAGCCATGGGGGTCTGCAGTTCAAAACACCTGTTAGGATCAATAATAATGCCAAAAAATGAAATATAATAGCTCCCCCTCCAATCTTTCTGTAGAAGCAGGAGTGTTTGTTACTGCTATAGATCACAGTGATGCAATTTTTTGTCTGTGTTTCATCCGAGGAAAGAGATCCAGGCTCTGATCTCAGTGGGGGAGAGAGCTGTTATCTCAGAGCTGGGCTCTGGGAGCAGCAGGTCAAACAGGTAATTTTAAACACAGAGATACCCAATTCTTTGTGTTTCTTCACCTTTCTCCTCCATGAATTTGGCAATTCATTAGGAACCCCTGTGATTAGGGAGAAACGCTAAGGGTGTTTAGTGGGGAGAGAAGAAACCTGATGCAGATCAAGGTCACATCCTTTGGAAAAGAAAGCCTTGGCTAGCAAGCAGTGTATGGTTATGAAATTACATCTGATTACCTGCCTGAAGGGTGTCTTACTGATTTGGGAGGTTGCACTGCAAAACCCAGCCCCCTGTTCAGCTTTCCAGCAGGAAGGGGAAAGGAAAACCCGACCTCCAGGACACCCCAGCTCCTCACACACCCTCCTGGAGAGGGTGATGCAGCACCAAGGCCAATGCAAACACTGAGCTCACTTCTGGGACTGCTGCAAAGGATGACAATTTATTGCCCTTTTTAATGATAGAGTTTGTGATATGCACACTTGCCAACTGGGAACTGGAGTGAGATCAATGAGTTATTTTACATAGGTCCCTGTATTCTGGGCCAGAATGAAACTGTTGACCTAGAGGTGAAAGTCTCTAATTTTATTTCTAGTCCCTCTGAGTCATGTAGTCACCAGAAATAACACTGACAGCAATAAAACCAAGCAAACAAACAAAACTAAGCAAACATCAAATATGAAGGGAAAAGGGCTTTGCCAAAGAGGCTCAGCACACGTTTTGTGAGACGGCGTAATCCTTGACAGGGAAATCTGGACCATAAAAACCCCTCTCTCCTGGAGCCCAGTATTCTCCTCTGAAGACAAATGTTTTATAATAAATATTTCTGTGCCTGTGGAGCTTTGTGCAAAGTTGGACATGATATTTTTGGCAATATCTGCGTGTCAGTAGGAATCTGAGAAAGTGTCACATACTGTACTCGAGCTGGCCGGTTGGTGAGAGCCATGGGTTTGAATTTACATGTCACACATGTGATGGGCTGAGCAGAGCAGAGCCAGAGAAACAGGAACATTTCTTCTCTTCAGCCTTTTCATCCATTTTAATCCATGACCTGAAACACAAAATTCATGTAAAGTTGTTGTATCTGAATTCACCTCCCTACTGCCAACTCTCTCCACCTTCCAAAAGCACAGAGCTGATGCCCTTGTATATTTTTAGATCCAACATTTCTCCTGTTTAGCAAAATCGGAACTTCTCCTTATTATTATTACTACTAATATTATGAATAATAATAATCATCATCATCATGATGGATTTTTCATTATGCCTTTAGAAGGTGGTTTCCAAAGGAAATTTCTATGTCTATTCCTGGCTAACAGGCATAATGGTTTGGGAAAAATAATCTTCCACTCAAAGGCAGTTTAACTTCCAATAAGGACTTTTTGGCTCACAGATTGTTAAGGAAAATTGCTTCGTTTTGCAACTGTCATTCCTATATTTAAATGAATGGGATTTTCCTTAAGATAGATTTGAAGTATGGAATTTTCCTTTGTTGGACAAGAATCGGTGGAGTGTTTGCTGCTAATTAAACCAAATAAGTTAGCTGAAAAGGAAAAGGAGTTTATTTTGTAGGAACCTCATACTACAATTGCAGTTTTGAGTAGAAGAGAATTTAATCTAATTTAATTTTTTCCCTTAAATTTCAGGGTTTGTGCTTCTCTATTATTTTGAAGACTATCAGGGATCCCTTCCTGTTGACCTAAGTCACTCAACTTTATGTGATCTGGGTGAAGGCAACGCGGTTTGGATTAAACCTTTACAGTCTGTGTTTTTTAAGGTCTCAGACAGCAAAGATTCAGCACTCGAACACCCTGAGATCAATCAGTAAATTCAGAAAACTGGAACACATGCACCGAAATCACCACATTCTGTAGTGACAAAATATTTTGCAGAAACAGGGCTGTGATGCTGTTAGTAGCTTAGTTTGACCTGATTTTCCTCTACACAAACAGAAAATGTCAATGGGAGATGCCGACAGCAGATTTCGTGGCTTTGGAATTTGATATTACTATGGATTTTAAAACATAAGGGGGAAATGCATAACAGCAAATTAATGCAATGCCTTATTTTTTTTTTTAACCTGTTCAAAAATGAACTGATTGCTATATTGAAATATTGCAGATCACTGCGCAGCATAAATTGAATTCCTAATATTTCTATACATTTTATACCTCTAAACTCACATAAATTGATAATTATCTGAAGAAAAAAAAATTTACTGTGGTGAAATATTCACACTTCTGTGAAAATATTCTTTGAGAAAGACTTTTGGGTTAACTTTTTTGATTTTCTGGTGTTTGGGGATTTCTGTTGAGTGACTGGAGCTGCAAAGTTAATAAAAAAATATATATAGTTTTTTTGCAGTGGGTAGTGCCTTTTTTTTAATCTATTTTGAGGAGCATAACCACTAGGATAAACCCCACAATAGTATCCTTAATATTATAAAAAAAAAAAAAACCAAAAAAAACAGCAAAAAAACTGTGTATTTTAATTAGCTTGAAAGGGTCAAATGGCAGAAATAAAAAATCACCTGTGATACAAAAAGTCTGGCTTTTATAATGATACAGAGTGTAATTCAATATATCTGTTTAGATATTGACCTTCTGCATTATTAATGGCTTTGAAAAGGCTACTGCTGTCTTGCAACTCTGGATCAGGTGGAAGCCACTGGAAAACCACCATTTATTGGTTTCTGTATGCCAGATTACTTTCCAACTAAAAGCCAATGCAGACATTTTTGCAGCCTGAATGTAAGAGGGAATCTTGATTTTTGTGGTTTGGTTGTTTTGGTATTTTTGCCTAAAGCTCCTTCTCTAATTCTTCCCCCTCCTAAAAATATCCTATTGTGAAAGAAGGATTAAATTTCCGTTAAAAGTAGCAATGTTGTATTGTAAAAGCAGTTCATTTGGATAGGAGACATTTGGAAATACCTGTCCAGCCTTCTGAGTAGCCTTCAGCTTAAGGAAAATCCTCATTTATCTGAGATATTTGGTGTCCCAAAGTCCCTGTTAGGTACCTGAGATTTTCTGATATGTAGCTGAATCCCTGAGCAGTAATCACAACAAAAATATTCTCTCTTCTCTGTGTTCACCTTTCAACAACATTTTTTGTGTTAGATACATGCCCACATGTGATCCCAAAGCAGAACATAGGGCCTCCCACACTAAAGGCACCAGAAATACTATAAATGCAAATTTTGTCATTAGTTTTATTTCCTTGGTGTTTTTTTTTTTTTTCTTCTACCAACAATTAAATTCTGTTCTGTTAATAAAGAATAAATATTCAGACATTACAAGGTATACCTGGTTGGGCAACAACTCCAGTATTTACCTGTTTTTATTTTCAGAATGCTGTTTTGATTAATTTCCATGTTAAAAAAATGAATGATGTTTCTTGTCTTCAAGGATTTTCAGAAATATTTCCCATTAGATGAGCTAAATTTTAAGATCTTATTTTCCCCCCAATTGATGTATATATATCAATTATACAATAGACAAAATTGAAACAACCATAATGATATAGTATTTCTTTGCTGCTGTGGAAAAATCAGTTAAATATAAACCAATATTTTACCAAATCTCTTGTGAATATTTCCCCTAAGGGCCGGATCCTGTGTGACTTTCAACATAGCAGAAGGAATTTATGTGCAAATCAACCATCAAGCATAAAACAACAATAGAGATGAGAGAAAAAAACCCAAATAAATAAATAAAAAAGAACAAATTTTAAATTATGTTAAAATTCTAAATATGCTACAAGAAAGACTGCAAAAAAAAAAAAAACAAAAACAAACCCTGTTTATATAGATTTTCCTATAGTCCTTTTACTGACATTTTTGAAAGGCAAACATACAATTTTATCAGGAGAAACCTTAAAAAATAGCCATGACCTCATTTGTAACATCATCAAATATTAGCATTTTCCTTCATTCTAATTGTAAATCTATTTACATACATTATGCTATATTCAATGTACAGTGTTGTTCAACTGATTTGGAAGTGCTGACCTACACACAGAAAACAGATGAAAGGAGATTTTTATTTCTTTTTAAATATTTGTTCTGATTTTAAAGGTCTGTTTGTAGTTGATTTGGCTTCCATAGGAAGAGAATTTCTAAATTTCTATAGGTTCTCCTGGCCCAGGGAAAGTGGGTAATTCCTATAGTTAAGTGAATGGGATTTTCCTTAAGATAGATTTGAAGTATGGAATTTTCCTTTGTTGGACAAGAATCAATGGAGTGTTTGTTGCTAATTAAACCAAATAAGTTAGCTGAAAAGGAAAAGGAGTTGATTTTGAAGGAACCTCATACTACAATTGCAGTTTTGAGTAGAAGAGAATTAATCTAATTTAATTTTTTCCCTTAAATTTCAGGGTTTGTGTTTCTCTATTATTTTGAAGACTATCAGGGATCCCTCCCTGTTGACCTAAATCACTGAACAAGTGGGAATTTCAAATTGGAGTCAGCTTCCCATGATACCATTATTCCATAATATCATTCCTATTCCAGGAGCTAACATTTGCTTCCTGTGAATGATGCTGGAAGATGCACCAGTGAGACTGGTCAGCCCTGAAAAAGATCTTTGGATCTTCTCCTCCTCACAGATTTCATCTGCTGATTGACCCAGAGCAGCTTTTCATGGAGCTCACCTCTTTCTATTCCTTGGGTCAGGTGGAAATAGGTGGGGGAAATATTCTGTGACAGAGGAAGGAAGATCTTGCTGAAGGAAGATCTTTTTCCTTCTCAGGTTGGAGTCAGAGAAGGAAATCTGAGCTTGGATTTATGTGGGGCTTTCCTTCCCTTGGTTTGCTCACAGGAAGTTGCTCCAGCCATTTGGGCAAGGAATTGCTGAGTTCATCACAACCACAAATTCATCTGAAATATTCTCATCCTTCCCAACTGAGCTAAAATCAGCAACTGAGCTGTAAAACACAGCCAACCTCCTGAACTTCAGGTATTTTTAAGCCAGACTGAGATTCTGACATTTCTGTCCTTTTTTTTTTTTTCTGCTTTGTTTCTGACAATTTTGTATTGCCAACCAAATCCAAGAAATCCAAGTGATAACAGGAATTCATCATTCCCCTCCTCTGAACTCCAGTGAACTGCTGACATGCTGACAACGTCTAAAGAAAACCTGCTTGATGGGCTTTTGGATTCAAGGGTTCTAGGTAAGCTCACAGATCCCTAATTTTTTCTCCAAATTCAATCTGAATTCTGATTTTATTTAAGTCCTGGGCAAGCTCACAGACCCCTGATTGTTTTTCCAAATTCAATCTGAATTTTTATTTTATTTAAGTTCTAGGTAAGCTCACAGATCACTCATTGTTTCTCCAAATTAAATCTGAATTCTGATTTTATTTAAGGTTTCACGATTCTTTTTGACTTTTTTTTTTTTTTTTTTTTCCCAGAAGAGATAAATAATATCTTTGTACTTCCAGGTTGATTGAGATATGGGATTCACAGAATTGTCACCAACACAGCACTTGCTCACATTTCCAAGAGTCATGACTGAAAACATGCAACAGAATTTAACTCGGTAAAAATATATGGAGTTAAAATGATGGTTCTCATTTTCTTGCAGTGCCATGTGTTCCAAAACAATGGCTAAGGGTGAATTACTGCTGCTGAGAGAAGCACTTTCTGGTGAGTCACCAGAATCTCTGGCCCGGACTTTGACAGAGAAATTCCCTCAGCAGATTAGGAACAACTTTGTGTTTCACTCAAAAGGTGCTGACTGGGCTGCAGCTCTTTGAGCAGCACATGGAAACACACCCAAAGAGAGGTCCTGCATTATGCCCCAGATGAACAGCTCCTTTGTGAAAATGAGATTTAACAGCAGACCCTGGTGGGGCGGGTGGAGGCAGGGAGCTGCAGTCAGGAGGTCTGGGGTGATCTCAGCTCTGCCAGCTCTTGTGTCACGTTTGGCCAGAGCTCTCAAAGCTCCCAGAGCCAAATAACTGCTGAGAGTAAGGGAAAATTTACCTCCAAATATTATTGGCGCCTTTAGTGTCATCTATAACATTTCACTGCCTTGTAAGAGAGGTTGAAACTATTGAGGCTTCATGGTATGAACCTGTTGGAGTGGGAACAGACAAAGGATAAGGAGAATGGTTTCCCATTGCCAGAGGACAGGTTTAGGTGGGATATTGGGAAGGAATTCCTGGCTATGAGGATGGTGAGGCCCTGGCACATTGTCCAGAGAAGCTGTGGCTGCCCCTGGATCCCTGGAAGTGTCCAAGGTCAGACTGGACAGGGCTTGGAGCAGCCTGGGACAGTGGAAGGTGTCCCTGGCCATGGCAGGGTTGGAACAAGAAGATATTTCAAGTCCCTTCCAACACAAACCATTCTGTGAATCTATGATTCATTTCTCTCATCCCTAATACACATATGTGCATATTTGCAGTGCTTAAAGCACTAAATTTTCACCTTTTTCTGCAATTTCAGCAAGAAATCAGACTCATCAGCATGAAGAGGTGGGAAAGGAAGGCAGGACCACCTGCTAGACATGGCTGCACCCCAATTCTGTGAACCTGCACGGATTTACCCGTTGAGGTTACGGCCTTGACACTAAAGATCAGATGTGGTGGCTTTTATTCACAGCAATAGATGATGAAAGCAGAACATTCTGCCTCCTGCCTTTATGAATCCACGCAGTCAGGATGTCTTCCCTGCACTCAGGAGCCATCAGAGGTGGCAGAGAGGGGGAGAAGAGGCGTTTTGCACTGCACAGGATCACGGCTGGCAGGGGCAGGGACAGCAGCCTGCGTTCATGTCTCCTAATGTCCTGAGACAGGGGCAGGAGGGATGGGCAGAGGAATGTTCTGCACGTTGATAAAGAGGAGTAATAACGACTGACACTGAAATCGCTCCCCCTGGCCACGAGCAAACTCCTGGTACAAATCCTGCCAGCGGTGTCCAGCTCCAAGAAGGTGGTGCTGAGCAGAAGCATCTCTTTCTGTGCTGGAGAGATGCTGCTCCTAAGTGCCTTTGCCAGTGTCCCTGGAGGATATCTGAGCACCTCGGCACTTTGCAGAGCCCCTCTCCCCCCGGGCCCCGCGAGGCTGCCGCTGCAAAAGCCATAATTCACCCTTTAATATTTTGATACTTCATGTGACGGATTTCCCTTTTAGTGCACGTTGATTTGATCTGATCGAGGCACGGAGCAGTGCAGGTTTCCTGCATTTCAGATGATTTTAGTATAAAACATGCAAATCCCACAGTGCATTCCCCTGTTTCTGTGGCATTATGTCTGCAGAGCGGTGTCACGAACGATGACACCTCTTCACAGAAAAACAGAGAAATGTCTTCTGCAGGATGTGAGATTTCTAACGAAAGCTTCCCTGTGACACGAGCTGTTGAACTGTCTCCATAGAGTTCTGATTTAATTTGAACCATTCTTGCCACTCCATCACAAACAGCACCGTCCAAAATGCTAGACAATAATTAAATTTCAAAGGGAAATATTAATTAGTAAGGGCACAAGTGAGCTGCCTCTTCATTTAAAAATATTTCCTTGCCATTTATGCTCAGTTCTTCTGAATAGCCCAGGAGTTGGAGAGATTAACAAATTATATTGAAGCCTCCCACTTTTGAGGTGTTATCAGTGAAAGGACTCTCATCCAGTTTTACAAATGTATATTTTTAAAATGTTATCTTTCTATATCTTCCTATCTCTTCCTATCTTCTTCATTATTCTCTCTGCATTAAATAACTTTCAAATATGTTCATAAGGTGGTTATTCTGATGTATAAATCAAATTGCCTCTGTCTTAAACATATAGTTTGAACATATTTAAAAAAAAATGAAGGAAATAATAATCAGAGACAAAATGGATGAAGGAGTTTTACTTTCAACATGAAGAAACATGCTAATGTATTTTCAAAATCTGTGTGGTTTGGATTCACCCTGCACCTTCTTAAGGCAAGAGAAATACATGATCTTATTTTTCAAAATATATTTTGATATAGCTAATTTGACTTGTCCTCTGTCCTTCTCTCTTGCCCATAGAATATGGGCTATATACATGCATATTTATTCAAATTTCTTTTTCTTGTAGACATTCCCGCAGCTCTTTTGTTGGCCAACTGTAAACTGATCACTTACAATTGTACTTGAGTGTTTAGTGACCAGAAAATGTACAAATGCTGCTGCTGCCAGAGTAACTGAAAGTGCACAAGCAGATTGAGGGAAATACTACAGGCAAAAATTAGCCATCATTAGTTACCCCTGCTAATATTGCAGAAAATTGAAATGCTTGCCTCACTGAGAATTGAAGAGCATTTCTGAAGTTTATCCAGAACAAAATATCTGACTTTTAAACACAAATAAGATATAAAGTGTCTCCATGCATTGTTGGGCTGCGCGGTAGCAGTTTGCAGAGAGATCTGCTAAAGCCCCTCCGTGGGAATCAATCCCAGGGAAATGCAGCCCCGTTAATTATAATTTTAACAGCTTCAGATGCCACGTTAGGAGCAGCAGGGAGAGGAGAGGAGAGGAGAGGGAGCAAACTGGGTCTCTGCTCACAATGATAAACATAAGACCATAAATGTCAGACAAAGGCCAAGAACGATGCAGAGGACAGATTGCCGGAGTCCCAGCCTAAACGCAGGCAATGTTTGTTGGGTTGTGTGTGGGGGTTTTTGTTCCACCCTGAAAACACTGCAATAAGTGAAAAATGCAATAATAATCCTACAAAATACCTTTGCCCTCATAAAAGAGCCTAAGCTCCACCACTCTTTATGGTTAGGATATGGTCTGTATTTTATGTTTCTTCTGTATCTTAGGTTTCTTCTGAATTTTATGTTTTTAACTCTGTTATCTTGGAGGAAAGAAATTTTCATGCAAGAAGATGCAGAGCAGCAGCTCATTCTCTGTCCAATTTGTTCAATTCAAAGGGATGCCCTTCTGAAGGTGTCATAATCCCTTCTATCACTCCTCATGTTTTCCAGCTCTCACACATCCTCACTAACTTCACCCCAAACCTTCCTCCTGAAGCGTTTTCTTTCCCCCCAGGAAAATAACACAGCACCTTTTTTTTTGGTGCTGCAGCCCCCCTGGCAGTGCAGAGGGAACCTTGCAGTGATGTTTTGGGGGTTTGCTGTAACCTTGCCCTGATATTTTGGGTGTTTGCTGTCGCCGATGACCTTCCCGCCGATATCTCTGTCGAGCGCGTTCCGGCAGCACCTGTTAGAAGTGCTACGGGCTTCCATGCACATGTGGCACCATATTGGAATGCTGCAGTTCATTTGGCAGGATGCAGCAAGGTAGGGGACGTGTTGCCCGATGTATTTCAGCAGCATTATAGTTGGGTTGAGGGGGGCTTTTGAAATATTTTGCTCAGCGTCGAGGTTCAGGCTCGATAAGGTATAAAATTGCAGGAAGTTCATTGTGGATCCTCATTACCCAAACCAACCAACCAAGGAGATAACATAGAAAAAAACATTCTATTCCCTTTTCTTTTTTGTTTTTTAAGATAATGCCATTATACATGAGGAAAAGTTAATAATTAACCACAGTGAAAACACCTTTTCAGCAGTCATAAGAAAAATAAAATGCGCAGCACTTCTGATGGCTCTGAAGCTGTTCTACTCCTTGTGAAAAATTAAAATGCACAGACTTCAGTACCTCCCCAAATGCCAAGGTTTCCAAACAATATAAGAAAACTGCTAAAATAATTTCCTGAACAAACAAAAAAAGCTCAACCTGTGTAGCAAAGCTCATACATCTTACATGTTCCCTTGTCTCTTCCTGTTTATATTTGGATTTCAGCACCTGGCTGTACAACTGCTGCATTATTTTGAGTCTCTCTCACACTACATAGATTTTTGTTATTTTTTTTGTAACACTAGCAGATATGTCTGATTATTATTTCTATTAAACTTTGATTCGGAAGTGCAGGGAAAAGAAATATTAAATAACAAAAGCCACTTTAATCTTGCCTCCACAGGTAATTACAAATTTGGGAACCTTTTGTAAACACACAACCGCCACTTTCACTGAGCCAAATGAATGGAAGATGTTGTACTAATCACATGGAGTTATTTGTATATAATCCTAAGGCATCCAAGGTAAATTGGATCCAAAGAAAAATAAGGGAGCCACAACAAAACAAACAACCAAACAACCCACCTCATGCTAAAGAAGGTTAACAGCAAATATAGTGCTGAAGTATTGTTTACCCCTACAAACTGTGTCTCTTGTACGCTCTTACACCTACACAGCTACAACAACTCAGTTACTAAGAGGAAGGAAACACTGTGCAATTATGTATTTCATATTTATACCTGAAAACACTGGGTAATAAGTATGAGATTTTCAAAAATCACTATATTGTGAAGAACATTTTTATCATAATTTCATCCCAGGGTGCCTTTACAAGACTAGCAAGACAACGAGCAGAACTAATCCTGTGTTGTTGTTGCTGCAGCCTCACCTCTCTGTCCACTCAGACTCTGCTTTACATCTTTAGGCTTAGTTTGTCTCTGACCTGAAATAACAAAGCTGTGAACTGTTAACCGGAGGGGGGAACCTCAGGCAGCCAACTTTTAATCTTCCAGTGTGGCAGTTCTTATTCTGTCAATAATAAACACATTTGTTAGCTATGCCTTGTGCAGCCTTGTGTGTGCGTCTGTCCATCCCTGAGAGATGTATTGGCACTGGGCTATTAACAACCAATAATGCCACGTGAGCACAGCAGTGTTATTTAAAGGGAAAAGGGAAAAAAAAAAACAAAACTAAAAAAACCCAAAAAACCTCATATATATAAACATGAGAGCCAGAGATCTAAGTCCCCAGCTGATGGAGGAGAAAGTGGAGAAGAGCAGAGTGGGAGGAACTCTCTCTGGTGTGGTTATATTATTGTGGTATTAAATCGAGTTATATCATCACTTTCCCACTCCCCAGGAGTGGCACAGATGGGAAAGCGTGGTGGGAGAGCACCAGGAATAATGTTGGCGTGCTTTGCTGCTGCGAGGTGAGGACAGAGGGCTGAGCTCCTTGCAGGTGAGCAGAAATCCACCAGAGGAACCAAAGCTCCATCTCCAGCCTCCTTTTCCCAAGGATTTCCATGGCAGCCATGTGGCTTCTCCTCTGATCCCACCCCGCCACTGAGCCTCCCCGTGGCCCTTCACGGAGGACATGCTCTGCAAGGTTAATTTTTTCACGCTTCCTCTGTCTATTTTTTAATCTCCACTGTGATTCCCCGGGGGTAGAACACAAGAACAGATAATTTTTTTTTTTCTGCACACTTCTCTACACATTTGAATTCATCTCCCACATCCCAGAAACGAAGGGACCGAGCCTAAAAAATACTTCCTCAACCCATTGCTTCAGAAAATGTCTTTGCTGTGACGACTTAGGAAACTTAAAACTGTATTTTATAGAAAAAATATAGGCAGAAAAATGGCCAGAGGCCCTTGAATGGATATTCTCAGACTTATTGTAGCCAACTGGCTGAAGGATGCCCAGTCAAATTGTGTTACTGTCCACAGAGCCTGCTTCAACCAGCTTTTTTCAAGATGCACTTTCCACTTTTCAGAACAAGCAACAATTAGACTAAATCAGCTTAATCTCACGGATCCACGCAATTGTGATCTAAACTACAGATAAAACTGAGCTGATAGGTGCTAAGGATGTTTTGTAATATTAATATGTGGCACTGGACTATGCAGCTTCACAGTAAAGTTCCCGTAATTGGAATTTTTATCCCCTGGAAGTCAGAAAAAATTATTGACAGTTTCTGGGTCCTAAATGCATCACCGTTTCAAGTAAAATAACAAGCTTTGCCTCGGGCTGTAGTTCATGCTATGTGATCACTTGATACTTTGTCTGTGTGGCTTCTCATGGCAAGAGAGAAAGGCAGAGACAGAGAGGAGCCTCCGTCGGAGGAGGAGGGAGGCAACAGATCGCTTCAGAAGCAATTATTATTTTTATTATATTATTGCAACATCGTGATAATTAATGACTGAACTTCCCAACATGTTGGTGTGAATTCAGCGTGCCGATAAGAACGGCTGCGTTGTGGGTGATTTATATTTGTCCCTGATTTTTTTTTTTTATTTTATTTTTTTTTGCCTGGGTGCTTCAGTAGCAGATTGCTGCTCTCTAACTGCATTACTGTGGGGTAACTGGAAATGTTTTACAGGCAACTTCTGCCATTTAGCATACAACTGTAATATGGTTCTATTATCCATTTTCAATCAATATTTAACCTTTTCAATAAACAACTTAAGTGTACTAAGCCAGAAGGAGGAAAGCTAATTGCCACATGATATATTTGGTTTCCAGGTATACTCAGCTGGCTAAAGTAAAGTTAATTAGGTTATAGGTAGCACAGCATCATTTAGAAAAATACATCTTCTGCCTCATAAACCTTTTGTTCAGTCAATAGCATCAACAAATACTTGCAGATGATGGCTGTAACATGATGACCATCACTTTGAGACCCAGGCTGGGAGATCTGCCCTTGCAAATGGCCTGTGTTACCAAAGGACATTATGGAAAATGATGGCAGTGGGTCGTGGTCAACACACAAACACACTTCCACCGTTGGTTTTCTGTTCAGGATCACATTTGTGAGCCCAGCAGAAGAAAGCCAACTCCTTGGTGACTATAATGTGTAGCAGAGGTCTTTTTTTTTTTTTTTTTTTTTTTGTAGAAGATAAAACTCAATAAATGAAAAGGCTTTATTGTTATACTATAAAAAGCTTATTGTTTATAGTAACTTCACTGAAGCAGTATAAGCTTGAAAATACTGTTGTTCCTAATTAAAGGATGTTATTGTCCACTGTTCATATATGATTGCAGTTCCATTACACCTCTCAGAAACATTTCTGCTTTGCTATTGCAATGCTCCAGTCACCAAGAGAGCACAGTCTCTCTTGGAAATTCCTTCTTTCACTGGCAGTCATAACAGTCTTCTAGGCAGGTGCAAGGAGGTGTTTTCAAAGCAGAAAAATAACATTCAGAATCCACTATGTCAGTGTTAATGAAGAAAAAAGGTAATAAATTAGAAAAAAATTAAAAACAAAGGAAATTTCCCAAGAAATTGTTCCTATGGAGCTATTTCATTAGCATTTAATCCCCTGTAGATGTATACTTTGTATTTGTTCATCTCATCTTGTTCTCACTTCTATGACATGAATTTTCATTTTTTTAAAAAAAAACCTACTGCTAATAAACCTCAGAAAAAAAACCCCAACATTCTAAGGGCCAGTTAGAGAATCCTGATGAGAACACCTATGTTGACTCAAGCAATCAGTTCTGTTCAGCATTAAAAAAAAAAAAAAAAAAAAGATTGCCACCCATTTAACTGATGGGAGCCTTTCCCTGGATCAAGCTTTAGATCCCTTGCTTATTTGCCAGTGAATACAGTATAATAGGGATTCCAGGGAAGTCAAATGGCAAGCCAGACAGTGATTTCAATGAGCCCCAAACTAGGCCCTGAATGATCAACACTGATCCTTATTATTTGAGGGTAATAATGTGCCCCCCTAGTTTACCCAAAGTGGCTGCTCTGAATATGCCATAGTTTCACCAGGAGTGAACGAATGCATCTGTCTTCATGAATGGTGATTAAAAAAAAAATGCAAATCTCCTTACATCTTTTCTTCCTGACATTAGGTCATTGCTTTATGGCCTTCTTTTCATTTGCACATCCATAGTAATTTCTATTTTGGGCCACTATTGAAAATATGAGATTCACTGGGTCCAAATAGACATTCTTATAATAAGCAGATTGTACCGAGCTACAAAAGCTGCAGTATAATAAAACAAATTGTATGAATGTGAGAAGAATGTGTAAAGAAGTTTCATCATAAAAAAATGACCAATAACATTAAGATGTTTTGTGCGAGGAAAACACTCCAAGCACTGTTCTTTGTTACTGTATAAAAAGCCTTTTAGCAATTGCTGTTCCTTGACACAGGGTCTTTATATGGGGAATAATTTATTGCCATACCTGTAACTGAAATAATGACTAAATCATTTAAAAAAAAAAAAAGTCTCATAGCTCCAACAGAGTAAATCTTCTACAACTTGCTGCAGTGCTAATCGTAAGCATGTTATACAGTAAGTTTGCCTGAAGCTAAGTTAAGCAGGCAGATTAGGACTGTAATATAGTATCAGGGCTCATAAATCAAGTGTGCTTGCAGATTTTCTTTCACTTACTGCTCCTTCTTACAGTTCAGACAAGTCATAATTACACATCAGTAGGCATTGTGAACAGAGGAATGAGCTACAACATAACGCACAATAAACCCTGTCATATAAAAGCAAACTGGATAAAATAACAGAAGCAATACTCCATTTTACAACACCACACTAAAGAATTACACCACGCCATTGTGTAATATTCTGATCAATCACGAACCCATCCACAATTGACAGTCCCAGGAGGCTAAAATTTACTATTCAAAGAAATTTTCCATTCGTAATTATTATTATTATTACAATGATTATTATGATTATAATATATGGTGAATGAGAACTTAAAAAAGCCAGAGGTTCAAAATAAGAAGTGATGGGTGCAAAATACAATTAAAGATATTTTCCTAAAGCTTTGCTGTGGAGGCAAGCTTTTGACAAATAATAATGGGGAAGAGGTAAATGATTTTTCATTCATATTTTGTGAGCATTATGACACTGAGCACAGGTACTGTGTGCTATCTCCTTTAAAGCAAAGCTGGGCTGACTGATGTCTCCTCGTTATTCCAGGGCTTAGAATGAGATCAAAGGTGCTCCGGCTTTAGCGTGTGACATTAGCGGAACACTGGAAATGGGATTTGTAGGAATGTGGAAATACAAAATACTGGGTGTTTTAATTCCAATAAAACACTTCCCAAAGAACCAGGGTGCAGCAGGTAAATAGCAACCCCTGCACACAGGCACGTGTGGGGTTCCTGCTTTCTCCCCTGGAAAATTATCCAACATTTTCACTTTTTGTACAAAAACAGCAGATAGCTGCCCCTGATTTCACTCACACAACTCCCAGGCTCTTTTCTTGCCAGATAATTTGAATTGTTGCCAGATGACTTGTATGGCAGCCCTGCGCTTCGTCCCTTGCTGCATTCCACCTCCAGGTAATTTTTCCACACTTGATTATAATCAAGTCCCTGTATTTGTGCCTTGATAGAAGATGTCATAGATTTGTGCATGGGGAGGTACACAGAAAACACAATTCTGCTTCCAAAAAGGCAAGCTCTTGGAAGATTGGCCAAGCATTCATCTTGGGTTGGTTCAGATAAGTAAAATTCAGCCCTGGTAATGACTTATCAACAGAATTTAATTTTTTTATTTTTAAATTAAGCTGATTTTTACTAAAGGCACATATTAAGCTTTAATGCTCTTCTTTTCTCTTCATGTTGGGATTTATGATCCTAAATAATTTAATGTGTTTAAAAAATGCCTGGCATTATGGAAGCTGGTAAAAGAGAATTCTGTGTTATTTCTCTGTTTTACTGTGGAATATGTCCTCCCTCCTTTAGTGGGAAAAAAAGAAAAGAGAAATAGAAAAAGAAAAAGAAGAGAAGAAAAAAAGGAAAAGGAAAAGGAAAAGGAAAAGGAAAAGGAAAAGAAAAAGAAAAAGAAATAGAAAAAGAAAAAGAAAAAGAAAAAGAAAAAGAAAAAGAAAAAGAAAAAGAAAAAGAAAAAGAAAAACGAAAAAGAAAAAGAAAAAGAAAAAGAAAAAAAAAGAAAAAGAAAAAGAAAAAGAAAAAGAAAAAGAAAAAAAAAGAAAAAGAAAAAGAAAAAGAAAAAGAAAAAGAAAAAGAAAAAGAAAAAGAAAAAGAAAAAGAAAAAGAAAAAGAAAAAGAAAAAGAAAAAGAAAAAGAAAAAGAAAAAGAAAAAGAAAAAGAAAAAGAAAAAGAAAAAGAAAAAGAAACAGAAAAAGAAAAAGAAAAAGAAAAAGAAAAAGAAAAAGAAAAAGAAAAAGAAAAAGAAAAAGAAAAAGAAAAAGAAAAAGAAAAAGAAAAAGAAAAGAAAAAGAAAAAGAAAAAGAAAAAGAAAAAGAAAAAGAAAAAGAAAAAGAAAAAGAAAAAGAAAAAGAAAAAGAAAACAACAACAAAATCAAAAACTCCAAGAAATGTAAAACTGAAGATACATCAAATATGGCATCTCATCCAGTTGGAACTTCCATTTGACTTTTTCAACTTGTTCTGATCTTTGCTGCATTCCCCTCTGAATCAGTTGCCTTTCCTCAAGACTCGACTGAGAAAAGTTTGGATATTTTTGATAAAAGAGAAAGGGTAAAGATTTCAACTAAATTTGAAGAGTGAAGTGAGGAGATACAGGCTTAATCATGGAACCCTTTATGCATATTAATTTTCCTTTACAAAATGCAAAAGGGTGTTTAGTTTAGTTAATTTACAGAAAAAAACTTTCTGGACACGGTGCCCTTCTGTGTCCTCACCATCCCTCTGTGTCCTCACCATTCTTCTGAGGCCACCCTTGCTCTGCACGTTACCCAACAAGTGCTTTTATCTGATAAGCTCAGTTGCCTTGTCCCCAGAAGTGCAATAATGATCATTTTATTGCCCTGCAAACCATCTCTGCTGCTGCTCTCGTGCCACACGTGGGCTCAGAGCTGTTGGGCAGAGGACTCCAGAGGGACAGTGACCACCCTGGTGCCAAGTCCACCTTCTGCAGCAGAAACATTTGCTTTTTACAGGCATCAACTGCTCTGTCAAAGCTTCCCACGCATCCCCCTCCATCAGATCTGGAATTTCTGACAGGCACACAGTGAGGGAATGGTCTCCCACAGCAAGGGGGCTGAGGAGCACTGGGGGATTCAGGAGCTGGAGGAGAAGTCTGACGTTCAAAAGCAAATCACCTCGAACCATCAGGATGTTTTACCTCTAATATCACCCTAATTCCTAAGATGTGTGGTGAACATCCTACTCAATCAACATTATTAAAGATTCTTCCTTATTTCTGTGATTATCTGGGGCATCTCAGTTCACTCTGGAGTCCTTGGCCACGTCCTCAGATCTCTATTCTCACACACACAACCTTTCCATAAAACAAACAGCTTTTGTGCCCTCAGCTAGTTCTGGACTCAGTGTATAGACAGAGTCCAGCTACTGGAGGTTTTATTTTCCTCTTTTTTAGGGAAATCTATCAATCTGCCTGCTATAACCCTTATTTTGTGTTGGCATTCATGTTTTCTGTGGGCATTTTCTCTCTGCAGCTCTGACAAGAATTCCAGCATGGTTTGAGTCAACACCAACACTAAGGGATGGAGATTTTGCCTGAGTGGGGGGGACTCTGCTTCACTTTTTTTTTCACTTTTTGTTTCAGAATCCCAAGCATTAGGATCCAAAAGGTGGTGGGCTAAAAAAATCCCTGACACTGAAGACCTGCATAAAATTCTGCAAAATTGAATTTAGAGATAAATTTGTCTTACGGCTTGTCATCGGAGTAGGCAAGAATCTGAGTCAGCGTTTCATTCCTGGAGTATTTTAGTGAGTGTTCTGAGCTGAAGGAATTGATACTTTTTGTAAAGTGCATGAAGATTTGAAAAGTCTAAAAAGCAGAAACCAAGGAATGCAGTGTTTAATGTTCCTGTTTTACAGAAGGACAAGAAGAGGGCAATTTTGCCATCTGCAATATGGGTTTAAATTCTGTGTAAGGGGTTATCTGGTCAAGCATCATTGTTCCATCTCTGCAAGTGTTCAAGTCTAGGCTGGATGGAGATTGGAGCAACCTGGGATGGTGGAAGGTGTCTCTGCCCATGGCAGGGTGGAATGACATGATCTTCAGGTCCCTGCCAACCCAAGCCAGGCTGGGATTCTCTGGATCTCTGATTATCATCTTATCTTTCTGTACTTCAGTGTAATTTCTGAGGTCAGATGTCCCAGAGTGGTGAAGTACAATGTATTTTATCCAGGGTGGGGAGGTCACCCAACCAGATCTTTGTGTGCTTTTGCCAACAGAGAGGGTCTGCTCAAGTTTTACGATAAAGACAAACATATTAGCAAGCCCATGAATCAATATTGTTTAAATAGTGTACCAGAAGGTTCACTGTCAATCACTAGTTTCTGAAAGTTGTTCATCCCAACTGTTAGGTGAATACTGAATATATTCACAGAAGTTTGGATCTGTTCATGAATAATTCATGGCAAAAAAAAAAAAAAACAACGATCCATTTGCAATTAATAATGATTCAGCTTCTCCCACCCATACTCACCCAACACAACACTCTTACAGGGCTTACACCTCTACTGAATCCTGAATCCATACCCCTCCCCTAAATCCTGATGGAAGCAGGCACTGCTCCTGTCTCCACAATAAATAATTAATAATCCTCTTTCCTAACAAAGTACTATGGATATTTCAAAGTTTTAGCTGAGGCATGCAAAAAAAAAAAAAAATTCCTAACACACCCAAAAAGTCCAAACCACTTCAAATGACTCCATGAGTTACTGATAACTCATTTCTGTTCCCACAGCTCCTGGAAATCAGAGAGTTCCCTTAGATGTATCACAAAACTCTTCAAATCCTTGTTGTCCTCTCTTTCTCCTTCTACAGCTCAAATAATTCCAGCCATGGCAACATTTTGACCCATTCTGACCATTCCTCTCAAAATTCAAGGCAATGAAAACATCTAACTTCATCAGGTTCTTTTGCTTATGCTCCAATTTAGCTTTTCTAAAAGCAAAAAATTTTAAGCCACTTGTAGCTTTATATCAGTAATATCATATAGTAATCCCACAGGGAAAGAGAAAATAATTAATTGCATGGGTTTGGATATTCTGCTGGTTTAGTCACCCTTGAAGGAAGAGGACTGGTGAAACAAAATCAAACTAAATTTGGGAATTTAAGAATTTAGATAAAAATCATTAAATTGCAGCTGCAGTCACCAATGAGTGTAAGTTTTTAGCCAAGGTGAAAGGGGAGATAAGATGCTAAAAATCTTATTCTGTCACTGTGTAAGATAACAGCAGAATCTACCAGTTCTAAGGGTCCTTTTCAAAGAAAAAAGCAATGTCAAACTTAAGTCTGCATTCCAAAAGCACTTTATATTCTAAATTCCTATTTCATAAGATAAAATGGTATTTTTCTATTTTTTCACGTGTTCATCTTCTTGAGTTTCTAGAGAAAGCACATTTTCTTAGGTAAAAATAATAAATCAAGAGAAGCCAGATGATCTTTAACTTCAGTGCTTTTAAAGAATGCATAATGAAGTGTATTGTTTAGTGCCAGACACCTCATTAATTTGGGCTCTTTTTATTTAATTTTGGGCTTTTTTCTTCCACCTTACCCTGAGAACAGCACTTAGAGATGATATCTTTTCATTCTGTAAAACAATATAATTGCCCTGAAGCTGGTAGATATCAACCTACTACCCAACCTGTAAAGAACTAAACCAAAATGAGGCAAATTTAATCCAGAAATGGCAGAACAGAATGGAGAAATTCTCTGCTTGTGCAGGTTCTCATTGCACAAACCAGCAAAACAACACACATCACTACCCATTTCCTTCTCCTTGTTGGATTTGCAGGCCAATACAAATCCCTGTGCCTCTTCAAAAGATGAATTCAGACCCCACATGTGTGACTGGGCTGGACTGCACACCCAGCTGCTCTGAGATTAATGGCAGGCATCTCTTTATCCCCTCATTGCTCCAGATGATGTCTCTGTGAAATATTTTCACCTGGAAGGATGCAGTGCACTGCTTTGTGCTGAGATGTGTTCTGTCCTGAGCAGAGATCCATCATACAGCTCTTCCTGCTGCTACTGAGGGGAATTTGGCATTTTCCGTGTTTTCCAGCGGGTCTCTTCATGTGAGAATTGTCACATCAGCCCAACAGTGCTGAGTTCCACTGCTACACCAATATCTCAATTGCCCTTTTGCATCCCAATATCCCAAATATCCCATCCATTTTCAGAGCAGAAGGGCACGTACTGCCACAACAGGTGGTTCTCCAGGGTGATGTTTACTCAAGCTGCAGCAGAAATCATTAGCAGACTGAACCCAAGCTTTCAGAAGTGAGGAACAATGCAAAGTTTCAGTAATGAAGTGCACTAACACAGGATCTCCTCATTCATCTGGAGCCAGGAGCCTGTATCGTGTTTTTCTGCGTGCCTATTTTTCATCAAACACCATACAATCTTTACTTGACTATATTGTATATCTTTCCTGCCTAGTGGAAACCCTAATTTGCTTTAAATTGCCAAAGTGCTCATTATGGAATGCTTAGCAGCTAGAGTTTGTACATAATATTTGAAAATCAGCCTTAATTTTTCTGCCTGAGATGAACACTTGGATTTCAGAGTAAACATAATCAGAGATTTACACAAACTCGCTGAACCCTGTTTATTATATTTGCCTGGAATAGCTACAAAAGAGGTCAGAGGTCCAATGTCTTCCTGCAGAGACAGATCATGTTCTAGCTGGTAGTGAGGAGGAAAAAAACAGTAGGTGATGCTTTAATGAATGGCTTATCATGTGGAACACACCATGTGATAATAGCAGTGCTGGTAAGGAAAGAAGGAAGTAAAAAATATAAAGGCTTTTTGCTAGGTTTACATTGCTTGAAAAGCTCCCATTTCCACAGGAGCAGATGAAGAGGGTTTATTAAGAATATGCAGTAAAATCTGCAGCAAGTTGAAAGGAGCTTTGAACTTTTTGTTTAAACATTATTTTGGGAATTGAGATGGCATTGCCCTAACTACACAGAAACACATACTGGAATAATTTCTGATTTTGTGTGTCAATTTTTGGTATCATTTTGACTGAAGTGACCTTCCCTAAGAACTCAGTTCAGAAAAAAAAAGAAATGAGGGTCACCAACAGATTGTTCCAAACACTAAAGGAATATTCAATGCACTAAGTTACAACTTGAATTGTGTTTACAAAAGGTTCTCAATTAGGAGCTGTGAAAATGCTTGTTCCTTGAGATTGAAAATGATGGGGATAGAATAGTCCAGCTCTTCCAAAAAAAAACCATTTCAACTGCATGGCCTGGGTTGGATCTACATCTTAAAGCAGCTGATTAGGCAGCCTTATACAGCTTATTATTCTATAGATTTTTCCTTCTGAATTACTCTTGTCTTTTGAAAGAAACGGGTTTAACCCTGGAACAAAAATGTGCCTATCCCCAGTTGTGGCTTTCCATTATTATTTTAAGCAAGTGTTCTGAGCTTCCTTTTTTTTTGAAACAGGAGTCACAAAATGTTCTTTCCACCGTTTATCCAGAAAACAGTGCCTTGAAAAATAGCTTGCCAGCATGAAAAATGCCAAGATGTGGTGGCTCTGATTGCTAATAATTTTGATGAGCCTGGCCCAGAGATCTCATTGTAAAGAAAACATAAAATTATAGAATCATTAAGGTTGGTAAAGACCTCCAGGATCATCAAGTACAACTTTCAACAGAAGAAAGCCACAGCAGCTAGTAGGATGTTCAAAAAATATTTAGGAAGCATAGATTTCTAACTCTCCCTTGAAACCAGAGGAAATATTGTATCTAAGTGAATATAGGCTTCTATTTATCAGAGGAAAAAGAAACAAAAAAGCAAATTTAGCACTCATATTGAGAGGTCAACACTTTGGAAAACAGAACACGCAAATCCAAGTTTTCCATGGCCACCTGTACCCTGTTCAAGCTGAAGTGTCCCTCCTTATGTTCTTTGCCTTGCAGCATCTAGAGTAATAAGAACTAAATGCCTGGGTTAATGGAGTAATTAATTCTGATTTACGTAGGATAACCCTCCTGCAGTGCAAACCTCTGGCTGAGACCTGAACGGTGTGAGCAGGGGAAGGCAGGGCTGGGCAGCAGAACTCAACTGCACTGCACATCCCTTCTCTCCCAACCAGGGCTCACAGCCTTGGCTACATCTTACTAGGCTCATGTTAACAGGAAGCATCAAATCCTCTCCCTGGGGGTGTAGAGGTTGATGAGGATTTGGTTCTCTTTCCCTCCTCTTTTGCAAGGTGCTGGGAAGAGGCATCATCCTCCCCTGCACAATTCTGTGCTGGTCATCACTTCCCAGCCCCTGAAGAGGGGACTATCCTGATTTAGCCCCTGGCTACTCCTAAAAAGGTGCATTTTTGATACTGACCCAACCCTGAGAAAGCAAACCAAACCCTCAGGGAACATCAAGGAGCAGACACAACCTGATCCAGGGCCACAGTGAAGCTTGGGTTTAGTTCAGCCTTGCAAACAGGTGAAACACAGAATGGAAAGGTAAACCCACATCACCATTGAGCTGGGGTTTAATCTGAAATATTCCTTGTGGTTTTCATTTCTCAGACATTCATCTCTTGCTCAGAAATAAGTTCTACATGAAAGTATGGTGTTCTGTGCTGCTTTAGGAAGTTACCTACAGGAGAAAACATGGAAACAGTGGCTGCTGATGCCTCTGGAAGCTGATCCCTGCTGGCTGCTCAGGATGTGCAGGCTGCTATCACAGGGCAGGCAACCTCAGCTCCCTTTGCAGAAGGGCCTAGCCCACCCTGAAACACAGCAAGCCTTGGGGTTCATTGCTCAAAAAGCAAAGATTTATTGATCCATGTTAATGCAAGGTATAACTCCAGCAAAAAGTAAGGACAGGAATTAATCTGTCCTTTGCTAGGCAGAACTCAGGAATACAAGTTATTCTACCATCAAACTCCTCTTACAGGTGTATTTACTACAAGTTAACCTCATTAATGGTATAACTAAGATAAATATTTTTAAAATCTAGTTCCCTCTTGGTATCAATAAGCCAACATAAACTTTTATTTGGATATCACTGATCAGTTAAAAGCCTTACAACACTGTGTTCAGGTGTGCACAGGGTGTGTGAGCTGTGCACATGGCTCTGGGTGTGCAAACCACCCCTCCCAGGTCAGTGTTTGCCTGTGACATTTGCTAGACCTGCACACAGGAGCCACAGAGCAGCCAGAGAGCCAGAGCTCCACTGAACTCAGAGATCATTTTGAGTTTCACTCTGAGGTCACTTTATGTTTTGATTTTGTAATGGATGGATTTTTGAAACCCAGCCCTAATTTTTCCTCCAGGAACAAGGCATGCCTTCAGTCGTGCAGGACTTGTACAGCTGACAGCAGAGCACGTGCAGGCAAACAGAGAATTTCACAGACTCAGTGGCTTGTGGCCACTGTATCTGCTGCTGCCCCACTCACTGGATTTGGCAATGTGAGGATTGACAGAAATGCACTAAGCTTCAAAAGTATCTCCTCAGAAAGTTAAAAAAAAACCAAAAAAAACAAAAAACAAAAAAAAAAAAAAAAAAAAAAACAAAAAAAAAAAACCAAACAAAAAAAACCAAAAAAAAAAACCACCAACAAAAAAAACCAAAACAAAACAAAAAAAAACAAAACAAAAAAAAACCACCAAAAAACAAACAAACAAAAAAAACCACCCACAAAAAACCCCAAGAAATAATCCCAGTATGTACAATTTACAGGATCACAAAATCCTGGAATGCTTTGGGTTGGAAAGGACCTGAAAGTTCATCATATTCCAGCCCCTACCATGGGCAGAGGTAGCTTCTACTAGACCAGGTAGTTCCAATCCCTATCTAACCTGAATCCTTAACTTATAACATGCCTCTTGTTAGGTGGAGCAACCTTTTTCAGTCTCCTTTAGAGAGATTCTGTGTCTGAGAATGTCACACCCAGCACCAGAGGTATCAGAGGGACATTTACGAAAGCAAAAAAAAAAGATGCCATTTTCTATCCAACCCTTTGTGCTACATATGCATTCACAGTGGTGCCAATAATAATAATAATAAAAAAAATCCAAACATCTCACAAACATACTAAATATTCCCAAATTGCAATGTGAACATTCCCACATTTCTTCTCTGTGATTTCCCAAATGGTCTTGGAATCACAGGGAATCATTTAGGTAGGAAAAGACCTGTAAAATCATCAAATCCAGCCATTTCCCCTGCACTGCCAAGTCCTTGCCTGTGCCTATCCACCATCCTGCTGCAGGATTTTCTGGGAATTCCTTTCTGAGCTCAGCGTTTTTGTCTTTGGCCCATCAACACCCAATTTGTATCTCCTTGTCTTCTATTCCAGGGTGAGAGTTTTGGGACAGAGACCATCTTTTTATGAGCGTGCCCAGGGCAGGGAGGTGCAGGTTTGCAAATAGGCTTCTGACAGCTTGTTCATATAAAAAATAACTGCAACCACAACAATATATCACACAACTGCTCTGACACGGACTTTTGCCACATCTCAGCCAAGTATTTCTTGGAAATTTGAAGCAGTATAGAAGAGTTAAAGTGCTGAAAAGCAAAAAAACTTAGTGTTGGTAACACCACCTTCAACCCGCACAACTTTTCAGTGAGTTTCTTATGATATCAGACAAGGTTTGGGTGTTTGTTTTTTTCAGCAGATGATCAAGGCCCTGCCTGCAACAAATAAATAAAATTCTTCCTGTTATTTGCAATGGAAGCTTCTAATTTGCTTATTACTTTGCTTATCTATTCATTGAGATAATTATCTGACACCTGCCAACAGCAGATTGTTCTGACAGATTTTTATTGGCTGAGATCAATTTGTTACTTACCATCTGTCCATCTAAAGGTGGTTTACAGGTCAACAAGCTGGTGAGCTTTGGAAAATCTTAAAATGATCTTGAGCAGTATCCTTCCTGAACTAATTTCATTTTAATCTCCCGTAAAGCACATGAAAGGATGGACTTGAAAATTAGCTTTCAGGCAGAGAAGAGAAAATAATTTGCCTTTCTTTGCTGTGATCTTGCATGATCTATTTCCTATGAAATTTTCTAAAATTCTAGGTGAACCCATGAGCTGATAAGTTGCTGTGTGGCACTAAAGATGTCTGGACAAGGCAAAGAAAAAAGCCAGATATGGTCCAATCAACATGGATGAAGGGAGGAAGAAATCAGTTTCTCCCAACAACAAAACAAAACAAAATCGGTCCATTAGCACTTCAGGGACTCCTTTTTGTAATGTCTTTTCTTCCTTGCCGGTGAGTAAAAGCACTTCCTTCCCACTGAATTTTGGTAGCTTGAACATCTCAGAACACTTCCCATGCTGCCTGATGGAACTGATGGGTTGGGTTCGGGTTGAAATGAACCTTAAAGATCATCCAGTTCCAACCCCACTCCAAGGGCAGGGAAAACCTCCACTAGACCATGTTGCTCCAACTTCATGCTCCAGCTCCCAGTGTCCCACCATCCAGTTTGACCATTTTGGGAGCTGGGCAGAAGCATTCCCCAGAATCCCCTTTCTTTTTCCCCTACAGAATTTCCAGCACAGCTCTCAAATCCACCTGTGGATGCAATAAGGGATTTTGACATGCACATATCTGATGGATTTTTCTATGATACTTGCACTTTGTTGGCCACGTCTCTGGAAATGCTGGTAGGCCCCTAATGGCTGCTGGAAAATTCCAAGCCTCTGGATTGCTATTTTATCCTAAGGGTCAAAACTCAAACTACTCTGCTCTTGGTGTTCTTCTGGATCAATTTTTTTTTTTTGGACTTCTCTATCCAACCATGTTTTGACAGAATATGATGAAAAATATTTAAATTGTTCATAACAGAAAAGTATCATTCAGATTTTACTCTAATTTTACTTCTGAGCTGTCAGTGGCAAAATATAAACATCCCATCACTCAGCTAATACTTTTTAGAATTGCAAGAACCATTTTGATGGCTTTTCAAAGTGTTCTGAAAAGGGGAAGGATCTGACAGCCCCTACTGCAGGATGCATCAAATGAAGCCATTTGAACTTAAAAACTTCTCAGGGGTCCAGAAGTGAAAGCGAGCTTTAAACGATAGCACTAGATTACACAGGAGACTTCTTTTCCTCCAAGAAACTCATCCTAGTAGTGCCAGGAGAGCTTCCCAATGATTATGGATCATTTAAACATAATGGAACTGAAGGTCCCCAGGACAGCATTTTGTGTCAGCACATCCTTCTCCAGAACCTTTCCGATTGTCGCGCAAATGCTCGAGCTGGTCCCGTTGTGCTCAGATCACTCCTCAGCGGGTGCTGGGTCTGCCGTGATAATGTGGTGGAACACCCAGCCAAGGCTTCAGAACCACCAAAAAAATCCTGGAAAACAAGCCCCTGATGATAATTTTTTTGTTGGAGAGATGGGGACTGCGAAGGCTGTAAACGGCAGTCAGTTTTCTATGTTGAATATTGCAGCCATTTTAAACTAAACATAAAATTGTCTCCAGAGCATAGGTCTGTAAGTCAGTCAAAGAAAAATGGCTCTTCATTCCAGTGCACGATTTAATCTGCACTATATGTATGTTTATAAATGTATATTATGCATGGGATTTTTTCCCCCTAAAATTTTCAAATCATATGGGGTGTCAGGCTGAGATATTATGTGTTACAGTTATAAGCTAGAAATAAACTGAAAACATGTTTTAATGAAAAGATATGAAGCAGAGGACAAACTACTACTGACATTTGTGGTTGTAAAAGGTGCTAATATAAAACACCTTTCCAAAACTTGCTCTTTAATTATTTATGAATGAATATACCATGACCTTCTTCTAATAATCATAAACTCATCAGTGAATTTTACAGAGCTGGTCCTCCAAAAGTCAAGAATTTTCTGAGAATTTCCAAAGGCCTGGTGTTACTCATTATCATTTTGAGGACTTGTTCCCACTGGAAATCAAATGTCTCTCAAAAATGCCTAGTGTATCTGCTGCTCAGCCAAGATCCTGGAAAAATTCTTGATGACACCTTGTGCAGAGATGGATTGCAACAGGAAATGAAGAGGTCTGAACCTAATGGTTGGAAATCCCTGCCTGTAATTTGACATCTGAATGTGCAACTGGAGCCAGTGACATCTGTGTGTTCCCAGCATCTGTGGAAACCTTCATTATTAAGGACCCAGAGTCAAACCCTGCTATCGATATTTTGTTCTAGGATTTCAACCTCCACAACTGGGCTTTGAGCCTGGTGATTTTTTTGGCCCAAAGAAGTTAAAAACTCTTCTTGGAGTCTCCTTTGCTCGTTTATCACAACCTACTCCACCTCCTGCATACCAGCTTAATTTCATTTCGGTTTCCAGTTTGATGTGCACGGCGGGGATCTCTTTCCCAGGCAAAAGGCAATATGAGGTGAGAAGAAGAGCATGCTGCCAGCACAGGTATAGGCCTGCATAATGGAGCTGTGACACTCTCAAAGAGGCTTTTCCTTTTAACAACTCTCCGAGTTGGGAGCGAAAAGACATAATGCAGATGGCATAATTGAAGTGGGAGAATGAAACATTAAGCATGCACAGAAGGGATTAGAGAGGAAGACTTTTGGGGTTATTTAATTTTGGCTCGGTTGTTATCTAACAGTTTTTGTCAGGAAAAAACGTTAAGGCTCCTTGCAGGTCCAGGAAAAAAAAAAGAAAAAAACTAAGGAAGATTATTACCTGCCTAGGAGTATGTAAAACCTTGTAAAACTATCAGACTTGAGAGAATTTATTCTTTATTATGTGATATCATGTTCTACAAAATATCTCTGCTCGCACAGCTCTCTCAGGTCTCCTTTCTTCCTTTTTATAGACCTGTCAATTCTGGGAATGATCTAATCATGATGAGGATTTAAGGTATGTATATGCATTGTACTGAATGCTAACAATTCATGAGCTCTTGGTTTCAAAGATCTTCTCTGTGAAGCTGAGCAGTTCAAAAAGGAATGCCTAACATAAAAAGCCTTATATTTAACTCCTAATGAAATCATTAAAGAGCGACCAGGCGTGATTGCAAATGTTAATTTATCAGATCTCACACCTGCCACAAGTATGGAGAACAAAGGAGGGGACATTTAAACATCTTTAAGGTCTCATTAATTAAGGTAGAAAATAAAGCCTTAAAGAGATTTCAAGGGCTGGCCAAGCTCCTCCAAGACAAAGGAATCAATTTTGCACACACCTTGCTGAAGTCCTAAAATTAAGGGGAGTTTTGCCTGAGAAAAGACTGCAGGATGTAGTGAAAAATCAGGCACACTCAGAGCTTTTCTTCTGGATGAGGAGCCCTGGTGTGTGCTAAGGACACGACCAAAGGCGCAGCAGCTCCTGCTCCACGCCTGTGGTATCGGTTACCTACAGAACCCCAGGAAGAATACATATGAGGATAAGGAATAGTAGCTCTTTATTCCTGTCAGTAGGTTCTGCCTTTGACTCTGCTGATCAATATCAGCCGTGCATTGGTTACTATGGGAATGAGCCTTTCCTGCACTCAATAAACCCCAAGTTCCCTTTTTTTACAAAGGTGAGCAAAATACTTTTAAAAGAAGGTTTTATCTGCTTTGTGCCTTGGGGGACTCTGCAGCCATCACTTTAAAGGTACTTGGGCACTTTGAAATGCAGAATATTATGATCTAGCTTTGGGCAAGTAAAGACTTAAAACCATTTGTTTACCCCAGAAATCAATGTCAAATTCATGTAGAAATCTATGTGTGCCTACGCTCTGTGTCGCTGTGCTCAGGCGTGTGTGCACCACTGTGCTCATGCCTATGTGTGCTGTGTACACTAGCAAATATACAGGAATATAAACCTTAATTTGGATTACCTTTAAGGCTTGGAAACAAGATGCTGAGATAAAAAATTATCTAGCAATACCTTAGACTCAGTGCCTTGGCTCAGTTAATTAATCCACCCTTACAATATCCCTGATTATAATGCTAGGATAAGAAATAACCTACTTTCCCCTTTTATTTATGATAATACATTGTTTGATTATAAAATATTTAGTAATGCATTAATACCTATTTCTGGTGGCACAGTGTGCTAAGAATATGTGAAATAATTTGTAGGGCATTCCTAAAATGAAATGCACTTAAACAGAAGCTATGATGGATGTGATCTTGGACTGTCAGCTCAGCGATGTAACCTCTTTAAAGACTTTCCAGGTGAAGCAGAAGAGTGGGAGCAAACTGCCACAGAAAATGCTGCCAATTATAGCCAATCTGTCAGATGTCTATTCTTCAGACCTATTGCTAATTGGCTTGAAGAATGTTAAGAAATAGTGAATTAATCCTTTTTTACCCTTTTTGTTCATTTATGTGTAACATGATTTTTTTTCTCATGTGCTAGAAATAAAAATATTGAAAAGTAATGATGAGGATTTTCTCAACCTGAAAGGAACTAGATGGACAGAAAGTTACAGTAGAAAACTATCAAGGTACCTTTGAGACCACTCATGGCCCAGAGAGATTTACAGAGTACATAAATCAGTGAAGAGTGTCTAGTCAAAACAGAGTCTGGGAAGAAGTTCCCTCATGGGCAAAGGAAACATTTGCAAGATCCCTCATCTCTGTAATGACTTCCCCAATTCCAAGTGTCTGCTTTCAGACTATGACCAGGCTCTGCATTCACTGGATTTCTTCAGGGTTCCTAAATGATCACAGGGTCATTTGGGTTGGAAAAGACCTCCTGATGACCCAGCTGCAGTGAGCTCCTCTTCTCTCAACACCCAAAAACCAGCAGAACCTCAAGGCTTGTCACAGTATCTCCAACTCTACACACAATCTAAAGGGACAAGAGCCCACTTTTAAATTATTGTTGGGAGAAAAAATAAAAAAAAAAGGTTAAAAATACCTTTGTGGGACTTACAATAAAAAACCTGCACAGGTTCTGTCAAATTTCTCATGGATCTTTCCTGGTAGTTACACACGAATGGCCAGGACTCAAACTCACACCAAAGGAGCATGAGGGAAAGAGCTTTTCCCTGACAAATGGCAGATAATTTCAGAGCTATAACCATAATACTCATCTATTCCAAAAAATAATTTCAGAAACGAATCCTTTAATTTAAAACTGGCAATTAAACCTCATACACACTCCTGAGATTAAATATGTATCCTTGATTTCCTCTGCAGTTTTGAGGCACAAAACAAGATTGTTACATGTCATTGGTTCATACCATAAATCCTTACATGAGTTTTAGATTATGGAATCTTTGAAAGACTTAAATAAATATCTTTCTTGAGGATGAAAGGAAGAAAAAAAAGCAAAAAAAAAAACCCCAAAAACAAACAAGACCTAGATGTTCTAAAGAAAGTCAGAATTGAAGTTGTTAAAGAGTTTATGCAAAACCAACTTGGAAAGGACGCTGGCTTCTGTTTCACAGTTTGCCAAACTAATGGGACCGAAGTGAGTGCTTTATCAAAGTCAATATTGGCCTGCTGACTCTCAGGAAACGATCTAAAAGTGCTTTGGGGGCTCTTTCTATGTTCATTATCTTTTCCTGTGTCACTTGGTGTCTCTAATGATAGAAGAAGAAGCACTTAAAATGTCTCAACTCAATTCTCTTCACTACGGAAATCTCAAATTAAATACTTATGCGGACAAAAAAAAAATCATATTCAGAATGAGATTGTGACACGAGGATCTTCTAAAAAGCAGCCTAGGATAATTCAGCAGCCCCACTGGATCTTGCATTTAAAGGAGTCTGAAGTATCCAAGTGACTCAGCAACTCAGTGGTGGGTAATTTACAGCTTGCTCCTCCTTCAGAGCAGAATTGCAAACTCACCAACTAAAGTGCTCCTGCATCAACCTTCACTGAATGCAAATGTACAGCTCCAGCAGCCCATTTCAGAACCAGAAATTAAAAATAAGGGAGAAACATCCAAATAACTTCTCTTTTATCTAACTGAAGGTAATTCCATTTAACTAGTTGGAATAATCCAAATTTGAAGTTGCTCAAAGCAGTCAGAAACTTCACTGACAGATGTAGAAGATGAGGAAGATAAACTGAAAAGCACTGTGGTTTTCAAAGTTTTTTTTTTTTAACAGGAAACTATCAGTTAAAAAAAAAATCTTACCTCTATTACAAAACACAAATATATATCTTAAATGAAAAAAATATATATATATTTAAGCTAAAAGGTATTCACAGAATAAAGTTGCAAAAAATATTAGCCAGTAGCCATTTAATTATTTGAATATCCACCATGAAGAACCATGAAGCACAAACTCTGATTCTCTCATGACAAAAAATCCCAGTGTCTTGCTTCTCCTACTGAATCTGATTTTAAGGGTCTTGCTCAAAAATTTCAATATTTCTTTAAGCATTTTGCCTCATACTTAAATGCAAAAGAATTAATCTTAAAATACATATTATTTTTGCAGTCTTATATTAACAAAACATTGCATTTTAAAAGAGGTGGATTAAATTCTTTCTTCAATGAATGCCCAAGAAGGAGATTTATTTCTGTGAGGAAATATAAATGTTAGATTTTATCCTAAGAAGACAGGTTTATCCTAATTTAAGGTAGGTTGATATCATCCACAGTTCAACAGGGGGCTTATCAGACTAAAAACTTATGGATTTCAACCTAAAATATTGTCTCATGTTAATGCAACACAGTTTGTTTCTGAAGCAAAATGTGCCTGTAATTACTTTTAAATTGATTATAATTCTTCCTTCTTAAAGTAAAACACTAAACCTCAGTTGCACTTGGAAGACATGCAGCATAAAAATCTGCCCACATACGTACTTAATATAGTGGGTATAAAAATACTAATTAAGATAAAACATTATACCAGAGTACCTACAATAAACACAAATTAATAAACCAATCAGAAATGTGAGCACCTTCAGGAAAAACTGCAGCATGCATCATATAATCCCATGCAGACAAGTAAGGAATGCCTAATGTGAATTTTTTTTTTTTTTTAATGGACCAGATAATTTGGGGCATAACTGGGAAAAGCCTCCATAAAGACCACAGCCTGTAAAAACGAATATATATAATTTGTAAGAAATGGTATTCTCCTATTCAGAGAGGGCATCAGCAGCTTTTGGGCTCCAAGCCCTTCCAGAAAGGGCTGTTTTGTTGGCAACAGCTCAAGAGAAGAATTCCCACCCATCTCTAGAGAGACAGTAGGAAGAAATATTTTTTAAATTCAATTTACATAACCTTTCTCCATCTAAAAATATTTAAACAGAGTAACCTGTCTCACATAGATACTCTTTGCTGAGCATAAAGACCATTTTCACAGGAAATTTTGGGATGTTTCACACCACAGTGACCAAACAAGGCTGTGCAAGTCATCACCCATCAGGAACTACTGGAGTAAACGCAAAGTTACTCCAATGTTCTGGCTTTAGCCACCAGGAGAATCTGGAACAGCTGATGCAGTAAAAACACGTGTCCAAAACTGATTTATGTTTACCTTACTGCGTTAAATGAACACTGACTTTACCTATAAAGGCTGAAATTCAGATAATTCAGTTTTAATGCCTATTAGGATATTCTTAAAGGGACTTCAAAGTAAATTTATTACATCTAAAGAAGCTTATAGGAATTCATAACTTATACTGCTTTCCTCAGTAATATGCCTCATCCTCATAACTTGAAGATTTTTCAGCTCCTGCTTTGGTGATGGAGACTATTCTTTCACTCTGAAATGTCTTTTTAAATGATTATTTGACTGAATGCCCTTCCCTGGTGGGAAGACCACCACACCATGGGTCAGAACCTAACTCAGAGAAACTGAAAAATAGAAACTGTTCTTCTCATGTGTAGCTAAAGTCTAGATTTCCAAGAAATATATATAGGACATTTTTAAAGATTATTTTCACTGTTTGTTCTTAAGATTTTTGGTCACTTATCTTTTCCAGTAGGATAAAAGTTCAAACAGGAATTATAACAATTTTACCCTAAATCTGTTTGTGAGATTTATCCTGAGAGTGAACATAGGCTAAAATAAAATGCAAACAGCTACTAAAGAGATTCTTGCAGGGAATTCTCAGTCTTGTTCATCAGGGAAGGCCATGAGAACTAAGAAAGCAGTCAAACTTGTTCAGAACCCATCTTGGCCAACAGAGAAGAGAGAAATCCAGAAAAGGAGGCAGCACATTTAGGAAGACATGAAAAAATGTCTGTAAGAAGCTATTTTTGGGAAGTTCTTTATGCTTCTCAAAGGAATTCACTTACACACAGCCCAGTTGCAGCTGCGTAAATGCCCGGTGGCTGGAGGCTCACTTGGTCGATTCGAAAACATGATATTATGAGACAAAATAATCACTGCTGGCAGCACAGCAGCTGAGGACAGGCACATTGTGCCTCGTACGGCCCCGCTGTGCCTTCTCCAGATGCCGTGTCCATGGCGATGCGACCCCGGCCGCGGCGATCCCGCGGCGTGGAGTGACCCCTGAGGATGGAGAGTGGCTCTCCCTCGGCTCAGGCTGGAAACCAGGACCCTCCAAGCCTCTCCGTGCCCACTCACTCCCAACATGATTCATGTGGATGTTGTTTCCAAGGTTTCCATGGTGAATATGTGTCTACATATTTCAGGGGTTTTTTAATAATAATGACTTGGATCTTCCATCTAAGAACCCGCCTCGATCTGCACATTTCCATTTAAATTCAACTGTTAGTTGAATTCAACTGTTAGTTGTTGGGTTTTTTTTTAAGGAAAATAAAGAGAGAAGAGATTGACATGAAAGTGAGTCTTGGTGGGGTTATTTTTACAGTGACTCAGTAGAGCACTGGACGAAATGTCTCATCGGCGTTCCAGCAACTCTCTGATGGACATTGGGTATATTTGGAGTTTGTAGGTGCTAACGTTTGTTTGCAAAAGCAATTTAAACAAAACAAAACTAGTTTTCCCCAATATGCCATCCAGAAACCACTAATGAGGCCTTCAGACATTCCTTCCATGCGTGACTGCTTCAGATGATAAAGTGTCTCCAGAACGAGAAGGGATGCAAAAGGCAGATTCACTGGGAAGGTTTCTGTAACGCTGTTTACTTAGGATAAATGAGGACAAGTTCCCAGAGTTCCTTGGTTATCAAACACAAAATACACTGAAAACTGACTTTGCCTCCATGGCCCTGTTGCTGATTCCAGAAAATTTCCAGGCCTGGAGTTGTTTTGCTCCATGACACACCAAGCTATTAGACATGGACCAAAATTAGAACTGAACTCCTGGTGGTGTCTAGAGCATGTGTTGCACAACTGCTGCTCAGTGGAATTGCCCTCACTCCCCAACCCCTAGAAATGGAAACCTTCCCACTGAACCAAAGGGGTTTAGTTTAGGGCAGAGCCTTGAAAGTGGGAAGCAACTGTGGTTAATAAAACCCAAGGTCATTGTCTGCTCCATCCCCACAGAGCTCCAGCTGTCCAAGGAAGCTGCTGCCACCCCTGTGGGGCATCCCACAGGCTGCCACCCCATGCACACGTCTGCAGCACGTGCCATGGGCTGGAGGCAGCTCCGTTTCCATGATGCTGAACCAAACTGGGATGTGGGGAGCACACACACACTCCGATGTTTTGTCGCTTTCCTGGGCTCAAGCAGCTGCAGTTGAACACATCATTCTTTCCCTTGTCTGAGAAACATTTACTGCTTGTTACAAAAGGTTTGGGGATGGCTTACTGTGTAATAGCTTAGATGACTGAAAACAAATTTAAATATAAGAAATGTGCTGGCTGATTTTTTGTGTGCTGTAAATACTCTTAGAAACGGCATGGGGCCTTATTAAGTTTGAATCTCAGGTCTTTCAACTTCCTCGAGAAAAGAGAACAAATGGTAAAAGCATGAGGAAGTAAGTAACCTCTGTGATTTCCCACTTCAGTTCAAGCCCAGAGATTTTTGTCAGTGGTTATTACAGTCATATTTCTTTAACACCTTTAAAAAAGAAACAGCAAGAAAAAGGTTTCAAAGAGAGAGGTTGCACCAGCTACAGAAAGTTCTGATTTCTCCAAACATTTGGAAACCCACTGGGCAAGGAAGATCTGGGCTTCCTGCAGATCCTATTGCCAGTTCTCCACAACGGAGAACTTTTGATTATTTTCCAAACTTGTATTGAAATCAACTGGGTTAGTCACTTTAAAAAGAGAAAGAGACCCCTCTGTGCTGCTCTGTAACCCTTCAGTCTTTTGTTGAGTTTGGGCTATTATGGACTCTTTTTGAAAGAAGCTGAATTGTATAAATATCTACCCAAACATTAGTAGAAAAGCTGTAGCAGGACAATAGAGAGGTAACTATTGCTATTTATTTATTTATGCATTTACCACTGTTCCAGTATGATGATGTTGTCATTGCAACAACTGTTTCCCATGTTTGAAAGGGGAAATTGATAAATCCCTTAAGAATCTAAAATGCATTTATGCTTGGAAACTATGCTCAGAGGGTTATTTCCATGGGGTTTTTCTTTAGGTGAGGGTTTGATATGATTATTTTTCACACAATCTATTGTTCCAGCTATTTATCAAATTATGCTTCTTTCACTTGATATTTTACTTCAGGTAAATATATTTAAAACACAAACCTGTGACTGCTATCACCATGAGCCATTTGGAGTGTACCCACATAGTATTTTGCAATGAATAATGACCTGTTCTGTTGTTTTCACAGGTTTGAACACATCTAGAGTCATAAAACCAACTAAAGCATAGAGAGTAAGGATCTTATACCTCCCAAGAAACTCAGTTCCATAGCTGAATTTCTAAGATACCAAACCATTTGTTCTGCCAAATGTGTGTAAATCCTTTGGTGACTCTGTGTACTTGGGGGACTTCGGGTGGACAGGTTTGATGTTGCCCATCCTGAGGTTCTGCTGGGGTGAGGATTTACAGGATCCTTGAAATAATGCTGGGGATTGCTGCTATAATTTAAATATTGAACAGATAAATATGTACATCTCAGTTCAGTTGCATAAATCTGTTGATTTTAGGCATGCTTGTATCACATGAAGAGAAAGTTTGTGTTTTCCACATAAAGTGGAAGGCTTTTTGTTTGTTCCTGAGGAAGAGCAGGGAGCAAAGAAGCTTTGGGGTTGGTCAAACACTGAGAAATAGGGCTGGGAACATGATCAGCCATGAATAACCAACTGATAAAATGATTCACTGCTATGCACAGGTGCCTAACATTTGCTGTGTGGGAACACAGGGTGGTGACTGGGTTGCTCATCATGCCACTGTGTCTTAATATGGAAAACTTTCCTGGCTTAATGTTGAGACTGTGTTATCCCCTAATTTTTCATGATGTGCCATCTCATTTTGGAAACTGCTATCCAATAAATGAGTATGCAAAACCAACTGTCCATGAGCAATAACGTGCCCTTAAGGAAGATCAAAAAATGCTGATCAGGAAACTAAATACTGTTTTTCTAGGGAATACTCCCAGTTCACGTACAGAGGTAGGTTTTTGGTTCATAAGGAGAGGAAAGAAAAAATGGAGACTTGATATTCCTCCATAAAATGCCAGATGATTGGGGATGACCACTGAAAACCACAGCAGAAAATATTACACGGGATAAGGGTTAAAGCATGGCCACAAGTGCTTGAAATAGGGCAGAAAAGGGGTTCTGGGAGCCTGGGAATGTTGCAACTCCCACCATCACATTAAAGGACTGCAGCTCCCACTACTCTCTGCATCACCTGGGATTTCAAATGCTGCAAACACCAGATGCACTCCCTAAAACTGACTTCATCCCAGTGCCAAATGGACCCGTTTCTCCTTGCTCAAGCAAGTTTTGGTGTGCCCCTCACACACCACAGCCTGCTACTTTCCTCCTCCGAGCGCACAGCTGGCGCCTCCGTGCAGAGATTTGTGCCTCCAGCTCTGCCTCTCTGCTCATGTGTCCACTCTCCCAGACTGACAGCCTTGGAGACAGAGCTCATTTCTAGTCCAAAACCAGGTAGGCAACTTAAAATTAGAAAATTAAAATAAAGACATCATTTGTCACTCATGGACGTGGATGAAAATTGTTGATGGGATAACAATAGTTCAGGGGTGTAGGGGCCAAATCCTGGTCTTGGTTACACTGTTTAGATTTGGGAATAAATCAGCTGAATCCAGCATGACTCAGAGCAGAATTTGGCTCTAAATATTTTAACTGCAGCATGAGTTTGCTGTCGACATGACTGAATCGCCTTGAGAAAATCAGTGCCTCCTCTTTGTCTTTGCCAGTGGGGCTGCAGTGATCCTTGTGTTTATTTAGGGAGCGTGGTGTTCATGCCTCACCTCCTGCATCTGCACACGGAGCCTCTCACCTTCCCTTTCACCTCAGCTGCTTTGCATACAGGGGCATTTAACTCTTTTAACAACTAGTGCCAGCATTCCAAACTCATGTTTTATTTCTGTGGGTTTCCCACTCTCTGGAGGGCTAATTATAAATGTTCTCCAGGAGAACGGGGAGTCTACACGGACACGAGGCAGCGCAACTCCATCCGAGGCCCAACCTCGGCTGGCGACAGCTTAATAGCAACAAATAGGTCTGGGTGTCCTTCACAAAGACCTTTCCCCCAGCTGCTCCAGGTTTATCTCTGGGTCTGCCCTGGCAGGAAACAGGTGCTTTTCTATTAACAGGCACCAGGCAGCCAGGCAAGACGGAGGTGCGGCGCTGTACGAAAACAGGTGGTCTCCAGTCGAACAGTTTATAAACAATAACTAATCACTCAAGACCTGTAGCAGCTCCTAATGAGGACTATAATTACAAGCCAGGTGGCTGTAGTTAGAGGAATACATTGTTTTTAAACAGGTTACTTGATTCAACAGCAGTTTTACGGGAGGCAGGATTGTCTCCAACATATGTTCCCTCTGCCTCCCGTTTTCCTTTTATTTTTTCTCTCTCCCTGTGTGTGTACATAGGGATGCCTGATCCGGTATAAAACTGGGTTCTGTCACTTACTATTCCAGAGGCCTGCAATTGCTCTGGCTGAATCCTGAGTGCTTATGTCAGGGGCAAATTTGAAAAAAAAAAATCAGCATAAACAATTCAGCCATTTTTCAGATTGATGGCTAGGAAAATATGTTTCGCATGTTCATATTTACAGTTTCATTTTTCATGTTAAAACATTAGAGCAATGGTAGGACTCTTGCTGTGTCAGGTGCACAACAGAGACAGAACTTGAAAGTTGCTGAAGGACCAACCACATCCTCAAAGATTGTTTCTTCATATTAATTTTGATTGGTCAAAAATCCCTTCTCCTAAAATATTTATTAACACTAGAAAACTTTAATTACTTATTAAAAGCTCAATTTTGCCCAGATTTTGACTCAAGATGTTGGATGCTACAGGGATAACATTTTCAATACAAAGCCAAGATTTACCATTCCACTAAAAATTCATGCAAATATTTTCAAATCACCACCCTCACAGGGAAGGATCTCTTCCTAATATCTATTCCATACCTGCTCTCTGTTTATAGCCTGTTCAACTTGTCGTACCATTTGTGAACTCAGCTCTTCCACAGCTCTAAAATTTCCAGTTCTGTCAAAACCTGTGACCAGTTCAGAGCAGCACCACATGAAATCACCTCTGAAATCATCCTTACCCCCTGTTTATTTTGTAATAAAAAAGGAAATCATACAAAGGAGACTACATTAAGGCTCCAGGCTAATTCACTTATGTCATTACAGCATCAAGGTTGATCTTGAAGCTTGATTTGAAATGACAGGCTGAACTTAAGCACTTTCTTAAGTGATTTGCTGGATCAGAGCATACGTGTTATGATACGGCAAATCATTACATGATCACATGTTAATTTCCACAGGGCTTTCAGGTCTGTGTAATTAACACAGTTTCTACATGTAGAGCTCGTGCCTCACATGTTGCAGTACCCCTTACCTTGATCATTTTGACGTTTGTAAAAAAAACCCAACTACACTGAAAATTGTCTTGGTTTGGGCATTAAATGTATAGCAGTGTTTCAATCTTAATTTTTCTATACTTCCGCATTGTTGGTCAATAAAACAAGATGATTATTCACAAGGATATGACATAGAAGATTATAATTTTGTGGATGCAACAGTGACACACTGAATAATTTTATAGCCAAAAATAGGTTTGGATAGTGCCATATAGTAAAGGTTTGTCATGAAAGAAAACACATGAGAAAACTAAATTATCCTTGATATACCAAATTTAGAGTCTACTCAAGTATATTTTCATATGATATTGATATCTAGTTCCTACAATGATTACTGGTTTCTAAAGATAAGAAGAGGGGCAGGTAATGACTATTTGATGGCAACACCACAGGAAAATATTTTCAGAGTCTGGAAATATAATAGTGAAGAGTTGTTTGAAGTTTTATGCTTTATTTTTAAATAGACTATTTCTAATCCTTACCCTCTTGCTCACCCTCTGGGAAATTCACAGTTTTGGTTTGGGCTCGTTATAAAAAGCAGGAGATAAATGTGGCCCTCAACATTTTTTGGTTGATGCTGGAAGACACAGCATCAATTTGTAAGTCTGCTCACAGGGCTGCAATGAGCTCCAGGAGTTCTGGTTTTGGAGAGATTTTGTGTTTTCTTCTGAGTGCACACAAAGGTCAAAGCCCAGCTTAAGGAATGCATTTTATAATTTCATTTTAGCTCATTTTGACACCTTCTTTCTACTGCTTCATATCTCCTCAGCACAATGGCATTGTTTAGTGGAAAATACCACTTAATACCACCATGCCTCAAAAAAACCTTTTTGGTTTATTTCCTGAAGTTCAGAGATGCACACTGGGAGGTTTTTCCATGCTCAGAAAGGCAAAGTGTGAGACTGAGCTAGACAATCTCCAGAGGTCCATTCTCCCAACTTCTCCATGATGGGTGTGAAGTCTGGCAATTAGGATTTCTCATAATGATGCAAAGAATGGGGACTCTCCACCCATATCTGAATCATTAAGGTTGGAAAAGACCTCCAAGACCCCCAAGTCCAACCATCAACCCAACACCACCACCACGTTCACCACTAAACCGTGTCCTCAAGTGCCACAGCCACACATTTTTGAGTCATTTAGAGGGATTCTGAGGTTCTGTCCCAGTCATTGTTATTTTTCCCCTCATGCTGACATGCAGTGAGAGATGAGTGGCTCCTAAATGTTCATCTGTGCTCCCTTTCCTGCAATGTGTGCACCCAGTCAGGGAGTGCTGGATAACGCTCTGCCTCTATGAATTGTAAATTCAGGAAGGGCAAATTTGCTGTCTCTGGATTTTTGGATGGGGGTTGAGATGGATTAATTATATGTCAAGAGGGACTTGAGCAATAACAAGTGACTTTATGACTGTCTTTACCACTTGGTGGAAAGGTTACATTTAAAAATTGGCTTTACTGCACTGGATTTTAGGTTAAGTTCAAAATGCAGCTTCCGCTGTTAGAACTGAAGGGTCATATAAAATTCATTGCAATAGAATATTTATAAGTATCTGGGATATTTGTAGGAAACACAATAATGGTAGAATCAGAGCTCACAGATAGAAGGGGGAATTGTTAAATGGCAAATAAAAGCTCCATTTTTCCAGCACTTAACCCTACATATAATAATAATTATTACAAATCTGAGCAATGATTAAATTTCATTCTGAACCCCGGTTAAACGTATGTGAATGGAAAATGATTTTTGTGCTAATAACTCGTGTGCTGTGAGCACTCAGAGCAGGATTGATGTGCATGCACATCACACATCTCCCGGAGCCAGCGAGGTGCAGGTATCCCTGGAGGAGCTTCGGGATTGCCATGCCTCACTTCCCAAGCCTGGAGAGGGGTAAAGTCCTGTTTGTTTACAGCCTCTCCTTCCTAATCACATAATTACAGCTCTGAAGGCAGCTATCTGACAAAAGTGAGCAAGGTGAGGGCGCAGCATCTTTTGTCGCAGCTGTTATCTCATCGCCCTCTTCTCCAGCGAGATGCTGGGGGTGTGTTTGCGCAGGGTATCATTTACCTCGCTGGCGTGTGCCACCACAATTATCCCCCTGAAATCCAAAACTAAAGTGGCTGCTGCAGAAACAGAGGCCGCTGGAAGGGAGGGGAACCGAGCAGCCCTAATTAGCGTTAAGTACCTGTAATCCTCCGAGATTCCACCTCGCGATAAAAGCCAGGGAATGTCCCTCAGGTAGGAGCAAAAAGAGCCCAGCCAGGCTGGCGGTGGATCAGGTGCTGCGCGTCAGCTCCGCGGAATGAATGCAGCCTATTGATCCAGAAGTTCCCTGTATTTTCTGCCACAAATTGAATTTAAATTGCTTACATGAAGAAGACATCTGGCAGGTTAAGGTTTACCTGCTTCACGTTTTGAAATAATTTTCTCCACCAGCAAATAGGTAGGGAAGAGCTCTTTTGGAAATAAACCAAGCAAAGCTTTTTAGGAGATACAGACATGGTTGTTTGCAGTGCCTGAGCTTGAAGCAGAAAATTGTGAGATGACAAATACGTTTGAGATTATTAAAATAATAAAGCAAGAGAGTTTTTACAGATTAAGTGCCTGTACTGTGCCTTCATTCCTGATGAATAAAATACCTCCTCACCTTACAAAATAATACAAAAAAATCTACCCCTCATTGAAAGACTTTCTTTTATTTGGTGGAGAGATTAGGATGGGGGTTTGGATTTAGAGGTTAGCTGGGGGTTTGGATTTTTTTGTTGTTGTTGCTTGTTTGTTTGTCCAAATCAAATAAATTTACTACTTTATTGGCACGTGATTATAATTTTGTTGTTGTTGTTGTTGTTGTTTTATACTGGACAGTAATTTTAGGATCCCTGCCAATGGTAGGGGAGTTAGAATGAGATAATCTTTAAGGTTTCTTCCAACCCAAATCATTCTGTAATTCTATGAAATGCGTACTGGAGGCTGTTGTATAGAACAAAATTATTTTTTGAACATTTTTTGAGGGGTTTGTCTATCCATGAGGTGGTCATTAGAACATAGGATGTGGTCACCCAGGCCCCTTTCTCCAGCCACAAAGGTTCTGAATCGCCTTAATCTCTCTTCCAACCAAAGATGTTGTCACTTTTAAGTTCTTTTTCTGATCCCACAGTTACATCAACAGTTTTCCGTGTGTTGGAGTTTTAAATGTTTGGGGAAGAGTAGAAACTCACCAAGACAACCTGGGATCTCCAGGCCTCTGAATCAGGGTTCTGAATTGAACAAGTGTGTTCTACACTGCCAAATTAATATCATACTAATATTAGTAAGAGCCCTGTGTGTGCACTCAAACAATAAAGCCACTTTAGATACTGGAAGAAAAAGAAAAGGAGGGGGGAAAAACACCTTCCAAATAACAAGAGGCATGGGATAAAAAAAAATAAAAATGTTATTATGTTAAAAGTTACTTACTAACTTTTACAAAAATTGTTTTTACCTATTGAGCCTCGTGAATCCTGGCCACAGCTCGTACATCAGCCTGTTTGCCTCCCTCACAAGGCACCTAAGCTGCTGTTTGGACAACATCCATTTGATAATGAAGCAAGATGCAGGCTAGACAGCTGCTTTTTTCTCACTCATTTCACTCTGTTATTGGTTAACTTAGTGGAAAAATGTAAATTTTCCAGGGACTTAAGGTTGGAGGTATCCCAGCCAAGGTAGATATGTGCTTGACTTGAGGTCTAATTTAACTCCTGTGTCGTATCGACCCGCTTGGCCCACCAGGGAGCCTCAGAGCTCTCCTTTGCCAAAGGTAGACAATGGGATGAAAGTAAAGTGTAATAAATGCCCCTGTCCAGTCCCATGTCGATATCCAGCTGCTTTTTCCCCCCTCCTTTTTTGCTGTTTTGAGTGCATCAGTATTTCACGTTTATTGTAGTGTGATGAAACACCTTTCAGAATGGCCAGAGGGACACTCAGCAGTAGGCATTTAGGCAGTACAAATTGGAGTGAACAGGAGGACAGTTAGCAGGGAATATTTCTGAGGTCAAAGCGAGCTGGATTTGGAGCTGAATCAGCTAAAAGCAGAGTTGAGAGCTACAGCACCTACTGCAAAGTAAATATAGATTACATTCCTTTAGACAAATTGATCTGCTGGAGGATGATAGGTCTCCCAGAAAAAGAGGTTGCTACAAAAGAATTAAATATTTTATGCTGACATACATACAAAGAACTCTTAAGAACAGCAGCCAGAGGTGTATCATCTGGAGAGACCATCCCAGATTCTCACAGGAATCCTCTACAGTGCTCTGCAAGATTTAAGGGTTCAGAACCTGGCACATCCCTGGGGATGCTGACTTGTGCTCTGTAAACAAAGCCCTAAGATTTAGCTGCTCATCTGAGCAACAGCTCTCACTCAGGCAAGTGAAAAAATCATAAAATCATTGGGAAGTTCAGTGGGAAGGAGCCTCAGGAAGTCCCTGGTGTGACCCTCTGCCCAGCAGGGTCAGCTCTGGGGTCTCACCTGATCCTCCAAGGATGAGGGTGGTACAGTCAGGAAGGGTGAAAGAACATCCAGCTCAACAAATCTGTCCTCAATACTGTACACTCCAGGAGAAACAAACAAACAAACAAACAAACAAACAAAAAAAAAAAAAAAAAAAAACCAAAAAACCACCGAAAAACCAACAAAACCCAGAACCTTGGATATGAAACTGTACCAGTTTGTCAAGAACAACTTTCAAACTTTCAGATTTCCTAAAGAAGGTACTAAATTCTTAGAAAAGGTAATGGAATAAATGACACTGTGAGAGCTTTCCTCTCTCTCCACTGACCATAGAAGTGACAATGATTTTTTTTTCTTCTGAAAAAATGTAACCATTTTGTGCATAACTGCTTTTAATCAGTAAACTAAATTCCTCAAGGAATAGAGAATTGAACTATTCTCTCAAGGAACAGAGAATTGTAACCATCAATAAGGTGCCATCATCTAACGTTTGAAACAAATAACTTAAAATCAAGTTATTCCACAAGATCAATGTGAATGTATACTCATGGGTCCAAGAAAACACCCAAAGAAAAATAAAGAGCTATAAATTATTATTAGGCTCAAATCAGGAATGTCATGAACATATTAGAAAAAATTCCTTGGAAATTTTTGTAAATATTTTTGCTTTCTTCCCAGAGATTATTCTAGGCGAAGGGAACACTGAAGGCACAAAGGAGACAACTTGAACTCAGGGCTCTTCTCAAAGCTGAAGAGCTCAATGGCCTTCTGGTGTCTGTCCTTGCAAGCAGAGACCTTCTCCCTGCACAGTGAACACACCTTTCCCCAGCCACTACCCTGATCCACATCTGGAATAAATCAGAGTCTGACTAAACAAAAACAAGCCCCATTTACAGGTGAGTTCATCCCAGAACACCTTTTCAGTCCCTAAACCATATAAATGAGATCAATCATGTACTACAAGGATGTGCTAGGCTATGAGAGTGGTGGCACCAGCCCTGTGGATGATTTTTTTTTTCCAAGGAGGATGCCCAGGACCTTACAGGGGCTGGGATTTCAGCAGCACACAGGCAAGGCTAATGGATTTGCACGCTCAGCACTCCTCTGCCAACAAGCTGACTTTTAATATGGGAAATAGATCCCTGCTCAGGATGCAGCAGTCCTGGGCATCATCAGGGGTCCAGGCATCACAGCTTGGTTTTTGTTTATTTTTTGTCAAACAGGAGGTGTTTTGGAGGCAAGTCCACAGTGGAGGGTAATGTTATAGAAGGCTGGATTCAGCTGGAACTCATACCTATTTATTGCAGCTTAAACCTACTCACACACTGTCTTTTGACAGTCAGTGGCAAAACTAGGCTTGATTGTCTGCAAGTAAGAGAAAAATCACCAGAAGAGGAGAGCTTAGCTTTATATATAGTCCATTTGTTGGTTGTTTTCTATGAGAACCTCCTTTAGATTTCTCCATTTCGTCCTGAGGACGCTGAGTTTTGAAGGGTAGGGAACTTTGTGATTGCAATACATTTTCCCCTCTAAAAGCCATCAGTAAAGTAAATGGGGCTGCTCTCCTAAGTGCTTAATGCCTGATGTAAGAGTTGCATGATCTAGTCCAGAAGTAACACAGTTACCTCAATTACTGCAGTCCCACAAGGCTGTTCACAGCGGTACTTAGGAAATGTTGTAGGCTCAGGCTCTGGTATTAGAAACTCCTCAGGGCAGCATGACTACACACAGCATCTCATCAGGAGTTAACAAACAAGTCCTGGATGAGACACTAGCCTTTTTTTTACTTTTTTTTTTTTTTTTTCCTGCTAGGATCTTATTTATTTATTTCTTTGCATCCAGGAACGAGCCCAGCGTTTCTAACGCAGCGGCGAAGCGCGGTCTCACCGCAGCGCTCTCCTAAAGCAGCACAGCGAGATGCCCTGTGTACTTTTTGTGCTTTTTTTACATTGTTATCAGGGAAAGATATGTCTTGCCATTTCCCAGGGGGTTCCCCGGGACAGTGTCTCAGTGTGAAAGGGCACCATGGGGCTGCCTGGGACGGTTTTCTTTCAATAAGTTTTTTTTTTTTTTTTGGGCTGTTTTTTGTTTCTATTGTAACCACTCTGCTCTGCTGCTTCACTGATTTCCCAGCTGTTCTTCTGCGGTGTCTGAAGTTGAACGCAGAAAATCTGTAGCTGAACAGCTCAGAAACAAGCAGCTGATCATGGCAAGCATGAGAAAACCATGAATACATCTTTCTCTCTCGGCATAAAGCTCTGGCTCTCCGCTGCGTGCTCCAGCACAGCGCGCAGAAATCTCTCTGCAAGGTACCAGCTGGGGCATAATCAGACCTCGAGCATCCCTCCTCAGAGCTGCAAAAAGCTCGAGGTTCCCAGCACAAAAACTTGGTTTATTTCATTGTTAGCTATACCCAGGTGAGGCTCGCCCAGGTGTGGTTTAGGTGGGACCCTGGTGGAAGGAGTTAATTGTCCTCGGAGCATTGAGCTTTTCCTGACAGTGCACGGCTCTCACTCTGCTACACCAGGGAATGACAAGATTGAAGGCCCTTCCAATTGTTTATCTTTTTTTCCGTGGAATGCCCCAGAAGGCATTATTTCTTGTATGACTTCACATGGGGAAAAACCAAGCAAACGAAGAAGAAACGTCTTTCCAATGACAGTTGACAATTCATCTGCAATGTGTTGTGCTCGCTTAAAAAGTCACTTTTTTAAAATGCGTTGTAAAAATACATTCTTCTGATAAAATAATTCTGCAGGAATGTGGAATGTGTTTTGAAAGTTACAGTAGCATCATAAATAAAAATGGATTTAAAGTATCTAGAAAAGTCATTTTTCCCAAGGTGAAGGACTTTCTGCTCTTCCTGACAGGACTCTCCAGCCCATTTTAGGTAATTTTCTTTCAGATTATCCCAGTAAACCCACAGAAATCAGTAAAAATATTTTGTCAATCTAGAGTTCATCAGGTTTTTTCTGCAACAGGAGGAGGAGTAGCAAGAGGAACATTTGAAAAAACAGAAGCATAATGTATGACTACTTTCATAATCAATCCTTTCGATTTCTTCATTTGAAATACCGTAAGCCTGAAATGCCATTCAAATACAATTGTAAAAAGAATGATAAAATATTAACATTTTAAATATGTGGTGGAAACTTATTTAATGTGAAACAAGGTTTACAGCAATTTTTTATTTAATTAAAATATTTTAGAATAATTTGTATTTACTTGGTTCAAATTCTTTTTTACAAGACAGACTAAAAAATGGAACAGCTTTGCAACTGACTCCATTTCAATTTATTTTAATTTTATTTAATTAAGTGAATGCAGTAAACTGTGTGTGCTTCACCCTGTTTGAAAACAGTGTCAGATAAATTGCAATTCTTGAAGAGATGTGTAAAGTTATTACTTCACTTGTACGTAGTCATGTTTCGGAGTATGTGATCCATCAAATCTCTGCCCAGATTGATTTTATTGAGCTTGAGATTATTTTTTATATTTCCTTTATATTACCTGGATTTTTCTTTATGTGTTTGGAACGTTATAATTTCCAGGTGCACTTCCCATTATCCAAACACGTTTCCTCCAAGGAAGAAAATCTATATCCTGTTTTATCATCCCTACGGGTGATAGGTACTGCCTCCTCATCTCCTGATGGGAGCTTTTTGTGCCACGTGGTTCAAACCTGCTTTGATTCAGAGACACCAAAGAGTTTCCCAAATGGGTCCTGCTGCAGCTCAAGGTGTGACTGCTCCTGCCTGCCCTACAGAACAGAAAAGTGAAGCTCAGAGAACTTCAACAACATCCCTGAAGGATCCACAACGAAGGATCCAAGCAGCACAGCCCTTCCCTTCCAGCATCCAGCTCCATTAGCAGGTTGCTCTTAATGCTTTACAAGCACTCAAACCCACTACTACCATAAAATACAGTGAAAACAAGGCTCCACCACTTTTTGGGAAGATTAGAACCACAGTTTCAGTGTTTCCCAGCAGGTACTAAGAACAACCATTGCTTCAGTCTCCATTTTTATTGCTCTAGGCAATGGAAACTGTAGTTTCTATATTTAATGTATTGAAACTGCCTGGTCTCCAAGGTAGCAGGGGTATCTTGTATACACTGCTAGAATGCATTTCAGGCTCAATCACTTTGAAAGCCTGGATAATAGAGGAGCACTTGTACTTTGGATAACAAAGTTATTTCCTTTAACATCAACAAGCTGCTCAGCTAGTGACTGCATCAGGCATTGATTTTGTGAGCCCGTTTGTGAGCACTGGGGGGGCCTTTTCACCGATAAAACTAAAAAATTTGCAGATCATTCTTCACGTGCATTATTTCCCAGAGCAGAGCTGACAGGAGAAGCTGTATCCATTTCAGCATGGATGTTTGGAATGTCAGTGGAACATCTGCAGGACCTGCCCTGGATCTGTCGGCTTCACCCTCCCTGTTTTAAGACAGATTGAAGCCTGAACTTACAACTCCAGCCAAATTTTGTACCTGGTTCCTATTGGGGCTGTAAAAGTACAATCACTTCCCAGACTTGCTGCTTAGATCCCAGACTAATGGTTTGAACATGCAACTGGATTCAGATGTGGGCTCCTTCCTGCTAGGCTCAGGTTCATGCATTTCAGCAGGCCAAATATCTGCCTGTTTACTCATTTGTCATTACAAAGTGCTAAATTAAAAGTATCAGGAGCTACCAGTTATATACTCCCTGGCTATATTTTACTTTTTTCTTGTAAGAAAGTCTCGATCTACATTTTTTTCCTTGCATCATGTGCTTCCTCTGAATAGCAGCAGCCCTGCAGTGCCCAGCACATTCCCCCTCCCAGCCCTCACCATCCAGCTCCTGCTATCAGTAATGGGAGCTAGGCATGTCCATGGAAATGAAAGCAGATCCCTTGGTGGAAACTTTTTTGACAGAAGTGTTCACAACAACTTTTCAAAAAAAAAAAAAAAAAAAAAAGAGAACCCACGTCTCGTTTATTTTCCCTTTTCTTCCTCCCAGCTTTCTGTCAGTCATCAATCGAACAGGAGACAACTCATTTCATTTCTGTGACACACAATGATGGACTTGTGTTACAACCCTGACTTATTTTGAGAACTTCAATTTCTCAAGCTGAAAGCCTGAATGTCCCATGCTTGGAAGGGCTATTGATCTGATGTAGATGGACAGCTCAAGAGGAACTGATACATTCCTTACAGCAATTTTTTTTCTGACCACTACATAATGTAGACTTTCTGCTTGTTTGTTGACACCTAAAAACTTTGATCCTGTGATTTAACTGATACTTTTCTGCCGCTTCTACTCAATATTTCCCTGTGCTATTTGATGTAGGAGTTAGTTATTATCCACTACCTGCAATGGGAAAGCTGGTGCACTGTGATAAAATGTGCAAATTCACGAGGCAGCAGGAACCTCTAAATGCACATCACAATGGTACAGCTGCAGATGTGGGACACTTTCCCAATCCTGATCCTTCCTGGGGCCTTCCAGCAGATGTAAAGTCACCCTGGAACAGGGTTGGAGCCTCACTCCCAGCTGGGACAGGAGGGAGAAGCCCTTATAAGCAATACTGACCACCATGTGTCCAGCCCAGATGGAAAAAATGCGACATCAACAGTTTAATTAAAGCTTAATCAAAGCTGGTTTTGCTACAAAGCAAGATAAATACCACAGATCCACGTCTCTTCCCTTATTTATTTCCTTTTCTTCATCTTACCTCAGTTTTCCTACACTTCCCCTGTGTGGACAGCAGTTACCTGGGGATGTCACCACGGTGGGGATGTCACCACGGTGGCAGAGCCCCAGCACCACAGTCCTGGCTGTCTGCAGGTCACAGGAAACAATTCATTCCACCCTTAATGATTTATGTAATTTCTTTGGACTCACTCCTGGCTTAGGGGGCTTTCTGCTTTTTCTATTACAGCTTAGAGAAGCAAACCAAATTCTTTCAGGGGCAGCTCCTCAGCCAAGGTAGCTCTTTGTGACAGAATTAGTCTGTGTTAATGCCAACCCAGAATCAGCCCCAGATTTTTATTATTATTGCCTTTAAAGGAGGGTCTCCTCCTCCTCCTCCTGGACTAATTTAGAGCAATGAAAATTAAACTGCATCTCATCTAACAGTCAAAAAGATCTGCAGAAATTGTCCTCGTTTAAATACTAATTCAACACTTTTCTGTCACAGCAGGGTAGTGCATCTATGTTTTTTTGTTCTAAAAGGCAAATACTATTCAAACAAAAGAGTCACTTCCACATTAATTACATAAAAGAAAAAAAAAAGGAAAAAAAAAAAGAAAAAAGCCACACAAGAAAAACCTAAAAAGAAAATTAAAGCATCTTTTGAGAATGTATATTGTGCAACTAAAGCACGATGTGGTCTTAGACCTTTACTTTGTGTACAGAGTCAGACTTTATTCTTTGATTTGGTGCATAGGATCACAGCTTATTATGACTATAATAGTTATAATTTTGTTGACATTTGAACAAAATAAGGAAGGAGTGAGGAATAGAGGTAAATGAGGGTGCTGCAGAAAAAGCTTTTGTGATTCAGCTGATGGGAAGAGAATGTCAGCATGAGAAAGTTCTTAAAAAAAACCTAAATGGCTTATCCCATCCCAAAATCTCTCTGTGTTGGCATTGGACTGTTTGTATGAGCTAAATTCATAGTAAATTAAGAAGAAAGAATTTTGGGCTCTTGGGGTCTTGAGGACAATCAATCATCATTGCAGCAGTTTAAGACTGATGGGGTCAGGTTCTGTTCTGGTTTAACCCTTGGATGCAGCAGATCCCATTCCTCGCCTCTGCCTGGTCCTGAATCCCTGTGCAAGGTGGGACATCCCAAAATAGTCACCCATTTAGGTGCCCCTTCCAATCTGGGCTGAGACCATTTATCATCAAAAACCAACCCAGTGAATTAAGAAAGGCTTTGGAAAGCTGATTCAGTTCCATCTTCTTAAACCTTTTGCACAGTGTGACCTATATTTAAATCTCTCTCTTTTTTTCCCATCACCAGACCACCACCTCATGCACAAAATCCCACATAGGATCTGTCACTGGCACCTCAGAGGAGTAAAATATTTGCAGGGAGTTCAGTATTTTCCTATTAATAACTCCTTCCCCCTCCTGCTGGAAGATACCAGGGGCTCGGGTCAAGGCAGATTTCTGATTCCCATCTTGGAAATTCAGGAACATCCCATATGTGCTGTGAGCAGCCACTTCTCAGCATGGAAAATCCTTTTTCCCTGGTGAGAGGCAGCAACACTCCCAGCTTTTCCCCTTGGAAGCCCTTTTCCCTTCTCCTTCCCACCCATCACTTGTTATCCTGGATCTCCAAGGTGGCAGGGGATGAAGGGAACCTTGGCAAGGCTCCACGTCTGACAGCCTCTGTGAAGCCATCCCTCCACAATATGGAAAACTAATAATAATGAAAAAAATATATAAAAAAAGAAGGAAATAAAAAGGTGGAAATTCCTGGTTAAAGCCTCTGCCTGTACAAAAAGCATAACAGCTTGTATGAACTGCAGCACGATGAGTGCTGCTGTTAATGCTTCCAATGACATCAGTGTTTCCCAAATTACAGAGTGCAAGGGGCTGCCTAGGGAAGCTGAAGAAGCTGAAGGTAGCGAGGGTTTTAAAGGATGTCAGAAGCAAAAGTAGTTTCTTTAGATAGTCTCCTTTATTTCACCAATTCTTTTCTCAGTTTTGGGTTTTTTTGGAAACATCAGTGCAGCAATACCCAGATAATTAAAACCTCAGACCCACCTGAGATCCCTGAGTAGCTTTGCTGTCACCATTCCTGGTCACACACCCCTGTACTGCTACTTTTGTGTGTCCATTCAATCTCCCAACTTTCAACCAAAGTGATTTTTGAAGTGAATATCGAGCGATGGGGGCTTTTCTAAAATACAGATGCATTACAGTTATTGCATTTTCATTCTGCCCCTCACAGAAACACAAGAAGCTTTTGTCAAGATTTCTGTTTCACAAATCCAGGCTGTTCACTGCCCGGGCACTCAAAGGGTTTTTTCTTTCCTTCAGGCTGGAGGAAGACTCTCAAGCTGCTTTTCCAGGTGTTGGAATAGTGCAGAGCACTTGAACCATGCTCATGGATGGTGGCCATCCAACTCACATGGCCAAGAGTGTGCTTTCCTTTCTGGCAGAGCTTTTGTTCCAGGTGGAATAGTCTTTCATCCACATGAAGGAAATTCTTGCTTGTCTCACTCTCAGGTAATGGTCTATAACCATCCAGCTGGAGTGAAATATAGAACCTATGTGGATATATATACACACACACACAAATATATATTTATATATACAAATATATATTTGTATGTACAATCTTTTTCATGCATTGCTCACACTGATGCTACATTCTAAGCTAATTTGATTAAAAATAACATATAAGGGCATTTTTTTTCCCTGTCCTGTCATTGCCAGAAAGCCCTGGAGTAGCTGCACTTTTACAACGCAGACGCTCCAGACCAGGTTCCAGCTGTCGGAATTTTATGTCCTTGAGATACTTCTGGAATAACAAAGTGTCATACATGTCCCTGCCAGTACACGAGATCAGCACATGAGATCAGACCTGCAGATGTTGCCTCCACATCCACCCACTGGCATCTCATTATCAGTTTAGTTGGGATCCTCCACCCATTCCCAGCCAAGCAGGAAGTCAGGAGCTGTAATTTGTGAGAATGAGCTGTATAGCAACCATTTATCTGCAAAAACAAACCTCTGCTGGCAAAAGCTTTGGAGGCAAATGAGAATCTTATGAAGGTTTTGTGTCCTGGCACAAACAGGTAATGAGTGGGGAATGCTGTGATTAATCAGTTCCGTGAGCAGTGGGACTTGGAGGTGGAGGAAGGGACAAGGATTAGCACTGGACACACAAAAAAATGCTTCAATTGGCTGGAAAAGACATTGGTCAAGGATTGGATTTGATGATCTTGGAGATCTGTCCTCACCTTAATGATTCCATGGTCCTGTTCTATGATTGCTGTGGGGGTGGAACATCACAGACCAATGCACCTGACTTCCTTCTCCCCATTTCTTGTTAAGAATGGAATATTTTCCTCCCAGGAAAAAGAGCTATGCCACGGTGGGAGGGAGGCAGAGGATGGTCCACCTCTTCCTCCATCCTCAGGGACAGCGATGCCAGACATCCAGGGCCTTCACCTAGGAACTGATGAGCCCTGATCACCAGGAAGGAGATCCCTTGATATCCCAGGTCACCAAAGGATTCCCAGCAGCAATTTAATCTCTACCCATTTAGAGTGGCAACTCTTATCAGCACCATGCACAGCACATGAAGTTACACAGAAGGAAACAAGCCTGGGGGGAAGGAGTGAGTCAGGATCTGTGCTGCATGGTTAATTACTCAGATAATAAATCCAGGAAGAAGGTGTGCTTGGACTCCTTGTCATGCAGGCTGCTGCTCTGGCAACTGGGGAGAGACATCTGCTCAGCCCAGCCCCGCGCTGTCGGGGTGGATGATCACACCTTTCTAATGAGCATCTGAAAGCTCTTTCTGAGCAGGAAAATCAGCCTGGATTTGGTACCAAGAGGTGGAACAGCTGAGGTGGGGCCAGTGAGGCTGTGAGGTGCTGGAGCAGAAGGTGAATCCAGCTCCATCATCCCCTCAGCCCTGACCTCCCCAAAGCAGGAAGGACAGGAATTTGCCTGTCATGTTTTTCCTCCTTCCCTGTAATTATGATTCCTCGCTTAAGTTTCCAGTCTTTAATTGGATTGGAAACTTACGGTCACAGTACAGGGGAGAGAAAATAAAAAAAAAAAAATCCCATCTCTTCTGCCTGACTCAAGCGTCTGTTTTCATTTACTACTCCAGGCTTCTGAGTTACTTTGTTAACTCAACAAAAATAAGGATTTCTTGAATTAAAGAGATGTTCTGCCCTTGCTGGCTGCTCTGCCTCTCCGTGAGCATAGCGAGGTGCCCAGGGCTGCCTCTGCAGGGGAGTTTGGCCCGGGTAGCTCCATGTAGGAGGTGATATAAATAGATAAAAAACCTCACTCGCAGAACACAAACTTATTGCTACACATACCTTCCTCACTGGCACTCGATGTAATGCAAGCTTTGTGGCTCTTTCTTGCCAGAGAGGCCCACTCACAAGTTTTCTGTTGAGCACAGCTATTAATGTCACACTTTTGTTCCCAGGGAAAAAAAAAAAAAATGTGCCACTACAGAGAAAACTGCTCAAGTTTCTACTGCACAACACTCCAATTCCAGTGAATGCTGTGCTTGTTTAATCAAGGTCTGCAGTGCATTTAAGCAAACCACGGAGGGTTAAACGTGGGTTTTCTCACACCTGCCTCCGCCCTGGCAGGGGCAGAGTTAGAACATTCCTAATAATGGAGCCCACTCTTGCCTGAAGTTCAAAATCCATTCACCTGATGGTAATTAAGGAGGCCAATTTAGCTTAAATCCCCATCTAAAAGGTGGAGAAGGGGTCAGGAATCAGTTTGCACAGAGGAGCACAGAGCGACCCTGGGCAGTTCTACTTCAAAAGGTTTTGAAGTGCATCAGTGATGCAAAGCTGAATTCAGAAAAACGCAGCCTGGGACTGCTGTGCTGTGTGCAGCTCTTTGCAGAATTCCAGGTCAGATGTAGACAATTGAAGTTTAAATTAATAATAATAGCAGGCTTCCATTTTAACCACAGAATCTCTCTCGCTCTCTCTCTTTTTTTAAATTTTTTTCTCAGTAAGCCCTGAGAATGGAACACCTTGGAGGGTAAATCCTGGAGCATGTGAAGTGCAAAGGTTCTGGGTGTTCACAGCCCAGCAGGAGCAGCCAGGTTGTAGCTCCTAAGCTGCTGCTCAGGTTTTTCAAGGCAGTGACAGTGCTCAAACCCAGAGCTATTGTCTGACCAAGCCAAAGTGCTCACAGTGCCAAACCAGCCTCTCACTCCTGGCTGTGGACTCTTTCTGACTTCAGATGGCAGCATCTGATCCGTAAATACTGATGGCTTCCTATAGCTAAATTTAACCTATGGAACTATAGATTGTTAATATTCATGGGCTGTGTCATGCCAGCTGAAGCCAGAAGGATTCCATGGTTATAACCTAAGTCATTGCTTCATAAATTTCCCTTAAAATACACAGGCCACATATAAACTGGCTTTCTGTTAAAAAAGGCATCATTTACCACCCCTTTTCTCATTTTAGAAAATCACTAGACACGTTTGGGGACTGATAGACTTGGCTCAGCTACACACATCTCTCATGGAGCATCAAGGCTCAAGTGTGACTTTTAATGCAGAAAAAAAAATAAAAAATAAGCCACATGCCTAAAGAAATTAAACTTAATTACTGTCTTATGGTGAAGTCTACAGTGGCAGAGAAGGATGCCACCTTTCATTCAATGCACTTCAGCCTCACAGTTACAGCTCTGAGGCATCAGAGTTTTTTTGAACACCTTTCTAATGGGCAAATTGTGCCAAAGCCAGAACCAGAATCTCTCTTACCTTGGTCCCTTGGCAGACCAGGATCAACTCCCCCATGCACATACAGCTTTCACCTCAAAAATCAAGCCAATGTTATTCTTCTTCCCTTTTATCATCATTAAATTCATCCCCAGTTAGGAGAAAATGCAGTTCAATCCTCTGACTTCCCATGAAATTATGAAGCTCTGCCTCTGAGCTCAAAAAAAAAAAAAAAGGGGAGGCACTGATTTGCTTTCAAACTGAGGCCATTGATAATCACCTGTGTGTTAGGATTTGCATAGTGCACTGAAAATAGACAAAGTTCATCCTAAAGTGCCAGCACAGTCTTCCATTAATCTCCAGCTCAGTCCCTTAAAGGAGGAAGTAACAACTCTGTAATGATAAGGCTCGTGGCAGCAGCCAGAGTGCTTGAAGGTCTGTTCTTGTAAAGAAAATTTTTCAATTAGTTAAAGAAGCCAGGAGCATCGGCTTTCAAAAAAAAGAGCTTCCTTATGAATCTTTGATCTCTCTCACTGTGCCATGTTTCCCATGAAAGACAGTCGTAGTGGCACTGTTTAAATAACATCTACAAAACAGTTCAATTTGCAAATCAGTAGGATTACAGTTTCCTTTATAATCTTTATTTAAATGAACTAGGGAGAATGAGCTGTTAAATTAAGGGCTTGACTATGAGAGTTGGGTCCAACTAGAAGTGGCCAACACTTGAGAATAACAGGAGGAAAAAGAAAACATGACTCGTGCAAACTAGAAGCAGGAAAAAAAGGCCAATTTAAAAAGCTTGATCTTAGTTCTGGTCCTCAAAACCAAGGAGGGTTGTTCAAGCAGGCTACCCACCCTCTTAACTCCCTGTTCGTGCTTTTATCTTGTTTTAGTGCTGCTCATTAAATTTTAACAAAAACAAGAAATTTCTGAGCACACCAGAAGCTGGGCATGGCCAGCTGTCCCTGCTGGGGAAGGGACAAGGCTGGAGAAGTCCTGCACATCCCCTGACAGTGAATTACCAACACCTTCTTGGGTGGATGTGGTGCTGCAGGTCTCCAGCTCGGGCTGGGGGCTCCACCTTCCCCACCCCAAACCCCATCCCAACAGGGAGCTGTGTGTGGGATGTCTCTTTGAGGTTTGGGTTGGAAGGGACCTTAAAGTCCCACCCCATGGGCAGGGACAACTTCCACCATCCCAGCTTGCTCCAAGCTCTGTCCAGCCTGGCCTTGGGCACTCCCATGGATTGGGGAACCCAAAATTCACCTGCCGTGCCCCCTTGATGTCCCCAAAATCCCTGATGCTTCTTCACCACTGCTCATAAGGAGAAATTCTGCTTGCTATCTTGTAGTCCAGCCAAAACCTGCCTCCAGCTCTTAAAATCCCAGACAACCACGGATCCACCCTCTCTCCCACTGCAACCCATCCCAGCACGGATTTATTGCTGCTACTGCAAAGTGTGATGGCAGAGGTTATGTTCCAAAAATGTAAATGTCACCAAATTACGTAATCACCACTTCAGCTTTATAATCTATATAGATGGGATTCAAATTCCCAACACGCTCCCTCGGATTATCCGTGTTTTCCAGTGCTCCTGTGCTTGGTAAAGTGAGCACAAAGAGGTCCTGAGCACCCTGCAAGAGGCAGAAATGCCTGGTGGTGTTACAGGAGCACAAAACCCTCATTTAACATCTAAGAAATCTGGATTATTTTCTTTATGGCAAATGCCAACTAAGAGAAGAAGCAGGATTTTTCAATGTTAATGACAAAAATATACCAGAGCACAACCACATATATTTCATAATAAAATAACAAAAAAATTATTGCATCTTGAAAGCATTTTTGACAGGCTTCCACTTTACAAGTTAATGGCAACATCAGAGGTAGAAGAATCCTGGAATAAATGGAAAATTGGCTCCAAATATTAAAGACAGAGAGCAAGAAACCAAGAAAAGCATAGTCATAGATGGATGATACTGCCTTGGCAGGCAAGGTAAACAGTGAGGAAACTCACTGCCAGATGCAAAAAGGCTCAGATCATTAAAAGGGAAAAGAGATGAAAAAACCATTCAGCACAAATAAATTAGAACAGTATCACCAATATTGTCTGTCAGCATTTCTGCTATAAATCCTGGTTTGCAGGAGTGTATTCCACATCTGAAAAAAATATCCCCCGGGTGGAACTTGGCCTGCCAGATTTCTGGCCCGTGTTAACGTGGCTTTTGTCTTCACTAGGTTTTGAGAGGCATAAATGGAAATTTAATATGGATTCACTACGAGCAGCTCACACACTCCAGGCACCCACACGAGTCTGGGCTACCTGAAGTTTGAAGAAGCCTCCAAGAATTATTTTTCCCCTCTAGAAACAGCAATGAAGTATTAGGTTTTAATCTGGGTACTGGAGATTTTATAACAACATTCCTTTCATAACTAGTTTTACCTTCAGTAAAAAAATGTTAAGAGGGGGCAAGAGAGATCTGATGCCTGTTTTGCAATTATTTTGCAAATAATTGAACTTTGACTATAAAGCCTGACTATGTAATACTGAAACTATCAATAATACATCTCAATCAAACTTGACAAATATAGACTGATCTAAAGTCCAGCCTACAACAGATGAGTCTAAGAAGTTGCAATTTTTCAACATTTGGTAAGAAAAACTAGTACCTAAAAAAACCCCAAAAACCCCAAAAATGCTTTAAAAAAAAGTTCTGATAATCCATACCATTTTGGTTTTTAATCTGACCATCAATGAACTAGCAGTAATTTTTTACTGCAAGAATTCTGGAGGACAAAACATTATCTTCTACTAGAAGCTATATAATTTTTTTGGCTGATTTTTTTTCTTTTTGGAAGCTTGTTTTGATATATGGATACAAAGGATTTCAAGAGATTTCTCAGTGTAAAACTGAATTAAGTTTAAATTGTTTAAATTATATGTGTACCATCAAGTGCCTTTGAGAAACAAGGCTGCAGCTCTGGATGTGCTGGTAAAAATGAGAAATTCCAGGCTAGGAGCAGGTTGTGCTCTACAGCAATGAGTCTAAGAAGTTTAAAAAAACCCAAAAATCCCAAAAATTATTAAAAAAAGTTATAAATAATTAATACCATTTTATTTTTTAATCTGACCATCAATAAACTAGCATCTGAATTTTTTTACTGCAAGAATTCTGGAGGACAAAGTATTATCTTCTACTAGAAGCTATAAAATTTTTTTCGGTTGATTTTTTTTTTTTTTTTGGCAGCTTGTTTTCATATATGGATACAAAGGATTTGTCAATGTAAAACTGAATTAAGTTTAAATTGTTTAAATTATCATGTGTGCACCATAAAGTGCTTTTGAAAAATAAGGCTGCAGCTCTGGATGTGCTGGTAAAAATGAGAAATTCCAGGCTGGGAGCAGGTCGTGCCCTGTGATCCGTGGTGCGCATCACTGCTGCCTTTGGCAGTGCAGCTCCTTCACCTGTGCCCCTGCTGGGATGAAGACAGAGGGAGGAAGATAAATTGCTCTTCATAACACAGATTAGGCCAGAGCAGCAGAAGGAAAAGCAGAAAGGAACAAACTCTCCATGAAGTGAGAGATGTGTTCACTGCTGACCATGGCTGAGCTTTGCCTCCTCCCTCCGTTTGTTTTGTCTTCTGGGGGGTTTTTGTGCCTCTAAACTCTCACCTCTTGTACAAATAAGTCTTCTAGAAAGGGCTTGTGCTCCTGTGCCTGTGAGCCAGCCTGGTTTGGATCTGGGGTTTTCCTCATCCTCTCTTTGTAACTCACATTTCTCAGCGAGGCTTTGTCAGGGGTTTGACTCCTGGGCTAAAACTGGGCACATCTCAGTTCAATATATTATTTATTTCTATAATTCACTGATTACCTGGGAGAAAACATTATCAGATTACCTGCTAATTTACTGATTTACCTGGGAGAAAACACACATCAGGCTTTCACACACTGAAAGAATTAAAAAAATAAAAGCAGCCTGCACCCTGGATGTTCCAAATGAACTGTGAGTGACACGAAACATGAGGAACCCCCATGGCATTGGGCACCAGGCAGGCTGTCCCTATGCCTGGCACATGGAATGTGACAGCAGGTCCCACTGGGACACACCACGAACAAGTGGAAGCACTGAACACATTTTGTGGTTTTTTCCAAAGGATATATATTTTTTTTCTTCCCCTGCCCGTGTTGTGTCCTGAAGAATGAGTTAGAGCAGAGCTGCAGCTCCCAGGGAAGTTTCACTCCCTCCCAGTGTGCTTGTAGCACACCTTGGAAAAATATCAGCACTGGGAGATGCCATAGAAAACACATGGAAAAATAAAAATAAGCACTGAAAGTATGAGATAAAACATTATTTTCAGAGTGGAGACAGAATGCATTGGAGGAGAGAGGAAAGACAAAAGCAACAGCTTACAACCCTGAAAACAAACAAACAAAAAAACAGAAATGAGGTGGTTTTGTTTTTTTTTTTTTTTTTTGCTTTTCAGCTCTTCATTTTTGCATAGCCCTCGTTTTCCAGCTCCCATTGTCTTGTTCAAATGTTTTAGCCCTCCAGATCTTTTAATAAGCTCCACACACATCCATGCAGTTCTATATAAATCTGAAAATCTGCTGCACGTTCAGATCCTCACTTTTTGCTGGGAAATGCAACATCCAGCTGGGAGCAAACCTGAGGGTGGAACATTTCCCTACAAGGTAAGCAAACTCCCCTAAACCAGCTGACTTCATCAGGCCAGAAATTCCCACCAGGATCCAGCTGCTCTGGGATCTGTCATAGCCCAGTGGGTTTGCGGAATGGATTTGAGCTATGTGAGATGGCCCAAAAATCACAAAATAAAGTTTTCCAATGCATCGAGGCCTTGGCACCTTGTTTGTTCCTTCCCTCAGTGCTTTCTACTTTCAGTATTTTCTTTCTGTGTTTTTTTTTTAAATACCTGTGATATCTTATGGCATCTTCTTAATTCAGCTTTAATGGGCACAGTAAAAGAATTAGATTTGTACCTTGGGAGAAATATTGGGAGAATTCACATTTGATGAAGGTACTGACAGCAATACCTTAAAATTACACTGTGATTCACAGAATCATAGAATCCTTGGATTCACAGAATAATTGGAATCACAGATTTGTGCTGAACTAGCAGGGCAATGCTCACTGCTGGACACTATGCTTACTACTCATATATCTCAGAGGCTTAAATAAGTTTTCTATCTACTTTTTATTCTTTATTGGTAGCCATTTATCCAATTTACCCGTCCTCCCCTTTTAAAACCTCTCACCCACAAACTGTTTTCTCTTTCTGTTCCATTACTTCATGTCCCTGTAACATAAATTACAATTTTAAAAAAACCCCTCTTTGAAATTCTCTTTAACTCATATTTGCTATATCTCCAAAATGAGTAATTTTTTTTTAATAAATATTTTCCTTTAATCCATGATAACTGAACAGACGTTTGCTAAATGAAGCCAACAGACATGAGAAGATTCGTTAAGTATCTGAATTTTCTGACACTGCAGATTGGAAGGGAGCAGCAAGGGACTTTGCCAAAGACAGGACTTTGAATTTTTATTTCTCCTCATACCAGAAAGTGATGGAATTGAGGAGTTGGAGCAACTTTACATCTCATACCAGGCTATCAGAGAATTAAACTGCCCTTTCCCACCACACACAGAACCCGCTGAGGTAGATAATACAGGTCACGCTTAAAACTCCAAGTAGCATCTTTAAATATTAAAAATCATACACAGCACTAACATTGAATTGATAATCTTTCTTTCAACAATTCCCCAGCAATAACAACTGGAAAACAATGGCACAGATTCATCCCAGATTCATCTGAAGCTTCTGAAATCAGAGTCTCCACATTAGCATTAAATGCAGCAACATTCTGATTTCAATTATTGACAGCCTGAACTAAATTAGTTAGTGTCTCATCCAGTTTCAACAGTCTGCTATTCATTGAGTCGTTCAGATGTTGGATGGGTTCCATCAACATCTCCTGAACGCACTTTTTTTTGTTGGATTTTTTTTTTTAAGCCAATCTGCTGCTCTCTGGCTCCTTTCTGCCACTTCCATCCCTTTCTGCTATGATGTTCCCTGAGCTACCACCCCTCATTTCCACAGTTCTCCATCATCTCCAGTTCCTGCTCCAACTTTGCCTTTTCCTCTCCTCTCAAATATTATTTATTTGTGTTTTTAATCAGCCCCTGTGCCACCCAGCTCACCAAAATATTTCTTTTGCTTTGGCAGTTTTTAATTTTTCCCTTGGGATCATGAATGGAAAGGATGCACTGTCACTGTCCCCAGAGTTGTGTTTCAACATGGCAGTGGCTTTACACTGAATATATGAGAAGGAAAAGAATAAAAAGGCACCAGACTTAGTGAAAATCAAAGCCACACTGCTTTTCAGGTAAGTACAGGAATTTACCCTCATTCCATACAGAAATCAGGAACGTCCTCCATGGTTACTGCTGTCCTCCCCGTGTTTGGTGTCTCCTGATGCACCCTCAGAGCCTCACCCACGTGAGGTTCCCCACCAGGTCACTGCTGCCCTGCCAGGATGTCACAGGGGGAAAAAGAGGGACTGAGTGGGGATGACAGGAAATGTGGAAGTTGGGAGAGTGGGAAACACAGGAGGAACACAGCTCTGAATATTGAGGAGTGTGGGAAACCTTCTGAGCACCAGGAAAGATCTCCCCCTTAGGAAAAAAGCCTTTCCAAAAGGATGTGTTTGTGTTTGGGTTGATGTGCAAGAATAGCAGAACATCATGTTTTTCACATTTTTATCTTTGTGAATCAGTGTTAAAAATTATAGCCCTCTCCTGCCCTTATTTCAGAATTACTGGACTCCAGCTCTGCATGCATCCTGCTAAGTGCAATTATTGCAGCTCCCACTTGCACCAGAACGTTCAAGCAGCCCCAGCTGCTGCCCTCAGTGGAGCTGCAGAGGCTCAGGTAACAAACTCCAAGCCATGGCAGCCCCAAGTGCATCACTGAGGGCCCTGGATCTGCTTTTCATTCCCAAATCACTACTCTTTATTCTGATTGCACCTATAAATCAAGCGCTGGATTTGGGCTAGCACAAAAGCTGGGAAGGTCAGTCTGAAAACCAGACTGCAGATGAGGAAGGAAGAGAAGGAACCACTAAGATTGGTAAATTCTTATATTCCATTTATCAAAAAGGTGAAAAAAAAGAATTCTGATCTTCACGTGGTGTGTCTGGCCAGATATTACAGAATGTCAGGTTTTATTGACTTGCTCTTCTATCCCAGTCCTGTCCACTTTTTAGTTTCTCTGATGTAAAAACACACAGTTGGCTGGTGAGGGTCTGAAAAGGAGGTGATTCTGCCCCTCTTCTCTTCTCTGCTGACACCCCACCCTGAGCACTGCATCCAGCTCTGGGATCCCAGCACAGGAAGGAAAACAACCTGCTGGGAAGAGTCCAGAGGCACCAGGATGATCAGAGGGGTGGAGCAGCTCTGGTGGGAAAATTGGGATTGTTCAGCCTGGAGAAGAGAAGGCTTTGAACTGCAGCCTTCCAGGACCTGAAGGGAGCCAGCAGGAAAGGTGGGGAGAGACAATTTACAAGGAGCTCGAGTGGCAGGACAAGGAAAATGGCTCCAAAGTGAGACAAGACAGGTCTGGATTGGATATTAGGAAGAATTTCTTGGCTGTGAGGGTGGAGAGGCCCAGGTTGTCAAGAGAAGTTGTGGCTGCCCCTGGATCCCTGGACGTGTCCAAGGCCAGGCTGGAGCACCCTGGGACAATGGAAGGTGTCCCTGCACACTGCAGGAGATTGGGACAAGATGAACTTTCAATCCAAGCCATTCTGTGACTATGAAAACTTGACCTGTGGACTTTACATTGTGCCTTCCTTGGCTCTAGACTGGAGAGCTAAACCATTTGAACAAGACACAGTGGAAATTGTCTTCCTTATTTAGGGGCCCTCAGCAAATCTTGCTCCTAAATCTTGATTTTTAAAGCAAATCTTGCTCCAAAGCTGCCTATGGTTTAGAGCTTGACCCATATCAAGGCCTTCCAAAACAGATAACGTTCATACTTTCAGTGCATTTGTGGATGGCTGTGTGAAGGTGTTAATCCCCTACGTAGAGCCATTAGCAAGGAATTCATTATTCTGCCCAGTGAGTTATCCCTCTATTAAACGTTAGGAAGAATTAGCCTAATATTTACTGTCAGCTATTTGTTATGTTAAAGAGGTCTTTACCAAATCTCCAGCACCTCCACCACATGCACAAAATCATACTTTAAATGAAGTAATTCTGAATTAAGCAAGTGTGCTAGTACTACTAGTGGGATTTATAGTAACCAATAACAGTCTAAGAATGTATTTCACAGATTGCTTCTTTATATTGCAAAATTAATAGAGTTTTATATCTGAAGAAACAAATCTGCGCATTAAAAATCAATGTTGCTCATGATACACACTTGGTATTATTTCTGGGAATGCTACAGCTGGCATGCACAGCCTAGTTAAAATATTATAATTTACTTGACTGCATGCATAGTCGATTTGCAGTCAAAACTGCCACTTACTACATGGGAGGAAAAACAATGACTTCCATGCTACTGCAAACATCAAAGGTAGTTTTTGCACAACTCCCCCTCAAAACCTCCTGGGAAAAGCCCTGACTCATAAGCTTTCCACTGGTTACTAGAGTGCTTCTTAGGTTTGAAGGGGGAAAAAAAAAAGTCATATTTTGCTACAGTACCTCCACTGAAAAATCCTCAACAAGCAGAATGGATTGAAAAATTCAAGCATGACTAAAAAGTACATTCCCCACTAGTCAGTGAATTTTGCTCCCTATTTGTCACTGCCACCTTGGAGAGCGGTGAGCATTAATAATGCATGGGTGCTAGGAATGTATTAGCAACTAACCTTGCGAAGAAAATCAACTGGGGACCCAGAAGAGCTGTTAAAAAAAAAGGAAAAAAAAGAAAAAGGAAAAAAAAAAAAAAAAGGAAAGAAACCAAGTCAGAGCTCTCTGGTATCCTCTTATTTATTGAAGAGATTTTGGGAGCAGTGTCAGGGATGGCGGGCACTATGCATCACTGCAAACTCAGGCTGGAAGTCTCTGCAATGGGGTCGTAATTGAGTTCATTGATCACATTCAGGGGCAGACCCACCCCCACCCACCAAGCTCTGGCCACTCTCCAGCACAAGAAATCCCCCAGAGGACCAAGGATATTTATGCAAAGTGGTGGTTGGAGCAGAAATATCTTTATTAAATGTGTTTTTAAGGAAAGCCTTCATTCTGCTGTTATTGGCTTTGCAGCTACTTTGCATTTGTTAATTGTGATCAAGTTTTCCTGGGAAGTGATCAGCACACAGCCAACAAATATTTTCTAGGATAGGGACAGCCAGGGAAAACTTTTACCTTCTGCTTCTACAGCTGCACCATGCTGATCATAGGTTACCACCACAGCCATTCAAGCGTGGCTATTTCCATCCTTTATTTTATGGTGACATGATAACATAGGTATTTTATTCTCATTTTGAAACCCTTCAGTCCTCCCAAATCCAAGTTATCCAGTATCCAATAAAAATATTCTGCTTTCTAGAACAAAACAGCCTTACCACTTCTCTAGTTTGAAACAATTTGTGCAGGAAGCTGTTCTATCCTGCTGTTACACTTGGCAGTAATGCTTTCGGTTATATATTTATGTCCTGCCATCTCCTTTTAATATATATTGTTTATATTCCCTGGCCTTTTTTCTGTTATAACAATCATTACAAGTTTTACATGGAATATAGTTGCTTTTTGTACTATTAGCCAAAACAAATATTGTGCTTAAATCCACCTCATTGATTCACGTTCTCAATGAATGTATCCAGCTTGCCACGGAATGGGGAGATAGAGTGAAACAGTCCTAAGTTCTGCAAAAAAAGGGAAAATAACACAGTTTACCTTTCCCTTTCTGCTGGAAAAATGGACAAAAAAATTCTCCCCTACTTTACTCATCAAGGAAAAAATGCCCTAGAATTTTCTGTGCAGATCCAACCTCCTCCCCCTGAAATAATCACTGGCCTGATGCTACAAGCTAAATTATTTGTTTTGTAACTCATCAGTTATATTTTTAGTTGCTCATTGCAGACCATCATGCAATTAATTCATTAAGATCATTATGACTTAATGTCGCATCCCAAATTCAAAGTTCCCTATACACAATTTAATCTTTGGTCATTTTATATTAAGATGTGCTTTGAATGAGCAGTTTCCCCCATCAAGGGTTGGGCCAGCTCCCTAATTAAATGCTGCAGCCTGTGGATAAGCTGGAAGCCTCACTGTGACACAATCCTCCTGCCTTTCACCTGCTTTCCTAACACTCATCAACTAATTCATGCCATTCTTCTCATCTTTATTTGATGTTGACGACAAAATAAAGTTAAAAGACACCTGCTGGTAGATAGATTTCCCACTGAACATGCTTATACAGGCCTTTAGGAAAACTAGATTCTGGCATCCTAAGAGGATCACATGATTAAGATCTGAAGATTGAGAAGAGAATTGGTTCAGTACCAGTTTCTCATTCTCATTACAATTGTTCTCCAGAGAAATGAGCAATTTTTCACCATTGTTTTCTTGACACAACGATCTTTGTTGAATTTTAGTGTATTTTTTTTTGTCATCTTTCTTTCTTTATCCCCTTTTCCTTTTCTTCTTCTTTCCAAACCTCCCTACGTATGCCACAGTTGTTTAATTTTTGTTATGGAAATGATTAAAGTTTTATTTTGTTTTGGTTTGTTTCATTTATCTCCCAGGAGTTTTTTAGGGTGATAGTCACTCTGTAAATGAATGTAAAAATGCTTTTGTCAGATTATCTTGCATATTAACTGGTAAAATGCTTGTTATTTTACTCTGATGTTACATTCACAACAGGATAACAGTTTTGATCCTGTTATGCAAAAATCTGCATTATAAATTAGAAAGCATATTTCACACTTTTTTATCTTGGGCAGATTCCTAATGCAGTCATTTGGTGTTAGGATAAAAAAATGGAGATAAGGCAACTTCCATTAGCTCAGCTCATGTTAGATTCAGCAGGCACAAGCTCAGGCCATACGTGGTGACACCTTACTCACATGATCTGAATTTGGGTGATGTCTAACAACTCAAGAAATGTTGAGCTTCACAAACCCCATGCATAAAAACCTGCACGTGGAATGCCAAATATCTTGGGCTGAAAGCATATTTATATGGGTTTTTTTAATAAGAAAAAAAGAATGTATTTAGCTAAACAAATTTACAATTATTAGTTATGGTAAGATCATATTTGTTAGGTCCTGAAAATCTCAGAAACATCTTTCAACTGCAGCCTAATGTTTCATAGTTAAAGGCAGTTTTTCAAGAAGTTACTGTCTTTTTCTCCTTTCAGTTATTTGTAAAGTTTCTAAGCAAACATGAAATTAGACTGTTTATAGAATTCCATTTTCATTATTTCTAACAATATTAACATAGCAAAGCTTCTCTAATTTTCTCTAATTTTACATGTTTGTAGACTATTATTATAAATGGTGCTAAGTTCATAAATTAGGCCCTGCTAAAGATATTTAAGATCATTAAATATCACAGCTGACTTAATCATTCAAGTTTTAGAAAATCTCTGAGGTGAGTACCACCTTAAGAAGATATCCAATTTGCTTTCAGAAGAATATTTTATATCAACATACACAGAACAATCTGATGGGACACAACAGGAATCATCCATCAACATGACAAGTTCAAAAGGATGCTCCTGTAAACTACACACACAGAGGAAGGGAGGTGTCTCAAGTGAGACAACAGCAAGTTTTGGGAGGCTGTGTTCAAAATGTTCACCCTTCCATGCTACTTTTCCAACAAAGAAAAAAAAATAAAGACAGAAAAAGGCTTTGCAACTCTTGAATTATTTTTGTTCTGTGTTTTATCACAATGAGCAGTAGATTTCCATATTCACTCTCCATCTTTTTACCTCTCTGTCTCTGCCAAACTTCAGTCTCTTGCTCTATAGAGACCATTTCCAGCTCTTTATTTGCACAGTGCCTCAAAGGCTCAGGTCCTGCTGTGGAACTCAAACTTTTGGCCTCTGTGTTGATTCACATATATATTAAAAAATCTGTGTTTTGAATTCCTGTGGTCTTAAGCAATGCAGAGAGAACTCTCCTCCGTGTCCATGGGGATGGCTGTAAGAGCCATGGCAGTCTGTTTGTCATAGAAACTGGAATGGGTTGGGTTGGAAGGAACCTTGAGGTTCATCCCACCCCACCCCTGCCATGGGCAGGGGCACCTTCCACCATCCCAGGCTGCTCCAAACCCCATCCAGCCTGGCCTTGGGCACTGCCAGGGGTCCAGGGGCAGCCCCAGCTGCTCTGGGCACCTGTGCCAGAATTCCTTCCATATATCCAACCCAAACCCACTCTCTGTCTGCTCAAGTCCATATCACATCACCCTATCACTCCATGCCCACATTTTCTAGAAAAGAAATGTGTGAGTGAATGGAATTGTCTGGGAAGGGGGGACTTGGAGAAAGGAACAGGCAATCTGCAAGACTGTGGGGCAGGGGTGTGAATAAGGATTGGTTAAAAAAAGCCATAAAAACAAATTTTAGTCACTTATACCAATGAATTTGCATGCCCACACCAATACAGACCAAGTTGTTCCTACAGGAAAATGCCCAGAAATCCTCAATCCTGGTTCCTGGTGCTGGAGGAGCTGCTGCCCTGCCCAGGCCCAGCTCCTCAACAAGGACATGCTCACCTAAGAGCCCAACAAGAAAAAGCCTTGGTACAGCTCCTTCTGCACCCTACCTTCATCCGGGTTGGAAATAATCTATAAAAATCCCAAATTACTGTGCTGGAATTTAAATCAGGGCTTTTACACCCTCAGTGTCCCAGCTACACACACACAAAAATGAGACAACAATAAAAAAGGGAAAATTAAACAATAACAAGGAGGAAAAATCCCCAAATTCTAAACATTCTAAACAGCATAGCATGAACCCATTCACAAATATGCAGTGTCTGTCCTGAGACAGAGTCAAAACACACAACACTCTTTTCTCTTGACCTTGCAAAATCTTGCCATAGCCATTACAAGCTCCAGCCAATTTTTCTTTTTTTTTCTTTTTTTTTTTTTTTTGCAGAAATGGAATTTACAGATTACAAAAATGGCTTGCTCGAGTATCACCATCCCTTTGAACTCTGAGGCCATTTGAATTTGATCCTGACCAGGCTGACCATAAACCATTCTGTTTGGATAATAGAGGAAATGGAGCAGTTTGTCTTGAGTAACCTTATAATAAACTGGAGCTCAGTTGTTATGAATTAAAACTAAAATAGCTAAAAAAAAATTATTATATGCATCCATGTATGTGTGCTTTACATATATGTATACACACTTGCATAAATACACACTCAATTTGATGCCACCAGAAGTAAATGAAAGAAGAATACTGGCAATGTTAAGATTATTTTTTTAACTTAATAAACTTCACCTACTTTTTCATTATATTTTTATTGTATTAATAAAATATTGCTCATTTAGATGAGCTTGATAAATAAAGCCCTCTAAATTTTCTATTCATAATTCACTATAATCTATGTACAAAGCTCAGTGCAGTAGTCACAACTAATAAAGCCCCAAAATATAATTTATTTGGCTTAAAATCTTGCAGTGTATTTTTCCTAAAATCATTGAAAATTGCATCTTTCATCCCAAACAAGACACATGGATCAGGTCCATTAAAGCACCCAAAAATCCGAGTTTTGGGATGATTTATGTGCCGAAGCCTAAACTTTGGTCCTCAGATGCAGAGGTGGTTTCTCAACAGAGCTTTAGCAACGTGAATTCAGAGGCAGAGAATTTGAAAAATTAGGCTCAGGACTGTGCCTGAACAATGTACAGAACTGGGGTAGGACTCTTTCAGTCAGTATTTCTCCTCTTTTCTACCTGCAGACAGGTCATTTTTCAGCAGAATGATGATTTCAGCCTTTTGGAGGCTGGGATTTTTTAATGTGTACATACTGCACCAGGAGCTGGGCAGAGATTGCGGCCCCTTGGTGGCCACATCCCTAAATTTAGTGACATTTCAGGCAGCCAGAGGTGACAGGGAAAATTTCAACCTTTCAGCCCAGTTAGAGTTGTCCCACCCTGGTTAAAGGAGTCCTGAGGAGAGGAGCTGGGAGAGACCAGGTGGAGCCAAGCAAACAAAATCAAACCCTTCTACTCCTGCAAGGCTAATTATGAAAAATGTCCTGTGGCATCACTTGCCACAGAGAGATTTTTAAGCCTTTCCAGTTCTCCAACTTGCTTCACATCAGAGGAAATGAAAAGCAAATAAAAAACAACCACCAAAACTGTGTGTGTCCCAAAGCAGAGACCCAGAGTCCACCAAAAACAGCAATCCATCAAAGGAGGTGACTGCTGGCCACGGGCACAGCCAGAGGCTCCCAGGGAGCTCTCAGCCCACTGCTGTTTCCCAGATTTTCCCAGTGACCACAGAATTCCTGGAGCCTGGGGAGAGCCCACAGAAATACCCACAACACGTTGTAAAACATCTTGTTTTAGTCCCTGGTTGTAGGTGATGATGAGAGTAGAAGAACTGAGTCGCCAAAGCCTAGAGAGAAGAGCTGGAACAACTGAAAGCTTGTGTGATTTGGGGCTGGTTTTCTTTTCCTCTGTAAGAAATAACCTGGTTTTTCTTTGCTGTCATTCATGCCCTGCATACACGTGACCACGGGTTTTGTGAATGAAAAAAATATCTGAATTCAAAAGATTGCACAAAATTAACTGATGATCAATGTCTGAAAATTTGTGCAGGGTGTGCATTATTCATTAATTGCCTTTTCATTTGATTATTCACCAAGAACTATTAATTATTTCCCTCTTTAAAAAAGCTTCAATGATCTAATCAAGATGAGAGGGAGTAAATATCATATCTCTTAGGAAAGCAATAGTGTACACTGTGAACCAAGGATGTATTGGAAATAGCCAAAATGGAAAACAATTGAACACCTACAGCTACTGTTTGTGAGGTATCTAAAAATATCTGAGCAGTTACAGAAATCAAGAATGCTTCCCAAATATAAAAAGTGTTTACCAGAGAATGGTGCATAATGAGCAATTTAACCAGCTATTCAGCAGTGATCCAAGGAATTCTCTGATTCAGAAAATGGAAATTTGAGCAAAGAGGTATTTGAAAACTGAGCAAGACTATTTTGACAAGGAACATCAGGAAAGGAACAGAATTTAGTATAAACTTTTTTAAGAGTTTTAGAAATCTCAGCTGTCCTGAGTGTCTGAGAATAAGAGGAGAGATTTTTTTCTCATAGAGGGAAAAGGTGGTTTTGGAGGCATCCAGAAGATGATTCTAATCCCTATTTAAATTAAAGAGGAGCAAGTTCTTGACACTGAATCTGCTTGGCTTCCTTGGCACCACCATCCTCCTTCCCATCAGGGCAAGGATTCCCCCAGGGCCACGAGGAGACCAAGGGGGAGGGCAGGAGCAGGGAGAGGACTGTTTTCATTCCAGACTGAAGCCTTTTATAAACTTCATATATTGCAACTTTTCCTTCAGCTCCTCAGAAACAATCTTATTCCAAACGTCTGCACATAACCACAATTCACATCATTCCATAAAACCTCATTTCCAGAACTATAAACAGGGTTGGCTTTTTTTTATTTTTTTAAGTTAACAGAACTAATCCTTAAGTGTCTAATGACACAAGATCTAATGAGAAACCATTATTGTTGCAACACAGCATTTGGATTTTCTTGCAGACCATACTTATCAGGTAGATAATAGCATTTTATGCTGAGAAATAAAAACAAGCCTTTCCTAAAGTAAAAAAAAAACCCAACTATAATCTTCTATAATTCTGTATAGAAGATTGTACCAAGGAAATTCTCCTTGGCAAACTAAGCTATGATTAAAGGTAGTCACTGGTACTTGTGATCATTCTAACTTTCAGATTGAACTGTCCTCCCAGCTGAGATTTTTGGTAACCTAGTAGTTTATGGTTAGGACAAATCTTGATAGCAATCCAAAGTCTTCCTGAAACACACACGTGGCTCACTTTGCCCAGCAGATAATTGAATTCAGATACAAGTTTTCTGTCAGGTCTCTACAAAAAATGAAATGCACTATGAAAATGTGCACCAAGGAATAAGATGATCATAATGCACACACAAAATAGCAAAGATAAAAAATATAAAATAAATAAAAAATATTTTCTCTCCAAACTGCAGTGCATTTAATATCAAAAGATTGGCAAAGAACCATAATATTCTAGCATTTCCAGAATCAAGTTCCTATACTCTTCCAACATTTATAACTTCTTTTAAATTGGCCAGCAATGCTTTTCATTTAATTGACAAACACTGCAACTCTTCCCTGCAAAATTATCTTGACAAGATACCAGCACAGACACAGAAATCCTCTCTGTTCCTAACCACAGAATCCTCTCTGTTCTTAACCACAGTGACAAAGTTTCTTTGAAAAATGAAATTATTTTACTTGCCTGTCCATTCCCCTGCCTAAACCATCCCAAACCAGCACTTCCTTATGGCAGGCAGGTCAATAGGATTTTTTATCACTGATAAAATCCATCCTTTTACAGGACATGGCTGATGTTAAGATATGAGAGCTCCTCAACAGATTTCCCATGGAATTCTGATGCCTCCTTAGTGAACAGCCAGGGGTTGCACATGTTCAGTGTCTCCCTGTGCCAGGGTCGAGGGTGCTGGAGGCTGTGTCTCTGCTCAGCTCTGCTCTCAGATGGATTTCCACAGGAAAAAGGGAAAAATCTCCCATCTGAGAAGCTGCTGGAGGACATAAAGCAGCTGAACTGACGAGGTAAAACACCCCAACAACAATGCTTACAGAAAAATATACTTTAAGATTACTTTAAATTTTCTATTTAATGTCACTTTATATCGAGCTATTTTAACACAGATTTTGTCAGCATTTCCTATTTGCACTCAAATTCCTCTCTTCCCTCCCTTATTTTCTCTTTATTTAAGCCACGTCTCCCAGGCAGGGGTAGGAGCATCATGTGGAGCTGCAGGAGTCAGGCCAGGTGAAATGAGGAGACTGCACGTTGCATCCCCCTAATTCACATTCAATTTCCCAGAGCACATTAAAGAAGAGTAGAGTCAGAGCAGAGCTCTTGGTGCCCTCCCAGCAGAGGCTCTTCCCTGCAGAGGGGTAATTGCCATCATTCTCTCTCTGCTTACTCTCATATTAAAAGAAATAAATGTGTCAGAGCTACTTCTCTCAATGTGCCAAGGACAAGAGAAAAATCTAAGAGGATATAAAAGTCTTATTAAACATCATGGTCATCTTTGTGTTCTCCTGCCCAGATGATAGAGCAAAACACCTTTTTTTTTTTTTTTTTCTGCAGGGTAGGAGATGTGATAAGTTTTCTGTAGGAGTGAATTGAGTTTGAGTTTGCAGAAGTAGCCTACAAGCAAAAATATAGCATCTTAATGCTCAGCCAAAAAAACCCAAAAAACCCCCACTGAAAAATACACCCCAAATTAGCCAAACAGCCACTCCCCAAGTGAAAAAAAAAGACAAAAAAACCCACAAAAACAAAAACAAAAACACACAAAAAAAACCCCAAACCAAACCAAACAAACAAACAAACAAAAAACTAAAAAAAAAAAAAAAGAAAAAAAAACACCAAGAACAAAAAATCCCCAGGAAAAAAAATCTATCACATAGAAAGGAACTTTCTTGAAAAGCAGCTTTGCTCAGGAATGATGTCCAGCCTCAGAGGAAAGAGGGAAACTTCCTCTTTGGAAGGAAGAAATCCTTTGGGAAACCTCTGGGAGAGTGGGAATCTGCTGTTTTCCCCCAGCTGCCTTTCTCCACGTGGTCCCTGTGGCTCAGGGAGGGGAGGCTGGTGAATAAATCCCTGTGTGGTTCAAGATCCAAGCAGAGACATCAGAAGAGGCACTGAGCTCACACCTCAGTGATGTGAATGGAACAAAAAACAGGGGGAGTGGCTTTTTCTTAAGGCAGACAATGATAGCTCAAGGTTGAGGATGATTTTAAACTAAAAGAGGAGAGATTTGGATTTGATGTTAGGGAGAAGTTCTTCACTCTGAAGGTTCCAAAGCCCAGAGAAGCTGCTGCTTGGAAGTGTTCAAGACAGGCTGGATGGATCTTGTAGGGGGTAGTGGAAGGTGTCCCTGCCCATGGCAGGTACACAAACAAGATGGGCTTTATGGTCCCTTCCAACCCAAACTGGGATCCATGATTTCAGGAGACGCATTTTTTGGAGAACGCCTCACTTGACCATAACCTGGTGCTCTTGGTCTTTTCATTGCCAACTCACAGGAGCTGAAGTCTTAAAAATGCTACATTTTCTGCCTAGAAAAATTTATGTACAGTTACAGCATGAGCTGAAAATGAAGGACGACACGAGCAGGGCAGAGCAAACCAAAGCAGCTGGTGGCTCTGAGGTGGCACCCAAGGTCTCAGGCTGGAATGTGCTGGCAGCCTGGCTGCTGTTGAACCTCCCAGTCTCATTCTGCTTGGTCTGAATCCTGGGATGTTGGAGTTTTGCCTTTGCCAGTTGAGGAGCACCTCAGCCTTGTCTGCATCACAGCTTTTGGCTCATTCCCAGCTGGTGGCTGCTGTGAATATTCCACACTCCACGGCTGGCAAGTGCAAAATGTTTTACATCCACTCTGCTTCCACTGCCTTAGTGGTGAATGCAGTTTCTGGTCCCTATGGAAGCAGAAGCAACTGTCTACAGAGTGAAAACTGTCATGAATCAAGACTTTGGTAACAAAAAATCTCCTCACTTCACCTCTCCTAGAGCACATCCAGACCAGATATAAGGTACCAATATAAAGCACCAACACAAAAATCTCTGTGCCAAAAGAAACTCCCCACACAGCACCTCTTTTTGTGGGGCAAAATCCTCACTGACCCCCCTGCCCGAGAGAGCAGCAGGAATTCTGTGCAGCCCCTGATCTCTGGCTGCACAGAATTCCCTCTCGGAAGCACGAACCAAACCTCTCCAGAATCAGTGCACGGCTCTGTATCCACTGCCTCTCCAGCCCTTTTATTTCTGCAGAATAATGAACCTACAGAAGATTCTGAGTTTTCCCTCTGGTTTAACAACCCTGCCTGTTGCTGATGTGCTCCATCCCTGCAGTTAGCCAGAGAAATAATGATAATTTACACCCAGCTCGCACACTTTTTCGGCATTTCTGCGAGCAATCCAGAGGCGACAGGAACAAATTGATGGAGACAGGAATGGGAGAATCCCACCCTGTCAGAAGATGAATGAGCTGAGCTTGCATGATGTGAACCATGGCTGACAGAAGCGAGGGGGAATCAAAGAGTGAGCAACTTTTGACAACACACGCTTCACAGCTCTGACCACTGAGGATCTACATGATTATCTCCAGACAAAATAACTGTGAGTAAAAGGCTTACATACACTTAAATTAAACACAGCAGGGTTTTAGTAATCTCTGTTTGCATTTTACTTTCTGTTAAGAAGGAAATTGCTTGGACTGGGAACATTTCATTTAATGGCATTTTTAGTTACCTTTTGTACTTCTAATGCCATAGTCTAAATTCACCCCAAATTACCCAGGAAGGCAGAAGAAACTTTTGTCCTTTATTTTTAATTGCTGTAGCTTCCTTACCAATTTTACTAAATTAAATGTGTTTTAAAACATCACCGTATTTGAAACCTAATTATCCCAATCTCTGAATGAAGAATAGCTAACAATACAAACCCCATTTATGTAATTTATTTTGCAAAAGGAAAATAAATGGAATGCAGTTGCAGTAATGATATACATGTTTGCAATTCCACCCTGCTTTTTTCTCTTCCCCACAACAACTTAGGGAAGCTGCATTTTTAAATTTTTTTCTTTTTTTAAACAGATGCTTTAAAAGCATCTCTGCTGTGGCATTTGTTGTATCTGTACTGCTCTCAGAATGAGGGAAACTCTGCATAATGTCATGTTCTCTCTAAGTACCGTGAAGGGCTTTTGTTTTGTGTGGTGGGTTGGCTTTTTGTTGGTTTTTTGGGTTTTTTTTCTGTTCTAGCTGGTCATGAATGAGGATTATGGCCTGTCGCCCACAATAAGTCATGAATGAAGATCATGGCTGGTAATTGTGATGTGTAAAATAAAAAGAGTGGGAGATGCAGGGCTGAGATGCTCTGGGTGTTCAATCATTATTCAACACATCCCAGCCAAGTGGAGTTTAATCTTCTCAGACCACCTCGTCCTGAGATCTTAAATTCGGGTTGTGTTGGATAAGCCACCATTTACTCACTGAATTTATTAATTACTTGCTGACTTCCCAGTACTTCCAGCAGCACTAAACTCTGTCCCAGGGAAGAAAATTGCTCCCAACTGATGATCCCACTGCTTAAAAGCAGGAACACAACCAATCCTCACCCAAACAAACAAATAAAACACGGAGAAAATCATTATTAGAAGAGTTTTCACTACTAGAGCAAACAAATAAAACTACTGGCATTTTACACAGCAAAGTTCTTCATCAGTCAACAGAATTTTCCTTAAACTTTCTATTACAAAAAGAATCTCAGTGTTTAATATATAAAAAAAGGGCTATTTATTTTTCAAAAATAATTTAAAAATAGCATAATACCATATGAATTCAGTTCATATTTCACCTGTTTTGCCTAGGAAGATGCCTTCAAGCTCAGCAGCCTCTGTGAGTAAACACCAGGGTGTATGTGGTCAAACAATCCAAAATACTTGCTGAAGATTACTTTTACAAACAAGGCTGGGAAATTTGCTTTGCTGTTTGCTGTTGGGTCGTGTTATTTGCTCTCAGCGAGTGTTCAGATGGGCCCTGGCTGGTTTATTCAGACAAATATTTGCAAGACCTTTTAAGTTTGGCCTAAATGTTTATTTGTTGAAAAAATTCATATGAGGAAAGACTTCGTTTTTCTTCATTCACTTGCCAGCATTGTTATTCCTCATTTTTTAAGCAGTCATATGTCCAGTAAGAGAATGGAGACAATGCCCATGTGATTTTGATGACAAATTGTGTGTTATAAACAACGACTGGTAAAAATGATCAGTGCTTGAATGAGGCCAACACTTGTTTGCATAAACCATCCAGTAAATATTTAGAAATAACAAATACTTTCCTAGAAATCAGAATTGCTGTGTGAGCAGATCGCCAGCAAGAAGGAACACAAAACTTGGGTAATAATTTGTTTGCCATGAAAAAAAAAATAATTGTACCACTTGTGTCTGAATATTTCAAGCAGAAAAATTAAGCTCAAGCATTTCTTTACATCCCTTCCAACACAACTGCTTATTAGCAACTCTTCCAGCTAAGGATACTCCTTGGGATTCTTTAAAAGATATGTCTTAAATTAGATAAATCACACAACTAATGAGACTTGCTCTTGGAAAGCTCAAAATTCAATTTTTGTTGTGTTTCTGGTTTTTTTTCCTTATCTTTTCCAAATGTGTTTCCTTCCTCGTGCACATGTGGTACTCTGTTAACCTTGGTCCCTGCTACTTGCTCACATTCCTACAACAATTTTATCCTAGAAAACCTTTAAACATCAATTTTTAAACCTAATTTTATCATTTCTAGGGGAAAGAAACAGCATTAAAATATTTAACACATGTGGCCAGTGGATAGGAGGAAAATAAACACAACATTTGAGGTCTTCCACCTTTCTTGGTGCCCCTTTATAGTCTCAAAAAGGGCAGAAATATCAACATCTACTTCAAGGAGCATAATAATGGTGACCAAAGTGCAACTTTAAAATGAGTTTGCCTGTTAGCTGGGAAGCATTTATTTATGCAGTGCTGAGAAGAGCTGGAGCTGAAAATATCCTTTCAGAGACATTAAAGCACATTATTAGGAGCTGTGGCTCACCAACACACAGGTATCACCCAATTTCATTACTACTTGGTTAATTAACCTGCTTAAAGTGTGAAAGTTGGCACCTTGTCATCAGAAGCCATGGGAATAACTAATGAGAAGACATGAAATAATTTATTTCTCAATTAAAAAGCCCAAAAGAAGAGGTTTTGTCTCATTATTCCTTTTTCCTGTTATCACCTATGCAAAGCCAAGAAGATTTTGTAAAACTTAAATGTCTAAAAAATAATAAATAAAATACTCTGTGTAACATCTTAGGAAACACTTCACAGATCTTTAATAAAATGTGATGTTATCCAACACCAATAAGCAAGCCAAGGACTTTTCAGGGAAAATACATTCAGTAGACAGCAGGAATGTGAATATGAATCCTTTAATTTAATAGGATTTATTTGCTATTCTTTTTTAGCATATCTAGAGGTCAAAGAGACAAAAAAGACACACTTGAGTTATCAATCGAGAATAAATTCCAGGATAAATAGGGATCTTGTTTTCTATTAACAAACTGCCTGCAAATAAGTAATATTTTTTATCAGTGTAGTCATTTAGGATTAACAATTTGTGGAAAAATGAACCTCAGTTTCAGAAAAAGGTTGTTATGAGAATGAGTAATTAATTTTCATTAATATTTCCCATTTTGGGGAACTTTCTCCCTAATTTACAGAAAAAGGAGCAGGTTCAGGAAAGATTTAAACACCTAAATATCACTTGAGGGGTTCGAGTCTGAATTTTGGGTTCTCACAATGATTTCTCAAAAAAATCAAGTATTAAACAGCAAAAGAGTCACTGGGCTACTCTGCATAGAGTGTAGGAAAGTTGAAATTACATATATAGATATATATTTGTGGAAATAAATAGATATGTTTATTTATTTATGGAAAATGCAATGCTTGGGGCATTATGGATTCTAAGCATCAAGTCACACACCTGGGGAAATGGGATCTGAAATTTTCTGTAGATATCCAAGGCACTGAGAGCAGGATGGGTGAGGGTGCTCCCCTGAACAGCAGATGGGCATTAATGAGCTAAATTGGGAGAGCAGTTCTCAAGATTAAACTTGTGACATCAGGAGGAAATGAGAGAAAAAAGTACAAAATATGAGCTGTTTTTTTTTTTTTTTTTTTAATAAAAGATTAGGAAGCAGTGAGCCTCATGAAGAAGAGGAAAAGATGGTTATTATGGGCATCAGAGGTGAAAATTTAAAGCTGTAATTTGAAAGTATTTGATATAGGTTTAGGAAAAAAAAAAAAAGTTGGCCCAACTTGAGATAGATTGAGAAATAACAGAAAATGGTCTTGTCTGGTTTTGTGTGAAGGAAAAAAAATAAAGAAAATGTAATGCCTCCATAATGGATTTATATGTCTTGTGGGTATAAATAAGCTTAATTTTTTGAGAAGAAACTTGGGAAGGGCTAAGTGCAGCACATTGCTGAGACAGATCCTTTCTTTCTTGCTTTGCTGCCTCCATCCCTGGCGACTCAAATGCTGCATGAGGAACTCCCAGCCCTGGCACCTCACTGGAAACATCCCTGCCTGGCCCCAGCCCTGCCACCTCAGAATGAAAACTGAAACCAAACAGCAAAGGCAGAGCAGTTTCCTGATATTCGTTCCTAAGAATAAAAAGAAACAAAACAAAGGAAAAAAAAAAAACAAACCAAAACAAACAAAAAAAAAAGATAAAACAAAACAAAACAAAAAAAACCCCAAACAAACCAAAAACCCCCAAACTCTCTTGTGATTAAAAAGCAAGGAAAAAATACATTAAAAAAAAAAAGTAAAAGGAGAAGAGGAAATGAGGTAACTGAAAATTTGCTGACCTCTTCAGATTTTTGTTACTGCTTTGGTTGCAGTGTCACCAGTGGTGACAGGTGACACATGATTTCCTCAAAAAAATTTAAAAAATAATTCCTGTTTGGCTTTGTTTCGATTTTTCTCGTGATTTATGGAAGGGGTACCACAGATCCTCCCTGTCCCACAGGGTTTTGGTTTAAATTTAAAGTTCAGTTTGACACTGGGCTGCTCAAACATCTTCATGTATTCTGAGTTTAGGGAGGGAATGAAGGAGATGTTAATTAAAAACTACAGCAGAACTCGTTAAAAATGCTTTGTCTGGGTTTTTGGTTCCTCTTCATAACAGAACTACTCTATGGCAATAGGTTTGTTTTTCTTTGAAAGCCTCTTATTTCACTGAAAGTCAACGCATATCAAAAGCAAAATATTTCCCCTTTTCTTATGTTTCCTGATGGGGAGAAAACTTCTCCAAAGAGCAGAGACGTGCCCAAGGAGCACAGCAGCAACTTCCCTGACCTGCCTGCAGACAGAGACTCCCAGCCACCTAAAATGAAATATTAAAACTGCTTTTCTCAGTGAAAAGAGGATCTTTTTTCTTTCCAGAAAGCAGAAACCAACTGCAAGGCTTTGGCTTTGCAAGGCAAGAAAAGAAATACAGATATTGTGTTGGAAGGGAACTTAAAAATCATCCAACTCCACTTCCATGGTAAGAAGGGTTTCTTTACTCATTCCTGCTGGATTAATGATCCAAACAGAGAATGAGACAAAAAAAGGTAGAGAAAAAAACAATATATGCCACCATTTCACCTCTGCTTGTCCCCACTAATGCACACACACCCATCCAAAATGGATGCAGTTTGAAGTTTTTGCTCCTGAAAACCAGCTTGAGATGATCTTATTTATTTATTAGTGCCACTGTTCAATTTCTATTTTGGCTTGCTATTTATTATGCAAAATAACATGCTCATATTTTATTCAGCAGAGCATTTGATTAGTGTAAAGCTTTATTTGCTGGCCTCCATAACAGCATTTTGTCTCATCTGCAGGCAATGTAAGAGACCCCAGATCGTTCATAATTCTGACTGACTCCAAAAGAGAAAACTGTTAAAAGGCTGAAGATTTCTCAGCACGTAGATGGCAGCAGGGCCTTTGGTTGCACCAAGTTACAAGATAATTTTGTCTTTGATGGAATGACTTGCTACTTTTAACAGTAAATAAGCTTTTTTTTTCCACAGGAGATTGTCAATTGCTGAAGGTATATCAGGATCCTGTGAAAAAAATACTCTTTTCTTTAGTGTACAGTCTCTCTGAAGTCTCCTGGCCAGCAGCTACATATTCAGAGTCTGTTTCTGGTTTTTAGGGTTATCAGCAATCTTTTTATAAATTCTTTTTAATCTATATCTATTGCATTTCATTAGTTTTCAGGTATTTCATAGATTTTTTTTTATTAAGATGAATATAAAACATTTTAAGATTTGTCTACGTTAAAGGTAGACAAAAAATACATTAAATAAATATTTTTGGTGTGCTTGAACCCAAGTAACCAAGGAAGACAAGATGACTTCAAAAGCTGTCTTTAGTAATCTGTATAAAGATAATTCCCATAATTTTAATTTTAAATATATTAAAAAAAAATCTGCACTATGGGGTACAGAAGAGTTGATAACCAATAAAATGGAAAAACAACCTAGGAAGGCCAGTCCAGGAAGCCACAAGTGTATAAACTCTATGTATTTGCTTTAAATAACAAATTATGAGCCTGATTCACAAGGACATTCTTGACTCCAGCACATGTAGGGAAGAAAAATAGTTTGAATAGTTTAAGGGGGAAAGTCCAGGATGATTTCCCTTGATAAAGGACCCTGAAAGAGGAAAAGTCTTCCACACCACAACCGAGATCCTATTTAGGGCAATATTGTCTGTAGCCCCCAGTGGGGTGGGGACAGTTCCCAAAAAGAAGGGAAATTTGCTTTTTTCCCAAAAAAATTTTTTCTGAGAAGAAACACAGCATAGAACGAGACCCCACAGGCAACCTGAGAGAAATACACCTCTATGTAAAAATACTTTTTAAAGGAAAGGAAAAAAAAAGAGGAAAAAAAAAATAACCCACCAACCAACCACCAAATATGAATTAAAAAATCATCTTCTCAGGGCAAGGGAAAGCTGTCTCAGCAGCATCACTTTTAAAATGGATAAAAGCCCTTCTCAGAGCTGAAGATAAATCAGTGGCACCAGCTTTAACAAAGAGAGAAACCTTACTTAGGGCTAAGAGACAGCAGGAGTGGTAGGAGTACCAGCTGGAACAGAGATGCACATCAAAGAAATTAAAGCCCTTTGGCTGAAGAAATTACATGGATACTATAAACTAATAACTTTAAATATTAAAAAACCCTTTTCAGGCTACAGCAAAGACACACGTTCCAAGCAGCCAGCCCAAGGTTAGCAAGCACTGAGTGAGCACAGCCCCTCAGAACCAGAGACCTTCACCTTGATGCCTCCCAGGTAACAAAGTGAATTCTTTAATCCCTACTGGTTAAAGACACAGCTTGCTATGTCGGTTTATTTTTTTTTCCCCCCACTCTCCCCATGCTTTTTACTCTCTGTTAAAATACATTTGTTAATCATAGAGCAAAGTTGCACAAAATGTTCTGTCTCAGAACAAGGAGTTACACACAGCCTGTGCTGAAGCAACAGCTTGATTTTCAGCATGACTCTGCCTTTTCCCTTGCCCTAGATGCTAGGCTTTAGAGAGTTAAATTTAAGGTCTAATTTTCTTTACCAGCAGAACGTATCTCATTTGCTATCAGTGCATGCAGTAGACTTTTTTGTCAACATGGTAATTCAAGGAGGAAGTCAGGCTCTCTTTGTTACCAGATTTACAATGGTTTCTTGAAAAGACAGCTTGTGTATACCTCCTGCCTCACTAGAATACTTGCTTGCTTGGTTCCTAACAATGGCTCATTAAATTCAGTCAAACTAGTATGAAACTTACCTTCAAGCAGTTTCACTTGCTGAACCCCATTCTCAAAGGATTTTCTAATCTGCAATTTCTATTTTAGACTTTGAGCAGGAAATTGGAGAGAAAAGAGCACGGAGCACTTTCTGCAGAAACACCCAAACAAAACAATACTTGATGGTACCGTTTCAGAGGCAGAATAGATTTGTGTCACTCCTGTTCTGAAGGCAATCACCCTCACAACATTTATTCCTAAAGCAGGAGCATTCCCTGATCGCTTTGGCTGTAATTAATCTCATATTGGAAGAGAAAGTAAGGCTTTTAGCAAACTTTTTTTTTTTCTCCCCTGAAATCTGTTACTTTGCCAGTCTGCACAAGAAGGTCCAAACCATACAGAGCTCATTACTGGCTAAACTTTTCATTTACACTTCTCACCACAACTCTACAAAAAAGCTGAGATTTAGCTGGACAACCAGCAGCTCAAGGACAGAATTTTCCCCTTCCTGCTACAAGTGAGAATAATTCAGATTTGTAAAGCTTTATAGGAATCTTGTGATACACCATTTTCTCACTCCTTTTTTTACTGAGTGTCTTCTTCAGCATTGAGGTTGTGGCCAAACCTCATGTATTTCATAGGGACAGTCAAAGAAGGGAAAGGTTACAAATTAAATACCCAATAAAAGATAATCACAGAATCAGAGAATCATAGAATGTGCTGAGTTGGAAGGGTTCAACACAGATCATCAAGATCAACTCTTGGCCCTGCACAGGACTCCCCAAAAATTCCACCCTGTGCCTGATAGCATTGACGTAACACTTCTTGAATTCTGACAGATTTGGTGGAGATGTTGGGGTTTGGTGCCTTAAATAATTATACATAGGACATGACAAGAGTGTGAACATAATGTATTGGCTTTTGGGTGGGGATGTTCATGATTCCATAACCTTTTATTGCCTGGCACAGTGATGAAGAATCTGTAGGTGATCAGATATTCCAACTAAGGCACCAAGAACATTGTCTTTCCCATTCCCCTTGGGAATATTCCCGCCCTGGATTTCACATACAAAGCTGAGCATGGAAATGTCCCTGCACATGGAAATGTCCCTGCACAGCTAAACTCTTCCACACAGCCCCACTTTTTCTAAGCTCTTTTTAATCAAAATCTATTGCATTTTATTAGTTTTCAAGTATTTGATAGACCTTCTTTTTTATTATGATGAATATAAAATATTTTAAGATTTGTCTACATTAAAGGTAGACCAAAAAAATACATTAAATGAATGTTTTTGGTGTGCTCCAATGCAAATAAGCAAGGAAGACCAAGGAAATAGATGAGGTTTGGCCACAACCTCAATGCTGAAGAAGGTGCTCCATAACAAAAGGAGTGAAAAAACGCTGTATCAAGAAATTCCTGTAAAGCTTTACCAATACAATTTATTCTCCCTTGTAGCAGGAATGAGGAAAATTCTGTCCTTGGGCTGCTGGTTGCCCAGTTAAATCTCAGCTTGGTGGCCTGTCCTTGTCCTGCCACCAAGAAGGGTCTGCCTTGGATTCCCAGTGCTGGGAGCAGCACATGGCTGCTCGAACGTGGGGTTTCTATCCATGGGCAGCTCAGACCACACGTGCAGCACTGCAAAAGTGCCATCTGGAAGTAAGTCCCTGTTATTACCTCTTATCAGGACTGCTGAGGGGTTTTTATTTATCAAGTATAAATGAATCACAGGGCAAACTGATGTCTGCTCATTAAACTATGAAAACTTATTAGGCTATCCTTTTACTGCTCAAAATAGAAGTCTAATAGAGGTAGGCTCGATCATGCTAACCTACAGCATGAATGTGACATGCAAAGGAAGAAATGGAGTGAAATCTGTCTCAGTTATGCCAGGAAATTACATATTCTTTTTAAAGTAAAATAAACACTTGACAAAGCTGTTAATCATCCCTAGTGGAAAGGATTTACAGATTCAATATTAAGATGATGAGCTTCCCACTGGTCTTAGGAGCACTATAGTCAAATGAATCAATTTTCCTCTGAAATCATTTAGATAAAAATTACATTCACATTGAAGAATATGAATGGTTTGAATGCTAAGATGTCACTTTAAAAATGTGTCGTCCCTCCAGTGAGCTCCTATTAGTCCTCAGTTAATATTTAGTATATTCTGAATGACAAATTCAAAGCTGGCATCTTATACATAAATTGTATATTTGTAAAGTACCATATAAGCTCACACACTTTTTTCCCTTACAGAAACAGTGTTGCATAAACATACATAGTCTGCAGAGCCTGAATTAAAAAAATATACATTTAAGATTGATTTTTAAATATCACTCCTACCCAGACATTTCACATCAAACCACACTGAAGATCCGCTTCAGAAAAATAAATTTGCACATTAAATAGCAGAAGAATAAAGGATACATATTTATCTTGATTAAGATGATTTCATAAAAGCTCTCAACAATTAAGGGGTTTGGGATTTTTTTTCAGTAATGTGAAACAATGCTTTGTTGAGAACATATTTGAAAATTTACCTGCAGTTAAAGAGTATCTGGGGACTCCACTCAAAAAAAAGAAAAGCAAACAATTTTTAGAAGTTACCCATTCAAAGAGAGAGGGAGAGAGAGAGGAAAAGAAAGAACGAGGCAGGGAGATTATAGAATTTAATGATTAAGAATGTGTGCAGTGCAGTATAAGTACATTTGTTTCCTTGGAAACAAACTAGTACTGTTGCACTGAAGAAATTTGTAAGCATTAAAAAATTCTGTAATCAGGCCCCAGGAGAACATATTAAATTTTTTAAAAGGGATAAATATTTGACATTCCTGGCCGTTTCCTGACTGTACTTGTTGATGAGGCCTGCTGTCAATGGGTGGTGCTCCTGATGTTGGGGAAATGGATCTGTGAACCCACACAGCCAAAACCACTTTTTTCACTGGGTAATCCATCCAGCAGGATCAACAACTCTGGAATCCACAGGCAGATTTAGATCTTTTAAATAGTGGGTAGGTGGTAAATGCAGTTAAATGAAAATAAAGGTAGACTACCAAACCTGCAATAAATGTTCAAGGGGGGAATTATTAAGAAGAGGGTTTAAAACCTCTGCCAAAGTCACCCTTGCTTGCAGAAAGCAGCAGGATGGCTCCCTGGGAGAAGACAGGACAATAATGATCCCATTTATGCCATATAACAAATTGCGCCTATTGGAATTCTGGATTTTGATTGATTCAAATAAAACAACAGGCTCAAAACTCTTGAACCTTCCCCTGTTTGACAACCAAACTCAACACAGTTTTTTTCCAGTTGCATAGGAAGGCTGATTTTACTTCAGTTTTGCTAACAAGAAACAGAACCAGAGGAGCAAAGAAATCAGAAGAAATTCAATTTACAAGGTGGAGGAAAAAAAACCCAGAACACCACAAGAAATAGTACCTAAAGAGGTTCCAAAAGAGCTGGAGAAGGACTTTGGGCAATGGCATGGAGTGAAAGATTGAGGGGAAATTGCTTCACCCAATGGGATATTGGGAAGGAATTCCTCCCTGTGAGGGTGGGGAGCCCTGGCACAGGGTGCCCAGAGAAACTGTGGCTGCTTCTGAATCTCTGGAAGTGTCCAAGGCCAGGTTGGACAGGGCTTGGAGCACCCTGGAACAGTGGAAGATGTCCCTGCCCTTGGCAGGGGTTGGAATGGGATGAGCTTTAAGGTGCCTTCCAACCCAAACCATTCCATGATTCCATGATTTTATGAGCTTTTACTTTGATGCAACGTCCATTTGCAAACAGAAATTACATCAAGTCAGAAGAACAGATCTGTTCTGTTTGGATGACTTTAAATATCTATTTTTCTTCTCACTTGCTGTATGGTGACCTCACCCAGGCTGTAGCTCTGTGGCAGTAATGTCACTCACCCTTGAATTCCATAGAGATTTATCTGTCACAGGTTTCAAAGCAAATATTGTGTCTCACAATGTACACAGGGAAAGGTGAGACTGTTTGGTCATTGTAGAGCAAACTTGCTTCATATCAACAACAACAAAAAAAGGAGTACATGCAAATCAGAACAAAAATTATTATTGCAATGAGCTCATTTCAGTTTATCACTGTTACACATGAGATGTAAAGATGTTGTGGATGAGGTTTTATCATTACGAGAAAATAATAATTGCCAAAATGATCCCTCCGTTTTCCTGAATGAAAAATCAAGATGTGGGAAGTTACAGAGAAAAAAAAGAGGTAAAAATAATTCTAGGTACAGGTTTTCATGTAAGTATAACCCTTGAAATTAGTTTCCAGGAGCAATCTTAAATGTGGAAGTGGAAGCTCACACTTGTATAAAGAATTAGAGGAACATAAAAAGAAAGGTCCCTTTATCCTTCACTTCATAAAAAAAAAAAAAAAAACCCAAAAAAAAAAAACCAAAACAAAAAAAACCCCATGAGCTACTTCTTTAACCTCATCACTCAAAGTCAAGGGATTAAGACTCCATCTTTTACAAAATTAGAAAAGAGATTCTTTCTGCCTTCTTGGACAGTGAACCCAGGGCAGAAAATTTGGTGACGTTTGAAACTGGTCTGAAGAAAAAGATGTAGAGCCCCAAAGAAAGAAATGCCTTTCATTGAAGGAAATGCAGAATTCCAAATGGGAAGAGCTGGATGCTGTGGAAGGGAATTGCCAGTGCCAGAATTTGCAGACTTCCAGACTGCAGGCTATGGGAGATACTGGGATCCTCCTTGATTCTAGAGATATTCTCATTATTTCAATATATTGCATTGATTTCGTTTGACTCACTGGTTCTCTGTTGCTCTTCAATATTTCAGAGTGTTTCTAAAGAGCCCAAGCAGAAACCAAAGTGCTCTAATACTTTAATATTTTACTTTATAACTATATAATATTTAACACTAAAATACTTCTAACCAATACAATTTTAAATTGCTAAACCTGTCTCTTATCAAAATCAGATGAGGAATATTTGTGTCTCATATATCAAAAAATATCAAGTTGCAAGGGAAAATTAATTTGACGACTATTTTCCTTCCCAAATACATACTTTAAGTCAATAAATTCTATGGAAGACCAAGACAAACTTCACTTCCTTATGTCTGGTTTGGCCTGGTTCAGTTTTTCAGGGAATCACAGGGTAATTTATCTAATACATCTAGACCCAACACCCACTCACAAAAAGACCAATCTCAGAGCCCAGGGCCTCCTTGGAACACCTCCAAGGATAATCTTTCCTAAGATTCCCACTGGACTCCTCTTCCAGCACTTGACCAGCCTCAAAGAGAGAAATTTCAAGCTTGATAAAAAATAATGGCCTTTTTTTTATTATTTGTTTGTTTGCTTTTAGGTCCTCAGGCCGATACTTTGATGGGATACAGACTCAAGTTCAAATGGACATTCTGGCCTTTCCTGTAGCTAATAATGGAAAACAAAACCCCTTCCTCAGCTATCTCAGCTCTTAACTCGACCCTGCCCTCAGTGCAGACACAAATCAGCTCAGAGAACCTCTGTTCTTTTATTTATACAGAATTTGAGAGGGGAAAAATCTCATCCAGAAACAAATTGTGTTTCCCAAATCACACATTTGGCCTTCAACTCTAGGGATTAACTCTTACCACTCTTGGGGGATCTTAATCAGTTCTTCCTTTACTTCTGTCTGCTGGAACAAGACTTTTAGGAAAGGTAAATTCCCATTCCTCTTGAGAAGGGAGACTATAAACTCCTGCCATCTTCTCCAGGAGAGGTTCATAATTTCCCACCAGATAATCAAAATATCCCACAAAACACAGCATAGTGTGTTTCATGCAGAAATTAGGGACTTACATACCTTTCCCTTACCCAAAATTCCCCTTGATGTCATTATTTCTTGTTATAGATAAAGTCACATCACCAATTTTGACCTTTTGATGGTGTTTTTGTTTTACCAGCCTTATGCAGATTGGCACTTTTTCCTTTCAAACTTTCTTCCTACCCATCCTGCACACCACTTTTCTCAAAATTCCTTATTCTCAGGGTAAATTTGAGACTGGAACCTCTGACTCCTGTGCACTGTGATTATCTATGGGAAAAGTAAAACTGAGCCAGCTCTAGGGAGATCTTTTCCTTTGGATCTCTGCAGGGACCCAAGGGCATTGCTCCTTTGATACTATTTTTTTTAGGAATCCTCAAGCCTGTCTGTGTGCAGTGGAAAGTTTATTGTGATATGACCATGTGGTAATAATATATCAAAGTCCAGCATTAAAATATTTCTAAAACATGAAAAATGGGCTGTTCATAATGTTAAAGAAGGACAAGCAAATTTGCTGACAATGTGGGTAATTTCCTGAAATCAGAGTTCATCTTGTAGCAAGCCCATGTTCTGTGGACAACAGAAACAAGCGGCGCATAAATCACTCACTCACACACACAATCTCCTCTGTCCTGCTAATCACACGGGTTTGGGATCACAGCAGAGCACACTGTGCCTCTTTCAATACCCATGGAAAACAATGGAAAGGCTCCCGTTGACATGGACATCAAAGGATGACTATTTCATCTGGCTGTAACACCACCAAGGTCTTAAAACAAGACCTGCAGAGAGTTTTTTACCTAAAAAAAACCCCAAAAATGAAACTACTTTTAATCTTTACAATGAATACACACATATAAGAAAGTCACAAAGCATAAAAAATGGATTTATCAATTTTCCACACCTGGAAAATGGATTGTGGAAAGTTTCTCCTAATTTAATCAATAGTCTTAAATGAATGGTCAAATATTCTGATTTTTTTAGACATCTGTATATTAGTTTAACTGTTGGAGCATAAACACTCCCAATAACTTTGAGAACACACATGTTAAAACTACGACCACATCTGCATTCTAATGCAGTAATATTTTATAAATCATTGTGAGGGTATTATATTTTGAAGAGCATTAAAACTCATTGTACTCCTTGGGTTTTTACAATTTCACAGTTTCTAAAGTAGCAACCTTATCTTACTCTTTATAAGAAATTAAAACAGCATCATTTAAATGTAGTTCCATTTTCTAGTTTGGGACACATCCTGCTCTGAAATATTTTACTACTTACTTTACTACTTACTTTACTACTTTACTTGCTTATTTTCAGCAAGACAAGAAAATTTTGGGGGGCTAGGGGCATGTCCATGTCTCACAACCTGATACTGCATTACCAGAAGAGAAAAATCCCTTTAGCACTGGGAAAGTAAGGCTGGGTAGCAAATAAATTAGGTACAGACATGAGATAATGGAAAGCACAGTAATCAGAAGACATGTTTTATTATTACAGGTGGAGATAATGTCGGGAAAAAAAGTGTGGGAGAATGCCTTGGGCTTGTTTTAAGACCAACATAAAAATGCAATACCTATATGTTTGCTTTAGCATCTTTTTTTTTAAAGTAAGGTTTATTTTTGCCCCATATTTATTTACTCTTCAGATGTAAAAACATGCTCATTGAAATATTTAAACGTGCCAAATACTTGGGATTTAACATGACCGTGTCTGAATGCGAGGTCATTGTTTTGCTTACAGCAAAAATTTCCTACAGTCACAGAAAAACTTCCCCTTCCATAACTTTCAGTGGGGTCAATAAGAAATTCTTCTGCTGACCTACAGCAGGTTTCTAGATTTTTATTATATTTTACAAAATAGGTAAAAAGTTCACTAAGAACTTTGGTCCACTCTAAAGTCTTTCTTCACATGATCATGGTTATTGTCCTGAACCATCAAATAGCCTTGCGGGTATTTTTTTAGGTTCTACATCTCAAATTGCAAGAGAAAACTGTATTTATAATCCTCTACCATTACCCTTAATTTCAGAAAGAAGTAAGAATGGAAAGATATGCAAATGAACCATAAAATTTGTTTTGAGCATTTAATGATTGTTTACCTGCTGTTAACCAATATTAATAAGGATCTAAAGTACATACAACACAAATAAGAGTAATTATATAAATTAGGCAGCTTTTCTCTTGAATTTTTAAACTCAAACTTGGAATAAGAGTAATGCCCCATAAATACCACTATTTTAATCAACAAAGATCTTGCTAATGTCAATGTTAGGAACAAGAGGTTTAAATGTTGTCTAAATTTTCACCTGTATTCTGCAAGAAATTGTCCATTTTATGACAGCAAAGTTAGAAAGCCCATTATTGCCATGAGAAAAATGTTTTTAAAAAGTTGAGAGAGAAAGCAAAATGAAATGTGAATATTAACTACACGCCCCAATTTCTCCACCCACCATCCAGTCATTTATAGGCAGTTCATAGAAGGTCTACTGGATTTGCTATCACACAGTGACAGAACAAAATATTTCAGTACTTTGCAAACTTGAAATTTTGTAAGTGAAAACTGTAAGGTCTTTGAAATGTTGGTATCCAATACAACTTATACAAAATTATCCTTCTAATTAGCATATGCTCTTAAAATAGCTTCTGAGAACATCTTCCACCACATTTATATTTAAACAATATTATTTTTTTTAATAATCACAAAATCATATGATACTTCTTTTTTAATAACATTTTAAAAGTGAATGCAAGGAGTACAAATGTTGTTGGAACATTTTTTTATTTGATTGTTCAAATGAATACCTGTGTTGCCTTTTTTGTTTGTTTTGGCAAAGTTGCCTGAAAATACGGGAGCCAGATCTGGTTCAGGTAATTGCAAGTGCTTTTGTTCATTTCAAGTAAGAATTATACCATATGCCATGCTTGAAATTTGAAATTAATCATCACCCACCACGCAGACAGTTTGATAAAATTCCTTTTTCCAAATAAAACAGTCATACAGTACTTGCAGCTTCACTGAAACTCTGTGTTCCTTCAGTACAAGAAAGAAAAAAGAACAGAATAAAAGCTGATTCCATTCAAGAAGGATTGCAAGAAAACTTTTCCATACTTGTACCATCTACCAAGATAGCACTGGACAAATGTTGGGAAAAAATGGAGTTGCACCACAGTTTTACTCACAATTCTTTATCAACACTTAATTTTTAAAAGCATCTTTATGCACAAGATATGGGTTCAGATGTAATTAATTAATCACCCACTGGGATTTTTTTAATAGATAGGTTATTCTACACAAGCTTATCTAACCAGGCTAGAAACAAAAACTGTATTTGTGTGCTACAAATCATCACCTAACATTTGGGGACTAAAAAAAAAATCTTTTCGTGCAAGACCAAGTTCCTCCAGCCTCACTGATAGCACGACATCAAGGTAACAAAATAAATGCATCAGCCAAAAGAAAGGAACATTGGGAAGGAAGCTGGGTCACCAGTTATACCAAGACTTCAGAGGAAGTAAAACAACTAAGAAGGAGCTGAAAATAATGTCTGATCTCTTCAAAGGGAAAATTGAAATGAGATGGAGATAGCAATCAGTGCCGAGCCGTTTCTGTCAGCAAGGAAATGCAGACCCTCCTTTGTATCTGATTTCACAACCCCCACCAGCATCCCCTCTTTGGAAAACTTTTCCAATATTTACCTGTGTGGGAGCTCTACATCACTGTGAGAAAGAGAATTTTACCATGAGCATTATCAGGTCATTATTTTAGGCAGCAACAACACTCAGACATAAACTCCAATGCCGAACAAACGTTTTAATTGTAAAATGTATTCCTGAGTTTTGAAGGAAAACCCAACATATATAATTCAGGGGTAAACCTCCAAAATATATTTTGCTCAAGCAGAGTTTGCCTAAGATGTACAGAAGGAGGCAGGTAATGTGTATGTAAAAACAAATTTTCTGAAAATCAACATGCATGCCCACACATAAACATAAACAGGAGGAAAGACAGGCAGAAAGTAGCAGGGAGCAGAAAGTAGAAGGGTTTAAATAAGTAAGGAAATGCAGTGCATAAAGCTAAATTTGGAGGAATATATTTGTTTTAAACATTGGTTGAGTAGGGCAGAGACAGAGCCATTGATATGCTGATCACTGTAACAACACAGAGCAGAGACAATATAAAACTTTGCTCCTACATCTGATTCAGGGTATTGTTGAATAGCAGTTGTCGGAATTTATACAAATAACTATTCCTCTAGTCTACTTTTATGATATTTTATTAATCTTTCTACTATTACTATTATTATTAATAATACAGGAGTGCTGTTTTTGCAAAGCTGCATTGTGTTCTTGCAGAAATCCGTGCTTTGAAGAATTTCCTTTCAAAATTGTAAAATATTTATATGATAAATCATCAGATGATTTAAAATTAAATCATTCTGGTTGTATTTATGTTCATGAATCAAATGTGACTTTTCTCGCTTTACATAGGTCTGTGCTGTTTTCAACCTCAACCTTTGCAAGTGACATTTTCATTTAGAATCTTATCATTTCATAATTATTACCTTTCAGAACTCCTAGGGAGAGAACAAAAGCTTCCTCTTTGTACTTCTATTGTTATGTTCCTTTGAAGAACAAATTAAATTTCAATCCCAGCCAAAACAAACTTGTAAAGTACAAAATAAATTGGAAATTACGTGAAAAAAATAACAAGCTGTGCAAGCTTTAAGCAGTCTCTGGTGAGCACAGGTAAATTCTGGATAATTTATTATTGTGTTTTCTTTGTTTAACCAGTAGATCAAGCTCAGCCTAAGGAAATGTGGCAAACATCTCACTGAAGGTGATCTGAGCTGCTCTAAACTGACACCAGGACTCTTGTGATCCTAATAAATGAGAAGGGATTGTTTATACCCCCAGAGTAACTATTCACCATCTTTCAGATTATTGTTACCTTTTAATTGTCCTCTGAGCTGTCCACAGAGGAGAGATCTGAACATTTCTCAGCTCCCTTGCAAAATGTGGAGCTACACTCTATAAAATACCACATTTACACAGTTGTAACTAATAGTAATCCTTATTATCATCAGATTCTTTCAATTTCACTCCAGTGGGCAGATTATTCTCTATTTTTTAGGTAGATGTCATGGCTCAGATTCATAGAAAAGCCACAACAATAAAACGGAGCAAACGAAATACTTGCAAGCCTGGAAGGCGCTTCCGCTTTTTCAGGGAAATTTCAGTTTTACAGAAACAAACAAACTTTGTGTTATCCAAAAAAAAAAAAAAAAAAAAAAAAAAAAAAAAATCAGCCTGGGAGAAGGAGGAGGAGGAGGGGGGAGAAATCAAGGGACCTGGAGAGTGTTCAAGTCCCAGCAAGGGACAGGAGTGTAAGTGGCTCCTGGCAGCCCCGTCCGGATGAAGAGCCGGGGTGGCGGCACTCGAAGCCTGGCAGAGCGCGCGGCGCTGATGGCAAGGATGGGGAGAGAGAGGCACTCACCTCCTAAAACAGTGACACCTGGGTGATCCACCCTCCTTCCCCAGCCTGGCAATCCCAGCTTCTCCAGCTCACAGAGGGGTTTTATGGCATCCACCAACACCACAGGGCAGCGAGGAGGTTGGGACGGCACGGCCACACGCAGGGCTCTGTGCCCCAAACAGACCCGGCGCCTGCTTTGATTAAAAGTTGTGAGCCCACCGTGTTTTAATGTCCAAATCCACCAGAATTCGCCCTCTCCAAGCTAAAAGTAGCTGCCCAGTCCAAAATTATGAGCAAAACAGAATAAAATAATATTTTGTTTGGACTCAAAAAAGTAATTTATTGAAAACAAACGTTACAAATCTATTTTATCTCCCCCCAGAGCCTTGCAAAGAGAACCAATATTCAGCTGATGTAGTCTGTGTATGACCACAGTTATACATTAATCTTGGTGATTTAAGCTGCAGTTGTGGCTAAATACCCGTGGCCAGCATGGAGCCCCTCATGCGAGGCACAAAGTGCCACCATGGCAGAGAGGGGACACTGAGACACCAAACTCTCCTCAGTTTGGAAAGGTCTGGGGCTCAACTCCTTCATTATTGAGGTCTCCAACCAACCTTGAGCACCTCCAGCTGCCTGGTTTGAAGTACACCACTTTTTCCAATCCATGTCCTTCCCAAATCACCACTGCAGCATCCCCTAACTCTGCTACTGAACATATCTTGCAGTTTTCCAGGTTTTTTCAGTTCCCTAATGTAGCATCCCTAAATTTTTGCCTGACGTAGATATCAGCCACAAGGCCAATATTACTGTGTTATTAATGACATGGGAAAGAGTCCCAAATCATGTCAGCCAGGGACATAAACAACTTAATTTTTAATCCTTTCCAGTGATATCACTGTTTCAGGAGTGAAAAGAATAAGATATTATTTCAGTCATTTGATCTTCTTATTTTGGATATGCACTGGATTACTTAGGGGGTTTTAATCCAATTAGGATTGTCTCTCTCATCCAAGACAAAAACCAATGGGGAGATCCTTCTCAGTCAAGGACATAACTCACCCTAAATAAAGAAAGAAACTGGTTCATCTATACTTCTCACATACAGTTTCAAACCTGCTATTCTTCAATCCTGTTCTTCAGAGTAATTGGTTTGGGTTTTGCCTTTTTTTTTTTTTTTTTTTTTTCCCAAAGAAAAAAATGTAAATCTACTGCCATCAACTTTGTGTTATTCCAAAGCTCTGAGAAGAAAACCACCTGGTATTTTTCTTCAGCCCCTCTATATGCATATGCAAATCCAACAGTTTCAGGATCTGCCAAACTATTTACCAAGTTTGTCAGGGAAACAGCCTCCGAAACAATCTTCTTTCAAAATAATTTTCTGTGATTCTAAATTCTTCCTCTGAACGCTATTTTTGTCTCTGAAAGCACATTCACCCTTGCAGTCTGACTGCTTGTTAAGGAAAAACAACGAGAAAAACACTGAAATCTCACTGTTGGTCTATGTTCTACTGCCAGTGTTCAAACATCAGGATCCCAACAGTATCCCAGCGCCTGAAAAACATCTCCTTTTCTTTGAAATCTGCCTGGGTTGTGAGTGAGAAATTGCCAGTAGAAATTACAACATTTGCCATGACTGAGATGGGGTGGGTTTTTGCATTTGGATTGAATGAAACCATGGAAAATGTTGTTAGTAACAACTCCAGTGTTATAAAGAATCACCAAGTGACAGATTTCGAGATTAAAAGGAAATATTAAAAATCCCCTTCAATATTTAAAGCTTACTTAACTAGTAGCACTTCACTTGACACTGACTCATGTCATTTTCTTTCATTCCTCTTTTGATCCATGCAAAGCAGTTACACGATTGCAAATATCTTATCATGTCACCTTCTCATATGGATATGAGATGAAAGAATATTATCTCAAGCTGAGTGATAAGTCCTGTACCAAAACTACGGGTGGAATCTGCACAATCTGATGCTAAATGGGAGCAGGGGGGTGGCAGCACTGGGCATTTTTTTTTCCCCTGATATTCTCTGTTGAGGATAGTTGAGAAAAAGAGTCTTATTTTAATAGGTTATTCAAGGCTCCTAATTAGCCAGTGAGATTTTACACCAGGTTAGCTGAGCTTCTTGTCAAGGCACAGGGATCACTCCAATTGCTTTTATTTGCATGATTACGAAGTGGCAAACCATCAATACTCCTTCACCTCTGATTTTAAACATGCAAAGGGCATCAAAAGGCCTATTAACATGAAATAAAATTAGCCCTCATCTGTTTTATTTTAAAGGGACTCTTCCCTCCCCCTGTTCTCCCCCCATCCTCCTCCTCCCTTTCTTATTTAGGGAACTGGGTTCCTTTCCCATACTTGGTATGTAGTACATCTTTTTTTCTCGGAGTTAATTCTCCAAGTCTGGTCTGTCAGCCAGTATAAACAACACTTGATGAATGAGACTCAAGGTGTTTAGTCACCTGAAGCAGCTGTTTGAAGTAACTCTACACACAGCCCGAGGCCCGTGTTTTCACAGCTGTGGGAACTCTTCAAAAGCTTTTCCTCTTGGCCTGCTCCTTTGCTGTGGCTTTAGACTCTTAGCGCAAAATCTGGACAATTTCAAAAGGGCACAATGAAACTAGAGACAGCAATTTTTGATTATTTTGGGCCAAAAAAAGGGCCTAGAATAAATAAATGAAGTACATTTGAAAGTGCTTTACCTAGGTGGGCTATATATCTAAGAACTGCTCGCTCTACATGTGCCCATGTGCTCACTTAAAAGGGGACATGGGGGGGTTCAAGCCCTGCTCTCTGTTTACAACTATTTTCACTTTCTCCTCTGATGCGGCAGATTAAAAACTAAATGTTTATGGGCCTGGAAAAGTGCATACCTGAAATAAACTCAGCAAGTTTCTCAGAGTTGGAAAGCTCTCCTAGCTCATAAACAGACCTGCAATGATTGGTGATCTGTGCTCCCCGCTGGGAAGCTTTGGAGAATTGGCCTCGTGAAGGTCGTGTGATTGCTTCTCCTGGCTCCAGGGCTGTGCCTTCATGATATGCCTCACTGTGTCCATGTAGGTAGCCAAAGAAGTGATGGGCCCAAATAAAAAATATAATAATAAACCAAAATTGAGCAAGAATTGGCGCTGAGCTGGCAGGGAAATCAGAGTTGTGCAAACGCGGGACCCAATCGCGCAGCTGGGCTGAAATATTATATACGGAATGAGGTCATGGATCAGAAAATGGATTTTATTTGGAGGTGGGAGTGGACTGCAAGCCTCAAAGAGTGGTGATGAATTCGCTGGAAAATCCTGAGCGCTAAATGGCCGGGTTGTACCTCCCCTGGATGAGCAGCACAAGGCTCCTCGTGGGCTCAGACACAAGGTATTGCTCAGCCCTGTGAGTAACAGCGGGGCCGCCACACCAGCACCACAAGGTGAGCATCCCACGGGAAAGGGACATGGAAAACAACTCCAGCAAAGCACTGACGTGAGCCCCAGAAACGGATGTGAGTCGACAGATTTCGTCGGGGAGGCTGTGTCAGGTGGATGCTTAACTCACTGAATAACGCTTTCCACTTCTGAGTTCACCCAAACAAGGAAACACGGATACATCCAACCTCAGCTTTCAAATGTGTCCAACAAAAGGCATCAGGAAGCTTGCCAGGAAGAGTGAGGATGGGACAAACTACTCCTGAGACAGTAGAACAAACATGCTCCAGCCGTAGCTGTTTTAGCACCACATGCCTCCCACACATTGCTCCATAAATCCTTCTTTTCTTGCCTCTCATTTTCTCCAGTTTACAAAAATTCTCATGTTAACAGAAAACGTTTAGTTTAAATTGATCCTCAGCCATCCTTGGCATGTATTACACACGCTCATTCTTTTATGTTTTATAGCTTATGTCATCCTGTATTTATCATTTAGTGAAGGCCTTATATTTTTGGCTTGCTGTTGCCCCTTATCAGATGATAAAATGTTCCCTCAGGAGGGAGAGAATTTTTATGAATTATGATGATAGTATAGAAAATAAATGACTTATTGGCACTACAGTCAGGCTATACATGGAAATGTGTTCTTCGAAAGTTTATAGAATCAGAGAATCTCAGAATCCTGGAATACCTTGGGTTGGAAAGGACCTTAAGGACCACCTGGTTCCAATCCCCTGCTGTGTTCTACATGAGAAAGGTGTGTGTGCAAACACTGTCACTCCCAGGGGAGGGACTTCCCTGAGGTGAGAGTGGCCACAGGGTGACAAGGATGGTGTTTCTGCCTGGTCAGTGGTTTAGGATGAGCCCTGGGGAGGAGCTGCCCAGAATAGCAAGGCATAACCATTTCCAGAGAAGATAATGAGGATTTGAACATAAATAAGAGTTTTAAAATATATTCTATGCCATTGCAAACACCTCGATGCCCACAGGTCCCTGGGTACCTGTGTTTTGTTATGATACTGAAGGTTAGATGGTCCAAACTACATCCTGGTCATTGAATTTACCCTTCTAATTTGCTCCCACCCCATCCTTACTCATGACCTACCCGAGAAGTTTCAAGCAGACAGCACCAAAGCACATCTTGTACTACCAGAGACACAGCTGGGCTGGTCCCTTCTCTGCAAAAACATGACATAAATACTGACACTGGTCACCATACATGCCAACAGGGTCAAACTTTGCTAATGAACCACTGCAAAATTCCAAATAAATAGACAAACCACAGCTGAACAGAGTATTTCAACCCTTCCCACCATGCACATATGACAATTATGCTTGCTGTTCTTCTCAGCAGAAAATTAAATAAGAAATGTTTTAGGTAATTGAAGATGTTTGCTTAATCTTAACTAGAAAAGAAGTTTATACTGCCAGGGCCTGGAGCTACAAAAAAACAGCCCACGAGCAGCCAGGGCAGTGTTCTCCTCAAGCAGGTACTCCAAGACAACAAATCGTTTAATTTTAACTTTTCAGGTAAATCCTGCTCAGGTGAGTGGAAGGCATCTGTGCAAGGCCACTTACTTGTACCCATCTCCCAGCTAGAGCCAGATCTGCCTTTTGGCTTTGCTCTTTGCAAAGCAGATTCTCAGCCCTGGCCTAATGAACCACCAATGACTCCTGGTGCAGATTCAGGGTTTTGTCAGTGCCGTGAGGCTCTCGAGGGGACATTCCTGGACAACACCACAGCCAAGGAGGATGCCACCTTCATGACATGGGCTTCTCTTGACCACGATCTCTGAGCCTCTTGGTCAGCCAGCCCAAGGGCTGAGCCACCTTTTGGGTTGCAATATGTTTAAAGTGATATAAGGCTTATTTTTAAGGGGAAGCTAAATATTTCATACAAGCTGAACATAAACCCCATATGAACAGTAAGGGAAACATTCCCTGGAGAATTTTATGAGCTCCTTCTCACCACAAATGGCAGCATTTTACAACACCATCTAAGTGAAACACATTCAACAGGTCACCTATGCAGTGTGATGACTCTGGGATCCATTTGCTGTGACAGAGCTGTGCCCTTCCAACCCCGTCAGCTGGATCATTTTTGAGGTGATTTTATAGAGTTTTTAGATGAAAAGAATGAAATCTGGGAGGACTGGCTTTAAAGCAATAATATACTTTTGTTATGCAATGTTATACCTCCATTAACCAATATTCAAAATAGTTGAATGCATAGGTAATGGCAACTATATATAGAAATGGCATTTTGTCTTTAAAGAAGTGAAATCCATTAAACTTTATGTGATGAGATGTTAAAGTAAGAATTGTTAAGAGAACCTTACTCCACATATGCATGTAAATGGCTTTATGGGGATATCCTGTTGGAGATGATGGGTTCCTTATGAGCAACAGCTCCTGAGCAAAAGGTTCCCTATCCTGTAAACACAAAAATGTGAAACACAGCTGGGAAGTTTGCCTACAGGCAAGGTTTCAGGTGAGTAAAAGGAGCAGCCAAAGTTTGAGGAAGAGAATTCAGGAATTCAGGAAGACCTATCAGTGCCTTTGTCCAGAAAGAGAAATGGAGAGGGGCGAAAAAAAAAAAAAAGAAAGAAAGACAGGGAAATAAAAAAAAAAAAAAAAAAAAGAAAGAAAGAAAAAAAGGGGGCAGGGGGAAGGAAAAAGAACATAATTTACTGCCTAACTTCTAAAAATGTGGTGTAATATTTCAGGCTGAACACGTATGTATACATATTATATATATAACATGGTGGTTATTAGAGACGCCAGAGACACCACAGTGCAAGGTTTTCCTTCTCTCTGTCTCTAAAACATTTTCCCAGGTTAAGTACAATTCCCATGGCCATCATAATGGCTCATCTGGCTCTCAGGCTGGATAGTGGTACTGTGCGTTGTGTTTGGCTGTGAATACCCGTGCACCCAATGATTTCCTTTTCCATGACATTTCTGAGAAACAAATACTGGACCTGATTCACGTCCAGCCACAAATATGAATCAAAACCCAATACAGAATTGGATACACGCTGGAAATTTGATAACTTGTGAATATGAATTTACTCCTGTAGTTGCTGAGCTGCTAGTGGAAATCTGGAGCATGCTTGGAATTACAATTTTTGCTGTCCAAAAACGTGCATAGCTTGTTCCCTGTAAGCGTGTTTCTGATGAAGTCAAAGACAGAAATCCCACTGAAAGAGCTGGGAAGGAAGGACTTTGTTTTAAAGACATACACTTTATGGAAGCTTTCCTACTTGCTGTCTTTTCAGTGTAAAATATGAGTCAGTCTAATCCCTTTCTTCTTCTGTGTATTAATAGAGACTTGAAAAACAGAAGTTATAATTTTTGTAAATTGGAATGTAGTGGCCTCTGTTTTCCAACACTTGCCAAAGCATATGGGGTCAAACCCAAACAGTCACCCACCCTGGCCAGTTACATGTCTTATTTAAACAATAAATTAGAGTCAAAGTTTCCAGTAATTAATTTCTCTACCAATTTACATATTTCATTCCTTTCTTTTTTTTTTTTTTCCTTTTGTGCTTTCATGTTTTGAAACTGTAATGCACTAACATCTATTTAAAGCAACCTCCCGTACCCGGTGATTGATGTTAGATACAACAATTACAATGCCAGTACCAGGGATAATTCTTTGCAGATGTTGTCAAATTACAGGTTAAATGAGGAAAAAAGTTCCTTTCTTCCGGCCACCCACTCTAGCTCCCTTGAAATAGGTGCACATACTGTATATCCTGTGCTGTAGGTGCAGTAATTCCCCGTCCATTCACTCATCTGGTTTAAATGACTTCCATTTGCCATTTCAAAGGATGACAGAACACTGTGTTCAGATTGTTTTGCAGGTACCAAAAACGCAGTAACTCTGCTTTGTGTTTTAGCTGGCAGAGAGAAGTGAGCTCGATCTGGCAAGGCTGTGCTGGTTTTCCCCTTAATATAAATAACATTTGCCATTGTGGAGAAAAAAAAAAAAAAGAGAGAGAATTGAGGGGGGGAGAACAAAAAGTGAGGTTAGATTATTTTAACCCTTCATAAACCTTTGCACTCTTTGAGATAAAACAGGATCCTTGTCTTCATGTTATAATCATAACAGTGTGTGTTTGGTGTTGACAGCAGAAAGATTGAGCATAGGTTCTGCAGTCTGGGGAGAGGTGATGAAACTTCTCCATTACCCATCCCTCGCAGCAGGAGCCAGGCACGGTGGCATTCCCTGAACACAGGAGAAGGAAGGGAATGAGCCGTGAACAGAATATGGAAAAAATCAAGAACAAGCTGAACAACTAGCTTTGTGTGAGGCTGGGATCGTGCTGTGCTCAGGAGGGAAGCAGAGTGTGCTGCTCCTGGGCTCAGCCAGGAAACCTGCAGCCCTGGCACAGCCCACAGCCACGCCCTGGGGTGGCACCTGGTGGGACAGCCATGGGCTGTGTGACACCAAGGTGAGCTTGGCCACCTGGCCCCAGTCCTAGGCACCTTCGTTCCCTGGTGTCTTGGGATGGCAGGGGCAGGTTTTGGTAGCAGGAGGGATACAGGGGTGGCTTCTGTGGGGAGTTCCTAGAAGTGGAAGCTGAAGCAGGTTTGCTGGAAAGACTTGGGACCCCACTTAGGGCCCATGGTGGGGCAGTTCCTGAAGAGCTGACCCCATGGAAGGGACACACATTGAGCAGTTCCTGAAGAGCTGACCCCATGGAAGGGACTCACACTGAGAAGTTCCTAAAGAACTGACCCTGTGGAAAGGACCAACACTGGAGCAACCTCTTCCTAAAGAGCTGACCCCATGGAAGGGACCCAGATTGGAGCAGTTCAGGCAGAACTCTAGCCCAAGGAAAGGACTTATTTTGGAGAAGTTCATGGAGGGCTGTCTCCTGTGGAGAGAACCCCAGGCTGGAGCAGTGGATGAGTGTGGAGATGAATCCCTGAGGAGGAAGGAGCAGCAGAAACATCTGAAGAACTGACCACAGCCCCCATTCCCTGTCCCCCTGTATCATTGGTGGAAAAGGGAGAGAAAACTGGGAGTGAAGTTAAGCCCAAGAAGTGGGAGGTGTGTGGGGGGAGGCATTTTTAGACTTAGTTTTTGTTTCTCATTATCCTACTCCAGTTTGGTTGGTGATAAATCGACTGATTTCCCCCAGATGAGCCTGATTTGCCCATGACAAAACAGGGAGAGATCTCTCCCTGTCCTTATCTTACCCCGTGAGCCTTCTGCTGTGTTTTCTCTACCCTGCCCAGCTGAGGAGGGCAGTGAGTGAGCAGGTTTGGTGGGCACTCAGCATCCCACCATGTCCAACCCACCACACCTAGGAAGTGCCTGAGTTCCCTGACTAATTGGATGAAAGGAGAGTCACTAAAAATCCCACAGAGCGCCAGTGCAGGATGGGCCAAAGCAGCTCCATGGCACAGCCCCACCCCTTTGTCTCCCAGCAGACTCTGGAGCTGTCTCTGCATTCCCAGTGCCAGGTTCTTGCAGGCGTGCCATGCCTGAGCCCTAAGGCTTTGAATGGGATTTCCATTTTAATTCTTTCCCCACATATGTTAGGCTACGATGGCTTGTGCACAGGAATGAATCCTGGCCCGCAGAAGGAAAACAAGAATAATTTACAAACAGAATCAGAGGACAGAAAAGCCAGGCTCTCACATTTCACACTTTTGGCCAGGGATGTAGCTTGTTGTGTGGCCTTTTCCTCACTCCATCTTCCTTCCACTGAGAACAACTGCCAGGTAGGACAGGCAGACAGACCCACAAGTACCTGTGGTATACAAATATTGCTGTGGCCAAAAAAGATCAGGGATGGATGGAAACACGCTGCCAGTTATTTGGGTGATGGTGAACCTCCCCACTGCCAATTTGTAATATCATCTGTTTCATAACCAAACCTCCTCAGAGGCCTCTGCACAACTGTGTGCGAGGTAACTGTTGCATGCTTTTCCCTAAATAATTATGTTCTCTAAATATTCACTAAATACTCCCTTTCTTTGCTTTAAATCACCACCCAGGATTCTTTCTCCTCCTGGCTATGCCAAAATGCATCCCGAGGTATCACCACCCCAGCCCACTTATTTTTAACCTTCTAAGTTTAATAATTTTCTGAAGTGAGCTGCCGGGTGGTTTGTGAGTTTTGAAGGCATGAGCATGTGATTTGTGTGCTGAGCCTCAGTGTCTTGGCTTTCCAGAGGAAAGCACAGCTTGCTGATGAAGTTTGTGGTTTTCCTGTTTGTTGTCTGAAAAAAGAAAAAAAAAAAATGCGTGTGGAGGTGGGGTGCCAATGGGCAGAGTGGTGTTAAAAAGGGAAAAAATTTAAAGACCTAAAGATTTCTTTCTAAAGAATTAAGATGCTCAAGCCCCATTTGCTTCAGGGGTTGAAGAGGTTGCAGTGTCCTAAATGGAGGAGAATCAGAGATGCTGCTCTTTGAAGCACAGTCTTATGGTTTAAACAGTATTTGACCCAAGTGCAATGGTCATGGATGCTGCAAATGTGGCTGCAGCTGCTAGAAACTGAAGGGTTTTGGTCTGCCCCAAAGTGAAGCCAAAGAGCCTTTGCATGTAAAAGAATGTTTAAAGCTCTCCAGCAGCTTCTGCCCAGCCAAACAGGCAGTTTCTGTAAAAGGATCAAGAGCTTCCTGCCAGCCTCCCTCCCTCTGTTTTCTTTTATTATACACTTTTGCCACATTAAGTGATTTTAAGACCAAAGGGCTTGCTTTCCTGGTAAAAGAGGGTGGACAGGATTGTGAAACAGGAGAGATCTCTAGTCTGTGACTTTCCGGGGTGTAGGATGTGCAAGGCTTGGTTAAGAATTTGGTAACGGGGTGGATATTCCCTCCTGTGAACAGACTCACCCAAACCGGTCATTTTTCACTGCACTCTTTAAAGAAAAAAGGTGATAATTAACATGTTTCTGATTTTATTCCTGATATAAATTAAACACAACAGATCAAAAACGCTACTGTGAGCACATTTAAAGAATCAGCAAACAGTAGTGGCATCAATATTTCATGGACAACTTGAAATTTTGCTCATACACTCTGACAACTTCCAAACCAGCTTCCTGCCACTGCTTTTGCCAGGGAGACTCACTAGCCCACAAAAAGAAAGAGTAAAATGGCCACAAGTCTATCAGCAAATAAAGACTCCTCAGCTGATAGAGGAAATAAATGCCTTTAATATTCATGTTGATGCTATATCCCAGCCTACAACCAGGTGGATTCCTGCACTCAGCTCTGTCTGTACATTCAGTTTTATATTTGCAGCTGTTTGTACAAAGGAGACAATTCCATAAAATTTTTGTTTGCTATTTCCTAGTGTTGAATTCCATTGCAATGATTTCAAAGACCTGACTGTATTAAACAAAAAAACTTCCTCCATGGGGTTACGACTGAGAAGCCAACACTGTCATATTACCACTATAACCATGCACCAAATCTTTGTTTGGATAAAGATATTTTTTTTTTTTTTAATTTCTGGCTGAATTTATGTTGCTATTAACTAATAGATATCAATAGTTAAAGAGATTTTATAGCGTTCTGACATTCAGTATATTATTCAGGTTTAAAAAGCTCTGGAAAATGGATGAACTATCTGAGCTGAACAACTTCCCAGTTGTAAAAATGCTTCTCGAGGTACGGAGGACTCAAATCTAATACTTAGTCTTGCTTGTTTAAGCACATGCTCAAATGTGGACAGGTTTTTCATCTTTTAATCCTGACAGAACAATGCAGCCTCCTCAGAGCCAAAGCTAAATGAAAAAAATGACAGACATATCTTATTAGGGATGATAATTTAGGTAATACTTATTTTTAATGCTTCACTTAAGCAATACTACTTTATGTCTTGAAATGCATACAGAACTCTTCCCTTCCCCTTGTTGATTTATCTCCCAGCTTGCAGAGCACAGATTCATATAAAAATAAGATTTTGAGATGATTTAAGTCCCTAACATGCTGTAAGAGCTCTATTCTATATCCCCCAAACACAGTGTGATGGATCCTATTTTCATGCTATGCTTCCTTCTTCACAAGCACAATTCCACTTGCCAGATAGCAACTCAGATAAAAGCTCTAAAACAAAACTAAACTTATACACAGAACTCTTTGAAAAGGATAATTAATCTTATTAAATACTCGGGAACCTAGAGAATAATCTGTGAGTGATACAAATAATAGAAAATTTCCTAAATAACTTTTTGCTCCTGGTAAGCTTCCAAGCAAGTAATTCACAAAACATGACTTTCTTCATTGGAGAGGTTATAAAAATTTGTTTGTTGGAGGTAGGGAAGGAAACGTAATTAAAGGCTAAATTCAGGCTCACATTTCATTTTAACTAAAAGAATATGTTTGATTTGGATATAAGTCACCTAGGCACTTCCTTTTTTTTTTTTTTTTATTTTAGATTTTTTTAAAGCAGTGCACATTGTCAGCAAATGAGATTATCCAATAGCAGAAGTACATCTGGCTGAGCTGACTGTGCCAGGTAACCTTAAATAGAAACTCTGCTGCACTTAACTCTGTTGCAACACTGGGCTTTGCTGGTAATACTTATCAAAAGTTCCCCTTTGTAGCATTTCTATAAAAAATAAAAAGGGAAGAGGTGAAATGAAAACATAAAACTTGTTGAGGTTTTCTGTATTTATAAAAAAAAAAAAAAAGAAAATCTCTCTGCAGTTGGAAATGCTTACAAAGGCATATATAAAATCCAGCAACTCCAGTTATTTTTAACTGCATATGGTCTGCATAAAATGAATCTATAGATCAGGGAAGCAATAATGAAGGCAAGTTAAAGGCTATAACAATTCAAGTATTTTTGCTGGGTCTTGAATTTACAATGTCTTCAGGTAATGCTTCAACATCCAAAGGACAAACAAAACAAATTTCCCCGTCATTGGTCTTAAAAGAAAATATTAATTTGTCCCTTTGGCAATTATTTTAATTATAAGAGTGAGATCCTCATCTCAGAACATTGCACACATGACCTTCCATCAGCTGTGACTTTTATTCTCACAGAAGTTGGTTTTCTGTGAGACATATTGTGGGGATTTGCACTGTCTGCTACATTTTAGATCAAAATCAAGTTCTGGATCCTCAGTTCCTCACAAGTCACTTTTAAACTGAGACAAAGCTTTCATTTCTGGGGCTGAGCACTCAACTTAAAAAACCCATCTCTCCCCAAAGGCAAATGCTATATGAAAATAAATTAAAACCCAAATGTTGCTGGTCAGCTACTCTGAATATATAAATAGGCAGTTTCATGCGGAGAGAAGTGACCTGAAACTTTGGGTTTAATCTTTGACAAGTCTTGGAAATGCCCTTCTTTTTGTCCTTTCTCAAGTAAATTTTAGCTTCATTCTGTCCTCATTATACCAGCAAAGTTATGCATAAAACAAGCTACTGTACAATATGAATAAAAATGGCAGAATCTCACCCAAAGTGAATTACCACAGGGGAAATAGGACTTGGAAAAGACTGCACCAAGAAAGCATGTTTGAACAGATGTGCCATTACATGCCCATAATTCATTTGCAAACTAAACCATTTCTCCACACTTTTAAAGTCAATTGTGCATTTTGAACTGTTACATCAACTGTACATTTGAAATTTCAACTTGAAACAAATGCACAAGTGTCAGAGAGAGCCACCTATGCAGGAATCTCCTTTAGAAGATTCCCTTTGGGATATAAAATTCATACTCTTTCAACACAGAATTCTTTTTTTGGATTTAATGTTGTGAGGTTAAATCCTGCAAACAGTTCCTTGTGTTGCTGCATCCTGGATTTTTTTTTTAACCTTAGATACTTTAACCTAAAGCTTGCTGGGAATTGTGTAAACTCAAACTATGGATCTTTACTAATTTTCCCAGTTATTTCCCCTCTGAATATACCCTTTTCTCTGATCCCTAAGTGAAAAACTAAAAATATGTTTGTACAGGAATATTAGTGATAATGACCTTGCCTTGTGCTTTGGCCTATCACATCCCATGGGTGTGGAAGAACTCCAGTGAAGGTGAGCTGAAGGGCAGATGTGCTTTCTGAAAAAAGCTCAGGAAGTTTTCCTAGAGCCATGCAGAAACAGCCAAGACAACCTCACAGTGCTGCAACCCACCCTCAAAGCACAGAAAACTGATGAGATCCTGGTCAGCTAAAAGCTTAAAATAAATGTGTGGTGCAGCTTCTTTTTGGTGCTAAAACAGATGCCTTTGTGGGATGTGGTGGTGGAAAGGTAAGTGCACAAATCCCTGAGGATACAGGTGTGACTGTATTCTGGGAATTGAGCTGTGCACAGAATGTTCCAGGTGTGGATGCTCAGAGAAATCATGGAATAACGTGTTTAGGTCAGAAAAACTCTAAAATCATCAATTCCAACCATTGCCCAGCACTGAAAATGCCACCAATGACCCATGTCCCCAAGTGCCACATCCACATGGCTTTTAAATCCCTCCAGGGATGGGGACTCCAGCACTGCCCTGGGCAGCTGTGATCCCACAGCCTGGAATTTGGTGTAGCATGGACTCAGCAGCTGAATTTGGTTTTCATCTGGAAATTGGTAACGTGGATAAACACCCATAAAATATTCCTGCCTTAACAGAGAGAGTTCAGACTTTTCCATGGGTGATGGTGACTGACAACAACACTGTAACACATGAGTCAGAGAAGGAAAAAAAAATTGACCACAAAAACTGGTATATAGCTATTTTTATATGAAAGAAAGGCACTGAACCCATACTGGCTGTGCAGAGGAGGAGTAGGAAGGATCTCAGCCCTCAAAGTCTGATCCAAAGGACTCCCACCCAGTTAACTGGAGGCGCTTCAGGTTTGTGTACCTTAGAGGGGGCTCTGGGCTGGTGCTGCAGCTGTGCCTGTTCCTCTCCTGCACACTGGGGATCATGAAATCGGAGCCATCAGGTGGGATAACGAGGGGGAGGAAGGAGCTGAGTCACAGCAGGACTGATAGAACCCACCAGCTGCTGGATCCAGGGGAAGCACAGCCGGATAAGGGGAAGAAATCTCAACTCGTTGCCTTCCCACCTCCTATAACCCCCCAGAGACCCTCCAGGCTAACACAGCAGCCAAAAAAAGGGACGAGAACTGAAACCTTGATGGGCCCTGGGCTCCCTGGAGGGTCTCCTGGGGTGACTTCAGCTCATCAACCTCTTTGCTACACAGGAGCTTCCAAGAGCAGCAACCTGCACAAGGACCTGTGGGACAGACAACCTCAGGGACGCAGGAAGCATTCCCAAATATTCCCCATATCCCAGATATACCCCAGGTATCCCTAACAACCCTTCATGCAATCCAGTCCCGTGGGCAAAGCTTCAGGCAATCAAACTCAGCTTCTGGGGGTTTTCTACTTCCAGAGGTGAGCAGGGTGACCAACCCGTGTGACCTCACCAATCAGTTTGGGAATTGTCACTCTCCAGGACAATTTATTATTGTTTATATTTTATTTAATATTCTTCCCCCCTGAATTATCTCCTAACCTTCCTTGCCCTATTCCCACTACCCTTTGCCTATGAAAAACCACAAAACACAGAAATTCCTGGGTTTTTCCACCTTATATATGTTCAAAGATTGATTTTTTTTTTTTTAAGTGAACAGGACTCATTATAATTAAAGATTATTTTAAAATAAATCTTATAAAAAACAAAAAATGACTCCCACAGAAATCCAGATGACTGCACAGATTTGTAACCCAGCTTTTTTAAACAACCAACTGACCAAAGATTTGAACCAGAATTGGAAAATATCTTTTTCCTGTCTGACAAAACCTGGTTTGGGTGTTTTGCCACGGGTTTTGACTTTCAGATGCTTCTGTGTCCACATGTGCAAGTGAAGTGCTGAGTCACAAGAAAGTTTTTCCAGTCGAGTTCTGTGCCTCTGTGAAGCTCAGAGCTCTAAAATCATCACGGAAAACATCTGCATATTTGGATGCTTCCCTGAGCTCAGCTTGGCATTCAGGATTTTGGAGGGGCTCCCAGGACAACAAAACTCAGCAGCATTTACATGATCTGACCCCACCTGCCCCAAGGTGCAGCTCCTGCCCCATTCCTGGTGCCAGGATCAGGACAGGGAGGCTCCTGAGTGCTGGATAATCCCATTTCACAGCCCTGGGCAAGGAGACAGCTGAGTGTAAGCAAACCAAATCCTCCAACTCCAAATACCTCTTGTTTCTTTTTTTCGCAAAATCTTATCATGTGAGTGCAGCGTAGTTTCTTGGTTCAACAAGAATAATAATGGCTCAGGATGCAGGAAAATGACTCACGTGGAGCCAGTCCAGCTCTCCTAGATGGTTCTAGTCAGGTCACGATGAATCAGATGACCCTTATCTTACTTTAAGACCGTGAATAAAAACCTCTCCCCTCTACACCTCGGCCAATTTCTCTTACATTATGCAGAGTATCTCACTCCCCTCTCACATTTCTGAGCTCTTCAAGTCTGCCTATCACCTTCCCTGAAAAATTCCCCATGCATGCATTCCTCCTGAGTTAACCTCTGGGTAAATCCTCTCCTATGCTCTGTAATTTCCCCTTTCTTATAGCTTTTCCTCCTCTCCTTGTCCTGTCTAACCTTGGTTTTATGGCTCTTCTAGCTCAGGGCTGCCATATGCTTTACCTTCTCATGTGTTGTTGCACATGACCTACCTCCCACCCAAGCCAAAATTGCTTTACTTGCTTTAAAACCCTCAATGGATTTGTACCTTGGACCCTTGAGAGATTTCATCTGTATCTGAAACCAAAGCAGAAAATGGATCCTTTCTTAACATTTTTATACCACATTTATAATGTAAACCACAGCAACACTTTCCAAACCAGGAATGCTAAACTGCTCTTGCTTCCCTGACTAGACAGTTCATAAAGGTTTGGGTTCAAAACTGCAGTTTTTCTTCACTTTTCCCTGTAATAAAAAGAACAGATCAAATAGTAAATCCCATGTTAGTGACCTTTCTATTCCCTTGGTAGTGCCTTTGTGGAGGCCCTGGCCTATATTATGATGAAAATAGTAACTGAGAAACAACAGATGAAAGGAAAAATAATATTTTGTATTGTTATGTGAAAGAGTAGCCATTACAGGTCTGGCTCCAGAGCAAGAGCCAACCCAGCTTAGCTTGAAAAAGATGTTCCCGTAACAGGGGAATAGTTTTTGTTTCACATTCCTTTTTTTTTTCCCTCAGAGACTGAGCAAAACAAGGAGCCTGCAGAAGAACAATTAACCTGCGTTCCACTTGAGCAAACTAAGATTAAGAAACAAAGTGGCAAAAAAGCAGTGGTGAACTCCAGAAAGGATTACAAAAGCTTAGGGATGATCAGCCTAAAAATTCAACCGTCCGCAAACTCAGAAAGTCCCTAAAACACAACTTAGCAAAAGCCAGGAAGGCATACCAAAGGCTTATTCTTACACAGCTTCCCGAATTGGCCACTGCTGGAGACAGGCTGCTGGGCTAGAGGGAATTTTGGTTTGGCCCAGAGCAGCCTTTCTTACATTAGCATTGAGGATCAGTGGCTAATCTTGAATAAAAGCAGCCTGGCAGTGCCAGGGTTAAGCCCACGCAGAGCCCCCGACTCTGGGGTTTAACCTCTGGCCTGCAGCCTCTGCCACAGTTCTGCAAATCTGCCTCAAAAAAGGGATTGCTGCAACACACCCCTGTGGAAAAGGAGGCAAAAGGAGGGTCACACCTCACAGTAATGAAGGCTGGGGAAAACCTCCAAGATTGTGTGTCCTGACTGCAGCCTCCCAGCACCTGAAGGCAGCCAGCAAGGAAGATGGAGAGGGACATTTTAGAAGGGCAAGAGGGAATGACTTCACGCTGCCAGAGAGCAGGGTTATGTTAAAGAAAGGGAAAAATTCTTCCCTGTGAGGGTGGACAGGCCCTGGCACAGGGTGCCCAGAGCAGCTCTGGCTGCCCCTGGATCTCTGAAAATGCCCAAGGCCAGGTTGGACAGGGCTAGGAGCAACTCAGGATACTCAAAGGTGTCCCTGCTCATGGCAGGGGATAGAATGAGATGGACTTTAAGCTTCTTTCCAACCCAAACTCTTCCATTGTTTTATGACCACCGAGTCAAACCCAGTCTCCCTTCCTTTGTAGCTTTTAGGGTTCAAATGGGGTCGAGCTTGGCAAAACTTGGTCAGTGCATGGTCAATCCCTATTAAATGGTTCCCAGCTCGCTGCTCTCACTGCCAAGGGTGTTTTCTGAATCCAACACCCTTCAATGCTCCCCTCTCTGCTCTGAAGGCATCTTTTTGGAGCCAGCCCGTGATGCTGGTGCACACAAAAGCACTCGAGCAAAGAGTGAGAGCACAGCTGCCTTCCTGTAATCACCATCCATCCCTCTACCTGTGGGTAGGGATGGGAATAAACCAGCTCCCCCCTCCTTTCTCTGCAGAGCCTCCAATTTTCTGCTGTTCCCAATTGCGGGTAGCAGACGATGGAGTTGCAACTACAGCAGTGTGAAACTGCGGTTGCATCACCAGCTTGCAGACACTGTTACAAAACTGAGGCAAGACGAGGCTCTGGGAGGTTCATAAATGTTTCAACATAACCTGAAGAGAGTTACGAGGAAGCTGGGTCTAAATCTGGAGATTTCTGGATTTGACTACGTACAGCTTGAAAGTCAGTCTTGTCAAGCCTGAGCGTAGAAAACCTTGTCAGCCTTTAGTTGATATGCACTGGAGGTTTTGTATTGAAGATCCTCGCTGTATTTTTAGGTTCATTCAGTTAGAATCAAAAGACAGCTTAGGGGAGACAAGACTGCATATACAGAGTACAAAAACAGTGAAAAAAAAAGAAAAAAAAAAAAGAAAAAGGAATAAAATACACTCGCACGAAGCCCCTGTGAGCACAAACTGCAAGCTATGGTTTGCTGAGTTTAAATCCAACTGTAGCTACTAGTTATCTGCTGTTCTGATAAATATTCATGTATCATATGTTCATATCTGACTGCAGGAAAAGAAAAAGGATTCAGAGAGCTTTGTCTGCCCTGTGAGCTTTTTATCTGTGCTTTAGTAACCTTCTTATACGTTAGTAAATAAGAACGTTTCTCTGCTCAGACTTTAACACTTTTATTATCCTTGCAGATTCAGCAAACCTTTGTTCTAAAATGCTTTGTGCCCATTAGGGCTTTTGATTATAGATTACACCACCATTTGATTTTTTTTTCCCCTCTCTCTCATGGGCAACATATTCTTCTTTCATTGAGCAATATTCAGAAACTTGGAAATCTAACCTGTGTTTTAGTCTCAGGACAGGCACATTCTTATGGTAAAAACCTCCCCAATTGAACTTGGGATGCATTCAACTCTTGTATGGTTGATACTTGGCCAGGTTAATTATGCAATCACCCCAAGTAGAAGGGGACAGCAGGATACACGAGCATTTTTCAAAGACTTGTTTTCAGCACACAGACAGTTTTCTGGAATCAAATAAAGAAAATGGAGACTGTCTGTGATTTACAGTGAACTGGCACGCTGGAAATGCAAGGATTTAAAAGATCAACAAGGCCAAATTTGCAGTCATTGAGGGAATGATTACAGCATGTGGCTACACATCCAAGTTTAATCAAGCTACCTTGGGTACCAACAGCAGAGTGGCAGCGGTGCCTTCAGCCTGCTGGGGACCCTGGGGGACTTCTCAGGCAGCTGGCCCAACCCCAAACCCGTGCTGATGTGGCTCCATGGACTTTGGCACACCTGGAAGATGAATTTGGTGGGGTTTGCACGTCCTGCAGCCGCCCTGTGGCTTGTGGAGAGGAGATCAGGCTTCCTGCAGCCTCCAGTCACACCATGGTGGGGACACGTGGGGACAACAGGGGTCCTGCCCTCGGCACCCCGTGTCACCCTGCCACAGCTCACTGCAAACAGGGCACCAGCCCTCAGCAGCTGAAAATCACAAACCAGGATCCAGGCTGGCTTTAAAAACCCAAGTGGTTCAAGAGGCAACAACTGTGTTGGGTTTCATTGCTCGGCTCTAACGGGGTTCGTCATTTTAAGCTTTTTCTTAGGAAACACATGGGCTGGAAAAATACTCTATAAAGGGCTACACGTTCAGATTAACAACCTTACTGCAGCCACTGGGGCTCTAGGGACAATAGCAAATATAACGAGATTCGTGCTAAAATTGTAGAGGTTGACAATGCTTTTTTAAAAAAAAGTACTAATTTGGCTTAAAATGTGAACTATTTATTAGCTAAATCCTATGCTGTCAGGCTTGCTGGTGATCCTGCATGCCTCTAAACAAACTAAAAACACCTCCAAAAGACCTGATTTCTCAGAGGGTGTGTTCTCAGTTATATCAATTTAGGCCAAAACAATTATGAAAAGAATGCAATGATCCTGACTTAACATTAGCCAAAAGTCTTGGAAATATTTTTTTTCTGAACTCCAAGATGTCTTCAGAGATCCTCACAAGAAAAAAAAAAAAATTTAAAAAAAGGACTGAAATAACCAAGAAACCCACAGTAGGAATGAGCAGTAAAATACAGAAAAAAACAATTTGTATTTTCACATTTCCCATGGCCCTTGTACATGCAAAGCTCCATTCCTCCACCGTCTCTGCTGGTCAGAAGATAAAGCCATCCTTGTCATCTTTTGCTAATACTAAGAAAGGCAGCAAGAAATGAAAAATCAAGTCCCTGTCATATTCCATCGAGCACGCTGGCTAGATACGGATGTCTCGCCCCCATTTACAATCTGAACCAAAAGATTTGAAGCCAAGAAAGCAGCTGGCACAATAAAAACAGTAAAAGCTCTAGCTGGCACCTCATGCTGACAATGACTAGCCAAATCTCCATGGGGAAAAATGCCAATATAGATTTCTGTGACAAAAACAACAAAATAGATTTTTGTCAATGTACATAGATTTGACAGGAAGTCAGACAAATCTATCAATAATGAGTGACATATATCTGCAATATTCCCAAACAAAATGGTACATTTGAAGACAAACTGAGAAAATAACTAATTGTGTTACGTGTGACACAGATTCATCTGGACTTTTTGATCACAACACTGTAATTCATTAATGCAGGTTAATTCCCAGTTTTCCTGGGAAGAACTGACCAGATACATAGACATATTTCTAAGTGCTTTCTCAAACATCCTTTAACACACTAATATTTCAGAGAGGGACAAATTAGTTCTGAGGATCTTTCAGCTCAAAATCAAGCCTGAATTTCCTACTCTGGAACAAACTTTTAAACCATTATCTTCAGCTCCATGCTTGGAAATAAGAGACAATATTAAAAAGTGCATGCTGGAGAGTTGTTATATAGGATTTTTCCTGAGAGATAGCACCTTGCACTATGCAAACAAATGTACTGCCACTGTCCTTCTGTCACCAAAAACACTTGCAAGGAATTACTATTTCACTGCCAGGTGCCTTCTATGCTGCATCCACAAGGAGACCATGAGAACCAAGTCTCCAAGCTCTTGGGAAGGCATTAGTCCTGTTAAAACTTAGCTAAGGAGAGGGGAAAATGACTATTTACGAAACCCCATAGTTGAAAAACTGAATTTAACAGCATTTGTGTATTCCAAGCCAAGGCTCTTATCACACATAACACCTTAGTGAATACATGAGGATGAAGTATTTATCCAAGATCTCCAGGTACACATAAGTTTTACACAACCTTTAGGACAGGTTCTGACTGAGTTGGGAAGATGCAATTGGGTTCAGAAGCTACAGGGAATTGCCTAAAGTGTGTGTCTAGCAAGACAGCTCTGCAAACAGATGGCAAGACCCAGATAGAAAATGCTTTTTAAGTGAAAAAGTCAGAAACTCATGAAAAAAAATGTCTTGCTCATAACAAATTCTCCAGAGACTTCAAAAACATCTGAAGTAGTTGTTATACATAAATGAAGGAGATGAGCCAAAGTCAGCTTGACTCAGGAGGAAGTGTCTCCAACACAGTGCTCTGATTCACCAGGAGGTGTGCACTGCCCGGAATTCCAGCAGAAATTGTAACAGTAGGAATGCTGTGAGAGCCACGCTGTCTCCATCCAAACTCTGAAGATGTGGGAAGTCCCTTTCCACGGACAGTTCGCTGGCTGATGGAGAGGAGCACAGCACGTGCCATCCTTGCATCCCAGAAACTCCCAGGTCAGCAACTCAACCATGGACAGAGAACCTCAGACAGCCTCTCTGACACCTACAGCTCTTCTGCAATTTTATTAATACAGAATATTCTTTTTATGCTCATGAGGAATTGTAGAAGAATTTTGAATAAGTTAGAGATGGGACCTCTGAGTTTTTTAGATGACGCAATTTATTTTTCTTATCTTCTACATAGGCAGGAAGGGTAAGTTGGGTTCACATCTTCACTGCATGGCTCAGAAGTTCTACAAGACCTCTAATTACAAGATCTTTTAAGGATTTAATGACCAATAAAACATTGCCAACAAGGATATTTATGTTTTAGACTCAATCCTTAAATATTTCATCTTATGGCCCCATGCTACAGTGTAAATTTTCTTAGCCAATCATGTCATGACACAGAAACCTACAGTGCTGCATTCTAAACTTCTGTTTACCTTTGTAATACTTTTATTTTTTTTCTATATTTCAAACTCTAAAACTCTAAACTTTCCACTTCTTAACTTAGCACGTCTCTGCTTTAAACTATAAATCCACATTCTCACTTCTAGCACCTAAATTTGGAAGACATTTCCAAGGTCTCAGATCAAATCCTTTGTTTAATTCTCAATTTTGTCTTACAGGCCCGAAGTTCTGAGAATTTTCTGCATTTCAGATTCCAACACTCATGATTTTTACAATCTGAGCCTATTTGGTAAATTTAAGGAGAGAACATAAGTAATACAACCAGGATATGACAGCACCACACAGCAAGTATTTTGGGGGAAATTAACACCCAATGGCTGAGCCATTTCCAGCCAATTCTGTGTTTTGATTTGAACAAAAAAAGAACTTTTTGAAGAGATTTTCCCAGACCCCAAGGGTCAGGCTGGTGGATAGAGGCAGTGGTGGATGCTGTGAGCAATGACTCCCAGACCAACCTTGGATGGAGACACAAATTTGCTTTGAGAGTGAACAGAGGCACAGCCAGACCCAGCCCATGATGCCATCTTCAAAATCTACACAGAATCTCTGCAAAATAAAAAAAAAATGTGGTCAAGACCATTCCTTTCTCTAGGTGTGTTACTCCCTTAATTTTTTACATTCTTAGTTTTAGTAGCCTTATCAAAAAAAAAAAAAAAAAGAACCTGTAGTTTTGAATCCATTCAGTTTTGTAAGGTAATTTCCTCTTTAAAATGAAAAACGGAAAAGAAGTAGGTAATGCTTTAATTTGTTATTAGGAGTAATTACTGTCTGGCCTCGAGGGGTTACTTGTACATTGGTTTTAACAAGAAACCCATTTAACATATATTTATCTTTGTAAATTGTCCTGAATGATCAGCAAATACCTAATCATCTGCAAAAAGCTGTTTAAAACATCCTTTCCCTGATAACAGGAAATTATAACCTGTGAGACCAAAGAAGCTGAAGTGGTGGTTTAAACCATGATAGACATTTGCAAGGAGGCAAGAAATGGGTGTTTTCAGATGTTTGCCTTGAATCTTTTCCTTTGCTCACGAACACACCAGGACAGACCCATTGTTTCCCTCCCATGCTTGGGAAAGGCAAGACCCAGCATGTCTGGAAGTCCTTGAGGAGAGCAAATTCCATGTGCTAAAGCAGCCAGGAAAAGCACAAACCACTGGTGTGGATGCTGAGAGAAATCCTTAGAGCTTATTTGAGGCTCAGGAATGTTCAGGATGAGCAAAAACATAAAGAAAATTTCAACGCCTGTAGAGTGAAGGCACCTACTCAAGATTTTTTTGTACTCCAAACAATTTCAAATTGTATTTCTTATTTATTGAAGGCCCTGTGACATGGTTAGAAATAAAAACAGACTAAAACTGGACCCCACAGCTTTGCTTTGACACATGAGAACAGACGTGGATGTCACATCATTCCTCTGCCCTGCTCTGTCTGCTCATGTGAGCAGACAAGGGATGGGAAAACACAATAATTTTCCTCTCTAGGGACTGCATAGCTCAAGGGATTGGTAACAGGACACAAGCCTTTCAGCCCTAAATCAATTACTCAGAATTGACTCAGGTTGTTAGTAACTGAGTTGGTTTGTTTGGCTGCACAAAACACATAAAAATTAAATACATAAAATATTTTCACTCTCACAGTGAACGTTGGGTTTGGCCCAGTGCAGAGCACAGAGGTGGATGGACACCTTCCCACCCTTTCCTATTCTCAGTGTGTGATGAAACCAAAATCAAGAACCAAATGTAGAAATGATCCTTAGAGGTTTCATACAGCTAAGAATTCTCTCACACGCTGGACAAAACACTCTCACAAGTTTCTTTACAACATCTCTAAAGTTAAACAAGCTCACTCATATTCTTGACTACAAAAACCCTCAGATGAGCAGATTTAGGGGGTAGTGTCAAGAAAATTTTAGCAAACCTGCTTCCAGGCTCTTTGTTAATTAGGAAACAGTGTTTTTTTCCTGTAACAAAAGTAAATATCATTTTACACAAGCATAACTTTCCCTCTCAAGAGGCTCAAGAGATTCCATAACTCCATAATAATTCATATAAGCTTTATAATGAGCCAATAATTACCCGAGTGCAGGTAGTATTCAAACTTAATCTAACAATAATCACCAACTCCAAGATGCTGAGCTGACTGTGGATACAGAACAAGAGGATAAAAGGGAAAATTTCCCATGAGAGTCACCAACAAATACCAGGCATTTCTCTTTTTTTCTCCTTACAGACCCAGAGAATGACCAGGAAGCATAAAGGCATGTGAAAATGTGTAAAACAAACACAGAAAGTTTTCAAAACTTTAAGAAATCTCAGAAAAGTTTATGTTTGGTTTGAGGAATGCAGAAAAAAAGAAAAGAAAGGAAAAAAAGAAAGAACACTTCTGGTTTTTGTGTTATCTAAAGTGGTTTAGCCACTCTGATTAATCCACAGGAGTTTGGTCTGTGTGGGCACTGGTAGACAAAAGTTTTCATCCCAAGGGTGGATGTTCACAAACAAAAAAAAAAAATCAAACAAAAACCAGCAAAAACCAAAACATCAAGAAATAATAAACAAGACCCACCTAATAACAACAACAATAAAAAAAACCTCCAAATGACAATATTTTATGCACATAAGTCACATAGAACTGAAAATTGAGACCCTGTGGATTTATTTCATGCTCAAGACCCCAAATTTTCCATAAGAACATGATTGTTTAGAGTTGGTATGCAGTGGAGCACTGTGAAGAGCAGCAGAGGTGTCTGGGCAAGGCTCAGGGGATGAGGGAGCAGAGCTGATGTTCTGCCTTGGCATGGGAGAGCAGACACCTGAAATCCAGAATTATTCAATTCTGCCCACCAGAATGCAGACAGGAACCTGTTAAATATCTGTATTGCTCACAAAACTGCATGAGGGACCATAAACAATATAGATATATTTTTAGCTGAATAGAAACAAAGGTCTTTTCTGTAGAAAGTCCAGACAGTTTCCAATTTTTTAAACAGAGCCATAGATTCACAGGCTCATGCAGACAACAACAGCAGACTTTTTAGATATAATAGATTTAATATTTGTAAAATCTGTGTCTTGCTTCCCTGTTTTCCAGGGCAGGTCTGCACAACCAGGGCAATGCCAGGTCTGAATTAGCTCAGCAGCAAAACAGAGAAAATTTAGGGGAAGGTTGGTTTTAGGGGAAAATTGATGTCTGGGACTCAAAATCAGGGGATGAAACCTGAGTATGGAGTGGCATTCCAGGTAAATGGATCCAGGTGAGACCTCCAGGCAGGGATGGAGATGAAAGATGGAGTGAAAGATGTTGGGCAGCAGGGACAGTAAGGGAATTTATTAACAGGAATTACAAGAACTGGCCCTAGTTTTAACAGCCTTTTCCACCCAACTCAAGCTTTTCCAGAGCCTTTCAAAGTGCTGCTTTAAAGGCTCAGCAGTGGTGCAGGGGCTCACAAAGCCCCTTTAGAGATGAACACAGCTGGTGAGTTTGCAGCACGCCCAGGTTAACTCTTGTATACCTCAAGAAACCAAAGAGGAGCTTGCAGAAATGTAGGGGGGACTAGAAACAGTAGGAATCCTAGTTTTGGAGAGCTGCTAAGATGGCCAGCATCTTGTAATTTCCAGAGTCAGGATTATCTTCAGCTCTGAGGTTGAGCAGGTGCTGAGAAGTCCAGAGCTCCAGGAGAGTTTGGACAATGCTCTCAGGCACAGGGTGGGGTGGTTGGGGTGTCTGTGCAGGGCCAGGAGCTGGGCTTGGAAGATCCCCATGGGTCCCTTCCTACTCAGGCCATTCCCTGACTCTGATTCCCTGCTGAGGACCAGCCTCACCATCTGACAGCCACATTTCCAGGTGCACCTCAGGGCTGCACCCTGTCCTGTGGCAGCACCACCCACCCCCTAAAGCAGCTCCTGCCCAGCTGCAGCCACGTGTGGCAGTGGTTTTGCAGTTCTGGTGAGGCTTGCTCTCACACCACAGGACTTGCCTGAGCTGCAGGAACGACATTTCAAGCTTTTATTTATTTCTTTATTTGCCAGACCCTTAACGTTCTCCCTCTGTAGCTTTTTTGGCACGCGGATTTATGGCACTGTCCAAAAGTCTAAGGCTTTTCTTTGAATATACTTGTGGACGTTTCTGATCTCACTTTAATTGGGCATGCTTTAGGCTCACATAAAATATTAACATCTCAGCCAATGAAAGTCAGTGCCCAAAGCTCAGATGGTTCTGAAATTAATATAACCTTGTTTCTTGCTCACAGAAGCCACAAAAGATCAATTCCAGAATACTTTTTTTCCCCAATATCTGATAGCTCATTTTGTCTGGGCAAAACATGCTTGCTTCATGACCTTCTGGACATGCTGTGATGCACATCTATTGTTTGTGGAGTTTAAATAAGGACAGAGTGAAGCTTTTGATGTAAAGATTATTTGGGGAAAGTTTGATTGCTCCTTCAGTTGACTTATTCTTAGGCACACACACCTAACGATTTTTCCATCTCAGAAATCAACAAGTCTATTATTATTTTAAAAGTTAAATAATGTTGATATAACTCTTTGTTTAGTAGCTTTGTTTCCCTCAGCAAGAGCATTTGAACTCCAGCACTGTCTCTGAGTGCAGGAGAGGAGGCTGAGGCTGTTTGGTCTGGAGAGGAGCCCCAGCTGAGAGGGGACCTCATCCCTATTGTAAATGCAGGTGAACCCAGTGGGAAGAAATGACAATGTCTGACTCAATTCAGAAGGCTGAATTATTTTTTTTATTATAACTATGCTAAAATACATTAATATACTATATAAAAAGGAAGATACTAAAACTACATACTACTTTCTCTGACTCTATCTCTCTCACAACTGGTGACCCTCTCTGAGAGCCCAGCCCCAGGTGGGTTGGATTGGGCATCAGGCTCGAACAATCCTCACCAGAATCCAACCAAGCACTCACCCCAGGGAAACAATTCTCCAAACACATTCCACATGAGAAAAACAAGGAGCAGAAATAGAAATTGTTTTCTCTTTCATTTCTCTCTGTGTACCTCCATGAAAAATCCTGAGTGGGATAGAAATGTGCTTGCCGCACATCCCTGTCTGTCCCTGTCTGCAGGGAGGGTCAGAGCAGATCCCAGGAAGTTCCTGAACCAGGAACTGACCTCAGGAAGTTCCACCTGGACAGGAGGAAGAACCTCCCTGTGCAGTGACTGAGCCCTGAACACATTGTTCAGAGAGGGTGTGGAGTCTTCCTCACTGGGGACATTCCAGAACCATCTGGAGACAATCCTGTGCCATCCCATTGCTCTGGGATGGCCCTGCTGGAGCAGGGAGGTGGCACTGGGCCCATGATTCACTGAGATCCCTTCCAGCCTAAGCCCTCCTGGGATTCCCACTGCCACAACAAACCCAGACAAGAGCAGGTGAAGGAAGTCCCTTTTAGGAACCTACAGAGCTTCCTAAACACTGACAAGGGTTAAAATTCAGCAGGATGCCCATGTGATGGCAGAGCTGCAGCAGGAGGTCAGCCAGTTCCCTGGGCAAAAAGGATGGGCTCCAGCTGGGATGGCTCCAACACAAGGACCAGGATGCCTGGAGTAGCCCATTGCAGCGAGGGATGTCACAGCTGCACAAAGTTGTGCAGTTAGTTTCTGCCTTAATTATACTAAATCTTGCCTTTACTGCTTTAACTCTTTTCCAAAAACAAAAACAAACAAACAAACAAACAAAAAAAAAAAACAAATCAGTGCATCATTTCTAAAGAAAAATACTGAGGTACAATAAACCAGGTTTGATTTTGTGGCCAGGTTGGATGGGGCTTGGAGCTACCTGGTCTCGTGGGAGGTGTTGGGATGACTCTTGAAGGTGCCTTTCAACCAAAACAATTCTAAGGTTCTGTGGTTGGTTTTCACTAAAAATCAGTCATGTTTTTCTTAATTTTCAGCAGTAGTGGGAGCAAGCACTTGTAGATAATGGTGTTTTGTCCCAAAACATGCTCTGATTCAGAGCAGAATCCAACTACTTCCAACACTCCAAGAATCAGAGTAGTTTTGCCACATTACAAACATCATCAATTCCTAGAGCAACCACAACTGAAGGCAGAGCTTGTAGAGGTTGGGAAATGTCATTCCCCAGATTTCAGGAGAGGTTGGGAATTGCACTTCCTTGGATTTCAAAATCTTCCTAAGCAAGGATGCACAATATATTTAAAACTATCTTCATTCCTAACAGTACCACCATGTGGGTTCTCTTTGCTAACTGAGTAACAGAAATTAATTAACCTTTATATTTGCTTGAAAAGCATTTCTTTACTTCCCCTCGGTTTTGATAGTTCTAGCTTTCAAAACAGAGACAGCCAAGTTCAGAAAACAAAGTATTCTAAGTAAAATAGCTTTCCTTTTTTTGTTTTTGGGTTTTGTTTGGGGCTTTTAGGAGCATGGGTAGTGGTAATTCCTTTGTAGGAAACAGGACATTTCCTAAAAAGAAAGGGAAATAAGTGGCTGAGGGAAAAAAAAAAAAGAAGATAATTTTTATCTGTAATAGGAATGAAAACTCAGTAATATTTTTATTGTTATTTTTAATTTCCTCCATCTGAATCCACTCTGGGAATAACATTCAAAACACGAGAACATTAATCATGTAAACTTCTGTTAACTCCTGACACCTCTCTTGTCCTTCCATACCACAAAAACCCCTCAAAATAAACAAGAAATTAAGTTCTGACCCCTTGAGAGAGACCTCCCAAGCTCCTCTGGAGGTTTTGCCATGGTTATTCACTTTACAGAGAAAGTTCTGGGATGCCTTTCTGATGGCTCCAGCGTGTAACCCTGAGACAGATATGCTCAGAGCCGGGGAACCGAGTCCAAGTCAGGAATTTATGGGAAAGCATGTGGAGCAGATGGTGGATGAATGAGAGAGGAAAGGAGACACAGCTGAGAGAGAGTGAGTGTTGAGACTGTGTCAGATGGGAGAAGGAGGAAAATTATGCTGATCTAGAAATGTGCAATGGAGCTCTTCGCTATTGAATCAGTAAATTACCAAGAAAAGGCATCCTTTTTTCTTCAGGTGTTCCAGGGCTTCCATCTCCACATGCAGGGATCACTGAGACTTTCTCTGCACCCCAGACAGGAGAAAAACTCCACTACTGACCCTCTTACTGATCCTGCAACCTTCCCATCCAGTGCCTCCAAAACTCACATTTCAGGACAGGCTCAATCCAGTCCTCCCCAACTGGGACCTTTAACTCAGTTCTCCACCCACTCCTTACCACAGATAGTGAACTCCCACCAGGTTGGTTTGAAAGTCAGTTTTCAAAGAAATTTTCATTCCTTGTTTTTACAGAAGGAAAAAAAATAGCATATCCTGTAAAATAGCTCCAAAATGCGCTCGTAATTATAGTAATGTTTAATGATGGTTAGTGAAACATTAGCTTCCCTCACTTCTCAGTATACCTGCTGTTATTCTCATCTGAATAATTCTGAAATGATTACCTTTGCTTTGCAAGTTCGGGTATTAGGCATAGATTTTATTTTCAGCGCATGCAGCACAACCTGAACTGAGAATAAATGTATATAATCTTTGAAAAGAGAAGAAATAAAAACAAATCAAAGGTTCCTATTACATGACTTTTATAAAGTGTGTCTGCTTGTCCATTTCATATTGTGTGCTAATCCTGATTTCACTGTGAGAAATTCTCTTTTTAAACTGGAGGCCACACTATGCAGTTGAAGGGGAGAAGCGAAGCCTTTACACTTCACCCCCAACCACACAACCCCAGCCAAGCCAACTCCCCCCATGGTCAGAAATCCTTGAGCTCCTCACCAACAGGGACGCCCCAAAAGCACAGCTCTGATGCCACGTTCCCTTCTCACAATTTCCACCCCCAGCCTGGTGCCAAGGAAGAGCCAAAGTCTTGCTGCAGGAAATAAAACATTCCAGAGGGCCAGGGACAGATTTCCACACCCCATTCCAGCCTGGCCAGCACATCCTGGCAGGATCCAAAGGGATTCCAGCCCTCAGTGACGCTGCTGTCTCTGCTATCAAGCACAAGATCCAAGTGACAGAAGTGTCCCCATTTCCACCCACCGGGGGCTGGTGCTGGGACAGGCTGTCCCACAGGGCACAGGAAAACACCAACACCACAATCCAACAGGCTGAGAACTCAGGGGAAAAGCCAGGCTGGAGAGCTCCTTTGGGAAACTCAAGGAGATTGAGAGTGTCGGAACTGAGAAACACTCACAGCCTGGAAAGGTGTTTTCTCTCTGGTAACACCTGTGAATTCTGTTTTCTCTCTGGTGGCACCTGTGAATTCTGTTTTCTCTCTGGTGGTACCTGTGAATTCAGGCTTTGCCACCACAGGGCTGCTCTGGGCTTTGTGGCCAGGTTTTGGATGGTAAATTTTGGAAATCCAGGGCTTCCCTCTGGCTGCCCTGGCTGCCCTGGGACCCTGGCAGGGGTCAGGAACCCCCTGGACAGAGCCCCCAGAGACACTGGCTGTGATCTCTGTCCATGGAAAAGAGTTTTCAATCTTACAGGATGAATTACAAGCTCTGAGTGTTTGATATAAGTAATAATTAAGTGTGGCATGGGTGCAAAAGTAAAATTTTAGGATTCTAGATTAGGGGTCCAAAGAGGACAGGATGGAGGAAATTGGGTGTGCCTTGTCCTTTTTCTCCTTCTTCATGCCCTCCATGTCTCACTGTGGTGTTGGCATTTTTCTGTTGGTTCAGGCTGGGGACACACTGTCCAACGTAGGTGACAGATATTGGCACGTTCTTGTAAATCCAGCCCAGGGAGTTTCTGGTATTCAATGTTTGTCACATCCCACTGAGGGCAGAGCCCCACACGCTGCCCTGCAGGACAGAGCTGGGCAGGGCAGCAGAACATGTGAGAGATAAACAGAATAAACAACCTGGAAACCAGCACAGACCAATTATGGCTTCTGCTTTGGCAGCGGGGCTGACAGACAGAGACTTTTTGCAATTTTGGAATCATCAATACCACAGATTCTGACAGTAAGTGCAGGGCTTGAAGACACAGAGCAGCTTTACCTTTACAGGAGCCATTTTTGGCATGGAAATAATTGTTTGAATCTGGTGCTGGTCACCTCAAGTGTCCTCGGTTTGCCTTAGAATTCCTTCCAGCCAGGTGAAAACAAGCAGGCTTCCTGCTATCACTTCCCTACACCTCTGGCCAGAATAAAAATATTTAAAAAGACGCCTAAAATTACAAATAAACACATTCCACCTGTGACAACGTAGTTGCTAAACCCCTTTTGTTTCCAGGATTGCCTGAATCAGAAGGATTCCAACCCAGAAGAAGTGAGGAGTTCAAGCAGCACAGCTCGATCCCAATCTGAGGGTTGGTGCTGACTACATATTTATACCCCATGCAGGAAGAAATTCCAGGATGGAAGTTGTCATACACAAAGGCCAGACACCACATCATCCAGGACACCTGCCAGTTATTCCTCATGATCGAACAAGATTTTCTGGGAATATCAGGGAGTATACCAGAATTGCAATTGCTGTTTACCCTCCAGTCCCAATAAAATAAAATAAAGTTTTAAAAGGGACAGAGTAGTGACAAATCAAAAAAGCTCATACAAACAGCAGTCTGGTTTTAAATTCGATTTTTAAACTTCAGAGGTCTCAACAACATCAATCAGAAATTTCTTTTTTCTGGAAGCAACATTCCTCTTGCTTTCTGCCCTGCCACTGATGCATTTCAATTCCAGAGCCCAAACAAGAGACAGATTTTTTTTTCCTTTTTTTTATATAGCAAGATCAGTATAGAAAAATAACCAACCACACACACACCCCCCTTCAAAATCCTTTATAAATGTTAAAGAAAATTTCCACAGAAATGAAAAATTCACTTGCATTTTGGACACAGTTTTCTCATGCCTTGTTTTTGGGCAATCCAGTTTGCCCATTCCTTGTACAATTTTGATTTTAGCCTGAGCACAGCTGTCTTCTTGCCCAGATGTGGCCACATCTGGGGCTGTGCCAGCTGACTCACATGTGTGGTGTGAGAGGGGGATGAGAAATGGTGGAGGGGTGGTGAGGGACAAGAGGAATGTTTCTTCTATGAGACAGAATCAAGTTATAAAGTGTTTTCCTTCAGGAAAAGCAACTCTGACAACTGTAAAAGTATCAATTCAATATGAAGAGTGAGTGCTACTCTTCAGACATGGACTAGAGGACAGTAATAGAAGGGAAGATCTTTGCCTTTTTACTCCAGAAGGAAAATTCTGGGGTCTAGGATCCAGCCACGCTGAGGATACAGCACCAAAGACAAGGATCATCCCCTAAAGGATGATGCCAACACAAAAACACATGGAATAAGAATAATTTGCCATGGAGAAATCAGATTTAAAATAGACACAAACCTGTGTACTAGAGAGTAAAAGGCTGGAACAACAGGGAGTAGGTTTGGCTCTCTCAGTCCTAAGATGGATTTTAAGAAATGGAAGAAATGGATAAGAACAGGTGGTTGAAATAACTCGAGAAGTTTTTTCATGCATATTTACAGATTTGTGAAATGTTCCAGGTATTTTCATGTAGTGATGGGACAAGTAGGAATGGCTTTAAAGTGACAGGGGATGGGGTTAGAGTAGAGATTAGAAAAAATTCTTCCCTGTGAGGGTAGGGAGGGGCTGGCACAGGGTTCCCAGAGGAGCTGTGGCTGCCCCTGGATCCCTGGAAAAGTCCAAGGCCAGGCTGGACAGGGCTTGGAGCAGCCTGGGACAGTGGAAGTTGTCCCTGCCCATGGCAGGAGGTGGAAGAAGATGGAGTTTAATGTTCCTTTCCACCCAGACTATTCTGGGATTCTGTATCTCCAAGCCACGTTCAATAGTAAACCAAAGGAAAATCTTTGTTTTGTTGCTCCCTACTTCTGTTCTTATTTCCTTCCATGAGCTGCCATTTTCTCATTATATCATATTTTAGTTTCAAAACCAGTGTTGCTGGGGAAGGGTCATCAGCTCATCTATTTACATGTTACGGTATCCATCTATAGGGACCTGTATAAATAATTTAAAATAGCAATAGCCATAATGGCTTTTTAAGAGCACAAATGAAGACACATTCAGAGTCTGTATAAGAACAGAGCACCCAGTTTAAAGGATTGGACTGTTTCAGGTCTGCAAGAATGCTCTTAAAGGAAAATGGTAAAAAGAGCACAAGGGATTTCGAGGAGGACAGTGAGGTTGTGAGGCAAACCATTTCAGACTCTACAGATAGATGGTTGAAAGATAATGTGGAAAAAAAAAATAACAGAAAATGAAATAAAAATCACTCTCCCATTTTTCCCTACTATTTACACAAATGAGTAATAATGTTACTCTAAATTTCTTGTGTATCAGATAGTATATTCTTCTCAGAAGATAAAGAGGGCAAATATTTCTATTTATATGGTGAACTTAGAAGTGTGCTGCTAAACTTCCTTACTGTTTTTGTTGGGTTTTTTTTTAATCAGTTCATAACAGAACTACTCCTGAAATTATATATTTGTTAGTCCCTTCTGTCATGTTTTTTTAGAGGCCAATTCCTTAAACTGGAAGTGAAATCACTGGAATGAGTAGTGAATTTTCTAATTGTGTCATTGGTTGTAAAGGATGAACAAGCCAAGTGAGCCAAAAGTCAGACAGAAATTTTGGAAGCCATTTCTTTCAAAAGCAGCACAGATCACATACCTTACCCTTCACAAACCAGGAGCTTTTAATAACTTATTTCCCCGAGGAGTTTTATGACCCTGGGGATAACAAATTTAGCTGTCTAATTATTAAAGTGTTTAAGTCTGGGAATAGATGATTTTTCTAATATTCCAGTCGTTATCCTCAACACATCAGAGCTAAGATTTAACACATTCAGTGTGGCAAAACCCTGCTTAAAAGCACTGGCTGAGGCTGCTGAGGCACTTCAGAGCAGTCATAACACAGTACAGTAACAGCAATAATCATACTCTTATTTTAATTGTATCCATCTGAGTTAGAGTCCAGCACAGAACAGTCCACATTAGCAGTGCTGAGCTGCTTTGAGCTATTCATGTCATGTTCCACCGTGGGGCATTTCAGGGGCTTGCAACTTTTCTTCTAAATGTACCAGATTGTTAAAATACATTGTTACATTATCTACAAGTAAATAATAAAGGGACTGAGAGTTTTTAAAAAAACAATTTCAGCCATTAGCGAGGTAGTCTGGTTGATGTTTAACAGATCCTGTTCTAATCCTTCCTGTGTCAGAAATTACAGCTGATGTTAAATAAGAAAGCGCAGAGTTTCACAAGCTCCCGAGTACCCTGCTTTTAACAGTCCCCACATGTCTCAGCAAGATGAGTAATTGTCCATCAGCCTATGGTTCATTAGGGATCAGAAATCAATTGAGTGGGAGGGCTCAGCATAGCAGGTTATACAAACCTTGGCTGTGCTGGATTGCTGATGAATAGAGTAGTTGGGAAAGGGAAACTTTAATCTGATGGCTCCAAGGTAGTTAGGCTACTGACAGCCATGCAGTGCAAGGCTAATTGGGCTGGCAAGGAACAGAGGTAGAGGACAGGGTCCAAGCAGAGAATCAAATGCTCCTTTGGAGCTCCAGGGCCAGCAGAAAGCTTGTCTGGGAGGATGACCTACTGTATAAATGAAAGGCTCACAAAAATTAACCAAGTAGAGAAATGCTCCTTAGACGAAAAACATGTTTTATGGCCGCGATTAAAAGTGCGCTGCTGCAAATAGCGGCTCTGTGTGTCACAGGCCAGTCTCAGCCTGGATTTTATCACCCATTAAAATTAAAATCATTCTGGCTGAATCCTCTCTCTCCATGGATGCTATTTTCTCTCACCTTCTCCCTCCACATCTCTGCTGTTTTGGAAAGGTAACAAATTATCAAACTGATACAATTTCTTCCCTTTTCCAGGATTCACGGCTCCTTCCCATTACCTCCTTAAAAGCAGGATTTTGCTGTAGTCACCCAAACACAGGGAATGTGAAAAAAGTTCAGCATCCATTTCACTGCTCCGTTCTGTGCAAAATGAATTATGGAACAGGCAAGTATTATAACAAGACAACGATTAAGGAAGATATTTGGGGAGAGCAGTGATCTTCAGCAACAGATGAGCTCTCTTCCTGGTGCCGAAAATACTTGATTTAGACTCCTTCAGCAGAATGAATTGGGTGAACTAAAGTGTCTACATCTGCTCAAGGCTGCATGGCTTTAATCACTGCTGGCCTTAGTGGTCTGCATATGCTTGCAGAAATTCTTACAATGAGATGAATAAATACATGAAAGCGTTTGCCCGCATGACGGCACAAGGCAGAGGTTCTGAATAATGATGGATGAACCTCAGAGGAGATCATAGGTTCCGTTCAGCTGAGTGCTGGCACATTAGGGGAAGAGCCCTAACTACATCAACCACTTCAGCCTGCACAAGTGGGCTGCAAACTGATGCAGGAGCTGCAGCTCTGCCACTCCTGCCCGAGTCTGGGTGAGAATAACGGGGTAGCAACTTTTCTCCTGCTGTCACAAGGCCGGCAACAGCAGGATTTTAGCAACTACCTGCAAGTAAAAAAAAACCCAAAAAAATCCTTAGGGAGTGGATGAAACTCAGGAAAGCTGTTGCATAACTCTACGTGGCATTTACAAGTTTAGGTATTTCTAGTGTAACTCTTAATGAGGGCTGGAGGGGAGTTGTGGGGAATGTGGTTGCCATCACAGTGGAGCAAGAAGCCTGTTCTCTTCATGCTATCACTATAAAATAGGGATTTCCTGCCATGGAATAAGGGGCAAGTACAGCCATATGAGGATACTGAGGCCCTGGCACAGGGTGCCCAGAGAAGCTGGGGCTGCCCCTGGATCCCTGGAGGTGCCCAAGGCCAGGCTGGACAAGGCTTGGGAAAGTGTTCCTTCCACAGCCTGGGACAGTGGAAGGTGTCCCTGCCCTTGGCAGGGGTGGAATGAGATGATCTTCAAGGTCCCAACCCAAATCATTCTGTGATTCTGTGATAAAACTTGTGGAAGTCTACCAGAACTTTTCCCAGTGAAGATAAAGATCTTCTAAAGTTGCTTTTGTGGAGTTCCCAGATGAGCTCAAAAGCAGTGATTTGTAACTCTTTCTAAAGGAAATTTAATGAGTGGGGTTTACCACTTTGAGGTTGCAAGTATCCTGCTTCCATATGGGACACAGCCAGGAACTGGCTGATGATTTCTCCACTTCTTTGAACTCACACTCCAAGCATGCAGCATCTCCTCTGCACATACTTCACTTTCTATGAAAAATATTATGTGATTTACTCATATGAAGGATCCTACTACATCCTGATTTGCAGAACTAAGTGCAGAGCTTGCATCCAAGAGTACTGGAATATTTACAAAGCCTCCCTATGATTTCAGCAAGCTCTGCATCTGGCTTTATATGGGCTGGATCTCTATTACCCAAGCACATACAAGAGTAGGTAGATTTTTAAAACCTTGTGTAGACAGCTGTGATGACAAAAAATGACTCACATACTGTGTCCTGTAAGTAATTACTCAGATTTTCCTTTTCTCATTCTTAAGGAAAAAAATATAAATTTTAAAGCACTAGAAGTAGTACCATTAATTTAGTTTTGTCATCCATAATGAAGAATTTTCTGGTTTCTGTAAATTTTCTTTGAAGTGACTCTTGGTAAAAACGTGAATACAAGAGGCTGGAATGTTCACTTCAGCACAGCCCAAATCTAGAGCTACACAAAGACATTCCTGGTATTTAACTTTTTTTTTTTTTTTTTTTTTTTTAAGTTGTTGTTTTGAAACTTCCATTTTTATGTGAAGCTTCATGACATCCTGAGTCAAAGCAATAAATGCAGCACATTTTCTGGGTCACAACACTCCCATCCCCTTCAAGAAATCATGCCAAATAGCTGTGTCTGTATTCACTCAAAATAATACTTCCTCTAAAAATGCATGACATCTTATATGATTTACATCATGTTATGTTGAGGATTAGGTTAATGACTTCTTGTGCTTCTGTGAACCACTCAAAGTACCATGGCCCAGATTATTATTTTATATAAAATATAAATAGAGTATATTGCTGAAGTGGTGGGTTATTTAACACATGTATTTCCACATGGGTCTAGAAAGAGGGGTGGGGACCAACGTGTAACGAGCTCCTGCTTCCTGTGTAAAAACCAACGTATTCTACTGCTTTCCAGAGCTAGCTGGGCTATTTACAGATGAGAATTAAATGCTTTTCTAGCTTTGTTCTGGGTTTTTATTCAGAATGTGTGTGTGTGTGTGTGTGTGTGTGTCTTCAGTACTGAAGTGCTTCATTTCAAGCACAGTGGCAATTGTAAGAGTAACAATTAAAGAGAAATTTTTGGTTATCTACTGCAGCCCTCTTTGGATGAAATACAGGATAGGGAAAATGTTTGCTTAACTAAAAGAGTAGTGAGCAACCAGATCACAGCAAGGCCGAAGGCATCCTCAAGATAACTTAATTTGAACAAATTGCTATTATTTTACTTCATGTGCAAAACCGTTTTGAACATATACAAATATTTCTTCTCAATTATAAGATGCCTTTAGTTAATATCGGATTTTACATTAGAAGTTTTGGAGTCACTAAAGCACTCATGGGTGGCAAATAGGTGGTGTCACAATCATCAGGTGCACCTGAAGGTAAAATGGGGATAGGAATTAGTAGAAAAGAAATATAAGAGACACAGATATTACAGAGATAAGGTTTAGATGAGATCTTAGGAAGAAATTCTTCTCTGTGAGGGTGGGGAGTCCTGGCACAGGGTGCCCAGAGAAGCTGTGGCTGCCCCTGGATCCCTGGAAGTGTCCAGGGCCAGGCTGAACAGGGTTTGGAGCAGCCTGGGATAGTCGAAGATGTCCCTGCCTTCCCTGGAAGGGAGTAGAACAGAATCTTTAAAGTTCCTTCCAACCCAAATCATCATGGAATTCTATGATAATTCATTGCTTTTCTTTTTAAATCTGCTGTGTTCCCATATCTTGAATATTGAACTCTCAGTTTTCTCATCACCCTCACCTTGAAAAATGTGTAACAGACACCAATATGGAATAAAGAAAAATCAGGATAATCAGAGATAATCACTTCTCAAAAAGAAAGGATCCAAATAGCTCAGTGCTGGAAACATTTGAGAGAGGTTGCACAAAGTTGCACCAAATGAGAAATCAAAAACCCAACTCTATAATGTCTAATAAAACAAGGAGTCAGTAGCACTCAGAGAAGAGGTACCGAGCTGCACCCTAACAAAAGAAAGTGTTTTAGGCACACATTGCACAGCTGAGCTGTGGAGCTCGCCAGGAAGGTGAGAGCCTTAAATGGGATTAATTACCAGAGTGTCTGTGCAGTGAACAGGAGCAGTGGAGTAAACAGAACACAATGATATGGCCACAAAAGTGTCACCTCTGCCTCACTGCCAGGACCAGCAGGGTGTGCCAGGGGAGGCTCCCTCTTCCTGGCCTGCTCTTACACTTCTCCTAAACAACAGTTGGAGACAGGCTAGTGAACAACTTTGGACTTTGTGGAGTCACACCTTACACAGGAGCGAAGCAATACATTCACTCATACCTGTAATATACTGATAAAACTGACACATTTTCCTGGGTTTCTTGAGAAAAAATATTTAGAAACACTGTGGGGAAAAGAACCATTTCTGACAAAAAAAACACCTCACTCTTTTATGTACAACATATTGCTTCCATGGAGCTTCTGTGAAACAGGACATGAACTATAACAGATTATCATCCACAGATTAGAAAAAGGATTCTAATTATCTTTGAAAGTTAAGAAAGAATATTTCAATGCTTTTCTGGGCCCTTTTGTTGCAATCAACTGCAATTCACCACAGGAATAATCAACAGAGAGGAAACAGTGACAATCGAGTCCCTGAGCACTCAAAATGACGACTGGGTGATTTCTCCAAGATATTCTTCAGAAAAACAAAACTTATTGGGATCAATCCAGAGGTAATTCGGTGAAATTTAATGGCCTGTGGTATACAGGAGGTCAGGCTGGATGATCTAATCATTCCCTTTGGCTTTAAACTTTATGAATCATGTTTGAGGTGGAACTGGTAATGGGAGTCATCTAATGGGAGTGGACATTGAAGCAACAGCCCTGGTGCTTAGGGGAGCAGAGAAAGCTCACAACATTTGGCTTGAGGAAGACGAAACCAATTAAAACAGCCTCCCATAAGAGGAAAAAACTGCCAGCAAGGATTAAAGGGAGAGGTGTAGGCCTTGGTGTTTGGCATGAAAAAGCTGAGGCCTGAGTGAGCCTAAGCAGGGAGCAAAATGAGCATGGCCAAAGTCATGCCTGACCTCAAGGCTTTGGGGCAAGAGCAATTTGTCCTGCTCTGAGCATCTCTTTACCCCCTTCACCCCTGAATGAACCCACTGGCTCTGGCAGCCATAGTCCCTTTGCTGTGGGATTTGGGGATTCACCATGTGGAATTTGGAGCTCCCAGCTCTCCCTTGTCACTGTGCTTCCTCCCCATTCCCTCTGCCTTTGCAAAGAGCGATGGCACCAAGGGCTTTCGTTTTTCAGTGCTCTGGGCCCCTCCATGCCATTCACAGCCAACCTTTTTTTCTCTTCATAAAATTGTCCAAAGCACCATTTGAGTTTGTTATTTTCCAAGCCCAAGAGTTGTAGACTATCTATTGATCACAAGCACACAATGAAAAGGAACATTAATTTAAACAAGAAAAAAAAAATTAATTATAGCATTGCCTTCCTAATACAGCCACTCATGACACAGCAAAAACTGCACTTTGGGCTTGAAGGGGGAAGAAAACTTGGAGCTGTTTAATAAAAACTTGCATTTCGTGAGGACCGTTGTGTTTGCCAAGAATTAACACAAGAACAACACCGGCACAATCTGCTGCTCTGCATTTTTTAAGTTTTTCCCTCTAAGAAGTGTTCATTATTTATAGAAATAGCCTGATTTACATGTGGCTCCTCCAGAGCTGCTGGACGGCACATCCAGAGCTGCAGCATCGCAGCTTATCTCCTGGAAATATCTGTTTGAATAGCAAAATGAATATCCCTCTGATCAAATATACAAGTCCCTCTGCATGAAAATCAATCCTCTGCACAAGACATATTTTGAAGATTTAAGTGGGGTCTAAGTACTGCTTAGTCCTTGTGCATGCACAAGAGTGAATACCACCCACGGGGAAAAATATGCCATGGAAAAATTCATAAATAACTTCCAATAACAAAGACATTTGAAAATGTCATGATCTTCTTCATATATTTCATACACAGAAAATGTAGTACAAATTCAAGGAAAACATTAATAATTACAAGTTATTTGCTCAGGACTAACGAGCAGCAGCAGCCTAAAAAGTACTGGCAGATGTCTAGGCAAAATAAAGATAAACACAGTTGGGTTCAAACCACTTTTTAAAATTCTAGACTGAGATTTACAGGCTTTTTGGCTCCTGTGACTTTATGCTGTTTGTTTATGTGTTTAAAAATTTTAAAAGAGAAAAAAAATAGTTTGTTCTGCGAGCGTGAGTCTTACATCTTTCTTTGCAGTTTGCCTGTTTATCCAGATCAAAATACAATGTTGGAGACATTTTCCTTCTGTTGAACATACCACTGTCAGAAGAACTTTGCCCACAGTTTATAGTTATTGTATGGAAAGTGTGCTTTGTACCAGAGATAAAAAGTTAGACTGCTTTTATTGATAGAGTGGCTGTGAAACAATTTCTTTTTTATTAAAAAAAAATATATATATATTAAATATCTGCAAGGCTCCAACCTCCAGAAGCAATTGTTGATTGTTTGTAGTGTAGGAGATGGTTCAGCTATGAAGATATGGTTCATGAATTAGGAGGGTGTGACTAAATAAAAGTGGTTTTATTTAACAGATCATTATACTATGCCTTTTTTTAATGTACTAACCAGAAAAGTCCATAACCAGCTCAGCTTCTGATATTTAGACATTTATATCATTGCAGAAGGAAAATATCATATCAAACAACAAAACACTGCTATCATCAGAACCACATTTACTAAATCCAAGGAATACTACAAAGAAATGCTTTTCCTTCTCTCCATTTTAACAGAAGTCTTACAAATCTGGGGTTTTTGGATTTTGAATTTTCTGATTTCACACCTTTTTTTTTTTTTATCTTTGGACTTGGACTATTTTCCAGCTAATTCTTGGAAGGTCAGCATGCTGAATGCACTTCACATCCTATCTTTTATTTGTAATGCAACCCTCCAAAGGGAAATATTTTTTTTATTTTAGATTAGTGGAATCTCTTATATTTTTTTTTTTAAGTGAAGTTTTTAAGGAAACTTTTGTCATAATCAGATTGGAAACACTGTCCAGAAAGTAGCAGGGCGTGACACCACATAGCAATGACACATCAGGGTAATGATGAATATTAAACCTATAAAGTATCACATTTTGTTTGTTGCAAACAGAAACTTGCCAAAGACAGCATGTTCTAGCTAGAGCTGTGAAAAAAAAATCACTAATATTTGTTTCCAAAGATCTGCATGAAGCCATGGCAATTTTTATTAATATTTGCAAATCAAAACCAGATTAAAGTTTCAAAAATCTATTTTTTTTTTGGTTTTGGTAAAATGATAGATTAAATGTTCTCCAAACAGATCAGAAATTCAATGAGGTTTGAGAAATACTTTCCCTCCCCCCACCAGCAAGTCATCATTAGACTGAAAATAATTCTCTTAGATGATTTGCCTTTCTTTTCTTTTAATCCATTCCGAAGAAAGAAATACTTCCTGTTTTCATTCAGAATAAAAATAACAGCGAAGCAAATTGTATTCCAAATGTTTAACTTTTCATGAAACAGGTGAAAAGTTATTACATGCTGGTGAGATTTTTTAAATAGAATCTTTATTCCTCGCTTAAGGGGGGCAGAGAGAGAGAGAGAGCGAAGAGATGAATGGCAGTGACATCTGAAAATATACAACTCCTTTATATTAAGAGAGTTTGGTCATATAAACCTTCTGTCTTGTTGCTCTGAGACCCTTTAATAATGTTTGATACCACTAAAGTTTATTGTTTTTATTCATGAAAGAAAAGAAAAATAAGAATTTTAAATAATAGGCTGATCATAAACCTGAGCTCAATGAGTGATGAAGGAGTATTTTCCTCTGGGGAATTACAGTAGTTGGAAGGGTTTGTTTCAATGTAACCCCAAGTTAAAAAAAAAAAACAAAAAAAACCAAAACAAAACAAAAAAAAAAAAAAAAAAAAAGAAAGAAAGAAAGAAAAAAGGATTAATGCTTCGGCAGGTTGAAGAGGAAAATTATTTTCTACATTAGTCTTGCTATGAGCCATCCTGAGCGTTAGGTGCTACTGCAATAAGTCAAACTACTATAAGTGAAATAATGTTCTTACACGTAGTTTCAGGCTATTTTGTAGCGAAATATACCGGTCTTTTTAATTAGAAGATGTATAAGAAAAAACAAAGTTCTTGATTCTAGAGCCTAGACTTGATTTACGCTTTGCTTCCATGGAGCAGATTCCGTTTTATTTTCTTTTAAACTTCAGTCAGAGAAATTATTCTCAATTATTTTTACTAAACGGGTTCTCAATGTTTGAAAGGGAAAAAAAAATCTTATGTGCAATACGAGAACAAACTATTTTGTCTCATTTTTTTGTGTGTAACTTTTAAAAGGCCTCCAAATTAGGATACTGCTTCATTAAGCTTTTGACTTTTGTCCAGTTAAAACTATTGACTCATACTTTCGTTTCTTCCCCCTCAAATTACTACAGTGCCACAGCTGATCTAACTATATTTTCCATTTCTTATAAATAGCCACAAGAAAAGTATTAATTATCCTTGTACGATTTAATGCACCAACTGCCTTAACCTTTCAGGTTTCCTTAAACACCAGCATAACAAGGCATATCCATGGCAGCAAATGTGATTTATGACAAGAATCTTTAATTTCTGTTTTTAAATATGTTACCCACCGATCTGCATACATTTAAATTCGCCTGCAACACTTTTCTCTGTCTTGAGGCTGTTGTTTAATATTCAAGGATGATTTTTGTCCACATACATTTTGGTCTATGTCACCTCAGATTAAATTATTACTGTTTGCAGCCTTTTTGGAGCAGGCCTCAGGCCCTTATTTACAAGAATCAATGAAACAGTAATGAAAATCCATTTTTCATACTATCAGCTCTGGCCTGCTTTTATTTAGTTAGCTGTGTCTAAGCAAGCAATTCATTTTGTGCAAATGTCACGTTGATAAAACAGGACGAGCCACCAAAGGGTTAATACGAAATAAAGCCTCTGTTTTCACCAGCACCCCCCCAAAGAAAAGCACATCTGTAATGGCAAAATTAAAAAAATATTTTCTTAATGCATGCAAAGTAATGTATATTGACACATAAGCAAGCCTTTTCATGATGAATATTGAAATATATATGCAAAGCACAGGAAATGTGTAACATGTTATAGATCTTTCAGTGTACATTTAGAGGAAATGAGCCATTTATATTCCACAATTTAGTGAATACCTACTGTTTATTGGTACAGAGCACATAGGAGTATATTTGTCTTAGTAATTTATTTAGGTAAATATATTTATTCTTCTAGGGGTTCTTGTGCTTTTTCTGGTTCTATAGTACTAGACATAAATATTTAACAATGCATTGTCTCAAATGTTATTCATGTAATTTATCAGGGGAAACAGTGGAGCTGGGATAACTTTTAAGGCTGCACCTTCACTTAAACCTGAGATTGATTTAAAATGTGGGAAACTGGGATGTTTCTCCATGTACAGTGAGGACAGGGATGCTTTCCCTGGAGGAGCAGGGAGTGAGCCACGGAGCTCGGAGAGGGGGAATGGCAGACAGGTCACTCTTCCTTCGTGGGCTGTCTTCTCCAACCTCCCCTAAGGAAAAACAGGAGTGAATGAGGGTTTTTTTTTTTCAAAACAATTACTCTTGTTCTGTATCACCTCATTTCCCTGCCTCTGAGGTCCCTCTCATGTCCCTCAGCCGGGATGTCACCTTCTGGTGCCATCAGAGCCATCCCAAGGTCTCCTCAATCCCTGTGTCCATGGGACCCTCCAGGAACCTCAGGTGGGAGGGCTGCTCACAGCAAAGGGAATTTTTCCCACTGTCAGCTCATTCCTCAGGGCTGCAGCCTGCCAGTTCCTGAGTGCTCAGGACAGATTTTCCCTCCCTCATTCCCTGAGCACAGGGGTTGTGAGTGGTCCTGTCAGTGCCTGCTAACACCTTCTGCCTCAGCGTGGGACCCTGAGCTCCTCCTGAGCACACTCACCCACCCTGAGGCCAAAGCTCACCCTGGGTCAGGGGTGGCTCCGTGTGCTGGAAAACTCTCCTCCAACCCAAGCTTCCAAAGAAAGGCTCAGCAGTCTCTGTTGTTGGGTCTCAAGGCAGTTCATTGCAAGTTATCTAAAAGATTTTCTCCTTGAGCTGCTGTGGTTTGCTCCCAGCTCAGGCAGAGGCACACACACACCCTGACATCCTCTCTGACCCCGACTGCTTCTTCTCTCCCACCCAGGGCTGGTACTATCTTTTATATGATAAGTTTTAAATGTTTATAGTTTTTCCCCAATGCCTATTACCTATATTAAATGGTGCTTTTCTATCTTTTATATGGTACATTACATGTTACATGATTACAGTTTTTCCCCAATGCCTACTACCTATATTAAATGGTGCCTTTCTACTCTAAACCAATCTGTGAGTGCCAGCATCACCAAGAACATGGAGGTAAGGAAGAAAAAAGAGGGAGGACAGGGCAGGCCCAAATCCCAAATCCATCTTAAAACCTCTGACCCCCATGTACAAAACCGAACCCCCCCTGTACAGCACTCAAAAATTCTTTCCTCTACTTTGTGACTACTTCTACTCTAATATCTAAACTTTTGTAACTTCTTGTCCTTCCTGCAAGGTTGGTAAATCGTTCCATGATTCAAACCCAAAATCACAGCTGTTTGCAGCTGTGCTAGGGTCTCAAATGCTTCTGACCTGGGCACAAAACCTTCAAAAATGTCTGAGGGACATTTTGAGTTCTGACATCCTGAGAGCATTTTGGTGCTGAGATGGAGGCCATGAGGACATTAACTGAGATCTCCTCTCCTGGCTCTGCTTTCTCCCTGTCTACAGCTCCCACCCTGACAGCCTGAGGGGTTTTGGAGCCACTTCCTCCTCACCTCCCATTCAGGCTGGCACTGCTACACAGCCTTTTTGGCCTGTAAATTCAGAATATTTCCTTTCAGAATACACACCAAGTACTGAAGCACTTCCCAGTACCTCTTTTTCTGTGATCACTGCCAATGCAATGCACACAGAGTTTGGTCTGGATTTATTTACTCATAGAATTGCAGAATGATTTGAGTTGAAAGGGATCTCAAACTCATCTCATTCCACTCCCTGCCACAGACATCTTCCACTAGACCAGGTTGCTTCCAACCTGTGTTTCTTTCTTCTTCTGCCTCTCTTTGTCCCACCTATTTAACTTCACAACCCCACCAAATAAATTATTCCCACCTGAAGGATGAATGGAATGAGTAAATTATGGAAGGATGGATTTATGGAATTATGGAAGGATGAGTAAATTATTTCCACCTGAAGGGAGAAGGCCAGCACTGTCCTTCTGGCAGAGTGGCACAGAATGAAAATTAAAGCACACAGTGCTAGGAGGAGCAAGTGGGAAAGAAAATAGTGCTGAGAGATTTGCAAGGGGAAAAAAAATAAAAGCTCTTAAGAAATAATTATTCATGGCATAATCTTGAAAATGCAATGCTTATCACTAGACAGGCAACTGGCCTATCATTCTCAAACTAGAAATTAAAATAAAAATTACCCAGCAACTCATGATTCATGGAGAAGAGGGGGAAAAAAAAGAAAAAATGTCAGCTTTCTAAAAAAAATACTTCAGGCACTGAGTAATTTAAGTTTTGGGCACTTTTAAATTTTGACACAATCTTCCCAGAGATTTGAAATAGTAAGGACGTGTAGGGCAGCTCTATAAGGAAAAAAAATCAAGGAAAACAGAACATTTTCCTCAAATCACAGTGCAGCTATAGAGAAATTGAGTACAACTTAGGTTAAGTGTGGAGGTGGGATCTTGGTGCTGGCACAGAAAACATGGATACTCTGGGTTACTTTAGAACTGGGCTTGGGCCAGGAAGAAAAGGCAGAAGAACAATGGTGAAGTTACAGAATAAAAACTGCACTTAGTTTGGACCAGCACGCCTCTGTAGGATCTCAATATATCAGATCAAAATAATTATTTTACATAATCACTATCAGTGGACAGATACCTACACTGTTTTCTCACCTTCAAGGGAGGGGAAGAGATGTGAAAAGCAAAAAAAATATTTTTTAAGGACAGCTGCATATTTTATCTCCCTCACAGTTTAGAAATGATGGCTAGAGATTCATATACATTAGTATTTGCAGCAGAAATATTTCAATATATACACCCATATGTATGGTGAACATGAGCATAAGTTCTCCATAAAGTACTGAGGGAATTCAGAACAAAGCTATAAATTAGAGAGGAATTGCAGCCTGCAAGTTGTGAAACACTTTCTACACCAATGTGTCAGTGGGCATCCCAACATCAGGACATCAAACCTGCTTCATAAAAAAATCAAGAATTCATCCAAAGCAACTCTCTGACCTTCCAGACAAAAGATCCAAAGAACACAAACTATTCCTGAATGCTATAACCATGAAAAACACTCTTTGCTTGGTTGGTTGGGGTTATGGTGCCAAACAGTCTTTATTTTCACATGCTAAAACTCATTTCTACATCCCCATCTCTCTCTGTCTTTCCTGGAAGTACATGCTGAAAGAGGAAAATAATTGCAGGCTTCTCCCAATAAAGCATAAGGAAACTGGGTAAAAGTCCTGAAATTTTCATTATAGCACAGGCTATAGACTTGAACTTCATAAAAAAAGATATATGAAGTCACTAATAATATAAAAAAAAAGTTGTCACAAGATCAATATCATATTACAGAGATGGTTTTGCTTGTTTTTACCAGATCAACATTATTTTTGGGTATCACATGCTTGGTACATTTATCAAAATGGAAATATTCCAATCTTATCCAGTACTTTCATTTCCTGTTGCTTTCCTTGTGGTTAGACATCTATTTAATTCCTTGTGTTGTGCCATGTGCCTTGCTTGCCACGGACAAATTAATTTCCATTCTTTCAATTTCAAAATTTCCAGCTGTGTAAAATTGACACCACCGCTGCGAAGAACACTTTTTTTTTTTGTTTTTTTTTTTTTATTTTTTCCCTTTTGCACTTTTTTAGATGTCAGACAAATCCTCCACTATGATACTCAATGCTTTCAGTTCATAATAACCATCACCTCCTCGGATTATTACAAGGAATAAATGACAGTATTACAGCAAACGTGCTCAGCATTTCTCAGAGTACACGACAGAACGCGACCCTGGGAGCACAAATGGGCCAACTACACCTCTGCTGTCGTGGCTATTTCCAGAGAAAAATTCTCCTTGGCTCTACCAGAACATATTAAGGCACTTTCTGGCCAAAATTATTGACTGCCTGATGGGTCAGGCAGTCCTGGAAGGGCCTGGATGCCGTTTGCAGAGCTGCTGACCTATTTATTTACTCTGCTCCAACTCAGTGTCTCTCAGAAGGAACCCTTGGGGTTTACAGTGTCAACAGCCCCGTGTTGTTTGTTTTTCTGCTCAGCCCACTACTTATTCAACAGCAGATCAAGAGGGGACTCGGTTAATTCATGTCAGGTTTTGTCACATAGCATTAAAAGCAAAAAAAATGGGAATTTTAGGAACGTTGTTGGGCTCGCTGCTCCCACTGGAAGATGTGATATTCGTACACATCAAGGGAGTGCCCATGATGCCATCCCAGCCATTAAATTTCCTTTCTTCAAACCCAAATCACACCAATTCTATGCAAAAAGCAGAAAAAATATTAGGGTTTTTTTTCTGCAATGTTAAAGAACTGGAGATGAGCAGAAAGCACACCAGCTGATAGTTACCTCTAGCTGAATAAAGTTGTTGTACTTAGGGATTTCTAATAGCATAGAAGGAACACAAGAAAATGGGAAGGATGAGAAGATTTCTCATCTCATCCTGAAATCTTGAGCTCTGAAAAAAAATTTCCTGGACACAAAATCTGAGAACTGAATTAGATTGGTTGAATACTCCATTTAATCCAGACTACTTCAGAAGGGAATATACCATATGACTTCAAATCTATTTCTTTTCAAAAATGTATTTTAACAACAAAAAACACAACAATAAGCACCTTCAGACTGAACATTTCCAGTTTTTAACAAACACATTTATACTGCATAAATCCATGGTGAACTTGGAGCAAGCTGGCATCATAGTTTGGGCTTCTTTGCTATTATTTATTTTATTTTCATAAGTATATGTTCAATCTGGAGTTTGATCACTCCCTCTTTTCTGTAGATCCTTAAGAATGAGAATAGAATTAAAGTTTCTTCACTTCCAACCTATGTTGATACTGTCTCCTGCTCATATTTTAAAAATGGTGGCAAGAGCTTCATACACATTAACATTTGAGCATAAATATTTTAATATATACACTCAACTATGTATTGGGAAGAGCCACTGCCTGTCAAACCAGGGGAATGAAATCCATGCTATGAGCACAAGTGCCACCTCCCTGCTATGAACTGGACACAAAAAAAGGCCAAACAACCCATTGTAAAAAAAAAAAAAATATTCCTGAGAACAAATTTCCAAATAACAAACACATAACAAAACAACAACAACAAAAAAGGAACTAAAACTGGCAGAACACAAATATGCAATGAAAGCAAACCACATGCTAGCCATTTAATTTAGAAAGAGTCACAGAAGAGTGTTAATACTGAAATTCTTTAAAATTTCTGAATGTTAGGAGAAAGAAGCAGATGAATGAGCTGGTAGGGTTAACCATTGCCAGTGAATTTGCAAATGGAATCTCAGTGTACCTGCAGACTAATGGATCACCACCACCACCAACCCAGGAAAAGGAAAGCTACAAGAATTTGGGACTCTTCCTGTATCAGTTGCTGGTCAGAGTGAAGATGTGCTGTTGAAAATACAACCAACAGAATTTCATTTACCCTTCAGTGCAATACCCACGCTTTGGGATTACCTACAATGGTCAGAAGTCCTTGGGTGCTCACTTCTTCCTATCCAGCCCCAAAATTATGCCTTCTGCAGCAATTTTCCCTCAACCTTTACTCCTTAACTTTTTTTTTTTTTCTGGCTTCTTTAATCTATTCTAAGGTTTACCAAATTTTATTAACATTTTCTGCCCAAACAGCCAAACAAGCCCTATGACTATGACAAAACTGAGCATAAAGCCTGTGCATAATTATTATATTTCATTAATTACCCCCCCTCTTTTTGTTGCTTTTTTCCCTCTCTTTATCCAGGTGGAAAAAGCAGAGATAAAGTGTCTCAGACACCAAGGGATTTGAATCCACAGTCCCATGAACAATAGAGAAAGGAGAAGTCCAGACTTTTCAGGCACTTAAATGTCCTTTGATGCTCCTTAATTCTACTTATCTGGTGTTGTTCTATAAATTTGCTCAGAAGTTCAAAGTTTTTTCAAGTCCTTCCTCTTAAAAGATCCTTCTGAACATTGAAAGAAAACAATATCCAGTCTTTTATGTCACCAGCAGCAAAATGTGGATATCAAATACAAAACCATTGCTAAAAAATCATTATGATTACTAAAAGACAAATAAATAAAAATCCACAACCACTACAGAAAAGTGTAATTTGGAGTTTAAAAAAAAAAAAAGTTTTGCTTGATAAATTATTCTGTTAATATTAAATATTTCAAATTAAAAAATATTTACATTCAGAGAAAACTGGGTGATATGAGTACCCTTATTTCTTTTGCCATGTGGATGAGATCAGTACTAAATGCAAATATTTTTTGGAGGTTTGGGTACAGAGCAGTTCCTTAGTCCTGCAAAAACCAGTTTTCCAGGAGTACCTGGGTGTGTACTTCGGGACAGATCCTTCTGAACCCTATCCCAAATCCTGGCTGCAAGGTGAGCCCAAAAAAGAGAGTTAACAGAACCTGCACAAGCTCTTTCCATGACCTGCACAGATGTCCAGTCTCACCTCCCTGTAATGAAAAGGTGGAGATCTCCTGGGTCGAATGAGCATTAAAACCTCAGGGGTGTTTCTGTCTGTGCTCCTCACTCCCCCTCTGACCCTGGTGCCTTTTTGGTTCCTCCTCTACAGCAGAGGCCAAAGGACTGAATTTTGTGCTCACCAGAGGGTGAGGTGCCACCACCAGAGACCCCTGTGCAGGGACAACTGGTTCTGCACCACTTAAACCCTCTGTGACCTATTTACAGATAAATACCCAGTGAATGACACCAGAGGGGTGAGCTGGGGGCGATTCCTGGGCTCCATTAGTGCAGCTCCCATTAGTCCTAATGACTTAGCATCAATAATTACCCTCTTGCATCACGAATAGACAAGCACCTTTAAATACCCATTATGCCCAAATTTGTTTTTAAATTATTTTGTTAATTTAAAATCTATCCAATATATTTATCCTAATATCAGATCCTCAGGTGAGAGCTTGTTGGATGAAATGGATACACAGAGCTTGTGTTTAAAAAAAAAAAAGTGACTTCATCCTTGCTTTTATGGGCCCAGTCGATTCAAAGGAATAGCCCCTGGAAATAGTAACTGCTGTGATATGCTTATGGCTCCATTTACAGACTTTCTTATAGGTTCATAAATGGAGACTAGGAGGAGGAGGGAAAGGAATAAAATTTAATAACTGAATAAAAATGTAAATAAAGATTTGCCTAAAATTACTTGTCCAAGAAATAATTCTCCCTCCCCCTTAAGCTAATACTTTGATAAGCTCTGAACAGTGATCCTGATTTGGAGCGTGACCTTTGAAAATGCTCTCCAGCTTGATTAAAGATGTATTAAATTTGTTTAAATAAACCTCGTTGTAATGGCACATCATTTGTAAGAAGCTATTAGGGGGCTGGAAACTGTGCTGCTGTATTTGCATGAAAATGTGCCCTGCTCGAATTGAGGATCTCTCCTGAATTAACCGCAAAGGAAAAGCGACACTTTCATAATTTTTTTTGACAAAAGAGGAAAAAAAAAAGCCCCACAACTTACAAAACTTTATGCTAAGCTCCATGAGAAAGAAGGTAACTGCATATTAAAACAGGGCTATGAACACAAGATGCACTTCCCCAAACCACTCTCCTCTGGTTTTATCTTAGATTTTTTACTTGCATTTCTTTATTTTTGCCTGCTTTCCTTTTTTTTTTTTTCCTCCCTGAAAAATGTCATTGAAAAGAAAAAAAAAGCCAATAACAAAATGTTTTCCACTGTGGTTTTTCAGCTGATGGAAAGAAAACTCATCCCTTAACAACAGAAAGAAGCAGTAATACAAAAACTTAAGAGAGTGGTTGACATTGATATTAACTTTCTCCTTTCAGTGGGGTTTCAGGCAGGCAGATTTTGCAGCCGTTGAGAAAAGAGAAAATGTAACCCTGGATATCATGGAATTTATGTGATTAGGCAGAAAGGTGGATAAATAGACAGATAGATCCCATTCCTGCTTGAAGCATATAGATTGCCAAATGTACTTTAATTTCTTCCAATAGCTCCCAACTGAGTGAGTAACTGCTACGCTAATGAAAAAGTCTCTCTCCCTTAAATCAAATTTTAAATTAAAACCTTTCCCATTTCCCAGCTAAAGCCAGGACTCTAGGATATGTATGTGTACTTGGGGGCCTGGAGTCTTTCTTTGTGCTCCCTGTTCCTCACCACCTATTTCGCATGTCAGCCTGCACAGCCATCCTGGTGCTCGTGTCCTTTGTCACCCTTCCAACCAGCGTGGCCACGTGGGTCCATCTGCACTTGGAGCTCGGTGCCGGGAGTGTCCCCAGTGCTCAGGATGCTCTGCCCACCCCAAACCCACCCTGCAGAGCACAGGGACCTCCAAAATAATGCATTGAAGGCTTTAATTTTCCTCCTCCTTGTTTAGTCCCGCAGACCTGTTCTCAAACCCTCCTCCAAAACCACAAAGGAGCAAACGTGCAGAGTCATGAGAGTCTCAGTAAATCACCAGAGTCAGCAGCACTGCCTGATGCAAGAGGCCACTGGTTGGGTAGTTTGCAGAGCAGGGAATGTCTGCCCTTTGATTACAGAACAACGTCCAAAGAATGAGATTTTGAAGGTTAATATCTTTCTTTGCTGCTATTCCTCCCTTTCTTTTCCCCAGCTGACAGTAAAAGCTACAAACAACAAAACCCTGAGCTTTGCAAAAGTAGTATGATGTGAAATATATATAATAATCTGCCAGGAGATCACTCATTCTTCATGAATAACAAGTACATGCACCCACATGGCAATTTTGCTGTGTGTGTGAGGTGAGCTGGGACATGTTAATCTGGATTCTGTTCTACAGGAACTCGTGCACTTGGCACAAATCCTTAAAGGGCTTGAATGAAAGGTTTAACAAATTAATATCCCACCAGAACTAGAGGAATATGGCAGATTAGAAACAAAACCTACTAACCCAGAGTGCAGAGCAGTCAAATGCTGTGGTTAATCTGAAAGGAAAGACAACAAATAACTTTAAGAAAAAGGCAAGAAATTTCCCTTTACTGAATGGTACTAAAACAATACATTCATAAATGTCACGTTTAATAGCTAATTTTGGTATTAAAAATATCATCTGGTAGCTGTACTTTCCAGGCCAGTTGTAGACTCTGGATTATTTTTCCTTTTACCAATTTTCCTAAAACAAAGTAAACATCACCTGTGTTATGCTTGGGTCACTTCTGCCACATTCCTGTGTATTTACTTTCTGCACTGAGCTGTCATGACCCTATAAATCTGTCTGCACATGGGGGCTGTGCCAATCACCCATCTCTGGACTCCTCAAACCTCTGTTGACACAACTCTGGTGCTCGTGGGTGGATCCTCACACAGAAGAAAGGATCAAAGTGCGTTTGCAAATAGCAAAGGCCAAGTCTTAAATTCTTTGCGTGGTAAATCCATGCACAACATTTTTCCACTTTTCCATCTCACTGTCCTTAGAGATGCATTGGCTAATGACACATTCCTTTCACTGAAACCACACCCCAGATTGGCCAGGACCATGAGTCAGGAGAACAAACCTGGTTTTCCAGATTATTCACAATGTCTTTTCTAACTGAACATGAGAACAAAACACACAGGTGGCTCCAGGAGGAGAGATTCAAACCCTGCCCAAAGTGTTTCCAGAAGCACAGGCATCCTCCCACTTCTCCTGTGAGACTCCTTGATGCACAATGACCAAGCCAGGCCAAACCTTTTGCAAGTTTTTTTCTGACCTGGGTGGTCACAACAATTCCTGAAAAAGGGCAGGGAGATGGAAATTTCCTCAGGAAGGAGGAAAATTTAGAGATCCACAGAGCAGAACCTTCAGGCATCACAGTTGTTAATTCACATCCCTGGAACCAGCAAAAAACCCTAATAAGTCATCTTTTATCTTGGGGCCTGGCCATCCCATCTCAATGGGAGCATGGAAATCCACAAAAACCTGGCCTGCTTGGCAGCACTGAGCTGCAGCCTCAGAGGAACCCAGTTTTCTTACAGCCTGTGCCATCTTCCCACGTTAAACAACCTCTGACATCTTCTCTGGTCTCCTTTTGGTTTTAATTTGCCATTCTAAATTGAGATACTAGAGCAGGTGGAAGCGACCCAGCTCTGGGCTAATTGGTTCATCATGCACGTTAGGATAATGCTCATTCTGGATTTCGATTAGGTCAGTGTGGAGACTGCCTTGGTCAGAGTCTGTAATGATCTGCTTATTAACTCTGGTGCAGGGTCCTTGACTGTACTCATGTTATTAGAGATTGCAGCTGCCTTCAGCCCTGTGAACCATGGAGTTTTATTGGGCTGTCTAATGTCCTGTGCTGGGCTAAGTGCTCCATTTCTGTCCTGGCTGGCGCCAGGATTTCGTTTGTTCCTTTCCCATACCTCCAGCCACACAGAAATCCTGTGTGTTACTCTGCTGGGCTTTATTCCAGCTCCACCAGTATTCATTAAATGCTGTGTACCATTAGGGAGGGTGTTTTCTTCACTGAATATGTGATCTATTGATAATCATCCTTCAAATTCTGCTATGCTCATCTTCTAGTTTTCAGGTTTTCAATTTAGACTCAAAAAATTCTTCTTAGGGTCTGATCAAATCCAAAAAAGAATGGATCACTAGTGGTTTATAGAACATTTATTTGTGACAAGGGGCAACACTTCTTTGTGTTGCAGCAACAGGTATCCTGCTTTTGGTATATTTTAGCAAACCTGGTTCATTTTTGACAGTAGGCTTTCCACACTGTTAGCACTTTCAGGATTTCCCCATCAAAAGTGTTTCCAGAAAAAAAGACATTTTCTTGCTTAACTGACTCAGAGATTCTTCTTAATGCTCTCATTACAATCAGATTTGATTACTGTGATATATTTTTCTGCTCATCTTCCTCTTGTGAGGGTTAGTTCCTTTCAGTGGTTCAGCAAAACTTCTGCCACTGCCTAAAACTGCTGACAACCACAACCCTGATTTCTAGGACTTGCATTGTTCTCTGCACTGTTTCCCTGTTTGTTGATATGAAACCCTTGGTTTCAAGGGTTTGATTTTTAAGAATGAAACTCCTTTCTGGGTACAGGGGCAGAATCTTCTGAAATGGATGGGAATGTCCCAAAAATGTTAGGCAACTTCAGGGGGTATGAGAAAGGCATGAGAAAGTGATGGAGGGGTGTTCAATCAGGGGAAAGCAAGACTTGATTCTGCATGTGTGCAAGGAGTAAAATGGAGCTTCAATAAGTTGCTCAGGTCAAAGAAGTTATGATTTTTCTAAGAAAAGCAGTTTTATTAACTCATTCCATAAAGAAAGCAATTCTAACCTGGGCAATTAAGGAGTTTGTGCTAGGATTTCCATTCAAGATATCTTGATCTTCTGACACATCCCTGATTTTCTCACTATTTTTATCCCCACAAGTTCCCTTCTCATTTTCATTCTAGGAGGTGCTAGTACCCCTAAAGTTCCCAACAAAGGCATCAAAGACATTTTGACCGGACAACTGAAGCCATCAGCAGTGCTCTGATTCCACTCCACCCCATGGCTGTGGTCAAACTCCCAGCGAATTTATGCAGAATGAAATGAGACACATATGGATGAACAAGCATGAAAAATACCTCCCCCTAAGTGCTCCAAGTAAAGATTTCATTTTCACAGAGAACCATGTCTTAAATTAAACTTGGCTCATAGAATTTCATCACGTTGCATCCTGGATATCAAACTGCCCAAGCCAGAGGCTCCCTGACCTGTTTAACCCTGACAGCTCAGCTCAGCTCCCAATTTAAATGCAAACTTGTATTTTTAATATTAATTGGTGCAGTTCATTTGTCCATAGCACACACTGGGTTTTGCTACAAATTTTGGTTACCATCACTCCCACTGATGTTTCCAGATGAACATCCAACCACTCCAACAGCATTTGTGAGCATATTGGGGTTTCACTTTTTGTAATGGGAAGGGATTTTGTTTTGGGTTCGTTTGTGTTTTGAGGGTTTTCTTGAGAGGCAACAGATTGGTGACTGTTTCGGGGATGCTTACATCCTTCACTGAATGTAAACATTGGAGGTTAAATGGCCAAATCCATACTGCCAGAACTAAAGTAAAAAAAAAAAACTGGACAAGTTTTACTGGACTCTTTGGATAAATGACCATCACCACCTGAATTTTAGCTCAGTTTTGTTGTTAAAAGGAATTTTGGCTACTCGTCTCAGCACCTCCATCCCTTCCCCAAGCAATCCTGATGTCCCCAGACTCAAGGGTGTGTCACTCACCTACTGTGGTGAGAGAAAAACCTCCCATCCTTCTTGCATTTCTAAGGAAGGAGGAACCTTGATGAAGATTTATGTCCCCTTTTATTTTGGACCTATGGATTGCCTGGAATCCTATTTCCTCATGTAGTGATTCCTCATGTGGGAAACCTGCCATAGTGAGTACACCCATAGTTAAGGAACAAATTTTAAACCATCCCAAGTGCACTTGCCCTACTGAACTACCCCTTTGTCCAGCTTATATGGTATTTAATTAAATAATGCTCCATTGCACACTGTAAAAAAAATATATATCAGGAAGACTTTCTTGTAATAAATATCTCTTCCTAAAATGAAGGATAAAATTCAGTCCCTGACCAACATAAAATTCTTCAGTGTATTGTTCTGGTATTGCTATTCCCTGCTTGGTTCATTTGCATCCATCCAGTATCTCCAGGATTCCTAAAGCACCCATTGCAGTGGCATCAAAGGATCCATAATTTGCAAAATAAACTTTGCATGCAATAAAACTATATGAATCATGTCATCTGCAACGAATGTACCAGGGATCTGCATTCCAGAGCTACTAAAAATTTACCTACTTCACACTTCACTTCTTTTTTGGTCATTTACTTTAACTTGCGTTTGTCTGAGGTTTCATGACTTCATTTTCTCTGCAAGTTTCTGCTCCATCACACCATGTATGGAAGAGCAAAAACACCACCTCGAAGTTTTTTTAATATTTTTAGATAATCTCAGAGGAGTGAGGAGAAAATTAAGCAAAATCACAAGAGGTGACTTATCCAGAAGTATAAGAAATTCTGCTTTCAGTCAGAGGTTTCAATCCCAAGACAGAGATTTTCATAAAGCTCCAGGTATCAAATAATGCAAATAAAAATTCCTAAATGTGCATATTTTTTTAGAGCTAAAGGGAAAACAGCAAGGAGTCACAGATTGCTAATTGCCTGTAAATTCTTAACAAAAGGTACCAGCAAAATCCTCCTATGCAGAGGAAAAGGGTGGGGAATAACACGAGTCATAAATTATCAAGGATAATTCCTTAACCAATTGTCCTAACACCTGTAAAATTATCCAATACCTTATCTTGTTCTCATGCCTAAAAAAAATGAAAAAGTTTCAATGTAAGCTTTAGTGATAGCTATCACAAATTTCCATGGGATAATCACAGCACAAAGCATTGTGCAAATGCACTGTAACTGTAAATTGTCAGTAATAATATAATGTCAGCACTGGTTATTATGGGCTGTATTTGATCCATTTGATCCATATTTATTCTGTTTGCTTCACTTTGAGTCCATGATGCCCAGATTGATCTTACATAGGAAAGATTTCTATCCCAGAGAGAAATAAATCATAATGAGGAGATGCTGGGCTTTATTATTGCCTTTATTATTATAATCTTACAATAGGCCAAGTGTTTAAACTTTACAGAAAGTTAGAAACTGAGGAATAGGTCTTGGGGGAGGGACGGGCTCCAGGGTTGTTTTGTGTATTAGAGATGGACTTCCCTTGGTTAATGCAATGATTGCTTCAGAGAAAAACAATCTTGGAGCTTTTTTTGTGTCTATTTTACTTGAGGAAGCCAAAAGAGAGCTCTGAACTGTGCCTGGCCCACCTGAGTACAACAGGACATAAAATCATAGAATCCTTTGGGTTGTAAAAGGCCTTTGAGACAGTGACATGTGACAGGACTGAATATAAATTAAAAAATCTAGCTGCTCTGCAAAGCATTTTGCAGAGTAAACTCTGTGCAACAAGTAAAACTACATTTCTAAGCAGCAGCACGCTTTGAATTTAAAAATAGTACACCCCAAGCACTCAGTTATTAAGTTCAGATGCCTTCCTTCTTTCCTTGCAATTCAAGGTGTCATTATCCACAGTTTCATTTTCTCAGATTGGTGGGAAGGGTTCTACAACTTTACCAGCAGTTTTCAGGAGTAAGAAGCTGTAAGAAATTCTTCTACACCACCCCTCCAAACCAAAAAAAATCTTTTTCTCCCTCCCCACTGATTACTGTGTCCAAGTTCCATCCCCTGTCAGGGACACATGGGGTGGGAAACCAGGCTGCTCCAAGCCCTGTCCAGCCTGGCCTTGGACACTTCCAGGCACCCATGGGTGCCACAACTTCTCTGGGAAATCTGTACCAGGGCCTCACCACCTCACAGGGAATATTTTTTCCCAGTAGCCAGTCTAAATCCACTCTAAGCCATCCCTTTTGTCCTGTCACTGCATGCTCTTATAAAGTTCTTTCCCCATCTGTTTTGCCAGCTCCCTTCACATGCTGCAAGGCCTCAGTTAGGTCACCCTCAATCTTCTCTTTTCCAGGCTGGAGAATCCCAAATCTCCCAGCTTTTATCATGATAAAATCACTGAACAATCAGCCAGAAGAGTGGCACAGATCAGAGCAGGGCTGTGGGGCAGGGGGCCCTGGGTGGGAGGCAGAACCTCCCTGCCCATCCCTGGCACCAAGGTGAGGGCAAAGGAGGCTCCCAGACAGGGAAACAAGGCAATTAGCAAAGTTGTCGGAATCTGAGGTATTGATGATTCTGAGATTGTAGAAAGTCTCTGTCTGTCAGCCCCGCTGCCAAAGCAGAAGCCATAATTGGTCTGTGCTGGTTCCAGGTTGTTTATTCTGTTTATCTCTCACACGTTCTGCTGCCCTGCCCAGCTCTGTCCTGCAGGGCAGCGTGTGGGGCTCTGCCCTCAGTGGGATGTGACAAACATTAAATACCAGAAACTCCCTGGGCTGGATTTACAAGAACGTGCCAATATCTGTCACCTACGTTGGACAGTGTGTCCCCAGCCTGAACCAACAGAAAAATGCCAACACCACAGTGAAACATGGAGGGCATGAAGAAGGAGAAAAAGGACAAGGCACACCCAATTTCCTCCAGCTTGTGCGCTTTGGACCCCTCATCTAGAATCCTAAAATTTTACTTTTGCACACATGCCACACTTAATTATTACTTATATCAAACACTCAGAGCTGGTAATTCATCCTGTAGGATTGAAAACTCTTTTCCATGGACAGAGATCACAGCCAGTGTCTCTGGGGGCTCTGTCCAGGGGGTTCCTGACCCTGTCAGGGTCCCAGAGCAGCCAGAGGGAAGACCTGGATTCCCACACAAAGTGACAAAAGACATTCCCAGCCCTTTGATGCAAAGTGCAATGACACCTGTGCAGTAAGAGCTGCCACAGGATGTTTTGCATCATGTCACAAAACATCCTCCAGCCTTTCAGGTAATGTGCTGCGTCCTCTTCCACCACCAGGCCACAAACCAGTTGAACAGCCAGAGCTCATTTTGAATTAGTGTGACTGTTTGCAAGAAAACAAAAACAAGGGTGTAGAAAGGATAATATTATTCAGGCTATCAAGATAACATATTATGGCTATCAAGAAAAATTACTGAAAGTGGTCTGTGACACCTGAGTTGTGACTTCAGGAGGAGTTACAGGTTAGCAGCTGAGTTGTGGCAGGCTCCAGCAGCCCCCTGGCAAGAATTTCATCTTTTTGAAGAGTCAAAACTTCCAAGGTGCAACACAGCAAAAATAAGACGCAGGTGTCTTCCAGCAACCACGGAAAGGCAAGAGCTGCTGAGCACACCTCAGTGCCAGGCAGCTGGAGCACTCCCAGGCATGCTGCTGTCGTTCCCAGAACTGCTCTCCTCAGAAGAGAATACCTCCAGGAATGTCTCTTGAAGGACTGGAAATGCTAATTTTCTGGCACAATTACTCTCAAGAAATCTCCTGCCAGTGGGGAAGAAAAAAATATGACCAAAAAAAAAAAATTAGCGAAATGTGTCTTACTTTTCACCTGAACCCAAAATACATTTTGGGTTTTGTTGTAATATTTTATTTTGTGGTCTATAAGTAGCATTTTGGGTTACTCCAAGTTGCCACCCTGTGCACAAAAACCTATTCCATGTGGTCATTACCTTCCTCAGCATGTGTCTGAGAAGCTGGTAAAACAAACTGCAACTGGTCTAAAAAATGTACACACATTTTTTTTCCCTCCTTTCCTCCCCGTGCTGAAATAACCAAAGCTAATAATAATCTGGTTTCATTTGCAAACTGTACATCCTTAGGCTTATCATATGATTCAGTGATTGCAAAACAGAGATAAAAAAAAAAGAAGTATTTTAGTTGCTCGAGTTATGAAAAATCAAGAAGTTACTTAATATCTGCAGCCAGAATTAATTATCTTAAGGTACACAACGTATCTGGGGAGAACGCAAGAGCTCCTTGACTTGCCTGACCCTGCTGCCAAAGCTGGAGCAGATTTTGTCATGGGAGCACTGCTGGTGGCTCTGAGTGAGGGGGATTTCCTCAGTCCTCAGAGGTGGCCAGTGACCCCCAGGGCTGTGGCCTGGGGACTGGAAGCACACATTTGGGCTAGTCCTGACCCTTGTTTGTCGCCTCCGAGTGCAAAATAGATGTTCATGCACTTTTATCAGGTGTTGGAACTCCAAATGTCCCTCAGACATTTTTGGATGTTCCAGGCTCAGGTCAGAAGCATTTGAGACCCTGGCAGGCAGCTGCAAACAGCTGTGATTTTGGGTTTGAATCATGGAGCAATTTACCAACCTTGCAGGAAGAACAAGAAGTCTCAAAATTTAGATATTAGAGTAGAAGTAGTCACAAAGTAGAGGGAAGAATTTTTGAGTGCTGTACAGAGGGGTTTTGGTTTTGTACATGGGGGTCAGAGGGTTTAAGATGGATTTGGGATTTGGGCCTGCCCTGTCCTCCCTCTTTTTTCTTCCTTACCTCCATGTTCTTGGTGATGCTGGCACTCACAGATTGGTTTAGAGTAGAAAGGCACCATTTAATATAGGTAATAGGCATTGGGAAAAACTGTAAACATGTAACATGTAATGTACCATATAAAAGATAGAAAAGCACCATTTAATATAGGTAATGGGCATTGGGAAAAACTGTAACCATGTAACACGTAATGTACCATATAAAAGATAGAAAATCACCATTTAATATAGGTAATAGGCATTGGGAAAAACTGTAACCATGTCACACGTAATGTACCATATAAAAGAGAGCAGCAGCCCTGGGTGGGAGAGAAGAAGCAGTCGGGGTCAGAGAGGATGTCAGGGTGTGTGTGTGCCTCTGCCTGAGCTGGGAGCAAACCACAGCAGCCCAAGGAGAAAATCTTTTAGATAACTTGCAATCAACTGCCTTGAGACCAAACAATATAGACTGCTGAGCTTTTCTTTGGAAGCTCGGGTTGGAGGAGAGACTTTTCTAGCACACGGAGCCACCCTGACCTAGGGGTGAGCTTTGGCAATCAGGGAGGTTGGAAAATACTGCTTTTCTCAGGAGAGGCATTTCCACTCTAAACAGCCCAAATTCAGCCACATCTCTGAGGTACAGGTGATCTCCAGAAAAGAAATGTGAGGATGGGCTTGGCTGACAAGGCAAGGGCTTCCCACACAGTGTTCAGCACAGCCAGCACCCAGGCAAAGCCTCAGGAAAGCAAAAATAAACCCAAAACCTCTCCTTTACATTTTCCCCCATTGTTTTGCTAACACCAAATAAAGCCAACAACAGTGGCACTCACAACACTGAACTCATCATCATCATCATCATCCCCTGCCTTCTTCCTGCTGTGATGCACAAGAGTATGGGTTTGGATGCAACCCTTCCCTCTTTGCTTTGTTATTTTGGGATTTTTCCCATCAGCTGGTGTGCAATGATCACTAATGAGGCCAAATTCTCCAGTCTGCTTTCCCTGGAAAGTGAATTATTTGCTGGCCTTCCAAAAAGCACAAGTATAGGAAGATGAATTTTTTCATTTCAGGTGCTAAAGACTCCAAATCCTGCAAAGCTGAGTAACAAATGCAGCTGACAAAACTATCAGTGGCTCTTTTGAGGTGAAAAATGGATTTCACAATTAAGAATCAATTAGATGCAACCCCACACTTCGATGAAACAAAAATCCTTTATTTTCTAATAATTATTCATTGAGCACTTCCTGCATTGACCACACATTTAGTGCTGTCCACTCTGCTTAATCATCTATTCAAAGGAAATTTCTCTCCCGGATAAGGAGTCAGGGTGGGTTTTAATGGCACAAAATCATGGGTCTGCAAAGTTTGCTGCTTGACTGTTGAACTCATTGTGGTTTGGTAACAGTAAAATCAAGGTTACAGATCCCAGGATGCACAAATTATAAGTAATTACTGAATTACAGGATGGTTTGGGTGGGAAGGGACCTTCAAAAGAATCTCATCCCACCCCCTGCCATGCCAGGAACACCTTCCACTATCCCAGGTTGCTCCAAGCCCTGTCCAGCCTGGCCGTGGACAATTCCAGGGATGCAGGGGCAGCCTCAGCTTCTCTGGGCACCCTATGCCAGGGCCTCACCACCCTCAGAGGGAAGAATTTCCTGATAATTATTGGTAGACAGAGTCTCTTCAACCAATTTAACACATAAGCAAAGCCATTTTAGTTTACACATCACAGAGAAAAATCAGAAAAAGCTTCTGCTTGCAGCATTGGTTCAGCTGCACTCAGGGGTTGTCCAGGACAGAGCAGATTTCGTCATTCCCTTTTACTTGTGATGCCTGTTTGGGTTCTTAAAAAAAAAAAAAAAAAAAGGAAATAAAAGCTTTCCCATGGTGTCTCAAAGGTAGAGAAAGGAGAACTGAGCTAGCATGGTGCATCTGGGGGCAAACACTGCTCCTGTGCTCTGCTGAGCAGAGCCCAGACAGAATGCTGTGGGTGGGAAGAGACCTTAAAGCCCATCCCAATTCACCCCTGCCATGGCAGGGACACCTTCCACCATCCCAGGCTGCTCCAAGCCCTGTCCAGCCTGGCCCTGGGCACTGCCAGATAAGTTAAAAGCAATTCTGGGGCCAGACTCACGTCCTTCCTGTGCATCTCAAACACAAAACAGGCACCACCACAGGCCATGGAGCTGATACAGAAGCAGAGGTTCATACAACGCTCCAGAATATCTGCTGGATATAAATATAAATAAGCACTGCTGATACAATTGCACTGTGGGACTATTTTGAGATGAGTAGGGTTATAATGCATCTGCAAAATCAATTTTTCTATCTTGATTTAAAAGTCGAGCCCAAAGCAATTTTTGTTACTTTGAAATTTTTATTTTGCTTTATTAACTCCCCCCAACAGTTGAGAAAGCCCTTGGAATACACTTATTTAAACGTGCCTTTTATGTTTGTCTCTGCAAAAGAAAAGTTAGTGCTGAATGTTGCCCTTGCCTGTGAACTGCACTTCTGGGGGGAAAATTCAGTCCCTTCCATTTGAGAAATGAAATTTGTTAAGTGCCTGGGCCACAAAGCAGCAATAAGACTGTTGGCAATTTGAAAGACCAAATTAAAAAGGGAAAAAAAAAAAAAAAAAGCAAACAGCTGAGACACTGAGTCTAAAAATTATCCATGACACATGCATAGTAAAATGTTTTTACAAATTCTCCAAAGGATTTTTAATTATTACAGATTGTATTAATTAGGTAATTATGCAATAGATTGTTTTGGAACCATTCCCATCTATTATGTATGCAATATTATGTATACATGTTTTTTTTAACTCTCCTGCTTTGTAAACCTCAGCTCCAGCCTGATACTCAGAGGGGCTACAAGGGTGCAAAAAAAAGCCCAATATTTGCCAGGGTGGACACTTTTGGAAGCAGAATAACAAGTGTCCTAAAGGAAAAGCAGCACAGCATTATTTTTTTAAAGCTAAAAAATATTATCTTTAACGAGCATCTGAGGATTAATGACCATCTGGGAATGGCTGATGGCTCCAAGTGCAGCTCAGGGTCATTAACTCCAACTCCTCGTTAAAAGGTGCTTAAGGGGCTTTATGTGCCCAGGTAAGATGAGCTCCTGGGCAGTAAAACATTCATGTAATTGTTTCAAGGGACAATATGGAATTATTGCCACATTTCAGACTAGAATTCCCACCAAAATTCCCAGGTTAAAAGGGAGTTTGGCAACGTTTTTTTCTTTTTTTTTTTTTCCTGCTTCTCCCTCATTTCACTTTGTGATCTCCAATGTGAATCTACAAAAGTGGTACCACAGAATGGTTTTGGTCAGAAAGGACCTTAAGGATCATCTCATCCCACATCTCCCACTATCCCAGGCTGCTCCAAGCCCCATCCAACGAGGCCCTGGACATTCCAGGGATGGAGCAGCTGCAGCTTCCCTGAGAAACCTGTTCCAGTAACCAGAACTTACAATAACCTTGAGAGCAAACCAAGGAGTCATCATTTCCAAAAGAGTTTCTGTGGCTTTTAATCAGTCAAAAAGACTCAATAACCTCTAAAGGAAAGTCTCTTCTTGTCCTTGCCAAAGCCACACGGGTAACTTTTGCTACCTGTGCCAATGAGACATGAACACAAAGCCCTCCTGTTGGAATCTGTGGTGCTGATGATTCCCAGATTGTAGAAAGTCTCTGTCTGTCAGCCCCGCTGCCAAAGCAGAAGCCAGAATTGGTCTGTGCTGTTTCCAGGTTGTTTATTCTGTTTATCTCTCACATGTTCTGCTGCCCTGCCCAGCTCTGTCCTGCAGGGCAGCGTGTGGGGCTCTGCCCTCAGTGGGATGTGACAAACATTCAATACCAGAAACTCCCTGGGCTGGATTTACAAGAACGTGCCAATATCTGTCACCTACGTTGGACAGTGTGTCCCCAGCCTAAACCAACAGAAAAATGCCAACGCCACAGTGAGACATGGAGGGCATGAAGAAGGAGAAAAAGGACAAGGCACACCCAATTTCCTGCATCTTGTCCCCTTTGAACCCCTAATCTAGAATCCTAAAATTTTACTTTTGCACCCATGCCACAAAACAAAACAAACAAACAAAAAAAAAAAACCCAAAACCAAAAAAAAAAAACAAAACAAAAACCAAAAGAATAATTATAATATTGACCAGGAAAAGCCCTAGTGACTATTTCTCTTCTCCTTCCCACATCTCACTGACCACAGAGCAGATCTGCTGGGACAGCCACCTGCAGCACCCATGGGCTGCAGGACAGAAGGCAGCAGTCATGTGTTCACAAATACCCATAAAAGCAGTTTTTAATTTATTTAATCAAGAGTGATTAAGAGCAAGAGGAGACTCTGTCCATGCCTTCAAGGCAGCTTGTCTGGGAGAGACTGGAGGGAGCAGAGTTCTGCTGGTGGGAAGGCACTGGCCAGGAGGGCTGCAGGGAGGGTCAGATGGATCCCAAAACCTAATAGGAACTGAAAGCACTAATTGAGCCTGGAGAAGAGGCTGGAGGGTTTCCTATGACATTTGCAGGGGAAGAAAGGAGATGAGGAGAAGACAGAAAAAGAAGCTGGTTTGGGAACATTCTGTAGACCTCATTAAAAAACATTTGAAAGAATGTGTAGTTGAAGAGATGCCACAAATTCCACTAGTCCTGTAAAATCCCAGTCCTCACCACCATGCCAGTTTCTAACCCAGCCATCAGGTGATAAAATCCTCTCACCACCTTAGTGCTTCTTCCCAAGAACACTTATTGATCCCTGGTCAGTTCTCTTTAACCTCATTAACACTGTTTTAACTGGCTTTCATTCCCTGTGCCATCCAAGCTAGCTATTCCCTTGGACTGAAGAACCATGTACAACATCAGTTCATGCTTCCAACACTGGAACTTGCTTGCCAAGATTTCAAATGCGTTAAATCCTTAAATACACAAAACGGAACACCCTCACCTTAGATTTCTAGCCAGCACTTGATATTTTTACTCATTTTCTGATACATTGTTCATGAAAGTGGAATCCTGGTCTTCCCCCTCCTTTCTTTTGGCATGTTTAAACATTTTAAATTGTTACTCCAGTAGCCCACTAAATGATTTTGTTCTACTTCACCCACATTGCTTCATTTCTTGTATCACTGCTTGTCCTTTGATTACAATTGCAAATGGAAAATGTTTGAAAGTTGGTTTTGTTCTGAGAGCAGCTCGAAGCAAAGTGAATTAGTGGATCAGCCTATTTGGCAAGTGAGCCCCCAGCTCTGAGGGTACTGTAATAAATTTAACATTCACACACTGAAGCTCCAAGTCCACATTGCACAATCAACACCTATTACAGTGCCTAACTTAAAGATAGTCGCAGCCTTTGCCCCAGATTTGCAACACCTAAATAAACGGGGCTGTTCTCACTAACCAAAACATTTCCTCAGTCCAGCTCTCATGAAACAAATTGGCTGCTGCCCCACTGCAGCATTAGGGGACACATCTGAAAGCAAAGCAGGGAGAAGAGGCACTGAGGTTTATTTTGCCCACATGTCCCAGTTTGAACATCCTCAGTGCCCCCTGTGACATTCCCACTGCTCACAGCAGAGCCGGTGTTGGGGCCTTCCCTCCCTCCTCACCCCCTGCTTTTTCCTTTCAACCACCCTGAAATTCAGGTTAAACGACACTCCCAGAATAGTATTCTTTTTCTGCTGTTTCTAACAGAGATTCCCTAAAGCATTTCCACAGCCTCCAGCATGCACTCATGGGCAGCCCGAGCCAGCAGCCTGGTGACACCGGGCTGGCAGCGTCCATCTGCATCCCCTTGTCACAGGGACATTTCTCCCTCTCTCAGGATTTTTTCATAGAGGGACACAGAGAGACAGAAAGAGAAAACAATTTCTATTTCTGCTCCTTGTTTTTCTCATGTGGAATGTGCTTGGAGAATTGTTTCATTGCTTGATTTGATTCTGGTGAGGATTGTTTGAGTCTGGTGGCCAACCCACCTGTGGCTGGATTCTGGAGAACAGGGTCACGAGTTGGGGGTGAGTTAGATAATAGTAGTTGGAGAAAGTAGCATATAGTTTTAGTATCTTCCTTTATATAGTATATTGTCGGAATCCAGGGCATCCCTCTGGCTAACCTGGAAGGTCTGGGACCCTGGCAGGGGTCAGGAACTGCCCTGGACAGAGCCCTGAGAGACACTATCATCTCTGTCCATGGAAAAGAGTTTTCAATCTTACAGGATGAATTAACAGCTCTGAGTGGTTGATATAAATGTGGCATGGGTGCAAAAGTAAAATTTTAGGATTCTAGATGAGGGGTCCAAAGGGCACAAGATGGAGGAAATTGGGTGTGCCTTGTCCTTTTTCTCCTCCTTCATGCCCTCCATGTCTCACTGTGGTGTTGGCATTTTTCTGTTGGTTCAGGCTGGGGACACACTGTCCAACGTAGGTGACAGATATTGGCACGTTATTGTAAATGCAGCCCAGGGAGTTTCTGGTATTTAATGTTTGTAACATCCCACTGAGGGCAGAGCCCCACACGCTGCCCTGCAGGACAGAGCTGGGCAGGGCAGCAGAACATGTGAGAGATAAACAGAATAAACAACCTGGAAACCAGCACAGACCAATTCTGGCTTCTGCTTTGGCAGCGGGGCTGACAGACAGAGACTTTCTACAATCTGGGGATCATCAATACCTCAGATTCCGACAGTATATTAAGGTATTATACCACAGTTATAATAAAGAAATCATTCAGCCTTCTGAACCGAGTCAGAAATCATCATTGTTCCCTCTGGGTTTGCCTGCATTTACAATATCCCCTGAGCTGCCCCTCAGCACAGCCCTGCCCGTGGAGGGGACAGCCGCACAGCCTGGTCCCCAGCACCCATCCTGAGCCAGGAGCAGCTCCTTAAAGCTGCTCCTTCCCAAGCAGATGGGCTGGAGCAAAACAAACAGGAGCCACCAAACACCGCCTGGTGTGACCTCAGGGCTGTCCCTGCTCCCCACAGCACACCTGGGGCAGGGGTGTCACATTATTGTCACCTCGTGTGCTGAATTCAAAGCGACGATGGGCTGGTTTGACCTCAGCAGCAGAAGGGAAGGACAGCTGACAGCCATAGCCCCAGGATAAGGTTTCAGCACAATGTGGGGTGCTCAGCTCTGCTCAGGAACTGCTCCCACTCTTTTCCTCCTGTGGAACAGCAGTTTGGAGGTCTGAACACCTCAGAGGAAGCCCAGAGTTTCCACTCTACACAGAATGAAGAGCCAGCAGTGCCCACAGAGCTGGAGCCTGGCACCCCAGGGCTTCACCCAGCACCAGACCCGCTGTCCTGCTGCAGGAGCAGCACATCTGCCAATTTTTACCTCTACACAAACAGCTCCTGCCAAAATCCTACAATCTTTTCAACTCCATCCCCTTGCCTGGTGGCACAGACTTTAAAAACACAGCCTGCCACCATAAACTGCCCAGCTTGCTGCTGATGCCACGTGTTTTGTCAGGAGATCAAAACATTTTAGCCTTGAAGACACAAAGTACAACTTCCCCAATCCATCAGGGGAAGAACACACCCAACAGAAGGACAGTGTTCTCGTGATGTGATTGGAACTAGGTGACCTTTAAGGTTCCTTATAAAACAAATAATTCTGGGATTTTGCACCCACTGTCATGTTCAGTCTCAGAGGCAGGAGAAGACCAGGCTTCAGGTCTGGTTTTAAATTCTGTGACAGAATCACACTGCCCTTACACTGAAATTTGAGACTAGCAGTGGTCCCTTCACACCACATCCCTTCTCCAAGCCTCTCATGCTAAGCTCAGATGCCATTTCCATGTAAGTCTCAAACATTTATACCTCCATTGAAAGATGGGTTAAAGGAGGACAAAAATGCCATCTTCACAGCCATTGCATGAGTATTTTATAGCTAAAATTCATCTTTATGTATGTACTAGGGAAAAAGGTTTGTCTTTACTTATTTTTATAATTACAGACTTGAAATCAGGTCTGTTGCATAAACTTCCAATGCACCCAGAGGTTTTACTCTTCAACAAGATATGAAAAGTTATCATGTCAATGTCAGATTGGACAGGGTTGAATTGTTACAGATATAAATAAAAAATAAAGAGAGACTAAAATATGTACCTTTGGTGCATGCAGTGTTCCTAAGAGCTTCAAGAGAGGTATTGGAGTTAGGAGCAATTTTAGGCTGCAAATACATGAATTTAGGGTGCAAATACATGCATTTAGGGTGCAAATACAGAAATACATTGTTAAGGACCAATGAAAAAAGCAATGAAAAAAGAAAGCAATTTTTCTTTTACTTCCCAGCTGAAAAGAGGTGTATTTTAGGAGTAAACATTAATGAAAAACAGACAAAGTTTGTATGATATTCATGTTTCTCTCTCCTACCTTAACAATTTTTCCAATAAATAACTGGGGATGTACATGCACCATTAATAAACCTTCAGAATCATAAAAAGGAAGAAGAAAGTTAAGCTAGTATGGCTAATTAAAATTAGTTTGTTGGAAGTTTAATCAATTAGCCCAGAGTTTTCAAGGCAATATTGCTGCTATTCACGCTCAGTGGAAGCACTTTCAGGCAGCCTTTTATTGCAACATCTCTGCTCAGATGACCTTTACTTCATAAAGCACTGAGCTAAACATTTTATACACAGGGCAAAATCTGTTTATTGAAGGATACCAGGGGACTGTCTTTAGGAATGTGATTTGGCTTCACTTGGGTAATTTACCAAAGACAGAAGAAAGTTGCAAACATATTTGCAGCCTTCATTTGAAAGCCATGCCATTTCTTTGTAATGCTCCCTCATCTCAAAATTTCAGCTGTGGTTCTGCAAATAAACCTTCTCCCAGACATGCTCCAGTGATTGTCCTGGTTAACCAAAAAAAAAACCCACCACAAAACACAGGACAAACAAACAAACATCCTTCCACACAGCAGATGCTTTCTCAGTTACTTAATTTGACTTTTGGGTAATTCAGACATGATTTCAGGGAATAATATTTTCCAGACAGAATTTATTTATTAAGCAGTTTGTGGTCGGGCATCAATTAACCAAAATAGGCAGCACATCTTTGGGAGGCATTGGTTTCCTAATTCAGAGAGGGGGAGAGATAAGGGCAGTGACATTGCCACTGGGTCCCTAAATCCAAGGTGGGTCCCCTGTTGAGTTGAGGACCCACCCTGGAGCTTGTGAAAGCCCAACAGCACCTGGCATTTCCCCCTGAGCTCCCGGAGCATTTGCTGATTCACTGCCCACACAGGGAAAAAAAAAACACATTTACAGCTCAAAACAGTGACCAGCCTGGCTGAGTGATGTGAAACAGATTTCTGGGCTCGCTGTGGAAATCCCAGCACTTCTTTTTTGCTAATTTGCAGCCCAGTTTTGAACTTGGCTTTTCTGCGGTGAATGGGATGAGCGGTTCCAAATCGTATTTAAAAATAGGAAGAAATGCGTAAATCCAAAGATAAACAGTGTGAGTTCATCCTACTGTACTTGAACTGCGTGAGTCTGTGTTGGGTGGAGGGGTGAGGTTGGGGATCAGGGAAAGGTTTTGTTCCCCATGAAGGATTTTGGGCACTGCCCAGGCTCCCCAGGGAATGGGCACAGCCCTGAGAGCTCCAGGAGGGTTTGGACAGAGCTGCCAGGGATGCCCAGGGTGGGATTTTGGGGTGTCTGGGCATCGAGTTGGACTTGATCCTTGTGGATCTCTTTAAATTCAGGATATTCCATGATTCTACTCTATGTTCTATCCATGGACATTTTGCACAGCACAATCACCAAAGCCTGAACCAGGACCAAGTTATCCCGTTTATCCCATACAATCCTGAGGAATTCCTCAGGAAATGAAAAAACAGCTCTGGAGGAGCCTGGTCCAGTGGAAGGTGTCCCTGCCTATCTCATGGAATGTGATGTGCTTCAAGGTCTCTTCCAACCCAAACCATTCTGGGACTCCAGGATTTCCTTTCAGAAATCCAGGATATAATTATACCTCCCTTCGTTGTCTTTCCTGTACTGAAATATCACTGAGTGCTGAAGCCGATTTTAATCTTTAAATCAATCTTAAAACTTGTGATCAAGTTTGGCAACAAATAATCCAGTTTGCAAAGTTGCCTAAAATTAATTGGGGAAAAAAAACCCCACTAAATCTTGTGCCATAAGGATTCCATCCAGGACAGTCACTGATTTCAGGATCGAAAAGGAATCAAATTTCCCCCTTCCAACTCCCTCTTTTCTCCACTTTAAATGCAGTTTCATGGTACTTATTTTTTTTATATAAGTGCCTGGTACATACACAGCCATAAAAGAGAAGTACCAAGCCCTGCTTTTCCTAATTAGCTGTACAAATTCTGGAAGAAGGAGAAATCTAGATGATTTCGAGAGGTAAGTAGAATTTCTGGTGAAACAGAAGTATCCCCAAAATTAAATTTTATTTATTATTCTCTTTGACAAATTTAGTGGTTAATCAGAGCAGTTAAGTGCAATGCACACTTTCTGCAAATTCTGGATATTACTTTTTAAATATTCTTGCTTGTAAATAATTCAGAAATTCAGATCTAACTCCTAGTTTTCTAACCATCAAGAACCTCAGTTGTATTTGACAATTCCTGTAAAAGATACATTCACATAATCTATCATCTAATACACATTTTCAGGAATGGAAACTTATGTAATATGCCATTAAAAGACTACTTATATTAAAATAGTTTTATATCTCAAAATAAAGTGAAATTCTCTGTGTGAACACAATTCCCAGAAAAAAGTGGAACATTTTGTAATGCAGTTAAAAATTTCTTGATAATTCCTTTAAGTTTAAAGGCTTGAAAATAACAAAACTTGTATTAACATTTGCCTATAATGATAAATAGACCTATTCTTCGAATGATAAAAGTGAAAATACCAGCAATATCCTGGAAAAAAGTATTAAAAAAATTATAAGGCAGTTATGCTTATTCCTAGAAAGTAAATCAGACTTTCATAAATTCCCAGCTAAATGTTGCCAAACTAAATTTTATCAGTTTCTCTCATCCAAACATTACATTTGCCTTTTTTTCTATGTTTTTTGAGCTTTTTTTTTTTAATTTATTTTTTCTGAAGCTGTGATATTAGTGTTTATTCAAAATCCCATCCCAAAAGGCAAGGTCTGGGAAGAGGAAAAACTCCCTATATTTATCAAATTCAGCAGCAGCAGATAGGCAAGGTTCTCAGAATTCATTTAGAGATAAAAATCATTACATTATGATTCATTCAAAGTCCTATCTGGCCTTTGAAATTTGAGAATAGTGGGACAGGACAAAAGTGTGTCTGCAGCTCCTCCATAAACTGTGAGAAGGCTCCTTTTAGGGAAACTGAGAAACTTACTTTTTTTTCTTAAGTGACCCAAGTTATACACACACATTTATATATAAAGTGTCATGAGTTATTTTGGTGATTTTTGGACCAGCATCACATAAATAAAACTTAAATGCATGAAAGTCAATATTTTTCCTTTTCTACTTCTCAGCCTTTTCCATCAATTACACTAAATAATGAGAATTTGGGAGTTGTTATTACAACCTTACAGCTTCAATTACCTTCATTCCAAAGATGTTTTCAAGCCAAAAAGATTTAAATTAAAAGAAGAAATTTCTAACAAGGTGCTGAAGTTGGTCCCTGTCCTGGAACAGGTCCTCACACTCGTGGCCCCATGGAAGTTAATTCTCCCTGTCGCCAAGAATCCTTCTTTTTAACCCAGTGAGAACACAAAAGACTCAGAATTGAGTCACAGAAGCAAAATATCAGCTCAATATTTTGCTGTCTGCCTGTTCTCATCCAAGTTCACCACGGTCAGAAATTCATGCAGTGCATAAAGAAATTCAGAAGGCAAAAAGCAGGTGTCTGGCTTAGGAGGGTCTGATATGATTTCTCGTGTGCATTTATTGCATTGAATAGATCTTACTGCTAGACAAGGATTTTAAATACCTAAATCATATGAGATACCTCTGTCTGGAACAGAATCCAGCCATCAGTTTGCTAGAAAACCCCAGCTACATGTGAAAATTAAAAAGAACCCAAACAAACAAGCAACCAAAAAACCCAAAAGAAAAAACCCAAACTAAACAAAGGAACAGCAAAGAAAGCTTTAAAAACTCAGGATATGCAGTGTCTTGGTTTAAAAAGAAGAATTAAAGCAATCATTTCCATAACTCATCAATAAAACCACAAGCCCAGCAGTTTCTCAAGTGGTAGCACCAACCTGGACTCCTTTCTACACACACAAACACCAAGGGTAAAACATTTTTTAAATTACTGGGGACCTGTGACGAGGCTTGGCATGTGCAGGGATTTCCATACTCAGATTCTGTCTATTCTTCCTGGTATCTCCCAATTAGTTTTTCCTAACTATTATTGCTACCAGAGGAAAAGGTCCTCTGGTCCACAAGCAGAAGGAAAGCTCCAAAATCCTTATTTCCTAGAAGTTTACTATAATAACTTATAATTTATCCTTGTGGGATAAACCCACAAGGTTTTATCAAGTTTATTAAAGTCTTCCCCATGTTCCTGGTTTTCTCTGTTTGGAGATGCCCACATCTGCTCCCAAGCACTTCTTTAAAATGAAGTATTTTCACTTATGTTCATACTTTGCAGCTCATTATGTTTTCAGAGCTGTTCTGGCTCAAGGAGTTTGAGCCATCTGAACCCCTTGGGAAATACATCCTTCAAGTTTGAAGCTCTCCAGGTGTTAATTTTATCTTAGACAATAGAATCAGCCTTTCAGCTGGAAAAACACAGGAGATTATCTAGGGCTTTGTCCATTCTTTAACATCCTTACCCATAACAACTGTGGTTATAACTTTCACCCACAGAATTCACGAAGGTAACTGAAAACTTCAAATGAAGTTCTTCCACTTCTTCTATTCTTCTTCAGCACCACATTTAAGTGAACAAAGGCCTAATTTTCAAGGGTGTTAAACAGAAACCACGTTGACATTTAAGGATATTTCTGTTACCACTTTGACATCTAAATAAGTAGCGAGATTCGCAGCCATGCTTCGAGCAATAGGAGCAGCAGAAGGCTGAGAACATTTGGGAAGCTCTCCCCGAAATTCATAAAAATTAGCAAGACTAATTATAAGCAACTTCTCCAGGCTCGATTTTTAGACATTTCAGATGACATCAGGGATGAGCAAGGGATTGGAGTTTCTCAGGAGCACTCAAAATGTAACTGCTTATCTAAAATTCACCTTTTTTTCTTTCTTTTTTTTTTTTTTTTTTTTTTTTATTATGCCCCAAGCCATTTTTCAACTCATGCAGTGAAGACTTTGGGTTTTGTTGTGCTTACAGAAATTTCCACCCTGTTGCTCAAGGTCATTGTCCCTTCACTGATTGAAAGGTTTTACAGGAAATTTCCTGCTCTGCTTCAAAGTGGCTCAGTCCAAAGTGATTGTTTTGAAGAGGACACCCAAAATGGACAACAGTAAGCAGGTACTTATGAAGAATCAATTAAATTTTGATGCCGGGTTTATTCCCACAATTTCAACTGTAAGCACTACCCAGAGAATCCACATGATCCTATATTTGCCTCAATTCCACCATCTTTATGAAGATTTATTTCTGTGACTACAGTCATCTATTTAACTTTCATCAGACACACACTGAAAAGTTGATGCCCTCAATTTTATTTTTCACATTTAAATCTTGCCACTTTAGTCCAATTCATAAAGAAACCTGCCTGACAGGAAGCGCTCAAATTTATTGTTCAGTTTTATTTACTCTGTACCTGAAAACCTACAACTTAATGCGATCAGAAAGTAGATGAATGAACTCACTCAAGGAAAAAAAATAAAAGAAAATTCAAGGATGAATAAATGGCAACACACAATTCCCCACCACAGCCTGACCTGAGCATCCCAAGGGAGAATCATTTTTTTAAGAATGAGTGCAGCATGTTTGGGAAACGGTGCACTGTCAATATAATCTTTACAATTACAGTCATATGATCAGTGCATCTGGAAAATAACAGTCAAGTGATTAGTCTGAACTTTGCCTGGATCAGGCAATTTTTACACGGCTCTGTCAAATGTCAGACCTCCTTCTCCCTCACCAATTTCAGCAGTGTTGCACCATGATTTCAAGCAGTGAATCATCCAGCCCTGTGCCAACCATCTGCTTCGTCTGCCCCCTCAGTGTCTGGAATTAGATGACGGAGGGCAGGGCAGGCTTTCGAGAGTGGCCATTACTGTTCGTGGAGGAGGGGCTCTGGCGACAGATTTTCCATCTGAAATCATGGACTGCTAAGAACTGGCAAGGGCTAGAGAGGAGTGAGTAGGAACATAATGCAAGGAAGGATTAATAAAGGAACAGGGAAAGAACAACAGAAGGGAGGAAAGGACTGGGAAAAGGAAATGGGGTGGAGAAGAGGTAAAGGAAATGGGATGATAAGAAGGAAGGAAAGGTAAAATCGCATAAATCCATCCCTGCCAAAATTCCCCTGCGCCTTTTCTGCTGGATTGGTTGTTTGTTCTTTAGTGAGGAACAATTATTAAAATAGACTTGCAGTGCCCACTAAAAGTTCCAGCACTCTTGGAAGAGGTAACTGGAGGGGCAGAGGAAAAAATGATGAACAGAAAAGGAGTACGACAACTCTCAAGAGTTCCACTTTAAGCCAGGTACATGCTGAAGAGAAGGGATAAAGAAGAATACTCTGGGAAAGTGGAAACATGGAAGCAACATGGTTCAAGGATTCTTGCAGATACTTCCTTTCACTGGTTGTGTCCTACAAACTCCGACTGTCACACCAAAACATTTCTGAGAACCCTCAAAGTGCACATCCAGACTTCTTTTTGACAGACAGGAATAGAAATACCACCCTTTCCATAAAACAATCCCCCAGATCTAAGAAAAAATAAATATAAGTATTCTGGATAGAATTATGCAAAAAGCAAAAAAAAGCACAACCCAAATATACAAACTCCATCTTCACTTTCTGGTTTTTGGCTTACACCAAGCATTGTCCCACATTGTTCCATTGTGATACTGAGCACAAAACGGAGAAATTAATTCCCCCAGCTATGCCTGGTCAATCTTTCAACAGTGCAAGCAGACACGTCCCACAGCAAGAAGGAGGGGTTGTGAATTGCACATGAATGAGGAGAGGTAGATCAACAAATTGGTCTCAGTTTCATTAAAGAAAGCAAAATATTGCTACATAAATGTATTGTGCTTTTTTATAGTTATCAAAAATACAACATAAATCTAAGTCTGTGACAGTAAAAGCATTTCGCTGAATATTAACTCATTTTCTGAAGTAGACTAGTTGGGAAATACAACTTACTACTATCCAGAAATAATTAATTAGCTCCATGAACCTAAATTGTACCATTTGATCTGTTGTCAGAACATTTGACATCCATAAAATAATAACAATATTAAGCACTTCAATCATATATAAGGAAGCAGTCCCTGAATTGTGTTACTTGGCTAACCCAGAGGTATTGTTTGGCCAAATTTGGCCAAATATATCCCTACCAGAAGAGTTCTGTATTTCACACAAGTCAATCTGTAAAGCTGCTGCTACTGAACACCACAATATTTTTGTCTAAGCACCGTCAAAACATTTTTTAATATGCCTATTTTGTGAGATAAAAATACAGCATCCAATTTTTCATAGGATTTGTAGCTTTCTGGGGTGACTATTGTTAAAAATAACTTTCTGAATGTTTATTTCTATGATAAGACTTTTTAAATACTATTTATGTACTGTATAAAAAACACTTTTAAAAAAAGAACAGTTCAAATATTAATTTACCTGGGATAAGTGGATATTTTTTTTTTTTTTTTTGCAGGGGAGCTAGATAAAGGCTATAAGAACACCTTACTTACAGCATTATAATTTTTTTTTCAATTAAAAATTACACTATAAATATGATAACTGCTTGCAGGTGGATTTTTTTATCCCTCAAAGTAAATTTTGGTGAACGACTCGAATTCCAAAAGAAAAAAAAAAATCCAAAATATTTTATTTTATGTGACAAATAGAAGTTAAAGATTTTTGAACAGGAATGAACCAAATTTTTAAGCGATCATCAAGTTGTGTTCTGATTTTTGCATCCTCGATTTTGCACCTGCAGTCAAGCACAAAATTGTGGGCACAGTCAATTGTGAGAGCATCTCACTGTTTGATTGTACCAGCAAATTAAACAGTAACTGGTGATGCCTGGCTTCTGTCTGCTGCACCCATCATGGAGCTCAAAGGCAAAATTAGATTGCTTTTAAAACAAAATGTGTTTGTATCTGAAAAAAGTTCCCGGGGTTCTTCCGGCATTTAACAGCACATTCACACATTGGATTGGCTGGAAGTGGCCAAGAGACTCCTTTGTGAGCTGAACCTGCATTAAGATAATTTTGAAAAACAAGCTTATATCTGGATTTACAATCCTGAAGTGAGTTTTCCTCCGGCATAAAGTTCACACCCCAAGCTGATTTTCAGCACTTCTTTTCTGTTGGGATCCTTTCCATGCTCAAAGTTCACAGAAAAGGTAAGTAAACACAAATATAAACTTGGTGGATTATTTCCGAGACAAGGCAGTAAATCTGTTTAATTTTCAGCTTTAAAACTTATGGATATATGACCATTTCTATAGCTCTATCAAATGCTAGATGCTGTTTTCTTATCACAACCCCAAAAACGAAATGTTCACGTTCAGAATTAAGTTTGCCCACCAGTTCAGCTCAACATTGTGCTGCAGAGACATCCCTTTGTCACTGTTTTTACTTTGTGACAGCTTTCAGGAGAAGCTATTACTACTCACAGCAGTAGATTTGACAGAGAAAAATATGACTTTCATAATTAATCTGCAGTGACTTTGTTGCTCTTAGAGAGGAGCAGAAAACTCTCATTTTTATCCCATTTCCGTTACCCTGTAAGACATTTTTAGCAGTCAGGAGTAGCAACAGGCTACCATTAATAGCAAAGTGGACCTGTTTGAGACCTCTTTGCCATTCCAACCTGATTGTCTGCTTGCAGTTTTGGAACACAAACTCTTGCTTCCATGTGGCATTCATCATGCTCAAATGCCAGGACACTTCCACCACCTCCCTATGGCTTCTGCACTTTCCTTTCTTCAGCACTCCTATGTTTCTCTTCTACTATCCCCTCGTTTTCTCCTCACCCAAAAGGAAGTTGTTCCTTAAATTCTTAGTTTTGTGAGGCAATATTTTGGTGAAAATTGTCCCCTCATGAATTCATGAAGTTGATTATTCCAGTGTTTTGTACATCTCAAGATCACGGAATGGTTTGGGTTGGAAGGAACATCAAGGCTCACCTCATCCCAACCCCTGCCAAGGGCAGAGACTCCTTCCACTACCCCAGGGTGCTCCAAACCCCATCCAATCTGACCTTGGACACATCCTGGAATGGGATATTCACAAATATTTGCTCAGTGCTTCTTCCCTGATGCTGCTACAGCTCAGTAAGCCCATAACCCTTAACTGGGGTATACTGGAAAAAAGAGATTACTTCATTTTTATGGAGCAGGGGAGAGAAAAATGACACTAAAGGGACAGGCAAATAAAATTCAGAGATTACAGTACTAAGAGAAGACACACTGTTTTAGGAGAGAGTCAATGATACCTAAAATTTCATTAGGATGGCCTCCAGATTTTGATATACAACCAGTCAGAGTTCACCCAACTCTGATCTGGTTTAAACTGAATATCATGTATCATTTGATTCATATTAATAAGGAAATAAATTTCTCTTTCCACCCAGAAAGATCAAATAGCATATAATAAAAAAAGAATCTGCAATAACTTTTATTTTTTGAGTAAGACTGATGAGTTTGTTCTTTTTCTAATCTTAGCCAGAAGTCTTAGGGAGACAAGAAAGATGTAAATATTTCCTTGAGAATTAATCAAACAAAACAGTAAATAGCCTCAAAATTTTGTTGTGTTCTTCTAAAGATTGAAAAAATAGACAATTCTTTGCTTTCTTGTCGTCCTTTCAGTCTCTGGTGGGTGAGGCTGCCCATGTTTGTAGCTAGGCAGCCAGCTAAAAGTCACGATAAAAGCAAATGTTGTAAGTACAAAGCACAGAAAAGCCCAAGTCTTCCTTTAATGCTTTACTAGCACTTCACTAATAGGCCCATGGGGTGCAGTCAGTCAATAATAACCCAATAAAATCAATAACGATAAACAAGAGTCAGTGTTCTAATAAAACCAGAATTTTTAAAATCCAAACCAGCTGTTCCAGCACTATGTACACACACAGGCCTGGTGCAAGGGCTCACTCTGCTTCCAAGGATCCCTGTTCAGCTGCCAGTCCCTCAGGCAGCTTCCTCGGAGGAGGCAGAAGTGATGGACAACACATCATCAAACTTTACTACCAAGGTGAGCACACATTTATTGCTTGCTTTCTTCCACGACTTTACTGACACTCTTCAACTTTGGAGGTTTTTTTGGGGTGGTTTTTTTCCCATATTTACTTCATGAGGTTTATTTGAAACAAAAACGGGGAAAAATTTTCTGCAGTATTTCCAAGCAGAATATTTATAAAGACTTCAGTCAGCTATGAAACGCTTTCCTTGGGTTAAAGCTGGACCTTTCCTATATAACTACCTAGACAATAAATTCACTGTTTCTGTCCCCAAAGGAACAGCCACACACTGTAGAAAGTTATTTGGAGAGCAAATGTTTTGGGGAGATGAGGAGGAACAGAACTGAGGAATCAGAGGTAATACCTTGCCTGTGATACAATCAGGAAAGATCTGCTCTTATTAAATTATTTTATCTGATCATGTCACTCATGCTTTTAAACTCCGCAAATGTCTAAAAATTTAAAGTATACCAAAATGGAGAAAAAGAGCAACACCTATCTCAAAGATACACCATAAGTTAATCTGTACTGCTCAGAAAAAGAGATTCTTGGAAAGTTTATTGCAACCATGCTACCAAAGACCAAAGGCTCAATCCATTTCTTAGGGAAAAAAAAATTAAAATACCAAACTTTATACAGATTTTAAGATTACTGAAATATGTAAGGAAGATTAATAGTCTGACTTTACAACCAAGCCTAACTTAATATTTTAACATTATTCCTTTGATGTGTAGAGTTTTTATTTCCTTTTACAGGGGAGAGAATTGAAGCACAGGATTGTGCTTCATCCCCATTTTATACATCACGCAAAGCTTTAGAGTACTTTGATTTTCCCACTAAAGGCACCTCGGTTTCCAAGCAGAAATACAATACATTTGAGATCAGAAGTGGTCCAGCCTAGAACAGATGCCACCAATGAGAAAGAAACTACTGCTAGAAATCTTCAGCTGATGACATCACACTGAACAAATACCAACTACCTGCATGGACACAAAGTAATGTTCAAATACATTACTACCCCAAAGAGAAGGGAGTGAGAGACTCTTAGCAAAGGAATAGTGAAGTAAATGTGTTGCACACATCCACTAAAAGTTTTCCTAAAAAAATTTTGCAATTCAAATTCTTCAGCCAACTTGCTTTGCTGAGTGTTTGGCACAGTAAAATCTGAGCAGGAGCTGTTACACAGAGGTTCTACCAAACCAGTCCAAAATCTGGTACCAGATTGACACCTTCTAATCAAAACTAAAGCTGAAGGAAAATAAAGGTTTTAGACCACTTGCAGTGGCACAGGTAAGAAAGGAAGTCACAAAGGTATGACTCTTGAGAAAAGCATCTGGCCAAAGATAATTTTCAAAAATTACACCACAGTTGGATATCCTGATGAAAATTATTCATCAGACAGACTTGGCTCTCATTTATAGTCAAAAATCCACCCCTCTAATGGTGCAAAGGACGTGCCCTATCTTTTCCCTATCTACCCTTAGACATATTTTCTTAACTGGGTGATGAAATTTATCTTCTAATATACAGCTTCCTCTGAATGCTCTCTGACAAACCCCATCAAAAAGTGCTGTGTTCTGCTCCAATCATATGTGGAGTAATGGTTTACTCATTTTCTGCATGAAAAGATGGGCACAGTACTTTGCAGAAACCATCAAACCTCTCATTTCGTGTGCTCTTCCTACAGTGCTCCTTTTGCCAACATCATTAATTGCACATGCCTCTGCCGCATATACTAAGAAACACAGGCCTGGCCAAAAGCAGTTCCTGGCACCATCACCACTCTGATATATGCATTTCAGCTTAACAATATTATCAACACATGGCTTTGAATCATACTCAAAAAAAAAAAAAAGTTTTACCATCTCTGCTACTAGTGGAGAAAGGGAAAGTTCTCCAGTTCGAGGCATTGTTTAAGTAAAAGCAGAGAACACCTTATTAGCAACAACTGTGGGACCACAGCTTATTCCTTTGGCTGAAGTAGAGTGGTACAAGGTTTCTAATATCCTTCAAGACATCCATTATTTTAGCACAGAGACACACGGCCAAGCTTTTTGTGCATTTTTAGGAGGGAGAGGCGTGGACATCCAATCAGACGGAAAGGCGCGGTTACGTGCTCGCGAAATGAATTGCACCGACGTCTGTTATAAATCTTTAACATAGCTCAGGAGATCAATTAAGATGTTCAAGCAGCTACAAAAAGGATGATTAAGGCAAATGGCAACATCAGGGTGACCATATGGTAAGGGAACACCAGAACCGCGTGGACATAAAACGCGAGCCATCGGAGAGCCACCGCTGACAAAACAGCGAGTGGGAGGCGAGGCAAGATTGTGGGAGGAATATCAGAAGGAGGGAAGAACAGCATGGAATGCACGTGCAGGATTCAGTGGCATCAGGCTTAAAAATATGAAAAGTGCCTTCATTATTCCCATAAATCACAGGTTCAAGGTGTCAGCACAACGCAGAGTTGGCGATCCCAACACCAGCCATGTGGGTGAAGGCATGGCTGAATGCTTAAAATAATTATATTCAGTACAAGATGAGCTGTAAACAGCCGTGATTTTATTGTTTTTCTCCTGACCCACAGGGATGGAGTGAACTAACTGACTGGCCCTTTTGAACATCTCAGACAGTTCCTCTCAAGATTGCTCCTTGAGCTGCAATTCCAGGTGCCACCACCTCTGCAGAACACAGCAGCCCATGGACAACCCACTTCCCGTGTAGTTGTGCCATTTTAAGGTATAACAGCACCATTAATTCATCACTGTGTCTCAAAGGTTAAAATTCTTTCATTTCCTAAGGTCAAACTGCTGAACTGCAATAGGTAATTGAGCCTAAACTCGCACAGGAGTCCTAAACCCACACTGGGAATGAAAGAAGCAGCACAAGCTGCAAAACATCCCCAACACCTGATTAGGAAGAGGAAACAGTGCAGAACCCACCTTTTGCAGAGTACTGTTCCTTCTCCAAACAGGGGACAATTTTCTAACTATTCACAGTCTCAAGAATATATAAAATAATTTCATCTTTAGTGACATTAAGTTCTGATTTACTTTATCTGATGATTAAGCTCATTTCCCTCCCACACTTACTCTAAGAATTGACCTTAAATAATCATAGTAAAAATATGTCTATCACATTTTAAAAGGTTAGGCTTGTTTCACCCTCTTTGATGTCAGAAATATTAACAGGAAATAATGGTCTTTAGACCACATTTAGTCCAAATCTTAACAAACTGTCCTCAGGTGCTAAAAATTTAAGAGTAGTCAATATTTCTAATGTTTACTTCTCAATGATCCATCTTGAGATTAGGCTCTTTTTGCTTACTAAGCAAACACGGTGCATTAAATTTCAGAAATATGGTCATTTTCCATGTTAAAAAGCACAATAATCATTTTGATAGGAAAAAAAAAAAACCCTAATTTACAAGACAGTGTTACTGTCTACCCAGTATACAAGACTTCTTTAAAAGGAGGGAAAAACTGATTAAATGATTTTGCTTTCAATTCCAGCTTGTACAGTGACTAAAGTCAAAACCAGTGAAAGATGAGGTTGTCAAAGTGAAGGAGAGTATTAAGACATTTTGAAAATTAACTTCTAGATATAGCAAAATCACTAGAAAGATTTTTATTGATTAAGAGTTTTTTTTTTTTTCCTCTCTGGTTATGTCCTGTTTTACCCCCAGAGCCAGATTGGAAGGGTTTTACACATGGCTTTCAGTCTGTTGAGATTCACGTGAGCACCTGCCAGAAATTCAGCAAAAGACCAAACAAACTCTCATTTCACTTAACAGGAAAGTGGGGAGAGAAGGCCACATTAATATTTAGACAAATATTTTCTGTCACAGCTTAAGAGGAGGACACATATATAAAGGAGACCGAAATTAGATATTAAGAAATTCTTCCTTGTGAAGATGGTGATGCCTTGTCCAGAGAAGCTGTGGCTGCCCCTGGATCCCTGGAAGTGTCCAAGGCCAGGTTGGATGGAGCTTGGAGCACTCTGGGATAGTGGAAGATGTCCCTGCCCACAGCAGGGGTGGGACTGGATGGGCTTTGAGGTCCTTTCCAACCCAAATAATTCTGTGATAACTGTATATGATGCAATAATTGGCCAAATCAGTCAGGCATCTCAGTCCTCAGACCCTAAAAACCAAACCTGTCCATTCAGTCAGAGGAAACAGCCTATGAGAGGTTCAGGAACATCTGTTTTGGGCATCTCATCACCAAGCAACCAGAGAGCTTTTGCTCCCCTATGACTTGGGCACAGAGCCCTGATGGCAGCTCTCCGACTCTCTCCAACAGAGCAAAAGCTGAATTTCTGCCTCTAGTGGAGGGAGAAGCAAATAAGTGGGGGAAATAGCATCCCCTGAGTGATTGCCAAGAATTCCCACAAAAAATAAACACAGTCTGGTGGTTATGTTCTTAACAGCTGTGTTAATGGGGTTAAAGAAACCTTAAAGAAACTCTGTCTTTTTTTAAATGAGCCCTGTTCTCAAAAACCTGATACAGTACAAGTTTTGCTTTTAAACCCAGTGTGGTTTGCAACTAGAAAAGGGCCACTCCAGCAGTCATGGAGATTCCTGAGGGAATGTGCAGGGGCCTCTGTCCCAGGAGAGCCATGGGCTGCAGGCAGGACAGCGATTTCCAGCACTGTGGAAAGTTTCAAGATCTTCTTACACAGAGTTTGTGACAAGCAAAGCCCTGCACTTGGGTGGAGCAGCTCTATGTGGCCTCTCATGATTCTCTACTTCCTTATATACCTTCATTTCAGTGATGCAGACATTAATGTCTGATTTTTAAAATCATAACTGATGTTCCTTCTGTTAAAAACTCCAAACAAAAAACCCAGCAACGCAAAACTAAAATAACATAGAACAAAAAAAGTGTTTTTCATTCACGTCTTGTTTCACTTGTGCAAAGAACCCATGGGATGTGATTTAGTGCAAGGAATTACCACCTCTGATCCTGTCCCCAGTCCCTTCTCAAAATAGGCAATGGTCCCACTCCAATGTCAATAAAACCATTTTCCCTGAAATAAACCATGGCAGGGCGATGCTATGAAAGGCACCAAAGTAAATGAAAAACAACCCCATGGATTGCAATCTGTAGGTACTTCCCAGTGATTACAACATCAGCTCTTGCTTTCTCAACTTATTTCTTGGTATTTCATAGCACTTAGGTTCTCGTGGCACAGCCCCAGTTATCCATTGTTGTATATTTGTTGTGGAATCCTCTGGATTTCTGAGGAGGTGGAAAAGCAGCATTTTCTGAGCAAAATTGTCTCCTTGGCATTGTTAAGACAGTTCAGAGCCTTAGAGTAACATCACCTTCGCTGCCTTTGATGTGTGCTTTAGGCCTGGTGAGATCCATGGGCATGAAAAGGGGATGCACAGCACCCAAAATGAAGTTAACTGCTAATTAGCTTAATTAAAATAACTCAGAAGAGAGAGAGCGAGCAGCTATTGATGCTTCCCAGAGTGTACAAGGATGTGGGTTTTGTTTGCACACAGCAAACCTTTTACCCAGGTCCCCATCCTTTACATGGGTCTAACAACCTCTCCAGAGCCTCATCCTCTGACACCAGCTCCACCTCTCATTCGTAAAAAAACAATAAATAAATGTGGAAATGCACAACTAACCATCCTGTGCCTCTTTCATCTGGTCAGACTCCCCATCTGACACCTCCTGTGCAGCACAGCCCAGCATCACTGCTGCCTCTGCCATGAGGCCAGAGAGGGTAAGGAAAGGAAGCTGTCCCTTCATGTCCCTGGGCTCGTGACCCCAAAGGGATCTGCCATGGGCCAGGGACATGAAGGGACAACCACAGGAACTGTGCAAGGGAAGTTTTTTATCCCTGGCTCACTCTGGCTCCTAAATCCCCTGTCTCCTTTGGACACTCCTGCCTTCACATTATTCCTGTGTTAGCACAGAGTTAACAAAACAGCCACTGCCCAAAATGCCAAACAACAGCCACTGCCCAAAATGCCAAACAGCCACTGCCCAAAATCCCAAACAACAGCCCCTGCCCAGAATGCCAAACAACAGCCGCAGCGCCCAAATCCCAAACAACAGCCACGGCCCAAAATCGCAGGCATGCTTCCACACCAAGAGCACCACTGGAACCTCACCAAAAAGGCCAAGGAGATATTTTTCAAGCTATAATCAACCTGCCAAAGTACAATATTCCACAGCATCTAGGACAGAAAAAAATAAAGCCAGTCCTCAGCACGAACAGCAACAGCAGCGGGGGTCTCCCTGAGCAGAGCATCTTGGAGAACAGTGAATCATTCCAAGCTCCCTGCAAATGTCAGCTGCCTGATTCCCCGTGTCATCTGTGGCTCTGAAATGGTTTCAAGCAGGACCTGCTGTCGCTGCAGGGGCTGAGCAGAGCTGTCGCAGAAGGGAAGGGGAGTGTGGAGCTGGGTGGGGTGGGCACCACGAGAGGGCTTCGCACCTCGCTGCCACAGCTGCACGGACACGCCGGCGCCTTCCCGGAGCTGGGGCCCTGCCTGGAGCCAGGTCTGTGCCCAAGGAGGAGCTGCTGGAGCCCTGTGCACCCCTCTGCTGAGCAAAACACCGGTGTCACACAGTGCACAAACACCCACGCCCATTCTCAGATGCAGCGTTCAATAGAGGTAACCTGGTGTCTCCTCTTACCAGAAACACAAGTTCCACCTCCTGGCTGAGGTGCCAAAAGAGGTGTCCAAGAAAGGTTGTGGTTGTCTCATCACTAGAGCAGTTCCTGGCCATGTTGGAGGGGGTTTTGAGCAGCCTGGTGTAGTGGAAGGTGTCCCTGCCTGCAGCAGAGGGTTTGAAAGAAAACAAGCCTTATTTAAGCTCCCTTCTAACCCAAACCATTCTGGGATTCTGTGATTCTACTCACAGTTACAGGTGGACATGCTCAGATTGAGGCCAGCATTGAAGATTCCAGCTGCATTCCCTATAGCTGGCATCACCTGTGTCCTAGAATCCCAGGATGGTTTGGGTTGGAGGGGACCTTAAACATCATCCCATTCCAACTGCTGCCATGGCAGGGACACCTTCTACTGTCCCAAGTTGATCCAAGCCCTGTCCAGCCTGGCTTGGACACTTCCAGGGATCCAGGGACAGCCTCAGCTTCTCTGGGCACCCTGTCCCAGGGCCTCCCCACCCTCACAGAGAGGATTTTTTTCTAAATCTAAACCTGTTCTCACTTTGAAACCATTCCCCATGCCCTGGCACTCCATGCCCTCATAAACAATCTCTCCCCATCTTTCTTGTTGGCTCCTTCACAGACCAAAAGGCCACAATTAGCTCACTCCAAATCTTCTCTTTTCCAAGCTGAACAAACCCTGCTCTCTCAGCCTTCCCAAGTGTAGGTGTGGGGTCTCCAATACTCAAATGCCTTGGCAACCCTTGATTCCATCAGCCCCCCAGCAAAAAGACCATTCTGAGAAAAAGCACCACCAGCTTCTGGGTGACACCAGTGCCAGACCTTTCCCCTGCAAAGCAGAGGAAAGAAGATGATAAAAGGAAAGTCATGGAGATGATCCTACTAAAACTTGTGCAAGCATTAGTTGCCATGTAAGAATTAGAATAATCTCCTCCCCAGCTGGGTTGAAGCAAAGCTAAAAGAGAGGTTTAAACCTCTGTAGACACAACCCTCAACTTCTACTCCATGCACTTTAGATGCCCTCGGGGAGATGTTGTTGCAGCTGTGCCTGATCCTACCTTTGAGCAAGTTTTTTTCTTGCTGCCCTGAAACTGCCTGAAAGCAACTTCTTGTAACTATTTAATTAGAGGTGACTGGCACTGCAGAGTGCAGGCTTGGGAAATAAGTCACTTGTATATTGCCACCTGGAACTGCTGTCATCCCAAGCATGGAGCTCCATCCAGTGCAGCAGGGGAAGGGATGGAGAGGCTGCAGGAGACTCCTGGGCTGACCATGTCCCAGGAGGGATCAGGTCTCTCTCTGCTCTACCCCCTGCCAATATTTCAGCTGAAGCCACGGGCTAGAGGTGGGAAGTAGCTCAGCCATGTCCTGCTTTGTTCAGAAATGCAGACTTATCATGTGTGAACCTGTCTTTAAATAAATGCACACAAACTGAAAGTTATCTCCTTCCAAGCAAGACAGAAACCCTTCAGCTTTAGAGTTTCAAAACAGTCTCTTCACTTCAAGCAACTTCTATTTTTTTTTCTTACAGTTTGAACACAAAATTCACCAAAATCCCCTCCTTTCTTCTGTCCTAATTTTGCCTGAAAATTGTGAACCAGAGTGACTGTTAATTTTTTTTTTTTGGGGGGGGGGAGGGAATTTGGAACCAACTGTGGATAAAAGCACCAGCTGAAAGAACAGATCTGCCAAGGAGTCTCCCCTGGCACCCAGACTTTGTTACCAATGATCCCGGACACAACCTGATCCAAGAGAACCTTGGGGAGAGAAATGGGCAGGACACCTCTGCAAGGGCAACAAACGGTGCTAAATCCTTCAGAATCTGAAGAATGGTTTTACCACAGCACCTTCACTACCCACATGCCAAATAAAACTGATGAGAAGAGTCGAAGGGAATGGGAGACCCCACCACTGGGCAGGAGATAGTTTAGTCAAGACAGAAGGCAGCCTTGAGTGTTCAAAGAGCTGTTCTTTGGCCCCTTCTTTTCATACCAGATGGATTTTCTGGCTGAGACTTATCTGTAATTTTCCTCATAGCTACTTTACAAAGGGAACAGAGCAAAGAAACCACTTGGATCTGGTTTCTTAGAACAGGAGAGAGAATATCCTCAGTGCTGTTTTGGATCTTGTAAGTCACAGGAGGCACCTTACCCCTTACCTCCCAGTTCAAGTGTTCGTTGCATTCCCTTGATCACAATCCAGTTTTTGCACTTTCCACTTGACTCTAAATTCCACAAAAGAGCTCGATTAGGTTCAAAAGGGGAGCTCAGGAAAGCTTCAGAAAATCTCCTGAGTCTCTTAAATGCGTAAGCTAGAAAATCCACGTGTTCCAGGTCCTCACACCAGAATGTGGGAATACCAGCTTGACCCAAAGCTGGAACTACTCCAGCCACCTAAACACCACCCAGCTAGGGATGCTGGGAAGGGACTCTACACATGCAGGTTTTTCATCTGGCCTCATCCCAGTGATGTTCTGGTGCAGACCCAAACGTGCCAAAATGCTTTGGTGTCCTAACCCGCGTTAAAGCCCCGGCACAGAGCTCTATTCCACACTTCCCAAATCCTCTTTTCTCTTCAGCAGACAAAACCCCCCGATTTTCTTACATTCCTGAAATGCCTTCTGTTGGATCCTAAAAGCAATGATGACTCCACTGTTGTATTTTTGATGTCAACATAGCCATAATTTTCACCTGATCCCCATGTGGAAAGCGAGGGGGTTACAAAAGTGTTACACAGATTGCTCCCAGCAAGCAGAGCTCTCTCCAATAAAGCATAACAAGTCAAAATTCCTGCACTTTCTGGGTTTTTAAGGGTGAATTCCAATTTGGTGGGGTTTAGGGGTACAAACAAGGACCTGGCTTTGATGTGTAAGTTATGCTGGACTGCTGAACTAAAAGAAATAACACAAGATTTGTGTCCCCCTGACAAATCTGGCATTGGGCAGCACCCCCAGCCATCCTGGCTGGGCACTGAGCTCTGACAGAGCTCCCACACTGACCCAAAATCTCCTTGATACCCCAGAAATAAAAGATTGTGTAGGGGTTGCTTGTGTAGAGCAGCTTCCTACAAAGTGGTCCAAAGGCAGTCAGGAGAAACTGGACTGAGAGTTATTAATAAAAACTCACATGCCTCAAAAATAGCTATAGGATAACTGCTCTACCGAGTTCTGGCCAAGAAGCTTTTAAGATTACTTATAAAGTCATTAAACCAGTCATTTATTCTTGCTGCCCATTGGCTTCTGCATGTAGAAGAGACTCACTTTTTTCATGGTGTCACTCCAGTACTGTACTTCCCTTTCTTTACTTTCAAATATTCCCAATTTACATGAATTTTAATGCCACATATCAGCTAGAAAAAAAAAATATACTCGGAACACTGAATCTACTAAGTTGTTTTTGGAAACTCTTGGAAAACTGTAACACTACTGAAAGGAACATAAAAAAATAAGTGATCCCTAAAAAAAAAATAAAAAAAAGAAACCCCCTACACACACATGCACTTCCTGATTCATTCCCTACTACAGCAGACTTTAAGGAGAATATACTACTATAAAAGAAACATATCCTCACTTTTCAAGCCATTTTCAATATACACAGAAATGGTATTTATACCTCCTCCATGCCTTATCTTCTACAACTTACATCTTTTACTGATGCTTACAGCTGCCACCCCCTCAAACACTGGGTCTATTCTTTAGTGAAAACCTTTCTAAAAATACAGAGGTGGAAAATTACCTTGCATTTTAAATCTATTATGTCATTGAGGACGGGAAATGAGAAATAAGGGAGTTTGGAAAGACACTCTCAGGCCAGGGAGATATTCATCTGTAATATGAACCACATAAACATGTCATCTCTAAGAGGTACATAAGGCATAAAAGCAGTTTAATGATACACACAGTGTTTTGCAAGCCCAAAATCTTACAGGGTCATTGTCATTTCCATCCTGCCACAGAGGTTACAGGCAACGGGGCCACAGAATTGCCTGAGATCTCAGAAGTAACTTCCAAATTTTTTGTGTCCCTTTCAATCTGCTTCCAGCTCCTGTGTGGCCAGCCCAGCATCCTCATGATCCATGAGCCCCACAGTGTGTCCCTTCTGGGAGAGGGCCACCACACAGCACCCCATGGCCCCAGCAATGCAGGGCAGGGACCAGCAGGAGCAATTATCCCACCTTGCCTTTGAAGTTTAAATGCTAGCTCCCAGATTTTCTTTACATGCTGAAAAAATATTGCTTTTTCACCGTTTTGAGGATCAGGTCCTTCCAAGGTTTAAAAAGAAAATTAAAATAAAATGTGTAATGGCTACAAACAGTGAATTTTATCCATGGAGAGCTGAATGTGCCAGGAGGCAGCAGCAAGGGTGCATCAACTTCAGTGAACTCACAGCCAGAGCAGCTTCCTGGAGTTATTACAAAATTCACTTTCAGATTGGTTTGCAAGAAGACCACAAGCCTTAATTAGTGCAGTAAGAGAGGAGTGGGGGGAACAAGCCCAAAGCCTCCTTCTGAATAATTGTCTATTTGTTTATCACTATTGCCTCCATGGGTTAATTATTTGTTTAAGGAAATACCTTTAAAAATCCTCTAGTAAAAAAAAAAAAAAAAATTAGCCATTTGTTTTTCCAGTGTGGGGTTTACACTTCTGAGTTTCAGCAACACAACGTACCAGATATTTGATGTTACAGATAGTTGTGGGGAGCCAGAAATACTTGAGGGAGGAAGGGCAGGATGTACTTTTTGTATCTCTTACTGAGAGCTGATGCTTTTTCAGCAAGAAATTCAGCAGGATCGCAGTGGCTCACGAGCACTTCCCCTAAACCTGAATGAGGAGGCAGCTCCAGAGGCCGTGTTAGTTGTGCTGGAGTGCCTGCTAATGTCGTGTTGGAAGTTGCACTCCAAAACAGAGGCTAAAACTTTACAGTTTTATTTAAAAGTTTGGTGGCACTCAGGACATCCCTGGAACGCGCCCAAGAAGTGGCAAAACCCAGAGCTGCCTCTCCATCCCCCGCTAGATTTTGTACAGGTACCAGGTCTCTCCTCCACATGTTCCAACTCTCTTTTTTTTGGTGTTAACAATTAATTACGACACAGATTTCAATTAGCACTCCAGCCCTGTGATCAACGAAACACGGGGCAGCTCCATCCCCACCGGAGGAGCCCCCAGACCCCTCCCTGCGGGTTCCAAAGGGTTAACCCCCGAGCGAATTCCTCAGATGTGTAATTTAATACTTCATAACTGCTGAAAATCGGAGCCCACATAATTTATTTTCTTTGGTCTGGGCACATTTGCCTCATGCTTGGCTGTGGCTGACTTCAGAGAGAGAGACACACCTAAAGCCCTCAAGTGTCCCAAGTGGCCCGTGTCAGTCATGCAGAGCGATTGTGGTGCTTGGAGGCAGCCCAAGGATTAGGTGTTCCTCAGAATTCTCTTTTGGCTCCACCAAGCCCATGGATGCCACGGGAATCGCCGCGCTGCTCCCGTTGCTGCGCATCCATGGGGGACACCCCGGCGCGAAGGAACCCGTGAAAAATAAACACAACTGCCACCAAAAAGCAGCGAAGGGCAAGGAGGGATCGCCAGCAGGGACCCGCAAACAATTGCTTCATTGTGGAGCCGGAGCGAGGAATTGCAGATCCGAGCTCCACCTACAGTCCCTTCGCAAAGCTGACTCCAGCCCCGGCTTCCCTCCACTGCCTGCTCACCAATTTTTATTTCATTTTATTTTTAATACCTCTATTTTAGTTTTTTCAACTATTACTTTCACTGCACGAGTGACCTGCGTTTCTGTTTCAGCTGAACCTGTACACAGCCAAAGATAATGCATTGTGCCAGTACTTTTAAGGTTAGTTTACTTTCTGTATTTTGAAAGTCAATAGCCTGCTTTTTTCCTGGAATTTATTTTAGGATTCCGCCTCTATCACTGGCTTTCATTTGCCTCAACTTCGTATCGTCTGACAGTATTTCACATTTTTATTGCAGCTTGATTGCAGTGCAGTAGTTTCATCATTCCAGGGGAAAAAAATATATATATAAATATTTGTCTAAATTGTACTCTTGCCCTCCTTAAAAAAAAAAAAAAAAAAAAAAATTAAATCAACCTTCATACATGACTGGCGTTGCAACTTATAAAAGCAGTAGCCCGCCTCTGAAGGCATCAAGGAAAATGTTCTTATTTTCTACCTTAAAAAAAAGGCCTGGACACAAATTCCAGCTCTGATGCCGGTGCTCACGGGGTCCCTCCCATCCCATTACCTGGAGGGGAAGGAGATGGAAATCCCTCCTGAAAAAAAGCTGGATGCACAACAATTGTCCTTCAGAAGTTTGTCTGGGCAGGGCAGCAGTACAAGGCCAGCCTCCCCACACCATCCATGGGGAGGAAATGCCACCAACTGGGCAAACAGGACAGAGCCACCGCCAAAAATCGCCTCCACCAGAGCCAGAAGGGATCAGAACATCAACAGGTGGGGTCCAGCTTCTGGGCAAATCCTACACTCATCTTAAAGCTTGGACTGAAGGAGCTGAGAGGTCTTTTCCAACCTGAACAGCTCCACGATCTCCTGCCATCCCCTACACCTGAGGTGAGCCCCTTATACCAGGAGCTCTGTGTCTTAAGTGACAGAAGAAATCAAAAATAGAATAAACAGGTACTTTGAGCACATTGTGTTCCTTTCTGATCATTCAGTCACACCCAAGCCCCTGTGCTGGATCAAATCACTGAGCTCCATTTGGTTGCCAGTCTTCTGGCAACACCAGGTCTGGGGAGAAGTGGAAGCCTTCTTCCATAAATAAATTCCTAAAATTCATATTCCTGCTGGAATATTGTTTGGAAAGACACAAACTAGGGTGGTATATCAAATCATGGAAGGAGGGAAGGAGGTGAGCAAGCCAAAAAAGGAAGATTTCATTTAAATAAGATGGGGAAGCATTAATTTGTAAAAGGTTCTTAGTATTACCATGATCTAGTAACACAAATTAAGGGAATGGAGCATCTCCCTGCTGAGGGAAGTAGAGCTGCTCAGCCTGGAGAAGAGATGGCTGAGGGGGGAGCTCCTCCCATCTGTCCCTGTCTGCAGGACTGAGCAGGGCCAGCTCTGCTCTGGGGACCCAGCAGTGGCACCAGAGGAGTGGGCAGGGACTGATCCCAGGAATTCCCCTGCACTTTCCTGAGCAGTGACCAAGCTCTGAACAGAGACCAGAGAAGCTGTGCAGCCTCCCTCACTGGAGATATTCCAGAATCATCTGGACACTGTGCCCATGCTGTGGGATGGCCCTGCTGGAGCAGGGAGGTGGCACCAGTGACCCACTGTGGTCCTTCCAGCCTGACCCACTCTGTGATTCTGTGAAAAACCCCCTCATCCACTCAACATATGTGAAAGATCAGACAAGAAGTTTAAAAACTCTCCAGATCTTGCAAGAATTTTTAATGAACACTACTATTATCTCACTTCATGGGTCCAATATGTCCAAAATTTACATAGCTCCCAAATGACAGAGGGGTTTACCATTCTTTCATCCTAGGTGACAAAGCCAAGTGGGAAAGATTGAGTGATCTGGATGCCAACAGGAGCGTTGGAAATGGAATATTCTGTTCCATCTCCTGTGCAGCACTTCCCTCTCCGTGCACACTTTTATGAGGCAGATATTTGACCTGTTACACCATGATACATAAAATAATAATAAGTAATGAGTGGGTGGGTGATCTCACCAGTGTCTTTAAACCTCCTGCAATGTGTGGGTTACGAGGTTTGAATCACACAGAAGTAGCACCAAATTTGCCTGCTGCTTCAAGGAAACTGCGGGAGGAGGAGTGGCCAACTGGTGAGGAGTAAAGGAAATTAATAAAACCTGAAACAAGAGTGAGATGAGCAGAATAGAAACTATAATGAAAATAAAGCAAAAGTAACTACTTGTATATAAAAAAGTAGATGATGGTCAGTCAAGCTCCTGGTGATTTTTATCCTTGACAAATGCTACCCCATTTGTGGAGAGGATATATTGATAAATACATATTTAATCTTGTTTATAGAATAAAAGAACAGGTGACATTGATCCTTCCCATCACTGTCAACCAGAGCAACTCCCTGCCACAGCTCCCACACTGTACAAAGGAGACCAGAATCAACCATGAAGTTCACATTACAAAAAAAAGAAGGGGGAAAAAATTAAATTAAGGGGGAAAAAAAAAAAATCTGTGCCCAACCTGAATTTCTACCCCTACATCACCCAGAGCTCCAAGCAGCCAGGACTCACAGGAGGTTCCTTTGCCACGAGGCTGCATGGCCAGGCCCTGCATTTATGAATGAAATTGCTGCTCTTTTCCAAATGCAAGATCTGAGACCATGGATGAGTGCCACCTTTTTTTTTTTATTTTTTTTTTTTTTTACAAAACCCTTAGGAGCATGAGTGTGCTGTATTTCTTCAATTCAATGCTGATATATCTGATTTCCCTCCAGGACAGACCAAACATTAAATAACACTGAACAGGCTGAGTGCGCAGCTAAAATACTCATACTGAAAAGTTTTCATTCTCAGCTTATTTCCTAGTTTACAAAAGCTCTTATCAAAAAAGCTCTCTAAATTGGAATTAGTTAGTGATCCAGGTCTCTAAAGCCCAGGGACTGGAAGTGAAGATTTCTTAATTATACCAGCAGGGGCTTGATTTCTATTCTTAGTGCAGCTGGGTAATGTTGTTAGGTTCTTGCAGAGCTCTGTTTCTCACTGGCAGGGGTAGCCCCTGGTTTACTCTGACAAAAATATAAAGCTCTTGAAATCGAAGTGTCTTCACATATGTAACAAAAGACATGCACTTCACATACGTATCCAACTCCCCAGCACAGCCCAGGTTCCTTTAAAGCTTAGTAACTCATTACTTGGGAATTTAAAAACCAGTCTAGGAGTTTTCACCCAAGAAACTTTCATTTTTAAAATTTTATTATTTTTCTCCCAGTGGGCTTTTAAATACCTCGGTTTCCCTCCTTTTCTTTGGAGTATTCAATGTTTCTCAGCTGTAAATTCACCTTCAAAAAGGCTAAACACCAACCCCATAACAAACTTTTGATATTAAGATCCAGATCACAAGAACCTCTAGCGTTAAAAATATCCACTCACAGTGACTCAACTTCTGTATAAATCACTTCCCTCCCGTGTTACAAGGACAGACCCAACCTAGAGAACAATAATCAAAACCAGCCTTGTACTTCTTGTAGAATGAAAAAAAAAAATTCTACCCCCAGATTGATATCACTACAGATTATCTCTAAAATCCTCAAAATATTCTTGCTGAATAAAAGGTGGTGTAAAATATAGCAACACAAGTTGCAGTTTAAGTGCACTGAGGGTAAGGGGTGGGGGGGAGAGGAATATTAGTTTATCTTAAGGCTCCTGGATAGAACCCAAAAATTGGGTTGCATCCCCAAGCAGGTCATATTTCTCTCATTAAAATATTTGACTCACACTGGCAATGTTCTCTGAAGATAAATGAACTCTGGGCTCAGAACAAGGTAAAGCTGCAATTATTAAAGCAAGTATGTAAATCTCAGTTTGACTGTTGCTGGTCACCTTCTTGAGAAGAGGCTGGTGGGCAGCCTTGGTTTTTTGTCCACAAAAAAACTCCTGCAGGACGAGTCAGCTGCACATCACAAGGCAACTGGTGGTCACATGAGATGCTAAAAAAAGACACATAAATTTTTGCATCTTTACATTCCTATCTGCTCAAGCTGTTTTATCAAAACTCAAACTTTCTTGCTGGGAAACTGTTCCCTCTTTGGTACCTTTTCTGCCAAAACCCAACTGTAACAACAAAAGTTTATAAACAATGAAAATTCCAGCTGCTTGACATCAGCCATGTGAAGCTTTCACTTCACACTGATACAAATATTTACCCTGAGCTCTGGCAAAGCTTTCCTTGCCCATGTCGCCCTTAATCATACATTTTTCCTTGATTGAGTTATGCTTTCCAGTACGTGATTTGCTCTGGTTTACTTTTTAACACATCCCAGAGGCTTCGTCAAAATCAGCTCTGTGCAGGCCATGTCATTTGGTAGCTGTTCAGAAGGACCTTGGCAAACAGCAAAACAGTGTCTTTTTCTAACTGCTCTAATAAATGTGTTTGTTCTTTTCTTTGACCACCATTTATTTCTTAGATCCCACATATCCATAAAGCAATGAGCCAAGAAAGTAAGCAGAAACACACTCGTTTTGCCTTTAATCTGCTCCCTCGAGGCAATGCACTGACTTCTCTTACAGACACCTTGTAGCTAAGAAGCTGCAAAGTATCGATGACTCACTTTTTACTATTATTTATGAGACAGAAGGGGTATTATCAGAGGGAGTAATAATAAAAGATCACTGGGTTGCTGCTTTAAGACTCAGAAAACACAGGAGAAATATACAGCAAAACTAAATATACAGGAGTCAAAACAAATATAGCCCTACCTGAGCAAACAGGATCACCACAAACCATTCTGACAATTACAATTAAATATATTCTTCCAAGAGAAAGGAAATTTGAGAGGTTTCTCAGCTACATTCATATAAAGCCAAGTGCAACGTGGAGGAAAATCTCATCTGCGGCATCTAACATGGAGAGAAATTTATTTCAACCTATTCCTGAAAATGGACCCAAATCTTAACCAATATATTTTTGCTACCCTTTCTTTTTATACCTCTCCCACTGAGAGAAGAAAAAGAAAAAGAGCAAAGACAAACTATACTGAAGAATTCTGGGTCCTGGGCAGAAGTTCTCTTTTATTTATTAATTAGATAAATCTTAAACCTAAGTTTGCTAAAGGATGAATCAGCTCCCAGCTCTTCCTGTAGGTGGATCCATCATCCATGGGAAGAGACAGAAAATTGCACCTGAAGTAGCTCCAAACAACAACCAAAGGTAGCCAGCAGCTTATAAAAGAAAAACAGTCCCATTTTCAAGCTGCAAATGAAGCAAAACCTGAAATCCACTGCAAATAAAAATAAGGGTCAAGGATGAAAATAAAGAACTACCAACTAACTCAGCTATTCCCTATTTAGTTACTATTTCAATAAAATGCTGATGCATAACTTAGAGGAGCCCAGATGAGTTGTTTAAACTCACTTTAGTTTTGCATTTCAGTGAAAATTCCTTCTTTTTTATTTTTCTTCCTATCTAAATTTTCCTTACTACTGGCGTTTCACATTAAAAGCAAGAAATCTTAGAAAAAATATTTATGGTCCCAACAACTCACTCTAGTCTAGGTCAAAACCAGGAAGTAGATTCATAAATCTTAATGCAATCATAATCTAAAAATTAAATATCACAGTAAAATATGAATCTTCTGAAACTTTTAGTATTTTGGATTTAAGTAACTTTTGCTTTGTTTCTATAAGACAAAATTATGTCCAAACATACATCTGTGAGTCTTGGGGTTCTGAAATCTACCACAGGTTCCCAGTAGGGCTTTTGGGAGAAGTGGCAAGAGGGGAAAGGAATCTGGGATGATTTTTGTATGACAAATCGTTCAGCAAGTGACACATTCACACTTCGAGCTGGTCACTGCACGTGACTCGAGCCCAGCATCTGCACTGAATTTTCACCTCTGGCCGGAGGAGGAGAATTACCCAGGGTGGTCCCTTCTCCTTTCTCCAGCCCCAGCATGGCAGGGACAGAGAAGAGAAAGGTTTGGGACATAATCACATTAGAAAAATCGACCTGGAGAATTTAGGACAGATGAGATTCAGTGTGTCACAGTTTTTCTACCTTACATTTGCATTACCCGGCTTCAGTCTTTGAAGAGAAAATATTTTTGAGTTGCCAGGAACATCCTAAGTGTTTTTAAATCCTCCAGTAAAACCTCATTTAATGTCAAAGTCATTCAGAAGCCTCATATACTTCTATTTGCAATATATATATATATGTTTTAAAATTTTGCTACAAAACTACATTAGGGATATTTTAACATTTACATTAATGCAGTGTGACAGGAATCAAATAATTGCACATCTTGTGGCACCATCAGCCTTACAGATACATGTTTTCATCTCCTGAGTTTTTTGAGTTCCTTTGGAAATAAAAATATTTACACCTGTTACTGGGGTGCCAGAATTTCCCTAAAGCAACGGGAAAAATGAATCATCAGAAACAGCTAAAATATAAAGAACCTACACATCAAAAAACAGCAAAAACCACCCCAAAACACAGCAACAGAATTCACTGGCTCATCTCACAGACACTGGAGATGTTTCCTTCACCTAACAAGGTATCTGTGTCTCATTCCTAAACCCATCAAAAGTTAATGCACATCAAAAGGTGCCTCTAGGAAATAACTGATTTAATTAAAAGGAAGAAATGCAGGGCTTGATTCAGGTGCCCAACAAGATGATCTGTGTTTCCTCTGAGTGGCAGGACACGGGAATATGGATGGAGCACATCAGCACTAGAGGATGCAGCAGGAGCTCCTCATTAAACACGCACTTGTGGCCAAAATTCTCTTTATTTACACACCTTAGAAGGCAGAATCCCTCTCTGCAGTCTAACTTGGGGTGATCCTCAAGGTCCTTCCCATCCCAAACCATTCCATGATAATGGAATCCCAGATGACATCCGTGCTAAAGTACAGACAGGCAAAGTCAGGGAGGTGAATCCCAACCCATGTGGCTCCCACAAAAAACACCCAAGAAAAGAGGATGGGATGCTCATGTGGCCTCACAGGTAATTAACTCCCGTGACTAATGAACTAACAGAAAAATACACCACAACTGCAGCTTTCTGCAGATGAAATGTACCACCAAGAGTCCAAGGACAGATTTCCCATCCCCACATGCAAGTTGTTGTTCCCAGAATTCATCTCGTCACCAGACACTAATTTAGAGGAAAAAAAACACCAAAAACACATGAAGGTTAACAAAAATTAAAACCAAAAAAACAGGCAGATCAAGTGGTTTATTCTTCAGTTTACTGAAATTGAATTTTAAGTCACAAGTGAAATGCACATTTTGCACTGAAACCACTTTCCAATGTCTCCAAGGCTCATTCCAACAGAGTTAAAAATAAAAAAACTTTCAAGACTTTAGATCACATCAAGGAAAATATCAAAACTCTACTCAGATATGTTTTTGTAGAATCAGCTCCTTTTTTCACGTAACATTTTCACTGACTGAAAGCAGCTCCAGTCAAGACAAGAGATCTTTTTTTAGTCTTCATTTCTTATGAATTCTAAGGGTTTCTGTGGCTGCAGTGAAAAATTTCCAGATTTCCATCCCCAGATTTCACTATGGATTTCAATAATTTCCTCTGAAGAATTTTCTGGAGTTTCATGGGACTAAACAGAGGTAAAAAATGACACAGATGTAGATTTCTTCCAGTGGCTTCTATGTTTTCTATAGTCTATATTATCCTCCAATCTTTTATTTCTACATCAAATCTCATAAAATCAATTCTTAGAGTCTCTTGCCTCTTTGTTATTTCCTCACTGTTTTTGAATTCTCCCCAGTATCAGAAAAAAGAGGCTACTTTTCTCATTTATCTGCAAACATCCATTTATTTTCCCTCTTTTGTTTCCAAAACTGCAAGAAATAGAGTGGAAATTTGAAAAACAAGTTGGGTTTTTTTTTTTGGTTTTTTGGGGTTTTTTATTAAAATAAGATATTCTTCCTAGTGATGGTGTCAGGAAATTCTCTGTTGTGGCAATTCTGTCATTCCCAGGTGGAAAGTCAGTAGAGGGAGCACAAGAGCTCACAGCAAAATGTTAAAGGACTACCAAAAATAATCCTTATTCACACCCAGTCATTATTACTGGGGAGTTTTTCTTCTTGAATATCCCCCCGGCCTCACCAGGAAAGAAATACTTCAAAATTATATAAAGTAATCATGTTATTTTGAGGAAAAAAAACAAACTCAAAGTCACAAAATTCAGTGGGGTAGATGAAGAGCTGGAAAGCTCTGTCTCACCAAAGAGAAAAATCAAGCAACTTTCTTAAAATAGGCATCTTAATCATGATGCTGAGTAACTTCCTATTTTAGGAACTGCCACAAAACATTTCTGGCCATGTTCAGCACAGAACTTGTAATAAAATGTAATAATCACAGCAGATTTCATCAGGATCCATCAGAAATGAGCAGCTCTGTCGAGAACCTGGGACAAACTTCATTACATAACTGAAAAGATGACAAAATGTGCTTGGGTTTAGATCCTGTAATTAAACACAAACCTCAGCCCACATTCATCCCAACTTTGCTGAATTCCCAAAGTTTTTCAGGAATTCCTCACATCTCACTGCCGGAAATCTCCGGACTCAGCTTGAGTGAACTTGGAACCGTTTGTGTTTTTTTTATCAAAACTATGGGAAATTCAATTATTTTTCATGGTTTTGGCTCAACATCAACTAGAACACTGCATTTCTGTGTGTGCTTCGTTTCAACATTTCAGTTTGATTCGAACGTCAAAGCGTGATGAGGAAGGCAAAGTCCTTCCTCATATCCCTGGATATAAATCCATATATAAATAATCACTGAGATTTTATTGGTGCTCTTCCAGAATTACACCATTTTAAATTAAAAGTTTAATGTGCATTTCAAGGCTGAAAGGGGGGAAAAAACCCAAACAACTCCACCATGAATGCCTGCAAACTGTGGAGCTGAGCATTCCTCTCATTCCTGTGCATAAAACTGCATTATCCTTTGGTTTACAAATCCCTACCAGAGGGCTGAACACAGTCACATAACTAAGGACATACAAGATTATGCTCTTCCCATAATTTTAAATTAATTGCATAAAATTGTGCTTTTTAGTCAGGACAAAGTTCTCCAAAGACCCAGCAGCTCTTTATTCAAAGGACAAAGTTCTCTAAAGCCCCAGTAGCTCGTGGAACAGCTTTAAAACAGTGAAATATCCCACTCTAGGTTATTTTTCCCAAAAGGAGAAAATTCAGCCAAAACACAGTATCTTATTGTTATATTTTTGCTCCCCATCCAAACCAACCAAACCCCTATGAAATAAAAAAAATATTAATACTTCGTTTGCAATATTTTTGCACAAGCAGTTTGGAGGGATATGGTTTTGTAGAAGAAAGGAAAGGAGACAGAGGGAATAAAAAACAGAGACAAAGATCACCAAAATTTTCAGTTGATAAGTCTGGTGTGTATTAAACATCTCCAGAACTGCTCTATAAAGATAATTCCTGATTTTCCTCTACACCAACACTGCTCACACCCAAATCCTGAGACAGATATTCCATCAATTAAAGGAAAGCAGATCCCTTCCAGTCTTTGCATCTTTGAGGAATTTTAACTTGGCCACTAAAAATCCCATCAAAACCTTTCTTCCTCCTGCTCTTGACAGAATCATAGAATCAAAGTCCAAATATCCAACTCAGGGGTAAGGCTCATATTTAAGCCCATCCAATCATCCAGAAGAAAAAGAAAATGAGGGACTTCTGGAATATTTAAATACATTGGTATTTTCAAAGGCTGTGAAAACACCCAGCAGAATCTTCCACACAATTGCAGAATTTTATGAATTGGCCATTGGGGTCTGGACTGCTACCACAGGACTGAGCAACACCCAGGGAGTATTTTAATATTCTTTTGAATGGAGTGACTGCACTGCTCAGTCTCTTTTCATTCATGAATCATTTCCTTCTGCTGTCCAGGCCCCATCTCGTGTGAGCCAGGCTGATATTTCCTTGTCTGTATTCAAATATTTATTTGTATGTATTCAGCAAGTATGAACTGCCCAAGTGCCAGCACAGCCCAGTATTTCCTGCACTCATTTAAGGCAGGGACCCATCCTGAAAGGTCACAGTGTATAAATTGTGTCTTTATTGGTTTTCAATTAGCTCTGCATCACATCTGTGCAGCTGGAATTTATCCTTCTGATAGCCAAGCTTTGAAAAAAAAATCGAGTTCTTGACATACATGATGTAAATTAGATATGAATGAAAGAAATAAGGGTTATATAAGAAATAAAGATAATAACATGGCTACCTTGTCACATCCAAGTCACCACCTTGAAGTCAAGGTTCCTGTGACCTTGGTCATTGTTTTAGTGTTCTGGTGGAGATTTACATCTACAAACATGAGGTGCACAAATGATTAATTATTGTAGGTAATTTACATCTTTTTCTAAGGCAAAACAAGACACCAATACCTGCAGAAATGGATTTTCTGGAGTTTTTCCCAGCAAGTCCAAGAGTCCAAAATTAGCACCTAGAAACTGAGCCCACAAACTCATCTAAAAGGTCATTGTTTTACATAGAAAGTGGATAAACAGTCTACCTATCAGAGTCCAGACTGAGAAATGCAATGTACACTCAGCTGTGCTTCAGTTTAGTGCTCACATCACTAAATTACAAGTGCAGGGTAATGAGGATTTCTGAGTTACAGAGAGTCTGGAAAAGCCCTACTTATAGAAAAAAAAATCAGCAGCATTTTATTTAAAATAAGTTAATATTAAACTGATTGTAAAAGCACTTGAAAATGCTAAAGCAGAAACACTGAGGCATCACTGATTATAGCAGCAGCCACACACAGGACACCTTTGTGAAATCCAGGGGAGATGATGGCACTAATAAAAGATACAGCTAATCTTACTTTATGGAGACTCAGAGGAATGCACAATGCTCTACTACTGTACTGACAGGTAATCTACTGCCTCTTTAAATAAATCTAAATATTAGGTCTAGCAGGGATCAACCTGAGAAAAATGCTAAAATATAACTGCTAAAGTTAATACTTATTTAATTCTTGCTTTTCTACAAGACTTAAAATGAAAAAGCTTTCCAACTATTATAAGATGTACAGTCTTAATCTACATTTCAATAAGATGTTTAAAGGCAATGCTGAAACTGTCAAGGACCCTTTCTTAAGCCTGGGAGAGGCTGACAAAGGAGTGCTGACAGTTCCCTTTTCCCTGACACGGAAGCATTATTTTATCAAGAAAATGTTAAATACTCATCTTGGAACTCCTCTTTGCAGGTTTTTCCAGCCCCCCCAGCTGTATTTGGGAGCACAGATTCCTCACTTGAGGTGTGAGGAGCCTTTCCCATGAAGTCAGATGAAGAGATCATCATAAATGTATATTCTGTCATGTTTTATACAGAAAGGCAAAAAATGAAAAGGCAGTGAAATTTCTACAATGCCCATAAAATGTAAAAGTACTTTGAATTGTGCCTAAAACTCAACCTCTAACAGCCAAACAATTATAAATTATTTTAGAGGATATTTTCATTGTTACAATTTCCATATCTGACATTAACATTTATATATATTTGCTTTTTATGCTAAATATGTTCTTTTGTTTTCATTTTTCACATCTTTGTTGTAGACACTATAAAAATACCACATCAAGCACCTTGTTAAATTAACTCTTTCATTAATAACGTGGCTATAGTTTGAAAATAACCCTCTTAGCCTTGTGTGAACATATACATGCAGCCCATAAACAGTTTCTAATTAGTCACATGTGGATTCAAATGCAGACTTGTTCACCATAAACCAACACTGAAGTGTATAAGAAACTGTCAGTCAGATCAAAAGTCAATCCAAAATCATCCCATTTGCAGAGCTGAGATGCTGTCACAGTCAGTTAGCCCAAAATGTTTAAAACAGCGACCAAACTTTTATTCTAATTGAGCATGAGTTGAAAGGCTGCACACTTTGATGTCTCTGCTTTTATCATTTGTATATAGCTAGAAACAGCAGGGTGAGGTTGTTTTTTTTTTAGTTTCTCTTAGAAATAGGAGACATTACTTCTTACTGAAAATATACAGGTAGGTCAGGCTGTATTTGTGGAGCCAACGTATGGTTTTCAATCACGCGTGTAATCACTTACAGCACCACTCCTCAAAAGTGCAATTAGTGCAGTTTCTCATTACTATTTAACCTTTTCTTCCTCTCCATTGTCGACCAAATCATTTAAAAAAAAAAAAAAAGCATCTTCTGAATATTATCTGCAATGAGATCCTGCATTTCCTCAGGAAAGCCAAGGACTGGGGCAGCACTGTGATTTTTCAGTTCTGCAGGAGGGGAGAGGGCAGCAGAGCCTGTCTGTGGGAAGTGTGTTTGAGCAGATGCCTACGACCTGGGAACACGTTCACAGAAATTCCAGAGGCAGCAATGAGAAGTCCAGGCCTAATCTTATTACAGCAACACACACAAAATGCCAGGTGGGTGCGGAAGCAAAGGAGGCTCTCCCTGAGCTTCAGGCAGAGCACAAACACACCCAAATCCAGGGTGTCCTGGACCACCCCTCCTCTTCTTAATGAGACATAAAAATCTTCTTGCAAGAAAAAAAAAAAGTCAACAGCAGAACTTCTACACCTCCGGCTTCGCTGGGATCACAAAAAACCCCCAAAACTCTTACTAAATTCAAGAGACACCACAATGTTCCCAAAATCCATCACCTGCTGACAATCTGTTCCTGTGCTGTGAGTTCCAGGGGTGAAGCTTAATGCTGGAATTTCTAAGGATGCAATTCAAATCCTGTGTTTAGCTCAGCATCCCTTGTTACAAGAAGGACATTGAGGGGCTGGAGCATTGAGGGGCTGGAAGGGAATGGAGCTGGGGAAGGGTCTGGAGCCCCAGGAGCTGGGAAGGGGCTCAGCCTGGAGAAAAGGAGGCTCAGGAGGGACCTTCTGGCTCTGCACAACTCCCTGCCAGGAGGGGACAGCCAGGTGAGCTCAGGCTCTGCTCCCAGGGAACAGGGACAGGACAAGAGGAAATGGCCTCAAATTGTGCCAAGGGAGCTTTAGATTGGGTATGGGAAAAATTTCTTGACTGCAAGGGTGGTCAGGCACTGGAACAGGCTGCCCATGGCAGTGTTAGTCCCTGTCCCTAGAGGGCATAAAAAGCCCTGTGGATGTGGCACTTGGGGACATTGGTAAGTCTTAGCAGTGCTGGGGGAATGGTTGGACTCCATGATCTCGGAGGTCATTTTTAAGCTGACCAATTCTATGATTTTCGGTGCCCCAGCAGGGCTGAGGCTGTACACACCTGGATTTGCTCCTCTCCCAGTAGCCAGTGAGCTCTGTCAAAAGCTCTGCCAGCACCAGTGTGTGCATGGAAAACAGGAGAGGCAGAGGGACACATCCTCCCCACAATATCTGTGGCCAACTGGCTTTAAACATCATAAAATAACAGCAGGGCATCTCTGATGAACTGGTTCCTCCTGCACTTCCCCAGCACTGACTGGTCTGCTGGAGCACCATATCCCTGGTGCTGGGTTTGGAAATGCTGTTCCTGAGGACAACAACCCTCTTCCAATCTACAAAAGTTCTCACTTCCAAAAAATCCTCTCCACTCATGCAGTTCAGCATTAGTTCAAATCCTGTCTTTCTCCCGAGACAGGAATTTATTGCAGTCTGAAGAAAGCAGCTTCAGCACAGTTCTGGTGGCTGAAAGGAGAAATTTAAGAGGGAACCTCAAGGCAGCTGTTCCTTGGCTTGGAATTGCAGCCTCCCATGCTAAGGCTTGCACACTTTTTGTGCCAAAACTCACAGGGGTGTATTTGTAACCAAATCTTTATCGGAACTAACCCAGGCTGACAGAAAACAAAAGTTTACCCGGAGCCACAAAAGGAAATAAAAACTGGAGACTCCAGGGGAGGAAGTGGTGCACAGACTGTCCTGAAGTCCCTGCAGAAGGCACTTGACAGAGCAACAGCTTCTCTTGACAGAAATTACCATAAAGTTGCTATGACCTGGGGGTCATCACTGAGACCAAGAATCCATTATGCTCAGGACTGTATGAAAACATGCTAAAGCACAAATTCCAGTATCTAGAAACCAGATGGGAAAGGATTATGAGAAAATTATGACTTGCATTTTCCAGATGAAGAACAGAGGAAAAGCAGAACTATTTTTTTCTCACCTTTTTTTATTTCTTTTAAGGAATACAATAACTTCACTGCTTCCAACAAGAGATAAAACAACCAAAACAACCCTTGATGGTTTGGTCAAGCACACCTCAAAAACCTGTGGCAAAGCTGGGAACTCTGCACAACTGGAGGTCCATTCATAACACCATCCTAATTCCCACGGAGTGTCAGCCAAAAGGTGATTAGGGAGGGTCTCCTCCAACATTTTTCCCAACGAAACTGTGCCCAGTGTACTCCCTCCAGAAATACCATGCCAGGGCTTCTCCACACCGAGGGCGCCAGATATATCAGGCTTAGGGTGGCAGTGGGGAAAGCAGTCTTTCCTACCACTCAGCTTTGGTCTGAAATCAAGGAAAAGCTGCAGGATCTGTGGGAACAGGATATCTAGCAGCAATTGCAGCCATTATTTCCCCTCTTTTTATAGTGCTACCTTTTAAACTACGCTTGAGATCTTTGTTGTTGTCTCGTACCCTGTGGCACTGGCCTGGCGTGATGAGACTCCGGCGAGATACGGCACATAAAAGCATCCACTGTAAGTGTGACAAATTGCAATGACAAGGTTGGGTTGGAGGTAACTTGTGAATGATCTGGTGAATTGAAAACGCCTGCGTGCTCTGCCTAGGAGCGGCGGTGGAAAGAGAATATGGGCAGTGCCAGTTGCGTGCTGCAGGCAGGAGCCTTGCTGAGAACACAGGAGAAACACACCGTACCTTATTAACACGCCCAGCTTCTCAACGAGCTCTCTGCAAAACAAATATCCAGCATCAGCAATCAACCATATTATTATTAATAATGCGGTTCAAACGTGTGGAGGAGGTGAATTTGGTACGAATCCAGCATTTGAATGATGGAGTTTGAAAATGAAAAGCTCTGCTTAGGTGCCCAGAGAACACAGGCGTTGCTGTAAAAACCCAACACGCGGCATACAAAGGCATGCAACTAACTAAAACCCAGCTCAAGTCATGAATAAAAACAATGCCATAATTCTTTGCACTCTAGAGCATCTTTCAGAAATCATTCTGCATGCATTCCCTGGTAAATACAACATCCTTGCAAGACAGATGAGGAACACTACCCTGGTTTTCAGGATGGGAAACAGAGTCAAAAATAATCCCACACCCCAGTATCGCTGGAGGATTATTGATGTGGCATTTTAGTGTGCCCCTTGTGTGGGGCAAGGATCTCTTCAATTCCTCCATGAAGATGAAAACCAAAGCCCTTTTCCCTTCCCCAAGCCATCAAAATGTGCATCACAAAACTCCTTCTTCCTTTATTTTCCTTTCCTTTTGTTAACTCCCCTTACATGTGTAATTTTCTTTCCCTACATAAACCAACATGGGTAAAACTGTTTAGTATCTGTGATTAAACACACCTCAGTTCAAATGGGAACTTAAATTTACCATCATAAATCTTCTGGTGGCACAGTACGATCAACACTTAGAGATTCAAAGAAAAAACACACAAATTTTGTTGTTAAAGTTAATTCTCTGAAAACAGTCAAAAATCCAGGTTTAAACCAAAACACCAACACAATGCTTTCAATCACAGTGTTTTCCCGCAAAATGTAAAAAAAAATAGCAGTTTATTAAATAGAATTTACATGTTTTTACTGTCATAAGTTCGCAGATCATCTTTATCCTGTGGCACACCCAGGACCTGATTTTAACTTAAAGCACCACTGTAACACTTGGGATATTTTTCAATAAAATCCAAGTATAAAAACAAGCAATTCACTTCTGGATGAGAGTACCAACTGGGACATCCATCATCTCAGAACCCCCTTCCTCACAACACTGCTTTTCTCTTGATAAGCCTTTCCTGGAGCACAAGTAAAGTACTGGAACTCCAGGGAAGGTCTGGTATTTAAGAAGGATCTATGATCATGGAGCTGTGTGTTCTATTTTCCCAAAATTGTCCAACACCTTTACATTCCCTCCACCCAACAACCAACAGGCCAATATCCTCCTTTAACATTTAAATACTGTTGCTTTCCCTCTACTTAATCATTACTGGGGGATTTAAATTATTTCCAGACATAATTTTAATATTAACTTGCATTAGATTGAGGCCTCCACATACTTTTACCCCTAATCTTTTTCCATTCTGCTGCTGATAATCCCATTCCAATATAAGATGTACCTCTGCTTGGGAGAAGCAGTGTTTCATGAACTCTCTTCAGGATTTTGTGTGCAATTTATGAGATATAATTTTACCTGTTTTCAACACTGTTTATCAACAGTTTCTAAGAATATTCATCTAAAGTATGTAATATGTCAATAGAGACCATGCCATCAAAAAAACCCATCTATTAAAAAATCCTTTTTTTTTTTACCTTGACCTAAAAAAGGGAAATTCTGTATTCTATTAGAAACTAGAGAATAAGAAAGACTGCTGGATAGTGATTAAATCAGCAAAGAAACACCTTGAAGCTCTTTATTTTGTTGAAGCATTTAGTGATTTAGTCCCTCTCATGGGAGCATAGGCTCTTATATTTATATTTTTACATTTTTATATTTCTTATATTTTTACATTTTTGTGGGTACAAGAAGTACAGAAGCAAAATGTAAACACCACAGTGTGTTTCATAAATATTTTAAATATGACTGGTATGGGACAAACACATTTTATCTTTTATTCAAAAAAATTTTGCCTTATTAACTGCTTTAAAGCCAAGAGCAATTTTTTCCTACTTTTTGTTATGATAAGCCAAGATATCCCATCCCTGTTGATTAATGATGTTAATGGCCACTGATTGCCATCCAGAATCTATTTTCTCTATTAAAATATTGGCTGATACTTTACCAGAAACATTATTTAAAAGTTATACTCCCCAATCTTAGATTTTCAAGTATTCTGTCAGGCAGAAAGGGAGAGGAAAATATGTTTGCCCCTCCTCGCTTCTCATAGAACTAATGAAAAGAAAAAAGAAAAACGTTCCCAGTTTTGCTGTAAATTTGTCACCCATCTCTAATCATCCCTGCTAAATGTGGTTACCAGCTTCAGTGACAGCTTTGTTGGGAGGAAATCACAAGCTTTTAAAAATAAGAAAATAATAAAAAGGTGAGTGGTTTTTATTAAGTTTCTTTTTGCAAACTGTTATCTTGCTGCAAATACCTGTCCATCAGAGAAGGGGCAGCACTGAGGAAATCATGGCAGGGAGGAGGATGTGAGGCAGAAAGGAGTGGGAGTGAGTTTCCTTGTCCTTGCTGGAATGGCAGTGGGAATTCTAAACTAAAACTTCCACAACAGCACAGCACTCCTTTAACCTAACGTGGATATTCCAGAGCAGGATGGTAACCAGCTGCAAACAAAACTGATTGGTTCAGGAAAGCTACAGAGCCTCACATTGCTTTAGGGAGCACAGCTGGATTTGTGTTGGGCCTTAAAGCTCATCCCACCCCACCCCTGCCATGGCAGGGACACCTCCCACTGTCCCAGGCTGCTCCAACCTGGCCTTGGGCACTGCCAGGGATCCAGGACAGCCCCAGCTGTTCTGTGAATTCCAGCCCAGCCAGGAATTCCCAATTCCCAATCTCCCACCCATCCCTGCCTCTGGCAGTGGGAGCCATTCCCTGGCTCCTGTCCCTCCATCCTTGTCCCCAGTCCCTCTCCAGCTCTCCTGCAGCCTCACAAGCACTGTAAAGAACTCTGAGCTCTCCCTGGATTTTTCTCTTCTCCATAGTTGAGTTCTCAACTCCAACAATTGATCTGTTCTGGAACAATCCCTTTGTTCTGGCACTGGCACCATTATCTTCCACCAGAAGCAGACACCACTACTACTATTTGGCAAAATTAAGGAGAAATGAGGATTTCACATGATTTCCCAGCAGCTCCTTGAATCTAATGCATTTTCCCTTTAAACAGGCTGAACACCCCAGCTCTCCAGACTACCACCAGAGCAGAGGGGCTCCAGCCCTCAGAGCATCTCTGGACAAGTGAGGGCAGCTTCAAACCAGCATTTTTTGAGCTGGTTTTTATTTCTTTTATTAATCATCTGAAAGAGGAAGAGCTTTGCAAGAGGGGGGAAGCTCCAAAATTGCCATTTCAAGTGTTTTGTTTTGTTTTCAAAGCATATTCGAATTAGGACAAAAGGAAGAGGAGGAGAGCCCAAGAAGTGCTTTCAAGTAAAAAATGGACAGACAACTGGGAGAGCAGAATTTTGGGGGAAGATTTCTGTTACATCCTGTACATCCAGTCTCCAGGCAGAACTGGGGGGAACGAGCCAAAATGCTGAACTCTATCAATGCCATTCTGACTTCTGAATGAATGTGACAGTGAGAGACTGTGGGAAGCAGCTTAACACAAATGGAAAATTTGCAAGTGAAGAACTATAATAATTGTCTCCCATAACAGGCAGATCAGGTTGTGAGGAGGTTTTTTTCTTTGCTTTTTTTGTTGTGAGGTTTTTTTGGGTTTTTTTTTTTTCCTTCCCCCACTCTTAGGGCAGTTTAGCTGGCACATTTTGTTCAGGGTACTTCTGAGAATGACTAACAATTTGCTGCTGATGATAAATAAGTTGGGTCACAGCACAGACAAACAGCAGCAAGAATCTCAGTGAGCTCCACTCATACACACAGAAAATGATTCAGGTACAGAAAACAGATTTTTAATTATTTCCACATCCACAGCAGCTGCAAATGAGAAGTTTTCTGTTGAGTTCTGTGTAGTGCAATAATTGCCCAGCTGGGGATAGCAGCTCTTTCCCACCCCAGGCATGTGCCTCTGTACAAGCTCTACCACAGACCTTCCCCACCTTTGTTTTAAGGGAAAAAACCTGAGTCCAACCAACCCAGCACCGTACCATGAAAAAAAAATCTGTTAAAATGATGCAAATACACCACAGGTTCTGGATTTATCCTGCTGTAGCAGCCCAGGTGCATTTCCTACCACAGCCTATAGAAGCTGACCCCACTTTCAGGAAACTGCCACAGAAAAAAGCTGAAATTTTTCAAGTTCATGTTTTAATCTGATTTGTCACTAGAAGATTACAAGGCCAAAACCTTTCCGAAGTCCAGCAGCACAGCCCTGTGCTCCCTTCCTCACCCAAAATTCAACAACACAAATTCTTGACACACCACACACAATTTAAGAGACCCAGGTTATTCCCCTTGAGTGCACCCAAAAGTTTTAAAGGTTGATCTTTTCCAGAAAAATCTCTTTATTCTGGTACTGGAACTATTATCTTTCACCAAAAGCATACACAGCTACTTATACTTGGCAAAAAACAAATCAGGATCTCACATGGTTTTTCAGCAGTCACTTGAAATGAATGCATTTTCCCATTAAACAATTAGTAGGAACTAGTGCTGATACATACAAATTCCAAAAGCCATAAGAAACTACATAAATTCATGCTGATATTTGACTCATCATTACATATCCCTTTTGTACTATTCAGAAAAACCAGATTAGATGTACATTACCATACTCATTGACATTTAGGCAGTTTACTGCAGGAAAAAAAAATGAGAAAAGAAGTCTAGAATAGCAGATTTTCCTTTTTTTTTTTTTTTGCAACTCAATCCTGATTTTGCTACAGAGACCCCTTTTCCCTGGGTCTTCAGTTCATACCCAAAGCTCTCTGTGTTTCATTTATACCAGTGGTTTTGCATTTCCATGAATTACAGGAACAGCTGCCATATCTCTGTATTAAAGTCAGCCAAAAAGTCATTGATATTTCAATTTCTTAATTGACAAAATTATGTCCATAAAAAAATACATGAACTTTTAATGAAATACATCACAGATAAATGTCTGGAAAGCACCAGTGGGCAGCCAGCCAACTGTGACGGGACAAGGGGTGGTGGTGGAGGACAAAAAAGTCAGATATTAACATGCAAACAGAAATAAAACTTCTAAAAAGTCTCCAACACTGCACAGAAAATGTCATAGCTCCAACAGTCACTTGCTCAGCCAACACCAAGATAAACCCAAGGAGAAGCTCTCAAAAACACAAGAATCATTTCTACCATCTACAATCACTGTGAATTTTCTCTATTGAAAACACTTTCCAGTTTCATTACTAAAAAACCTGGATTTAAAGCCTTTTTGTTGTCATGGGCCACAAAAAAGGAGACACTGGGGCCGACTGACCCCAAAGCTCAGACCAACTCAGAGCCACACCAAGCCTCAAACCTCTTGTCATTATTAACACTAGACAGGTTTGACCCAAATCCCCCCAAACCAAGGCAGACAACACCGTGGACTCTGTCCAAGGCACCAAAACCATCAAAGAGACAAAAGTTGCATCACACCTACTGTGAGCTGCAGATGATGCTCAGCAGCAGGAGGAGGAGGACTGGTGGTGGCTCTCCAGGATTCCCACACTTCAAAGCAAGACATTTTTTTTCCCCCTTTATTATCAAATAAACAAAACCAAAAGCTTTTCCTGTGCATTGCCCCCCTGACTCCTCATCTGTATAAAGCACAGGTGTTGAAGTGACTCCTCTCTCTGCATTACCCTGGACAGAGCCTTCTACAACACACACCCTGTAAAAACATGGTAATCCATTTGAGATGGCCCCAAAAATGACCCACAGCTGCACCTGCAGTGTGGGAATCCAGGGCTTCCCTCTGGCTGCCCTGGGACCCTGGCAGGGTCAGGAACCCCCCTGGACAGAGCCCCAGAGACACTGGCTGTGATCTCTGTCCATGGAAAAGAGTTTTCAATCTTACAGGATCAATTACCAGCTCTGAGTGTTTGATATAAGTGATAATTAAGCGTGGCACGGGTGCAAAAGTAAAATTTTAGGATTCTAGATGAGGGGTCCAAAGGGGACAAGATGGAGGAAATTGGGTGTGCCTTGTCCTTTTTCTCCTTCTTCATGCCCTCCATGTCTCACTGTGGTGTTGGCATTTTTCTGTTGGTTCAGGCTGGGGACACACTGTCCAACGTAGGTGACAGATATTGGCACGTTCTTGTAAATCCAGCCCAGGGAGTTTCTGGTATTTAATGTTTGTCACATCCCACTGAGGGCAGAGCCCCACAAGCTGCCCTGCAGGACAGAGCTGGGCAGGGCAGCAGAACATGTGAGAGATAAACAGAATAAACAACCTGGAAACCAGCACAGACCAATTCTGGCTTCTGCTTTGGCAGCGGGGCTGACAGACAGAGACTTTTACAATCTGGGAATCACCAATACCTCAGATTCTGACACTGCAGGAGCTCAGTTTCTCTGGTAACCTCAGAGAGGGGTGGGAGGCCAGGAGAGCACTGCAGATCTATACATTAAATGTATATCTGGGAGTGTGGGGGCTGAAAGTGATGCAGTAAAGCTTGAATTGAGCTGAGTTTTCTCTGGGCACATCCATTGGGAGTGACCCAGAGGAAGGAGGGAAAGCAGAGTTTTCCCCTGCAGGGAGGAACCCTCTTCTCCCCATGGCTGGGGATCACACAGACTGCAGTCTCACCCACTGCTCCTCTCTGCAGAATTCTGCTTCACCAGCTCCCACCCCAGCCTAACTCCTGGGTTGTTTACATTCTCCTCCTTAAGTCCTTGAACTTCTTCATGATAAAGAAATTTTTTATTTGCAAAATGCACCAGCGTCATCCCCATACCTTCTATAAACATCACTCTTTATAACACCTCCAGGGGTTAAAAATGTATTTTATTTCCCTTTGCCGCCTACCTCAAGTGCTGAGACATGGCCTAAATGACATTTTTGTGGGAACTCTTTAATAAAGGGCCTGCTAAATGTGAACAAGCACACAGTGACCTGCCAGATCCCTTCTGGGCATGCAGAGCAGAGAAGTGTTTGATATCAGCCATCCCCCAGGTGCTTCTGTCCTTACAGGCAATGGGAATGTTTCCTGTATCCATATTGTCCTATGCACCCCAATCTGCTGGGTGTTTTCTGCAGTGCCTGCTGTGCTTCCCATACTCTTTCCCGTAGAACTGAGCCTATCACAGTCCAGTTTTTAGCTTCTACCTTGCATTAAAATATTTTTAAGATATTTGGCTTAAGAGGCTGAGCTTTCCCAGCTTCTTTTAAAGCTCTGTCCAGACCACCCCTGGCTGCAGGAGTCCAACTTCCATCTCTGGATGGAGTTTTTCACACCCTTGCCTTTTCCCAGCACATGCTGTTGATGAATTTTGGAACTTTCTGACAAACAACTCCTTAAGAAATTAATTCACCAATTCAAAATGTGTTGATACATTCAGGAAAACCAACCTTCTAATTTCCTCAGGTCTCGAGTTTTACTATCGAAAGCTTTCTAAAAAAGTTTTTTTAATAAAATATTTACAACACCAAAACCTCTTCTAATCACAAGTTTACTCAAGTCAAGCTTGATAAAGTGATTTTCCCTTGAGCTGGGCAGAATTGATCATTTTCAAATGAGCCTCCCATAACACACTCCTTTGAAATAAAAATGTGATTTTCATGAGTCTCCATCCAGCTTCCCAGTGTCCCTGCTGTATCCCTGGCATCCTCTTCCAGGGATTGCCAGGTTGGAGCAGCTACCCCAGTGTGCACAAACTCCACGTTTCTGCCTTGGCCCCACTGAGTGGAGTTCTCTCTGCTCCAAGAGCAGTTTGCACATCCTTCCCCCAGGATATGCTTCTCCTTCCTTAGCAAATATTAACCTTTCCAAAAGTTACTTCCAAATGTTCTCTTTGCTTTTTGTGTGTGTGATTTTGGCTGGTGTCAGTCTGGTACTTCTGTGAGTCAGATCCCCATCATTGCAAGAGGCAATTAGCACAGTTCATCCATTCTTTTTAATTTTTTGCCTCAGATTAAAGACCTGTTTCTCATACACTTTTTTTTTTTTTTTTTTACGTGGCATGTTATATTCAAATCTCTGCAGCACAGTTTTATGGTTATCATCCTACAAACCAATAGAAAAGAGTCCAAAGCGTGCAGTGTTTCAGAATTTATCCTCATAAATGGAGTGGGTTTGGTTCATTTCCTTTTCCCCCACATTCCTTTATTCCAAGGAATGTTCAGTGACCCCTCTGAATCACTCACCTGGAACAGGTTTTGTTGTTTGGTGATGCATCTCCCTCTGACTTTGCCCACCAGAACCCCTTTTTCTTTTGTTCATTCCTCCACAAACTTTCTGCAGAAGCAGAAATAGGATTAAAATATGATTAAAATGTGATTGCTAATATCACAATGGCATTCCAGAATGAGTTAAATGTTGTCCTATAAAGTAGCTGGACAGAAGCAATAGGAAAAAAAAAAAAATTATGCAAATGACTGCTATGAAAATCAGCCACATCTTTTAAAAAGGTTGAATGGTACCTGTTTCTCTAGACCAATAATTGCCATGATTCTGGGTGAACAATATTCAGGGGGGTGGTAGTCAGTGAATAAATTTCAGGAATGAGCATTTTGGCTGAATCCAGGATGTGAGTGGTTTTTTCAGGGCAGCAAGACCAGCACTTGGAGCAAAACCCCAGATAAATATGGACAAGAGCATGCACAGACAGATGTCAGTGACAGCCCTTTAAAGATGGTTGGGTATTTTTTACAACTATTTTCAAAAATGTGACTAAAAATCTTGGTTTTCATAGAACACATTTGTAAATTAAAAGAACAATTATTGTTTGGCCCTGAACACTTTGAGTAATGAGGAACTGCTTCCTGAGCAACTCCCTGCTGTGCAGTAACTCAAGAATGGCTATTCCATGAAGAAGCCAGGATGCAGGTGATGCCTCAGGTTTTGGTTTTTATTTAATTTTTCAGGTTCTGTGCTGCTTTGGTGTGCAGCTCTGAGCTCCACATTCAATGTTGCTGAGCAGGGAGACAAAACAATCCCTGCTCCAGCTGGGCACCCAAATGATCCAAACCTCAGCCCAGGAGCACAAACAGCGTGGGCTGGAGAGAGAAAAACAAGCAGGGTGGGACTGCCTGGGCTGGAGCTGGAATGGGACAATGAACTGCAAGGTGCCAATGGAGCAGAACTGATCATTTTGTGACCAATCATCCATTTTTTGGGACCATTTTGGGTCATTTGGGTGCAGCCCTGGCTGGGCTCTGGTGCTGCCCAAGGTGGATCCATGGAGGAGATCAATTTAATAAATCCTTTAATAAATCCCTGCTTTATTCTGTGACTCTGTCCAGCCTCTGCTCTAGAGCAGCTTCTCAAGGCATCACAGGGAAGGAAAGAAATCTTCCAAGAATTTCTGCCAGTCACTTGCTGATCGTGGGGTTAAATGTTGGCTGTTGAGGGCAGAATTCATCCCATGATTTAACTGAGTTGTAGTGACAGGACACAGGCTCCAAAGGGAAGGAGAGCAGGGTTAAATGGGGTATTGGGCAGGTGGGGAGGGGTTGGGCTGGAATTCCCAGAGCAGCTGTGGCTGTCCCTGGATCCCTGGAATGTCCAAAGCCAGGCTGGACAGGGCCTGGAGCACCCTGGGGCAGTGGGAGGTGTCCCTGGGCATGGCAGGGGTGGGGCTGGATGGGCTTTGAGGTTCTTCCAACCCAACCATCTTATTTCATTCTTAAAGATACAATGTGATTATTTCATTCTTAAAGATAAACAAATGAGGAACTGCGACACATCCAACCATGCAGATGAACAAACCCAGCAGCTCTGCCCACATCAAAAACTCCACGTGGGCTTTGGCAGACTGTGAAAGCTCCTTGTCCCTCTGCACCTGAGGAATCCCTTAAAATACAGTTTTGGCTTTTTACTAAGAGGTGGAAGCAGCAGAGTTTGTCATGGTAGGTGTAAAACAAGAGGGTGTGTATAAACAAATTTATTTTAATGACATTAACCTGAAATAGGTTATAATTTAAATCATTGACTGTGCTTTTCTTTTTCATCAGCAATTTCCTGCTAGTCCTAGTAGTACTTTATATCTAAATATAATACATATCTGTGTATAATTTGATGTATATATTATATATTTATATATGATATACAGTTATCTATATCATATATTTATATTATATAGATAACTATTACATACTATATATATTTTGTATATCTCGATTTAAAATACATATATAATAGATATAATCTATTATATATTGCAATCATTAATCTCGAAATAAAATATAGATATTATTGATTATGGGGTTATTAAATTATTATATAATATATATAATATATTTTATAATATTTATAATACACAATATAGTTATAAGTGAATATATATTATATAGTATTTATATATTATGAATATAAAACATTTATTATATCATTATTAATAATAATTATATATATTATTATAGACATTATACATATTTCATGTATAAATATATTTCTACCTACACTCACACATGTCCATATCTCATACCCACAAAATGTACATAAAATTAAGCACATCCCTGAGTGTTTGCAGGAGGATTTTGTTTTCTCTGCCTGGAGCAAACACCCCCAAGTAGCTCAGGGTTCACCCAGGATATTTCCATTTCCAGTGCCACTAACGTGTGCCTGTCGCTGGGGACAGCAGGTTCTTTCATCTCCTTAATGGACATTCCTCTCTGGCCTACCTGACTATAATCCTTTAAATTTTAATTCACTTTACATTTAGCCGAGTCATAAATACCATTTAGGTACCAATATTCTGCTTTATGCAATCCCTAAGGTGGTGCTTTTATTTTAATGAAGCCATTTGCAACTTAAGAGGAAAAAAAATATTCCATCTTTGATTGAATATATTTGTCAGTTTTATTCCCGACTGGCATTTTTATGTGAAAACTTGAATAAAACTAGGGGATAGCTGCTTACCAACTGGGATAAAAGTTTCAGTCTGTTTTTGCCTTCAAAATTAGCTGAATAAATGGTCTTTGAAATTCATTTTGAAAACATCAAAGTTAACCTCGACCAGAACCAAAAATAAAATCCAGAATTAAATTACATTACAAATGAAAAATTTCCTTGGTTATTTAGTATTTTAGAAGAAATTACACAAGAGCAGATAACAGAACTTCTATTAAAAATGTTACTTTCAGTATTAGAGAGAAGCAGCGACTTGCTGCACTCCCATAATCATATGAGAAACCAAATATTTGAAGTGTTCAAATACTATTTGTTTTTTATTGTGTTTTTATTTAGCAAGTACCTGTCATTTCAGTGGGAGAGAACGTGTGTTTAAACAATCCTTTTTTTTTTTTATTTTTCCTTCATGTGCTGATACTGAAAATGAGGAGAACTGAGGTGAAATTACAGAACTGACGGCAAGGTTCCAAACATGAATCTGCACAAGACCCTGGAGAGTCTCCCTGTAACACTGTAAAAAAGGATTTTATTCTATTTTCACTGTCACAGACCAAAATAAGAGTGGAACAACCTGGGACAGTGGAAGGTGTCCCTGCCCATGGCAGGGGTGGATATGGATGATTTTTAAGGTCCTTTCCAACCCAACCCATATTATAATTCTATGATCACTTCCAATCATATTTAGAAACATCCAAATTACTGTTAAAATTATTCCAAATAGAAATGCCACCCACAGAAGTTCTAAACACTGCAAACATCAATAGAGAATGTTAAATTCTGGTTTTCAGCTCCCTTAAAATCACAATAAATTGCTTCCCTCCAAATCTCCTCACAGCACAGCAACTGAAAATGCTTTCCCAAAAAAGCTGATGAAGAGTGTGTTGTCAGAAACACTCATAAGGACAAATTCCAGCTTTAGTTTTATCCTCATAAAATTTCACTGAGGCAGGTAAATGGCATTATGGCTGTTTTATACACAGTAAATTGCATCACGGATCCCAGAAGGCAGCGAGCTGCCTGGCTCCTGCTGAAATCAGCCCGAGTCAAGCCTTTGGAACTACCACAAAGACTTAATATTGTGCATAAAGCAGATCCCAGGAGTCAGAGAATGCTGCCTGCCTCGAGGTGAGCACCACCTTGGTGAGGAAGAGGTGCTCCAGAAAAAGTTAAAAACTCATACAGAGTTTTTAGCATCAGCAGTTGTCTAATCCTTACCCAAAAAAAACCTGTCATCCGAGGGGAAAAGAAACTTTTAAAACTATTTAAAGTCAGTTTTATTGCAATATAAAGACAGGCTTTCTTGAATACTTAATGATTTTGATGAACTGGCTGCTTTTTTTTTTTCATTTATGTGGACACAGGTAATTATACACTAACCTGGACAGTGCTGACACAGAAAATTGTGTCCCAACTAACTGTACAGTACAGATATTTTCATTATTACTGCTAAAAACCATTCCTTGGATGTTTAAACATTTGAAATCCATCCAGCCTTTCAGTATCATCTTGACCCACATCAGCCCCTCCTGCTCTTTGGCAGTGCTGGCAAAACTGAGCACCCCTTGCTCAGCCAAAGGGCTGAAAATGAGTTATCAATTGATACCATTTGATATCAATTTCCATGGTGCTGCAAAACCTGAGCTTGGGGAGGCTGGAATGTCCTGCCCAGGCATTGTTATCCTGCTTCCATCACTTCCCTGATGGAAAACAACATTCATGTTCATCACCCCACTGCAGGAAACACCTAGGAAAGTCTTTTGGGCTCAGCAGCAAAAATATGGTTCCACCAAGACTACCACATTTGGTTTGATCCACAACTCTTAAAGTCAGTGGGAAAAAATGCAATTAATGTCCAGCTAATTGATGAAATGGGTCAGCACTCCAGTTTTCTGCACATTCAGATGTCTTTTTTTTTTTTGTTTGTTTTTTGAACCTGGGAAAAAGATATTAGAAGCTTGGTTTTAATTAATTGAATGCTAATGAGTGGTGCTAAAATTCACAAGAATGGAATCCTCTTTCCAGCAGGGCTCCCTGAATTCCTGTGGAGTCTGAGGAGGAGGAGGAGAAGGGCTCTGCACCCATGTGGGCACCGAGGTTCCTGGGCAGACCCAGGGCTACCCATGCTGGAGCTGCTGTCTGCTCCAACATTTAAAGCCAGCACCAAAGGGATTTAGGTCAGTATTTACATATTTGTCCAGTGACATTACGGGTGCTGTCAGCTCATGCAACAAATGCATTTGTTGTTTTGATTGTTTATGTTTTGGTTGCTTAGGGTTTTAGCTCTGTTTAGATTGTTGATATCTAGCAATGCATACACTCAGAATAAGGGCAGAGGCAAGGTCAGTGCACTGACAGATTCATTTCAGACCTTGCAGAGCTGCTGGATGCTCTTCAGGCAGTTCTTGCACCCACAGATGAGCTCAGGAACAGTTTCTCTCATCACCAGTGAGAATCCAAGTTCTCATCAAGCAAATATTGTCAGGCAGGGAGAGCAGACAGCAGGTTTTGGCTGGTGTGGATCTTGATTTAAGTCTGACATATAACCAAAGCAGGAATAGCAGACAGGCCTAGCAAAACTCTGAAATGTTCCTGCTTGTTTTTGTGAATCAAAACAACCACAAAAATAAAAATATTTATTAGAGCTGTTATCAGTGTTCCACACTGACTTTTTTTTTGTTGGTTTTTTTTTTTTTTTTTTTGTTACAACTTTTCCTAAACTACAAACCAGACTTATAAATTTGGCTGGTTTCCTATAAAACAGGGATATCCTGCTCAGCAGCAAATCCCAAGATTTCCTAGAGGACACAGGCACAGTTAATTACCCCTATTTTATTGGTTCAATGAGACACAGCCAGGGTGACCTGACTTGCCTGAAACCCTCCCAACCTGACAGGGGTTAGATACTGAAACCTCAGGACCAGGTCAACATCTGTGGGTAGGACTGTCCACATCTCTCAATTAACCACTATCAGATTTATTTTATCGTTTTATCAGATTTATTTATTATCATTTTATACTTATGAGTGGATGGTGAGTAGACAGACCTCTGGTCTAGCTTTAAATCTCACTGTATCTTGGCTGCAGCCCTTATTTGTGCTTAGAGCAGATTTGAGTTAAAAGCAGATCGTGCACATCCATGCCAGACACTGAAATGTCTCATTATTTTAAAGTAAACAAAATTAAAATGTATGCACGCAGTTAAAACCCCAACAAACACAGTGTTTTCCTTCACATGCAGGTTTGTTAAATACCTCCCAAGCCATCTTTTCCCAACACTCCACCAACAAGCATCCTGAGAAAACAAAATTTCCAAAGCACCCCAGGGCCACCTCTCATCCCTGCACCTTCAGTTCCCTACTGGCAATCAGGATTGGCTTAAGGACAGCAGGTTTTTGCTTTTTATGGCTTAATAAATGTCCATACCAGTAAACATGGACCAGGGTGGGTTTTGTCAAGCACAAATAAATGTTTTGAAATATGATCTAGCAGTGAGTGAAACCAGCAAGACCTGAAGCCACTGTTGGACCCGTGGCCACCCTGGTCAACTCTTGATTTATATGATTTTATAACATTGTTTTCTCAAACTTTTCTGTGTTATTTTATTCCAATCTGTCTCTTTTATTGTATTGATTTGTAATAATTCTTTTTACTGCTCTTATGGATTTTAACCTCCTCTTCTAAACTCAGATGTTTTCTGCTATCTGCAACTTGTTTTAACCCAAGATTTTAGCCCAAGAGGTCTTCCACTCATGGCTCTGCAGTGCTCATTTATAGGGGCAGAGTTTAAGAGATAAATTTCATTATCTTGTCTAATCACAGAACATCACAGCACTCACCCTCCAGATGCCCATATACTGCAACCATGAATTTTGGTTAGAAGGAAACATTTTAGGCTCCCTGTCACACTAAACCACTGTTAATAATTATTAGGAAAACCCACACCATGGTCTGCAAGAGAAAATCCTTGCACTAAGAGGTGCTGAGACCCTCCAAGAGAGAGGAAGGAGGTTCCACAGAAAATAACCTAAAAGGAAAGTTTTTTTTTACCTGTTTACTCTTTAAAAAGGCATTTTTCCTCCCAAATTAACAATCTCTCTCCCCACAACATGCAAATAAGCACCACCATGTTTCCTCTACCCTTCCCAGAGCAATGCACTGGGAACATAATGTCTAACATGTCTAATTAACACATAATTAGAACAAAAATTGGTATATTTGGCAATTTCAGTGCTAGAAGAAGTATTTCCTGAGGGGTGCCAGGTTGAGGTTGGGCTATTTATGACACTTCATAACAAAGTGAGGCACACAACACCGAAATCACCCCCAAAATCTGCCTCACCTGTCCCCCACAAAATTAAGAGTGTGTCTGAGTGCATTGTAACATGAATCACATCACATGCTGCTTCTTTAGAAAGAAAGAAAATGTTGGAGAAATCCACACTCAGAAATGAATCACTTCAAACTTTAACAAATATCTTCATTTCTGCCCCCACCACCCTTCCTCTGACATGAGACCCTGTGTTACAGAAAACATAAAATCCAAAAAGGAGCTAAGGACCTCATGTGGATCTGTCTAAAAGTTGCCAAACACTCTGATTTTTTGGAAATCAGATATTCAAGAGGTGCCATTAACTTTATCTGCTTGATTTTCACCCATCACCTTACCCCAGCCCGGCTGATGGCCCATCCCTCAGCTTTCCCACCAAAGGCAGGGACCTGCAGACATCCACACTAACCTGACTTTGGCTTTATTTAGGATTTTCAGGCAACCAGAGCACAGGAAAATTTATAGGCCAAGAGCTGAGACACAAAATTTACCACAGACTGAAAAAGTCCTGTCTGCTCTGCCTCATTTGCATGGTCTTGGGCCACCTCAAAAATAGGATAAACCAAGTGAGATAGAGAGAGAGAGAAAAGAAGAAAGAAAGAGAGAAAAAGGGAGGGACAGAAAGATTCTTTCTTCTTTTCTCTCTCTCCCTTTTTCTCCCTCTCTCTCTCTTTTCTCTCTCTCTCTCTCCCTTTTTCTCCCTTTCTCTCTCTTTTTCTCCCTCTCTCTCCCTTTTTCTCCCTTTCTCTCTCTTTTGCTCCCTCTCTCTCCCTTTTTCTCCCTTTCTCTCTCTTTTGCTCTCTTTCTCTCCCCTTTTCTCCCTTTCTTTCTCTTTTGCTCTCTCTCTCTTTCTCTCTTTTTTCTCTTTTCCTCTCTCTCTTTCTCTCTTTTTTTTTCTCTCTCTCTCTGTCTTATAATCTATTTTACCTTCCCATTGCCACAGGGTGCACCAAATTGGTTTCTGGGGCTGACCTGATGTCTGTTAATTTGTCAAGCCCCTCTCAAGTAACTCCTTCCCACAGCCAAACCCCAAGCAAGAGTCAACCCCGGCTAAAGATGTTAATGTGCCATTATCAAACACCAGAAAATGTCACAGAATTTCTCCTGTTGTGGTGGTGCTGGGTCCAGCTGGGGATTTGGCTACAAGCCGGAGCTGCATCCCAGCACCAGTGGCAGTGATTTTCCCCCAGGAATGCCAATCCAGGATCTCCTGCCTCAGACAAGTGCACGAGGAGAGGCAGGGCACTGCCTGCTCGCTCACAGTTCCTGCTCTGAGCTGCAGCCTGCAGTCCATGGGAGAGCTCTGCACACAGCATTTCCCTCCAGCCACGTCCACAGCACTCACAGACATGCTGTGACCTTTTATATTTATTTTTCCCCCAGAAAAAAAAAAAAAACACAAATCTCTATTTTTTTCCCTTTCTGATTTAACTTGAGGTTTGCTCTGAGTTTTTTTTTTTTTTAATTTTACTCTACGTTTCACAGAATATTACTGCTTACATATTTAACTAAAGTTGCTATTCATCATTCAGGCTGGGATGAATTTTCCATCCCTATAATCTGTTTGGTTTTTTTTGTTAAAGCACATACCACACCTTACCGCTCTGGGCTTCACCTTATTATTTCTAAATACACTCCTTAATTGACTGAGATAACACAAATAATTTTCTTATTGCTACAGAACCTTGTGTGCAGCCACAGGAGGAAGGCAGGTCAGGATTTCTCCTGCCTGCTGAAGGAGTGTCAGTGCCAAAAGCAGCTCAAAACAGCATTTCTGTGCTCTGGCACTGGATGACCAGCAGGAAAGGATGACCACAGCCAGGGAACAGGGAAGGGGGAAATCTGCCCCTCTGCCCTGCTCAGGTGAGACCCCACCTGTGGCAGGCACATTCTTCTCTCTCTCAGGATTTTTTCATAGAGGAGCACAGAGGAAAGAAAGAAAACAATTTCTATTTCTGCTCCTTGTTTTTATCATGTGAAAAGTGTTTGGAGAATTGTTTCCCTGGGGTGATGCTGGGCTGGGCTGGGCTCTCAGAGAGGGTCACCAGTTGTGAGTGAGATATGGTAGTTAGAAAAAGTAGGTATGTTGTTTTAGTATCTATTTAAATAGTATATTAATGTATTATGGTATAGTTATAATAAAGAAATCATTCAGCCTTCTGAACTGGAGTCAGACATCAGCATCTCTTCCCACTGGGTTCACCTGCATTTACAATCCCCACCTGCAGAGCTGCCCCAGCCCTGGGAGGACCTGGAGCTGCTGGAGAGAGCCCAGAGGAGGAATTCAGGGATGAGCAGAGGGATGGAGCAGCTCTGCTGGGAAAAGGGCTGGGAGAGCTGGGGTTGTTCAGCCTGGGAAAGAGAAGCTTTGGGGTGTCCTCACTGTGGCCTGCCAGGACCTGAAGGGAGCCGGCAAGGAAGGTGGGGAGAGACAATTTACAATGGGCTGGAGGGACAGGAAAGGGGAAATGGCTTCACACTGACAAATTGGTTATTGGTTAGGTATTAGGAAAATCCTTGGCTGTGAGGGTGGGCAGCCCTGGCACAGGTTCCCAGAGCAGCTGTGGCTGCCTCTGGATCCCTGGCAGTGCCCAGGGCCAGGCTGGATGGAGCTCTGAGTAACTTGGGATAGTGGAAGGTGCCCCTGCCCATGGCAGAGGGGTTGGAATGAGATGATCTCTCTGCTCCCTTCTTACTGTTCTATGATTGTGTGATTCTTTAAAAAATTATTAGTTTATTCAGCTAAATTTATTCTACTCCCTGTCCTCTCCAATTACTGACTGAGGAAATTAAAACATTATGGGAGTGGGACAGTGGGGTGGATTCTGCAAACCAGCACGGGCAGGTCCTGGCTTAACTTCTGGTTGGTTTAACTTCAGCTTTTGAGAGCACAGTGGGTCCTGCAGAACCCCCCTGGAGATGCCACGGAGCTGTGCAGGTCTGTAAGAACAATTTACAATGAGAACATTCCGCCTTTTTTTCCTTGACACACCACATAATACCCAGATCCTGAGCTCTAGATCAGCCAAAGCAAGAGTTACTTCCAGCAGTTCCAGTGAATACCTGTGAAAGGATTAGCAGGGCCATTAGTGGCAGTAATGATTATCTGCTCCCTGTCATGAGGTGTGACAAAAAAACCAAGGTGCAAAATTAAGCTCTTCACTAACTGAAGGGGATTTTTGGCTTAGGTGGTTAAACAAGAATAGAGGATAGCCTGTGCTTCACCTTATAAAATAAATATTAAAGATCAGTAAGACACAGTGCAAGGTATTTAACAGGACCTGGGTGGCCAAGAGAGATATGAAATAAAAGTTACTTTATAATAGCAAACAACATGAATTATTTGAACCTGATGAAAAGATTGCAAATTAGATATCCCTGAATGCTCTTAAATATTACAGTCACTAGTTCTCTTGTGTAAAATCAGCCACTCTGGTTTAAGGTAATGATGTCTAAGTTTATTTTATTTCTATTTGGCATTTTCAGCTGTAGCACAGCAGATAAAAGGCTGACATTGGGTTTTTGAAGGGTGACAGGATGGAAAACAACTCTTCTGCCATGTCCTCATCACAGCACCCAGCCCGTGCTCTTAGCCTGGAGTAGGAGTGGGTCCATCTGCCCTTGGCATTTCCTTTGAGAGGGACAGGTTTAATCAATTCTGATACATTTTGGACCAAACGTGATTCTCAACAACTTGACTGCTATGCTGGGTTTGGGGAAAAAACACAACAAAGATTTCTCTGCTGAGTCTTCTCAGCAGCACTGGAGGCTCTTCTGCTCTGAATTTGCTGTGCTGGGGCTCCTTTGCTGCAGGATATTCCCTGCCAAGATATGCACTTCTAGGAAGAAATTATTTTCTGGATTTAAAGCTGTGTGAATCCGAAGCAATCCTCCATCTGAGCCAGCACATGAATTCAAGCTTTAATTCATCCATTGATGGCAAAATTGACTTCTACACAACTATATTGCCTCTTAAGAGCAGCAAGAACTACTTCTATCTAAATAAATACATGTAAACAAAATCTAAATTGATATATAATCTAAATCTAGCTTAAAATAAATGGTGTAATGGGTTATAAAACTATATTCCTACATAGATGGTCAAGTTTTCATGGATTCAGCCAGTGCATGCCCATAATCCATGAGAATGGGGTCACAAAACATGACTTGGAGCTTAAAATTTCTGAGCTTGGTGCAACAGCTCCTGTAGTGTTTGGATTAAATTTGACACAGCTTCCAGGCTTGAATTTCTTCTGACCACAGAGGTTTCTCTTGGAAAAACCAAAACTGACTTCTAAATATGCATCTCTGAATATGTCACTGGTAATATGGCAAGTACCAAAAAAAAACTTTAACCTTGTGTTTTCTTCACACATTAACTCTTTTCTATTGGAAATAAATATACAAATAAACCTAAATATTGTTGACTTTTTCTCCAACTATTTCAATGATTTTGCATTTTAAGGCTAGAGTAGAAGACATAAAATACATACATTTTCAGCCACCTTGACCACATGGATCTATCAGTCACCTTACATTCTTTGGGTTTGATAACTTCCCTCAGGATGTCCCGCAGTTTCCCAAAAACTGCACAACTACTCCTGATTTTTGCTCAAATGGTCCTAAACTTTAAGTTCCCCCATTTATGTGCAACTCCTAATGGCTTCAACTCCACCACTGCCTGAAGAGAAGTTCAAATTTGATGCTCTTTAGCAATAACATTGGGCCTGTAAATCTTCATCAAATCTTTAAAAATCCTGCCCCAGACTGGACAAAATTCCCTGCTCATTCCTCTGTGTTAATTAACAGGAACAAACTGTGCTGCTTCCCAAGATTCCCAGTGTTCAGGTCAGCATCCAACATCATCGTATTAAGAAAAATATATCACAAAGTGGCTGAAGATTTTTCATCTCACTCCCGATTTTTTGGATCATTCGCACACTTATAAGAAAATTACCTTTGCCTCAAAAACTGAATTTAGCTTATTTTATACTCTTCAATACTTATTATTTATGTATTTCATGTACAGCTGCTGTTAACTGTGTAGAAAAAGAATCCTCAGATCAAGCTATTTTCCAGATCCAAAACATAAATATATATTCATTAATTCAGATATCCTTTTTAAATTACTATTTATCAAGCAGTGTAGTGTTTCTTTAGTATTTAAGTATAAATATTTATTAACTCTTCAATGATAACTTGGTATGGCTTCACTTTTCCTTATTCTTTCCTGAGCCTGATGCCTGGGGATTATCCCACATGGGATTTATAAACACAAGTTTGTAGATTTACCTAGAAGAGCACACTTATTTTCTGATGAAAGAAAAGGGGGGAAAAACAATAGCAAACTAACAAGAACATCAACTTTAATCACAATAACCAATTTTACCATGAGAATTGATTCGAAGGAAGGTATTTTATGGCTCTCATGAGAGACTTCACCTATAAAGGACTCAGATGTCTGCATTCATGCAGTACATTTGCTGCACCTTCCATTGCCTGGAGCAACTCCCTACATACAAATTTTCCCTTCTTTCTTCATTTTAAACATCCTGAAAAGCAGAATACAAAAATCCTGCGTGTTCTTTAGCATTGCTACAGGGGTTAAATTGTTAATGCTTTACTTTCACTCTAGTTTTTTATCAAACTTTCTTTTTTCTCTCCCTGGGGATAAACAAATGGACAGCTTTCCTCTCTAGTATTCCTCCTTCCATTACCATCACAGCAGAATGCATCTGAGACTATAATAATTCAGTGATGAAATACAAAATGTCGCAATGCCATCTCTCTTAAAGTGAACTGAGATTTTGTTATGCCATTTTAGGTGCACTAATAGCTCCTAAAGTCCCATGGAGTATCTTAATGTGAATTTAATGAGCTGATAGCATATAAATGACAGTGCTGTGCGGGTGAAGGTGACATAACCTTTTTCCTTCTGTTTGATGTTTGTCTTTGAAAAAATACAGATCTTTTTGTAACGCGCCACATTATTACGACGTGCTGCATCCTTCAGCGAGGAGCCTGCCATTGTTTTAGCATTTTGCAGCCCGTTTCTGCACTCTTCATGGCACTAGAAACACAGGCACTTTTTAGTTCACCATTAAGGTAATTAAAAATCTCAACACCTTTCCTGGCAGCACAATGCCAGCAGTGCTTGTGGCTGCATCGTGGAGCGCCCAACCAGTGACAACCCATCATTTTTGTCATGCTGGTGCCAGTAGTGGTGGCATGGAACTGGTGAAATCCTGCATGAACCACATGGAAATCATCCATCTTTACTTCCTGGGCATCACCTTCCTACCTCCCAGCTAAGAGATCTCCTCAGCAGCGCTTGCTCCAAACTCCGCGTGTCATTACGGGAGCGCCGTCATTTACGAGGAGCTGCCTCCCCTCACTCAGGGGTGTCACACCCCATTGTGCACCCAAATCCCAGCCCCCCTCGGCGTGGTAATGGGCTGGAATCCCATCAGCACTGGCTTGGATCAGCACTGACCCTGCCACGCACAGGGGAGGAAGATGGCAGAGGATGAATACATTGATGACCAGCAGCAGACCTAGAGAAAACAGCCAGCAGATTAAGGAGGCACCCAAATGTATGAGGTTATTAAAGCCTGCCCGAGTGCAGCAATGCAGCTTTTCCACTGCAATTTGAAGTATTGTCCTTAAAACTTTCCATTCAAACTTGAGAAATGCCATCTCAGTGGGTTTTTTCACCCTCTGTGGCAAGCACATTTTTCTCTTTCTCAGGATTTTTTCATAGAAGTGCACAGAGAGAAATGAAAGAGAAAACAATTTTTATTTCTGCTCTTTGTTTTTCTTATGTAGAATGTGATTAGAGAATTGTTTACCTAGAGTGACTATTTGATTGGATTCTAGTGAGGATTGTTTGAGCCTGATGGCCAATCCAATCCACCTGTGTCTAAACTCTCGAGAGAGGATCACGAGTTGTGTTAAAGTCAAAGAGAAAGTAGTATGTAGTTTTAGCATCCTCCTTTTATATAATATATTAATGTATTTTAACATAGTTATAATAAAGAAATAATTCAGCCTTCTAAATTAAATTAAACTTCATCATTTTTTCCCATTGAGTTTGCCTGCATTTACAATAACCCTCCAACCAAAACACTTTGAGCTGTGTCAGACAGTGATGTGATCGTTTCTTGGCTAAATGTTCTGCAACACACAAAATCATTAGCTTTCGCTTCTCTTCATATTCCTTCAAAAGAATATATAGATACAGAAATTATGAATCATGGAATATCCTGAATTGGAAGGGACCCACAGGGATCATCAAGTTCAACCTGGATCTGCACAGACACCCAAAATCCCACCCTGGGCACCCCTGGAGCACTGTCCAGACCCTCCTGGAGCTCTGGCAGCCTCAGGGCTGTGCCCATTCCCTGGGGGCCTGGGCAGTGCCCAGCACCCTCTGTGGGAAGAACCTTTCCTGATATCCAACCTAACCCTCCCCTGGCACAGCTCCAGCCAGGAGCTGTCACTGGTCACCAGAGGAAAGAGATCAGTGTCTGCTCTTCCTCTTCACCTCCTGAGGAAGCTGAGGATCAGGACACTTCCCTCACTCTTCTCCAGGTGAACAGACCAAGTGACTTCAGCTACTCATGATACAGCTTCTCCTTCACTATCCTCATAGCTTTTATTATTTATTTGTTATTTAAAATTTATAGTGAGCCAGGCTGGCTTCTTTTCATTTTATGCTCATTTGCTGAATGCAGGTCAATAAAAGGTTTCTTGGTGTCGATTTGTTTGTTAATTTTAAAACACTTGTAGGACAGACTATGAATCACTCCACAGACAGTGAATTTTCTATCTTTTCATACAGTCCCAATGCTGTTACATGAAGTATGTAATGCTGAGTGAATTAAATTTACCAAAGTTATTTCCTTGCCTGCTAGAATACTAACATTTGCTCTTCTGAGAGAGATGTACCTTGGGCTGCGTTTGACAAAGGGGAAAGAAATAAATAAAAAATAAGCAGCTTACGTGTTTCAAAAAAGTTGGAATTTTGGCAATGTGTGAAATTTGTTTAGAAAAACCTTTTTGTTGCCAGGTGACGAGGCAAAACATATCACATATGCTTAACAACCAGCTTGTACATATTTTGTCTTTCCAAGGTTTCTAGGGCTGGTCAGGCACAATGATGCATTACAGCTGAAGGAGCTTCCAGCAGGGACAAATGTTTGTCTCCTTCCAAAAGAATTTTCCTAATCCTTAAGAAAAACAACTCAATATTTCTCATTGCTGAATGATTGAGTAAGGATTAATTCTGCTCAAAATTCATTGTATCGCAAGTCATAACATGAATTTTATCTTTGCTGAGGGTGCAAACTACTGGGATTTTGGCACATGGTGTTTGTGAGCACTTCATGGTATAGTACAGGCAGCAGATCTGCTAACAGAGATTTCTTACAATAGTCTGACACCTTGTCCCTGTTCCATTGTCAAGCAACAGCAGCAGCAGCATTAAAACACAAGGATGACTAAGGATCAACGATGATAATGTGTTAAAGCATGTCCCACCATGTTCAAGATCTACTGTTGGCACAGACCAAGCACCTTTGCATCACTGATGTTTCCATTTCATCAACATTTCCATCCACTGATGCACATTGGAATTTCAGAGGAATGGAATAATCAGTTATGGATTTGGAGGAAGTCAGAAAGAGCCAGGAAAAAAACCCAATCCACACTCAGATTCCCCTGAAATTCAGAGGCCCGTCCTTCCCACCCCAAACTTCATCTCTTGCTGTGAACATTTGCATCCCATGCATCCCATGGCCTGGAGTTGCAGTTAATGGACTTCACACATGTGAAATTAATTGTGGGGATAATTCTGAAACAATTACCTTTTCTTGGAACCCCAGTCAACAGCCATTCTAATAAATCACGGTGCTGCTCATGTTATAATGACAAGCAGTAATCAAATGCATCTGCATACTCAGCCTGTTTGCTGACTTAAAACTCTGAAAGGTAAAGAAGAGTTTGGTTCCCACATGCCTGACATAAAAAAATGGACACAGAGGACCTGATTGCTCTCCTCCAATCACCCTGTGCTACCTGCAATTATTAATTGTTTGTCACTATGCAAACTTTCATCTCTTTAAAATATTCATACCTACATATGCCAAATATTTTTCCCTTTCTCTCTCTTTTGTTTTGCATTCCAATTTTAAGTGTCACTGAAAGAAAATTTCAGCATGACTCATGAGATTAAACTGTTTCATCTCTAATTACCCTTGTCAGGAGATAGCCATAAATCAGTTTTTAAAAAGCAGCATGGGTTCATTTAGAACAATACACCGTCGTTTTGTTATTTCACTGTTCCTTACAAGGGTTCCCCTCCTGTCTTCTGTGTACCCAACTGAGCATTGGCTTTTTACAGGTGGATTAGGTACCAAAAATATTCTTCTCCCAGACTTTAAAATACTTTAAAAGTTTCCCACCCCTTTCCTCCATCCTACTGTACCTATTCCCACCTACCCTGGCAGTAAAACCAAACACACAGAAAACTCAAAGCTAAGGAACTTTTCCTTGGAGAGCACAACTTCTGGAATTAGATATCCACTAGGAGCACTTGTGCCTGCAAATTCCACTTTGCTCTCCCTGCCAGTAAACCACACATGCCAGCAAACCAATTTCCTAGAATCCTCATCAAAAGACAACAACAAAGGGCTGCAGTGATGGCCAAATCCAATTTATTTAAGAGGGCAAAGGAGACCATGCACAAACCCCTATGCACGCCTGTCCAGATGTGCCAGGTCACTACCTGTAGCCATTAATATTCACTGGCCCTCCAATGCCTTTAAAATTTAGATTTTATTTATTTCTTGCATCCTTTTCTCTTTCACTGTGTTTTCAGTACAAGGCATCCATTTACTCAGCGTAAACTTACACTGTGAGATATGATCCCAGATGAGGTATTGCCTCAAACAGAAGATGAAAAATATTCCATGCATTTTAAACATGAATCCAAGATCATAAGTTACACTAACGTGTAATACATTTCTGCTGTTTTCTGGCAGGAGAGAAAAACAAAACTGGCAGCTATAGCAATTGTATAATGGCAATTATTGAGAGAAATAATTATACAAAAACCTGTTCAAATTATATACAGGATGGGATGACTCAAAGCGAGAAGAATTTAAAGTGATAGTTAATACCTCAGACCACCTCACTGTGTGACACCAGGCAGAAAAGTCAGACAAACAAATGCATCTGCTGAAATCATTCTGCCCCCTGAAGTTTGTGAAAAGTGGGCAAAAAGCAACAGTTTTCACTCAGTGGAGATTTCAGGGCAGGCTGGTTTACCAGGGAGGCTCCCAGCAGCATCAAGGAATTCCTGAACAAAGGAAAGAAGGAAACCCAAATGCAATTTCTTTCTAAACAGGCTGTAATCAATTCTTTATATTCACTCCACAAGCCTCAGCAGCAGATGGGTTTAGAAAATTAAGCCAGCTCTTCAGAGGTGAGATGTTGCAATGAGCCCAGGAGCCCTGGGTGCTGAATTCCCACCTGCACCTCTAAAGTCCTTTCTGTCTGTACCCAAAGATAAAACTTCTTGTTCCAGAGGTTTCCAGCTGTGGTTCTGATGGCTGCCCTCATCCCTTCACATTCATCAAATGTCTGCAACACTCTGGATTAAACTGTAGCCACTGATCATCCTTGAAAAGCCAAGGAAGCCTCACCACACCTTCCCTGTTTTGCTGATCTCTCCTGCCTTTCTCACACCACATTCAAGATTCTTGATATTTGTTCCATTCCAGATCTGGCTTCTCAAACACCTCTCCCTACTTCAAAAACGTCTGTTTTTCACGTCCCCTCCCCTCAATCCACCTAATTATCTGTCCTCACTTCCAACAACTGACCAAAGCCCTTCTCGAGAGAACAGATTTTTCGTTATGTCTATGGGAAAACATACATATTATTTTTTTCTTTAATTCATCTTCATTAGCTACGAACTTTTTTCCAATTATTCCTTTTAGCCTGTTACATTACCTTACATCTGTGTTGCTATTTTCCTTCCTTCTGTATCACATCTAATTTGAAATTGGTGTGACTCACTTGAGGATTACAAAGCAAAAAAATGTAACTAAAGTATGTTTTGAAAGTTCCTCACTTTGCCCAGACGTTCACACAGGCCAAGCATCCCATGCACCATCCTGTATTAGTAATGACTTAAAACTTTGTATTGCAAGAAAGATGACAAATCTTCAGGACACAAGTGAAAAAAAAGGCAAAAATTCTTCTGCTGACAAGTCAACTATGCACAGTGCAACTTGCTTAAATTGTCATATCAAAATTTGCTTTTTCTGAAAAGAAAAAGCTGTTACTTTTATTTGGCAAGGTGGTTCAAAAGTCCAGCTTAGCTCAGTTCTTTTGTGCAGAGAAAAGAGTAGTTTGTGGTTCACATCATTTACAGTTAATTCTACAATTTCTTTCAATATTCAGATATTGCATTTATTTCTTCAATGCACATAATCAGATCACTGCATTCCTTCTAATTAAATTAGTTCACACTATACAGTCCTAGGAAACAAAGACAGGGCCATAAAACCAAAAAGCCACCATGGATTCAGACACTTACAGAGTTGCCCAAATTTAAATTTGAATGGTACTAACAGGAAGGTAATAATGTATGTAATTTCAATTTTAGGGTTTATGTGCCCCCCCGTGTGGTTTTCTTTGATGGTTTTACCCTCGAGGCAGCCCTGTAAGATAGTGAGGTGAAATTATCCCTAATTTAGGGCTAGAGACCCAAAGCACAGAGTGCAGTTGGTTCACTCGAGGTGACACATGGAGTCTGTGCCAGCCTTGGGATATTCCTCATCTTCATTTTTGCACTTCACCACTGTCAAAACTGTCAAGGTGGAAAAGGCTGCTTGCTTTCTGTCCCTCAGTTTAAAGTAGCTGTATGTGATGCCCTTTTAATTAAATCCCCAGTCCAGTCCACTATCCCTGTTCAGTGTATTATCTTCTAAAAAAATTTAGATGATAGAAAATGTAACATTCAAAGAGGTAAAATTAAGAAGTTTCCAAGGAGGACAGAAGCAGCTGTCCTCAGTGCAGTAAGTCCTCCTTGGAAACACCATAGTGGATCCTTTCTAAAGGCATTGGCAAATTCAGGGAAAATACTTGTATTACTACAGAGTAAAATACAAATCAAATCCCTGCACACAGGTGAGGGCAAGGTGGGAGAAAAGCAGCCCCTTGGGAGATACACTGAGGTTTCCAGGAGCAGGAAGAGGATATTTAGTTTCACATACATTTCTAAATCTTGTCAAAAAGGAAGACGTTTAGATAAGATCCACAGATTAGACATTTAGATAAGATCCAGCTTTTCCTATGTAAGGAAATTGCTGAGGTTTTCAAGACCAGAATTCAACTATTTTTTATATCACTTTTACCGAAAAAAAATAAAAGGGTTATATATTTTAGAAGAGGAAAGAAGAAGCTCTCATTTCAAAAAGTCAAGTCATTAATTCCTACACCCCAAGGCAAGAACTCTCACATGGAGGGTTACAGGGTCACCCACGAAGCTGCTGGCAGTGTTGTATTTCCCATCTCCTTTGTTGGGGTTAACACCTTCTGCAAAGCACAATCAACTTTTAAGGCACAAGATAAAATTTTAACAGTGCTCCTAATTAGTGCCAACAGCGGCAGTTTCTGTGATGGCTACGAGGGCCTCAGTGAGGGCCCATAAACTCCATTTCACTTGGGCCAGCCATCCATCAGGTGATAACTGCTGCTCCCTGCTACCCACCTGGGCTGGCTGCAGAAAGAGCTGTGGAATGGTTTGCTTGGAAGGGACATTAAGGATCATCCAGTTCCACCTCCTTCCTTGAGCAGAGGCACCTTCCACTATCCCCTTTTCAGAAAAAGCAAATTTTGATATGACAATTTAAGTTGTTCCAAGCCCTGTCCAACATGGCCTGGAAAACTTCCAGGGATGGGCAGGCACAACTTCTCTGGGCAGCCTGTGCCAGAGCCTCAGCACTCTCACAGGGAAGAAATTCTCCCCAAAGACAAGAATAAAACTGCACTTGCCATTGAACTGCTTATTCTTACCACAAACCACAATAGGAATGTTTGTCAGGATATATGGCATCAGTCTTTACTAATTTTCAGAGCAAGGACTTTGCTGTGGAGCATTTTCTTTTTAAGTCCCTGTGAAATATATATCGGGTATGTGGCTTGTGGATAAACTTTTCCAAAAAAATCCCCACTAGAACAGCAATGAATGGGATTTACAGCTTGGGCTTCTGAGCACCTTTACTGCACAAAAACTGTTTATTAGCACAAGTTTTCCCTTTGTATGTTGTGTTTACTTGTTTCCCAGCAGGGTCTGCTGATGTTAATGGACTCACAGCAGTGCATTCTACTTCTGTTATTACAGGTCTAATTCAGTCATTAACATTTCATTAATGGACTGGCCTCCTCGCTGTTTGCATGGCTGTCTAGATATTGATGAGCTTTCTAGTATAGAAAACTGGTATTTGAGGCAGACTCTTAAGGGTTTATTAAGATGCTCGTGAACCTTCATCGCATTCTGTCATTTATTTTAGCAGATAAAAGCCAAACCCTCAGACGAATTTGCAATGCAAAAGTTTTCAGCACCTGAATAGAAAATTAATTCCATGCAAATACCCCAAGGAGAGGGAAAAAACAACCCCAAAGATTCCACTGTTAACATCACTTGGATACAAATCTTGAGCTCCTGCCTCAAAACCAGCGTGGCTCAGCACGGCCAAGTCTGCTGTGCTCTACCTTGGAGGGAATTGCATTTCCCTGGGACACAAACTCATTCCCTTTTCCAAGAGGGTTCTGCAGCTCCATTAGCTCCCAATTTCAGACCCTGAGCTGGAGTTCCTAATCCTTCCCACCACCCACTCCACCAGGAACAGCCTTACTGGTCCAGTGGAATTAATCAAATTAAGACGTTGCTCAGAATGAGGCAGTGGCACTGGGGACCTTTGGCATGATCACCAAAGAGGAAGATTTATCACGATTTTTATATTCCAGTAACTTCCTGGCTTTCTCAACAGTGTATTGGAATCTAAGAACAATCTTGATAATACCTGTATCCCAGTGGAAGGTAAATATCTTTAGGAAATTTACCTAATTAGAAAATTGGGTAAAATTTAGGAAATTGCTCAAAGGAGCCATGAGGTGCTTCCTTTTACATTTCTGCCTTTTCCCTGCTAAAATGTGTGTTTTCAGGCACCCCAGAGAATTAAAATACACTGCATCATATCATAGGAGTGTCTAATGCAAGTACTTTGTGAAAATTACTAATTTGATGTCATAATTACGCTTGTAATATAAAATTATTAAGCACTGTCACATTGCACAGTAAATGGAACTTATATTGGTGTAATAAAATGTATTTCAATTCCATTACAATAACTTTATCATAGACTTTAATGGTACCCAGAGTTAACAAAAATAACAAGCAGCCAGGAAAAACACCATTGAAGAGCACCCTGTACTGCAATATTAGGTCACAACAGATATAATTTGTGAGCTTCTTTATGTGCCAGTTTACATTTATGAACACCTGCAACTTATGTTTTCCTGACAAAATGAGATGCTAAAAAGTCGAGGTAGGATTAGAGGCCAGTAAACAAAATCCCCAGTGTAATTTCCCTTAATAAATTCTGCAGTATCCATGCCTTTGATTTCAGCTTTATAAATGGAGCTATAAATATTATTGATCCTAAATTCATATTTTTTTAAGGTTCTTCCTGGCTCAGTCAGGTCTATGCCAGGATGACACAGAAATAGATCTATTATGAAATCTGAAGCTTATTATCTTGATAAATGTAGCAATGTTTGAGCAATCTGAGGGTGGGGGGGCAACAAGAAAGGAGGGATACTATTTTAATATTAATATGCTCAAGTGTTTTCCTCCTCAGTAGAGCTGTCCCAGCCCAGAAAGTATGGGCTACTTATTTAATGAAAAAAAAAAAGGGAAGAGGAAAGCAAACAAACAAACAAACAAACAAAAAAAAAAAAAAAAAGGAATAATTATTAGAAAATATGCCAAAACCTCATCTCAACATTTTTCTTTTGTCTATCAGGGTAAATAAAATGAAGAAACAAACCACAACTGGAGGAAGGGGGGAAAACCCAGTCAGCTAAAATGTCATGACTCGCTTCTCTGCAGGTGTCAACTTGACTTCACTGAAATGGCACAAAACTTTGATTTTCTCATCAGGAAAAAATGTTTATTCCCTCTACCAGACCTAACAGATAAGAACATACTGTGTGTAACATTGCATATTTTGATCCTGTGTCTAACTGTTCTTGAGACACATGCTAAAAATATTTTGTGTGCTTTGCCTCAAATTGTTGTCATGAATTATTGAACTGAGTTGTTACTTTTTCATTAAACTGGCAGCCTTAATAATTAAACACTGGTCTTTAAGAGACACTGTATACTGATGATCTTCACAGGAAGAAAGAGAACCTCCCAATTATTTTATATCTGTCTTGATTTTTTTTTTTTTTGGGAGGGTTTTAATGCAGTGCATGACTTGCCTGGCATTACTGGATGCCTGTATTATTTTAGCACACCAGACAACATTTCTCTCTATTTGATTTGTCATTGAGAATTTAGCTCAGATATTCCTGTGGCTACAAGTTTCCCCAGCCATGGGAAACTCAGATCTTCTGAACGTTCAGGTGCAGCTCATGGGTACAGCTTCAGTTCACCCCAGAAAATGAGGTAGGAAATAACCTTCAAAGTTTTGTAATAAATGAACTTCATGGGTACAGCTTCAGTTCACCCCAAAAAACAAAGTAAGGAAATAAAATTCAGTTTTGTATCTCCACATGGCCCTGGTCCATTGGGTGGCAACCTTCTTGCACCTGAGCAATATCTGCTACTCCAAAGGAAACCCAAAAACCAAGGAAAGTGTGAAAAGTTCTGAAGCAATAGCCTGATTCAATAAAAAAACCTCAACTTGCTTCTCAACTAATTTGGATTTTTTAAAAGTGTACTTTCTGTGGGGTGACAATCACTGCAAAATGAAAGCTTTGGAAAATTTATTGGCAAATCATTGCACTGGTGGCTTTACCAAGTCCCTTAATCTTCTGAACCTCCCTCAGAACATCAAGGCAAGTGTTTCCAAGTACCTCCCCAAAACCCAGAACAAACTCTCAAACCCCACAGCCTTTTTGTGGTAGAAACAGAGATGATAAAAATCAGAAATTCTGGGAGTCAGTTGATGTCTCTGATCCATGGTTACTTAAATTACACCAATGCTCATTTTGCACAGCATAACAGCAACAAAGATCACAAACATTAACTTCCAACACCACATAAAGTATGAATAATCTCCATTGCTACAAATTTTTAAAATACACCATATTTCTTTTCCCACATATGTCCTTGTAGCCTCATAAAACAGTTTCATTATGTGGGCTTGTGTATATATATCACAAAATGTTAGCTACTGCTAAAAGTAAGAAAATAGATTTTGACATTGGAGAATTATTTTCCTGCTCTCCTGTGCCTCTGGATCTAAAGGCAGAGCTACTCAGCTGTTTAATCTGGCCCGAGTCCAGGACTGCATTTCGTGGTGAGATGCCAAGAGCAGCGATGCCACATGGAGCAGGAGTTATCTTCTGCAAATTCACAGTGATCACAGGGCAGTTTCTATTTGAACTGATAGAAAGAACACTCTCATGCAGCTTTCTTCTCTGGTCAGGACTGATTTTCGTTTGGGCGACTGAATTTTGTCTTATTAATCAGAAGATGTACGAGATGCTGTAATCACTTCATTACTCAGGGTTTGCCAACCCTTCCATGCCATGTCCATCAAAATTCCTGGCCCTGCCCTCCCTGAGCATGTCTGCAGGCCTGAACTACAGCAGAGGCTCACAAATTACAGAGATCAGCCATTAAATGTGAGTTTAAGTCATACAGACAAACGATTAAGTTTTGAAGTCTAGATGTATATGAAAAAAAAAACATTTTTTTGTCCATTTTTCCACTTTACCACTTGTCAAAACCATTGAGGTAGGAAAGGCTGTTTGCTTTCTGTCCCTCAGTTTAAAGTAGCTGTATGTGGGCATCACAATGCCCTTTAAATTAATCCCCAGTCCAGTCTGCTATCCCTGTTTATTTTACCTTCCAAAAAGTTTAGATGATATAAAATGTATGCATTTGAACTGGTAAAATTAAGGGGTTTTCCTTGTGGTGTATAAAAAACTATGAAAAACTACTTGCCCTCTAAAGAGGGCAAGGAAAGGAAGGATTTGCATTAAAGAGTCCAGGAAAGGAAGGATTTGCATTAAAGCATAGAACTCAATCAACATTCAGGTACCACAAGAAGAAAGAGAATAAAAGCTAGGCAATTATGTTTATATTCACGGGATATCCTAAAAAAAAAACAAACAAACCTCCAACTCAAACCACATGGATGCAAGTGAGCAATAAACTATTGAAGAGCCATGTAAAGAAATTTTATTTTACATGCAGCATCCCTCCACTCTTCCTTGTGAAGCTGTTTCCATTTCATTTGAATTTACTAGAAATATTCAATTTGTTTATGATAGGCAATATAATCTATTCCTGACAGAGACACTGAAGTACCTCCTGATGCATTAAGGACAGCCTGGGAGCTCCTTTATTCTGCCACTCCTCGCTTTTCCTCTGGCCAGGTGCAGGGCTGGACACTGCTGCCCTCTGAGCCTCGTGTGTCCTTCTGCATTTTCCTTCCTCTATCTCTGTCTTCTCTACTCTTCCTCAGTAGTAGGGCATCTCCCTTTTCCTTCCCAATAAATGGCTCTCAGATGTGATGTTGTCTCACCTGACTTAATTTCACCCTAGACCATGTTTTATAAAAAGATCTCCTCACACCACCCCCGACTCCTTGCCCCAAAATGATTCTTCCACAACATAAAACTATGAGTTTTAATAGTAATAACAAACATACAAAGAGTTTTTACAAGAAGCGTATGCAAGAGGGATTGGCAAACTGGATTCTGCAGCAAATTCTAGGTGTAAAATAAGCAGGTTTTTCATGATGCTGTGTGTTTTCATATTCCATGTTCCCCAGATCTTCCAGCTCTGACTCAAGGAAATCATCTGTGCAAAGAGGACAAATATGTAAGTGTCCTGGCTTGGCATCACCATGGAATACTGTGAATGAGGGGAAAATATGGGAAAGATGAAAGGCTGTAGAAGAGGAGACTCATTAGGGAAATTTACAGCAGCATATCAGAATTGTCCATTCCCGTTGTCATAAAAATACTTGCAGTAAGAATGAAACAATCAGAGAAAAACTAAAGAGATGTCTTAGCATTTTATGGGTAATTGTATACAATCTTCTAGAAACCATAAAATAAAAATCAACCAGAATGGAAGTGGTTGGTTCAGTGTATGTTAAAGCTGTTGAATATTTTTCCTAGTGAAACAATTGAAACTTGGAGAGATGTGTGAAAGGAGACAGAAGAAGACACTGGAAATGTAAAATGATCACCAGGGCAGACAGCCTTCCAGTCTTCACCATCATCTTTCACGAGTTCCACCAGTGCTGGCTCTGAGCCTGGGCAGTTCACTTTTGAAAAGCATTTCTTTATTGTTTTAATGAAAATTCACCATGGTTCTAATGGGAAAAAAATACCTTAAACAGACCTTTAACAAGAAATACAGGAGGGAAGCAGGACTCATTAAGTGTGAAGTTTGACAAGTATTAGTGAAACAAAAGACCCCAGCACACAAGTTTAAATACCAGATAACTCTGTCACCCTCTGATTGCCAGGAGGAGTTAAAATTCAGATCTCCTGTCTGGAAAAAGTATTACAGGAATATATTCTGAACTTTGCATGGTTCATTTTTTGTTGAGAATTAGATCCATCATGAGATTTATTGAGATGCCTCATGTTTAATAAAATACTCATAACAGTTTGTGAGATTTCACAGGATAAATAACAGGATTGTTAACTGTGTTTGTATAGCAGGTCTCAGGATAATAAATGGCTCATTCAATAATGAACTGACAACAAGTTATTCAGGTTATAAAAATATGGGAGATAAGAGTCAAAATAACAAAACTCAAAGGATCAGGCATTCAGACAACATTGGAGTCCAAAGCCAGGTTGCTCCATCATTTGAATTCTTAAACCATATGAAATAAGAGGGTGGAAATTTCCACATGAAGCATTTTCCAAGCCAAATCCGCAACAGGATAGAGGACACAACTGTTTTATTTCCAACACAGCCCAAGACATCTCAATCTTCTCATGTTATTCAAATCTAATAAAAGATTAATATCCTTTTAGAATAAAATAATATAGAAGTGTCTGAAGATAAACACATAAAAAGTATTCATCCTATCTCTGCCCCTCAAAGAACACATGAACACAGAAAGTTCAATACATTTTTTAAAAATACATTCTTTAGAAAACATGAACAAGTGAAGACTCTCTGAGTATATTTGACTTCTAAATAAATTGCTTTCTTTTTTGGAATTGCTGAGAAGGCAGACACTCAGTGAGGTCAATGAGACTTACTGATTGCACAGTGTTACAGAAAATTAGGCTACTTATTTGGGAACTAAATATGGATGTTAAGAGCATTCAATGAAGTCACACTTTTGAGCATTTTGGAGCTGGCCTACATTTTTAAAGAAAACTTGGAGACTTTGAGACTTCCAATAACTTTTTGGAAGAACCAGAAATTTATGATGTCCTTCGTAGCAATTAAAGGCAATTCACAGAACTGAAAAGATGATTTGGGCGTGGGAGGGGGGAGGTGGCTTCAATTCCTGTAAGGAAACATCAATTTGCAATCAACTCAACTTAATTAGGGTGCTCCCAGTTCTTACCAGTTTTGACTCTGAGGTATTTAAAGGACAAGGAGAGGGTCCCCAGGATGGTATTTCATTCCCACCTATATGTCAGGATAAAAAATGGTGGAGAAGAGACACTTTAAAGGGGAGGCACGAAGGAAAGGGAAGCAAAGAAACCACTTTCTGTTATTGGTGTGGTTGTTCAAATTCAAAGAAAAATAACCAAATTGTTCAAATTCAAAGAAAATGCTCTCCAAAAGTCATTCCCATCTATTTTGTCTGGGCCAGTTTATCACCAAAGCTTGCCCATCTGAGTGTCAGCAAGAAGCTGAGATGTTCATGTTGTTTAATTCTTTGATGTTCTCAACAATAGACTGACCAAATAATAATAACAACTTCACCCCCAGCCTGCAAAAAGAAAAAAAAAAAAAAGAATGTTTGAAATGGCCATTTCAAACTAAAACAACTGCTATTGCTATCAATTTAAGTAATCACTTTCCCAGCTGACAGATGCAAAGCTCTCCCTTCAGATAATGACTTTTCCAGCTGATGAGAGTCAGGGAACAGGAAGTGTATGTGGGGATAAGTGTTTGGGAATTAGAGGACAGCCAAAGTTTGTGGCTACCTGTATTATCTGCAGGAGGTTATTTTACTTCTACTGGCACATTTTTATCTGAAATCAGCATAAATGAATCTTTAAAAATATGTTTAGTGCAGCAGGATACTTTCTTTACAGTACTTTACAGCAATTTTAAGAGGTTTTTTTTTTTTCCTTGTTCTTTTCTGCTTGAGATTAAACTTGTTCCATAAGGCAGAAGCTGCAGTTTTCACCAGAGCTGTCACAGGGCAAGGAGAAAATGGTACATGGTGTTTGTTTCTGTCTGCACTCCAGCCAAACCTGTTCCCTGATTTCCAGCAGCGTTGGAAATGTAAATGCCTGCTGGCTAAAAGAAATAAGAATCTTTTTTGAGACATGTCCCAAGTCAAGAGTTGGCAAACTGAGCTACATTCATACCCTTCACTGTCCTGTGCAGCATTAAGGAGGTTACTCCCAGTTTGCCAAAGGAGAGCCTTAAGACTTTTCCAGCACTTGGAGCATTTTTGCATGCCCTAAATCATCAGTGCTGTCAGATGTGGCTCAAAAGATGCAAATAATCAACCAGTTCCTAAAGGATAGCTCAGCTGAGCCCTTGGTGACCACGCAGAGTTGCCTGTCTAAGATGGGTGCCATGCCAGAGAGGACACACCATGTCCATGAGAGAAGAATGTGTTTAATTCCCTGTGCAGCAGGAAAGGAGAGGCTACGTTAAACCTCTCCCTGGAGCTGTCAGGAGAAAATCACTGGAAATCTGATGGCAGTTTCACGACCCAGCATTTTCCTGTGTCAGACAGCACCAAGTTGCCCTAAAATAACAGAACCTCCATTCTATGATGAAATAACTCTGCTGGGCTGATCATCATAAAAAGTTATAACCCAACATCAAATTTTATTTTTTTACCAGGAAAGGGAAGGCTGAGGAACTTCATCTACAACTCTGTAAAAGGGTCACCATAAGCCAGCTCATCAGACTGTCAACTGATTTGAAATGAAATATTCCTACTCATGATGACAGACTGAAATTTTTATTGGGTTTGACCAAATCAGAAGCAAACATTGTGGGGGTTTGAATCTCGTGTCCCCTATTCTGCAATACTAATATTGTAAAAAACAAACAAACAAACAAAAAACCACCAAAAAATCAAGCAAACAAAAATCTCCACCAGTTTTATAAAGAAATAGAAGAATAAAATGATACCCAAAAACTACAACAGCAGTTTTTCACTATAACTTTTGCCTTATTATGTCTGCTTCTATTTCTTATCTCTTGATAAAATTTTCTTTTTGGAGTTAAACTTCCCACAGTCATAATAATAAATGGAACATGAGGCTTGAACTCAGTGTCTCTGCTTTTTCTCTTCTGCTTTCACTGGAGGTATCAAACAGGGTACATGAGAAAAGTAACACAACGCAGAGTATGGAATGGAAATGAGCTATTAAAGTCATGATAAGAACTAGAGAGAGAGATTCTGGAATATGTGTGGTGTGAAATATGATCTCTTGAAAGAGTATATGTGAAGAAAAAGGCAGCATGCAAAAGTAGCAGCATTACATGCTCAAGCTCTACGCTCCTTTCTTGTGAGACTCTGTCACATCTCACACCAAAATCTTCCTTCTATTTGTGTATCTTTAGTATAGGATTTTTTATAAAAATAGGGGGGGTTTATTAATAACAGCAAGGAGAAAGAATAAGTGATTGTGGCAAGATACTGAGTTTAACATATGGAAAGAGGAATGCAAAATGGAAAATGTGGTGGAGTTCCCATCTCTGGAGGTCTTCAAGGACATGGCACTCATTACTCTGGTGAGGATTTGTCACAGCTTGGACTTGATGATTTTGAAGGTCTTTCCCGACCCTAATCATTCTGTGATTCTGCAAAAGAGCAACACCAGCCTTCCACAGAATCTCCCAAATGTGGAAAGTCTGTTGCCTCATTAAACAAAATTTCTTATTGAAGTGATGGAGGTCTCACAGCACTCACTGGTGACGGGAAAAGCAATCCACAGCTCCACATATTGTTTTATTTACTTTCCAAAAAATTAAACTCCATTGGAAAGCTGCTTTGGCCTCACACCCATGGCATCACACTCTATTGCTTCCCTTTGAAACGCATCTAGTAAACTTTAAAAGCCGACCCCTCCAAAAGCAGAGGCCATACAAATACTTAAGGGGTTAATAAACTCTTCCATTATAGCAAAATCACAAGTTTTACACATCAAACCCGAGCAGTTGGAGCTCCTAGGAGAGGAGTAATTGCATTGTAGTAACGTTGAGGTTTGATTTAGGTTTCTCCATGGGCAGGATGAAGTGTGTCTTGCTGCTCAGGTGTGAGACTTGGCCACTCTGCCTTTTGCAATATATTATCCCAACACTGTCAGAAAATGCTCAGCAGCGCCAGTCCTTACTAAACTGGGTGTGTTATAAATCCAGGGGAAGGAGGGGATTTCTTATGCCAACAATGCTTCTCAACCTTTACCTTATTACCACACTTCTTGGCTGCTCTGGGATAAAAATCTTTTAAGCTCTTTTTTCTTTTTATTTTTTTACTGCTTGTGTGTGAAATCTCAGATAACGGAGCCAAACGCAGGGGAAGTTCAGGGCGGTTTTACAACTCTTTTTTATCAAAAATTTTGATCTCCAAAGCCCGAGCGCACAAATTCGTGGCTGTGGGATGAGGTCAGTAAAACCACACCCATTCCCTCGACAGACCTTCCTCCTCCTTTAGTGGAGATTTTAACGTGGGCTACAGAAATATGCCCTGAACGAGGAGAAGCACTTGCCCCTGGATTGAATGCGGTGCCAAATAAACCAGGAATTCTCTACGTGGCAGATTTCAGCTCTGTGTGTGCTCGAGACACATTATCTGTGAGTTCTGGAGGTGAAGTCCCTCTTTAATGAGATTCAGCTGAGCAGGAATAGCCTAGAAACACCAGCAGGAACGCCGAGGGAGGATGACAAGACAGGTTTGGCACAGAGGGATGCATGAAACAAAATAAACGCAGTGAAGACTTCCAGAGGGAAAAAATGTGGATTGTCTTGTAAGAGGGAAAGTGTGTGACATGAGGAACAGGGAGGAATGGCAAACACATGTCAAGCAGCACATTTTATTTACCTTTCATTAGCATGTCTTCCTAGGAGAAGGTTAAATACTCCAGGAGAGGGATGGGATTTTTCTTATGTTAACTAATCCAGACAAAAGTGAACGGAGATTTGCTTTCTTCAGCATTCATTGATATTAATTACTTTATTGAACTAGCTGTGGGAACATGGATTTCCCAATGCCAGCATAACGGATCATTATTTATAAGCTAACTGATCCCACAAATTCTGCACTTAGCTCAACATTTCCTTTGGAAATGTTGTAAGAATCTTTAAAATAAAATCATTATATTTCATACTTTACACTAAGGCACACCAGTTAAACGATACAGGTTTTCCAGGAGAAGAAAAACAAGTTTTTAAGGCTCACATAACAGACTCCAAATCAGCTCTGAAATGCTGCATATCATTACATTTTCCCTCCCTTTAGTTTTCATTCTCTCCCTTTTCCCCTGGCTTACAGGTGTCCTTAGTTACAGCCATCAGCCCAAACAAAACACACATGCAGGCTATAAATCTGTATTTGTGTACTAATTCATAAGAGTAAAATATCTTCAGTTGCTCCTTCCAATTTCCTTTCCCTGTTCAATTCATAATTGTGCTGCAGTATATTGGGCTTAAGCTTTCAGGAACTTTACTTTGTCCCAAAAGGTTGGTTAGATGGAGACCTGAAAATGTGGATTCTGGCTTCAAGGGAAGATACTTAGCAGCAGAGAATCCAAAGCCCAATACAAGCAACTAAATAAACACTGAAACCTTTTCAAAGAATTCAGTTGGCACTGTAAACCTTTGGAGATAGATATGGATGGCTCAGTCCATCAGAGTTCATGCAAAAATACACCAAGAAGTTAATAAATTTGAATAAGAAGCCAAGAATGAATGTTAAGTCCTTTTGTTCCAATATATCCTAGCAATGCTTACAGCATTGCTGCAGTTAAGCTCAACTTTGCAGTTCAAAGACCAATTTTGGGGCTTTATGTGCTGGTTTAAATCATAGCTGAGCTAAACATGGTATGCAAATTGTAGAGTGATAAATGTTTGTTTTACTTATATTCCTTCCTCTTTATATCACAGTCAGAATCCTTCACCAAAGCCCCTAAAAGCAATCATTTTTGGCATAGTTTAGATGCCAAATTTGCAAGTTACAAAGGAAGAAGGAGGCTATACTTTATAGTTACAATCATTCTTTCTCTGTCAGAGAGAAAGAAAAGGCATTTTAAATGGCCCAAAAAGAAGCAAAGTATCCTTGGAGAAGACATACTTGACTAGAAAGATCCTATTATTGCACAGAAATAGGTTAAAGCAGATCCAAAAATGAGGAGACCTTTTGCCTGGGCCAAGAAAATTCCAGGATAACTGAATTTGCATTTGAGGATCCTTGGACAGGTGAGATACTTCTAGGTTTGCCTTATTAATGCAAAAAGGATTCTTAAAAATAGATATTTTACACAGATATTATTGACAATCTGTGTAGGAAAAGAGCCTCATGGTTATGTTCATAACCAAAGCCTGGACATGATAAACCTTGGCTAAAGGAGGTGATTTCAAAGCTCTTCAGCAGAATAAAGTGAACAACAAGTGAGAACAAACATCTCCATTCTTAATCAAAGTGTCCATCAGGTTTCTAGTTAAGGAACCAATTTTGAGAATGAAATTTCCCAACTTTTCAGTTTTCAGCACCTTCAGAAGAAAGGACTGTCCACATATGACAATCAGGACTTGATATGTGACATGCTGATGACCAGAACTTGAGAGAATTAAAAAAAAAAAACAAAAAAACAAAGAGCTTGGAGGGCTTTCAGACAGAAAAGGATCCTGTAGACACGAAGCAAAGTACTCAGAAATTACCACAAATGCACAATTCATAGAAATCCAAAATATGAAACAGAATTTCAAGTTTTCTTATCAAGACATTTCATGTTAGACCATTACCACAAAGGAAAGGAAACACTTAGGATCCTCCTCTGTGTGATTTCCAAGACAGCATTTCTGAGCTCTTTCCTGTGTTCCCATTGCTGTTCCCTTTGCAGAGCATTTCAAGGTTTCAGAATTCATTAAACTGAAGATTTAATTGAGTTTATGTTGCCAATACATGGCTTAGTTTGGTATTATTTGCATGTACATGTGCAAGTGTGCACATGCACACTGTAAACTTGGAAAGGGACCCAAGGCTTGCTGAGGTGGAACTGGTCACACTTTGTGTCCAGCTGAAGTGTTCAAAGGAAAACCTAAAAAAAAAAAAATCTTTACATCTTTTACTCGAATTGGGCTGGCATGGAAAATCATGTTCATATTGTACTCATTTGTGGTCTGCTTCCCAGGAATTTTAACAGATGACAATTCAAAGATAAATTTGCTTTAAAAATAAATGATGAAAAATAACTGGCTTCCCGGCTCTTATTTCATAATCTTGAAAGTATGTTCAGATTTATATAATTAAAGTAGAAAATAGAAGTCTAAAAATGAAACCCGGTCTTGCATTAGAGCAGCCGGAATTAATAGGATTCTTCTTCCAATTCTTTTGTTTTCTGCTTTAGCACCAAACTCCACCATGAGTGGGGGAAATGTGGAATTCTGATCTGCTCAGGTTGTGCTTGATACCAAGGCCCATTAAAATATAAATATGCTCAAAGCTAAAGCCCAAAGTTGGGACACTTAGGAGCAATGTTTTCCACCTATTTATGAATTGTGGCTTTTAACTCATTCCTTTCCTTAATTGAGACAAAAAAATAAGACTAAGTTTCTTTCCTTCACAAAGCAATAATTTGGAAGATGACAGTGTTACTCTACAACTCCAAAAATAGTAAAAAAGGGCCAAAACAGCTCAAATATGATCCTGAGAAAGGTGTAGAGCTTAAGGTCTGGCTTAAAACCTTAAAATCAGCTGTATCTCCATCTCTGGAAGGCAGCAAATTGCCTTGCTGGATGTGGAGCTGAGCAGTAATCCAGCTCTGGGCTTCCCCAGCACAGGAGGGACCTGGAGATGCTGGAGCAGCTAGAGGAGGCACCAGGATGAGCAGAGGGATGGAGCAGCTCTGCTGGGAAAAAGGCTGGGAGAGCTGGGATTGTTCAGCCTGGGAAAGAGAATCTATGGGGTGTCCTCACTGTGGCCTGCCAGGACCTGAAGGGAACTTGCAACAAAGGTGGGGAGAGACAATTTACAATGGGCTGGAGGGACAGGAAAGGGGGGATGGCTTCAAACTGACAAAGAGTAGGTTTAGACTGGATATTAGGATGAAATTCCACCCTATGAAGGTGGTAAGGCCTTGGCACAGGGTGCCCAGAGAAGCTGTGGATCCCTGGACGTGTCCAAGGCCAGGATGGAGCAACCTGGCACAGTGGAAGGTGTCCCTGGCATGGCAGGGGCTAGGTATGGCATGAGTTTTAAGCTCTCTTCCATCCAAAATAATTCTATGGTTCTATGCTAATAGCTACAAGATTCAGGGATGTCCCAAGAAATTTTAAAGATTCCAAATAAATGAGCAAGTGAAATAGCAAACGCAACAAGAGATCAGTTTGCAGAACCAAAAACAATCTGTGGCTAAGGAAGGTGGTGCAGTTTGTTGCTCCTCTGAGTAATGTTAATACAGTGAAACTCACACCTGAAAGGAAAAGTAAGCATAAGTTGAAACAGGGAATCACTGAAAGAGGTAATGCAAAATCACAGTCAGATTTCACACTGGATAGGCCTCAACTCAAATCTGAAATTATTCATTCAGCAACTGCACTTTCACCAACTCTGAGGTGTTTGGGTGAAACATAGATTTGATATGGATTTGGAAAATCAATGGCTTGTGTTAATAGAGACATGAAGACGAACAACAATTTTATGAGCTAAAACCAACAGATATAAAGTTGCTTATGCTTCTCTCTCAGTTTATATTTTCAAGTTCCAGGTCAATTCAATGAAATTTTCAGTGACATTCTCACCCATGGGATTGTTTCTTTCTCCTTTTCTATGTTACCTGGGTAAACCCTGGGTGCTGACCATTCCTTTCTGCCTGTCCTTAAACCCTTTTCCAGCTTTTCAGTGTATTGCACCTCTCCCTCTTTATTTTCCATTGTTCCTTCAGCAATGCCACCCCTCAGATGACATCCATCCTCTCCCTTCTACTCTCCCCCTCATCCATACTTAGATCACGTCTGGTCCAAGGCCATTTTTTCCCATTTTTCCATATCTGCGACTTCCAGGGTGTCAGTAAGAAATCATCTTCCTTGAGAGATGAACGTGTATTCATTTATTGGCCCATATCTTAAAATAATGGAGACCTGTTAAAATGAACAGAAATCTTGATGCATGATATGAATATAACATGACTGACTGATTGATCTACAAATCTAAGTCACCACTCATTCCTTGTCACACTCAATATTGTATCTAGATTTTCACCAAATTGTTTGAGTCAGGTTCTCTGTCTTCATGTGAGCTTTTGGAGGTTTTACCACAATAGCATTCTGATATAAATTATAGACTTGGGATCGCCAGCAATTTCGTCAATAAAAACAATAATAATAAAGGAAAACAATTAATTGTGGTAGGCTAATCTGTAAAAGCCTGGATTGATTTCTGAGCACTGTCTCATGTCTTGTGCATGAGAAGGATTGAACAGATTTCTGGACACCAAAAGTAAAAACTGTAATTGAAAACTCCTCACCCACTCTCCAAGCAGAGTGGAATTCCAGTGCTGGAATCCCCAGATGGTGTCAGCTAGAAGGGACCTAAAAAGTAATTTACAATTAACAGGGACATCTTCCACCATCCCAGGGTGCTCCAAGCCCAGTCCAGCCTTGGACACTGCAGCCACAGCTCCTCTGGGTGATCTGTGCCCTCAAAGGGAAGAATTCCTTCCCAATATCCCATTTATCCTCTTGGCTTTTCCTCAGCAGGGGTGTTTCACCCCTCTAATCATCTCCTTGGCCTTCCTTGGAACCCTCTCCAGCAGATCCATGTCTTTACTGTGCTGAGGATCCCAGAGCTGGACACAGCAGAACATTTAAATTCTAGGATTAAAATTCAAAAGGCCACGTCAAATTGGAGAAAAGATTTTAAATTCCCATTTCATTAAAGAAGGAAAAATACACCTTTTATGGTTAGTTAGGAATTACCAGGGTGTTAAATGCAGAACTGGGCATGTTCTGGTAAGGCAATAGCACTGTAGGACAATTTCAAAAATCAGAATCTTAAATGTTATGCTACTATAGAAATCGGATGGAAAAAACCTCAGGAAGCCTATGGATATAACTGGAAATAATGTGGAATATCCTTCTGCATTCCTTGGTCTTGATAATACTTGATCCATAGTGCTGAAATACCCAGGACAAAAAAGATGTGGTCAGATTGGAGGCAGATTAAAAGAGAAGAATGAGAATGATAAATATATAGAAAATCAGAATTTCAAGGGAAAAAATAAAAGAAAGGAATTAGAATTGTTTGCTCTATCAAAGAAGAGTCTGGGTAAAATACAAAAGGAATAAAAATACAAACAAACAAACAAACAAACAAAAAAAAAAACTTCTGGCTATTTTCTGTGGTCAAATTTCAGGGAAAAATAAAAAAATAAGTATTTCACTGTATGGAAAATATCTCTTGAAAATGGAAACATTTTGTGCAATTTCATTAGGATTTACACCCTTTAATGTGAGATAGACTTAAAATCTATTTTTAACCAAAGAATCTTATTAAAGTAAGAAGATTGCCTGGTTTACTACTTGTAGTTGTTTCAAGCAGTGGTGGCTGATGATGCTCTTTATAAACAATAGGGAATAAATTTAAACAAGCTAAAAGATGTTTAATGTAAAAAAAACTGCAGCTTGAGAAAAAATATGTTGTTGTGTATTGCATATTTTACATGCAATTTATGCTGCAGTTTCTCTTCATTAACCACATCTCGCAGATTTTTCAAAGCACCAGCATGAATATTATTAACATGTGTTAAAAATGTGTTTAAAATAATGTATAAAGCTCTGTGTTTAAAGCAAAACTTTAGGTATAATGAACAAGGGTGTCTGTATTTTTATATATTGGTTTGTGTGTGTGTGTGATATATAACCCAGAATTTGTGTGCACAAATGCACATATATATTGCTCGTGTTTTAATTAAAACTGAACTAGACCTTAACAAGAACATCTAATTCATAATTCTCTCATTCTGTTCTATAGATTCTTATTAGTTAAAGCAGATATAATCCATTCTGGAATGTGGCATATAGAAATTACCAGCATCTCCTTTTCCTATATTCCTTTCCTTTCCATTGGTTTCCTTTTACTACAGGAATCTCAAGGAATAACTTGTAGCTTTCAGTTTTAATCTGCACTAGATCCCCTTTGTATCCACCTTCCAAAATTGCTTTTGGTAGACTGGTATTGATAGTAATCATTGATAATGGCAGACACAGGTCTTGAAAATGACAAAACTTGAGGATCTGAAGTCCGAGCAACCAAAAATACATTTAATCTCTGGTCTTTATGCTCAGTGCCAAGTCTGTCAGGGGTGAAGCTTCAGAATGATTCTGGTTTAAGCAATCCTGCCTGATTCTTCAAGCCAAGAATTGGTCCTGCTGCCTGGACAATGCTGAATAGAGGAGAGCATTGCCAGTGGATTCGTGTCGTGCCAGAGTTACTGGAGTCAATGCGGGTTTGAGGAAATCAGAAGTATTAATTTGCCCTATGAATATTGTTATAAATTAGATTTTGATTCAGTGGGTTTATGCCTCAACGTGATCAGGTAGTTCACCTAAACAGAAGGGGGTTTTAGTTCCCACTGGGACATGGGACACGATTAAGAGATGTGACAAGACTTTTTGCACCAACATTGGAGTTGCCTTCTGCCTGCTGCACTGCACCTAAGGATTCATGGAAAAGACACAATCCAAGCCTCCCAAGTTTTTCCTAATATCCAAATATACTTCACTGCCAAAGCAGAGGTGTAACCAAAGCTCCACCGAAATCACAAGCACAGCAGATACATTTATCTTCCCCCACCTTGCTCAAGAACCTTTGGCATCTTTGCTTCTGGTAAATGTTATTTCCATGCTCATGCATTTCTGCCCTTTACATTGGGATGTGTTAACCAACAAGGAGATAACAGCTAAAAATAGAGAGTTTCTCTCCTCTACCAGGAAGCAATCAAGTCTCTGAGGTCGATATGCAACCCCAAATTCTCAGACTAAAAGTTAAGGCAGCCTTTCCCTGGGGAAAAGCTAACTTCATTTCTAAAACACATTTGATTTCCTTTTTCTAATCTCTCCGTAGCCTTTTTACACTGCTGCGTGCTTTAATTTTGCTTTCAGTCAGAAGTTTAAAAACTTTAGCTTCTAATAACTGGAAAAAAATGGTTATTTAAAGATAACTGCAACTTGCTTAACATGCCAGACTATCATATGCTCGCTGCTTTGAAGCTGCAAATTAATGACGAGCAGGAACAGTGACTATCTTTCAGAGGAAACTGACCTCTTTCTAATGGCTCATCGCTAATGTCATCTGTCTGCTGCATCTCATTATGGGAATTTCACGGAGTAAGAAAGTATCTTAAGGCTGTGCACAAATAAAAAGGACCTTCTAGTATTGAGCACTTTGAAAATTTTTGATCTCTCAAAATACCTTCCTTAGATACTGGTTTCCCCTTTTGTGCATGGCACGCTGCTTATGTCATCTATTCTCTGTGACTAATTATGTTAATTTTGTGCCATAAAAGTAACTGAAGGCTGTTAAGGAATAAAAGCTTTTGAGTGGCCTTATTTCATAAACACCCCTTTTGAACAAGGCGCATTTAGTCATATTTGCAGTAACAGAAAGAGTCTTGTGCTAAAAATACAACAAAGGCTCTTGAATATGGCCATTTATTCCTACTTTATTAGGTAATTTATGAAAAGTATGAAGGGAAGCCTTTTTGTTACTATAATTTGCATAAAGCTGGTGCCCCATTAATGAGATAACTTCCTGCCTTTTGTGTACCACCAGCTGGAAATAGAAATATAGGAACTTTTCTGTCTCCCAATTACTTAACCTGCTGAGTTCAGAGTTGGAGAGTAAACAGGATTCATATCAGTCAAAGAAGTTGATTTCTGCTGCTCTATGTAAAATATTTTTATTTAATTAAGGAGCCAGTGAAAGTGAAACATTAAAAATACACTAAAATCCATCAGCTCCACGAGCCCAAGGCTTTAGACCTGTGCTTCAATTCTGCACCTGTCTTTTTGTGCTGTCAGTCACAATTAGTTTTGCTCCAGACTAGATCCATCACAAATCAAGGCAGACATCTAAACCCGACAGTTTGAAGGGCTGTGGGTGCCAAAAGATGCAGATGGGTTCTAGACATCATTTAAAAATCACCTAGAAACTCAACTGGCATCCAGGGCACAGACACTCTTGGAAATCCCATTAATTGCCTCTGGTGTTAATACTTTAGATATTGTGATTTCAACAGAAAACTGCCTGCTCCAGGAGGAACAGCCCAGAGTTCCCGACAAGAAGGAAATTCCTCCTCTCCACCACTGATTTGTGTGCCAAAAGTTCAATCTGCCCTTGGATTGGCTCGTATGGAGCAGTGATTCTTGTCACCCTGCTTAGAAACAGAGGTATTCACATTAGCATTTTTTTTCATCTGTTTTCCAAGTTAATAGCATCATTTTGACTGCTGAATTAAAGGTATTGTTTATCAATTGTAGCATTTATACATGAGGTGATAACTTAGCCATAAAATCAATGGACCAGCTCCCCTATTTAGATATTTTTACACTGTTTACTATCTCTGAATTTATTTCAAGTGGCTTAATTATAATTAGGATAATGACAACTCCTTAAAAGTGTGCTGAAATGTAGGCAGGATAGAAAAAAATCTATGTATATAAAAGGAATTTAGATTTCAGCTGAACAACCTTTGTGTAGTTTGAGGTCAGTTTGTTGGAGCATTAAAAATTGTTCAGTGGTCAAATTGCTTGATTAGCCCTACCTGCCTAATTTGTTAAATCTGAGTAAAAGGCATTTTTTGATGTGGAATAGAGCATGTGACAGGTTTGTACCCACTCCTTGGTTGTATTTTGGGGTCTTTCCCGTTGCAGGAAAGCTGCTCTCATCACCATCCAGCCCTAAAGGAGGAAAAGGCAATCAAAATCACCTTTCAGACAATCCAATGGATTCAGTCCCAGTTTAAAGAGTCCTTTGACACTCCCCTGCATATCTAAACAAATCACTGCAAACCCACATATCACCTCATCTAGTTAAAATATGGATATATTTAGAGTAGCTGCAATAGAGTTTCCACTGTCATTTTAACTATGAGCTAAACCACAACTGCTGACAGGCTAAAGGTTGTCTCAGTCAAGGTCCTAATTACTCTACAAATTGCAGCCTGATGATAAGATTCATCTCTCCTTGCTTGAGGCACTGGGCTGGGGAGGAAAGTCTCCAGACTGGGGAGGAAAGTCTGCAGGGGCTCCTTTCAGCTTCCCCAAACACCTCCAGCCTGGGATTCACAACTCCAAATGGGCTGATTCATTCTCCATTTAGAAGCCTTGAGTACAGGATTAGGAGGCATGAGCGGAGAATCTAATTATTTTTAGCCCAGTTTGCACTTAAAATAATGGTTTAAATTGTGTCTGAAGGGCTGTCTGAATTTGAATCTTTAAGTAGCTAATAATCACCTAATTTGCTGCACCAGTGCTGTGTTTCTACCTGTGGCAACAAATGAAGCCCACAGTTTTTCCCGTGCACCTTTCTGCCAGGTTTTTGTCTGACACATTAGTGACATTTGTTATTTTGTGCTGCCAATTCAGTTCTAGAATGGCTGCTTTGCTAAAAGGCTGCGTGAAATAAATTCATTTCAAGTGCCTGATAAAAACTTGGGAGAAGATGAAGAGTTATAATTCCCAGTATAGGACATTTTCTGGATTAATAGGGTTGTGGTACAGCAGTTCAGGCAGGCTGGGAGCATTTAGAGATGTCAACAATGTTGATTCTCTCTTGTGTGTGAAATACTTTCAAGAAGAGAAATCCTGCTCTGCTGCAGAGAAACCCATGGCAGCAACCTCATGTCTCAGAAGGAGGAATTCCATGGAGACCTCTGTCCAGAAGAGCAGCAGCTTCCTAGATATGTTTCCAAAACACCTACACACAGAAAATCATGTTATAGGGTTACAGAATAACGCAGAAAACACAGAAATAGAGCTGGGAACATCTCATGGACAATGCTGAAGCATCAGTTTTTGTTCTAGACTGACATCAGGCAAAGTAAATTAAACATTTTCACTCTTTACAATGAACAAAGAAATTATTAGTTCAGAGGATTTTCTCTCTCCCCACTCTCAGACCTCTCCCTTTCTCAGACCAGAAATACCTTGCTCTTTTTCCCAGGTAAAAAGTTTTTCTGATCCTGTCAAGAAGCAATTTCCCTTTCATATTTCTCTTTGCTTTGGTCTGAGTCCTGCAAAGGGCTGCTCCAGGCCCCCAGGAGAGGACACTTGTCCCTGGGTGATGTCCCTGATGTCCTGATGTCTTTTTTTGTGCACCACCCTTGTTCCAGGCAGTCCCCTGCACTCTTCAGGTTGACTTCATCCATCGTCTCGTTCTCCTGCCCACAGGGGAAAAGAGGGAAAGGAAAGGTCAGGGAAGGTGATGGAAGGGAATGCAGGTGCTCCCACTCTTCTTCCATCTCCTTGCTGCCCACAGATTCCAATCCTCACCCAAGCACTTCCCTGGGAGTTATTTTTGCACGTGGCTGGCCCAGAATGGTACCAACCTTCCAGATCTTTCCCCAGATGCATCACAGTGAAAGGTCAGCTGCTGTGGAGGCAAGGGAAAAGAGAAATAAATGCATCTTTATCTGCAGGAATTTGCCTAGAAAGGCTTTGGGTGTTCCACGTTTAAGATTCAGTGGAATATGAGTCTATATGAAACTTGAAATAAAAGCAGCCCATTGACCTATTTAATGGGACTAGTCATTAAAGCCACAAGAGCCAAGGAAAAAACAGCCTAATGAGGAATTAAAAAAATAAGAGGAATAAAAAAACCCACCTCTCTCCGTGCCCACTAGCCCAGGGCTAGCTTAATTAAAGTCAATGTAGAAATCTGCAAGAATCAAGAAATAAACAGTTAAATGTGTTATTTTTATCCCCATATTCCTGGCTGCTCATTCTCTGTGATTGGTTTCATTCTCATATAAAGCAACAGCCACTTTTTTGCTTTTTATTCTCCGCCTAATTTGGATAAATATAAACTTTGCTAGGCAAACCCAGAAAATCAGTTGTTACCCTGACTGTGGAGCTCTGATGAAGATTTTTTTGCGATTCTGATAATTACGAATATTTATAGTACACGGTTTCAGAGGGCAGCACTAATTGGACAACAGTTTCTGGACTCTCTTCTCCAAGCACTTAAATGATAAATCAATCACCAAAGACAGATAATATAAATAAAGTGATAGACTGGCTTTCCCTCTCTGTTCCTTTCTTCTGATTTACAAAACAGCTCCAACGAGCTGTCTGTGGCCAGAAAGCCGGGCTTACGCCGGGGTTAGAACGTTGTTATGTCTGTTTACAGTGATTTGGGAGACTAGAGGGGAAAAGTTTGAATCAACAAATATTTTCTACATTCCTGCTGGTAACTCCAGGGCCAGTTTTCAGGGTGGTTTTTTTTTCCCTCCCTTGTCTGTTACAAGTTATGATGTGTGGATGAAGGCTTTTTCCCATGCAGTAATGACTGTATACTGAGATTTCAAGGGGCTGTTCATGACAATCCCATTTTCTGTGTAATTTCATGGTTGTCTTCTTGAATGAAGATATTGGCTGCTCTGAAGCAGGAGGTCAGATGCTCCTGCTCCCTTTCAGTATTGTTCCGGAGTATGTTTCCTTTCAGCTGATGAAAAGTAATTCATCATTTACACCCTTGAATTCTGCCAGCGTTTTTTTGAACAACTTTTCTTTCCCCGTGGTACCTTGGGCCCATGAAAGAGATAAATAGGTTCAATACAACGCCGGGCCCCGGATCCTGGGAGCAGGTTCGGCCTTGGAGGCCCCGAGCTGCCCCTTTCTCATGATGGAGTTTGTCACCTTTCTACCTCGGGAAGTCAAATCCTGTCGACTCAGCCATCTCTCAGCCTCTCTGAAGTGGCTTTGGCACCCACTGGGGCATGTGAGCTTAAAATTGATTTTTTTTTAAGATCTGTCAAGTTCCCTTAAGGGAGCGGGCAGACAGCCGGCCCCAGGCCTGCACAAAGCGCTCAGTGTCCGGCAGGCGCCCGCGGAGCTTCTCCGGATGGAAAAACCTCCCTGCTCCTGCCCAAACCTCTCTTCTCCCTTTATCTGAGAAACAGAGGCTGCCCGGGTCACCCCCGGGAAGCAGGGATGCTCCTGGTGACCAGGTGGTCCCTGCTGGGGACAATGGGATTGTGTCCCCCACGCCCTGGGAACGCTCAGCACCGGGCAAATAATTCATGGGAGTGCACCACAAACCTCAAAAATCAGTGGGCAGGCAGTCAGGGAAGCTGGGATGCAAAGAGAATAAAGACTTTGAGCTGAAAAATAAATAAATGTGTAGATATATGCAGGTAGATAGAAAGTATAAAAAATTATAGATGTTAAAATATAAAAACATATAATATCTATTCAATTTCTATGTTTTCATATATACCTATATAGCATATACTATATTAATGTAGTATATATTAATATATATTAGTATATAAAGTTATAAAACATATCTACTTTAATATATATATACTATACACTATATATTATATATAGCGTATATATTCTATATTTATAGTATATATCTCTCTATAGTTTGTATGTATATACTATATTACATATAGTATGCACATATATAATGTGCATATAATAAGTATATATGCATCTATACTTTTTATATGTTTACGGTAGTATATGTTATAGTATATATAGTATTTACAGTGTGCATATATACACTATATATTCTATATAATATCTAGATATACTACACATCATTGCATATATAGTATATATAATAATACAATGTAATAAATATAATAAGCATTATATAATAAATATAATATGATATAATTAATATTGTGTCATGTCCTATCATACCATTAATATTATAATATATAATATAATATAATATAATATAATAGAATAGAATAGAATAGAATAGAATAGAATACATATTATATGTAGACTATATATCTGTACTGTGTATATATATACATTATACTATTGGTATATATATTCTGTATATAACAGTATATAATAACTAATATACTACCTCTTTATAATACCACTTTAGGTCATTAATATCTATATATTTAGTGCATACCCCATTCTTTAAATGACACAGGTGGTTGCAGCAAAAGGCAGGACTGCTAACTGCAGGAAATGAAAATCCCTTTGTAGAGCGAGGCTTTAACTCCCAAAAATTCGGTTCCTCGTGGGCAGGAGGGTCAGAGGCTGCACTTCCCAAACTGGGGCCGCCCCACAGCCTCACAGGCGTCTCCAGGAGCATTTCACAACCAGGTAAATAAATTAAGTTTGGGGGGAAAAAAAAAATCTTGTTACAGCAACACGTCTGAAAGGGGCTCATTCTAAGTAATAATTTCAGGGCAGGAATTCCAAGTTATTCCACAGCCTGGATTTAAGCATTCCCAGACACAAAGAGCTTTAGTAATGTAACCCTTTATTTATTTGTTCAGTAACTCTCTCTTGTTTGGTGTAGTCTTTCAGAGGAGCAAATAATCGTTCACGTTGATCAATTCTTGTAATTTTTCGCTCAGCACACAAGTCTTACATGTAGAATATTCCCTGGGCTGGCTTTTTATTTAAATACTGTACGGTTCCCTCCTCCCTTTGCTGCAAGTGTTTGTTATTTTAACAAAAGCATCCAGTGCATCCACATTATCAACGCACGTCTGAGTGGGCAAAAGGGTTGGATAATCTGCTGCTGTCGTGACAGCAGGGGGAGCAAAAATCACTGCGTCGGGGGGAATTCACAGTGATCCTGCCTATTCAAAACTCACTTCTGCAAAGAAATAGATTCTTTCTGGAGAAAACAACTCGTGTGTGCGTTTGTTTTCTCCAGCCAGACTCGAGCTGTGGGGTTACCCCAACCTTTGCTGTGCAAACCTTTAGCAGGAGCAAACAGCAGCTAGAAGTAATTACAAGTTTGAGACAGAAGTCAGGAGAGAGCTGGGGGTATTTTTAACTAGTGAGGGGAGTGCTGGAAGTCCCTCTGGAAGGAAAAAAGGGACAGGGAATATCTGCAGCTTGCCTTTTATTTTTATTTAAGAGAGGGAACTGCAGCCCATCTGTGCCTCTGGTGCTTCACCTCCAAAGATTAAAGGTCAGAAAGGGCACTGGTGGTGCCACAACCCTGTGCCAAATACAGTCCCAGGAGCAAATGATCCGAGACTCAACCAGTTACATGATTAAATTAATATTTACATCCTGGAATGTCGGATTAAGCCCTTTTCTGACTCAGAGATGGGGCATTTTAACAACTTTCATTCCATTTTGAGTCTCTTGTGAAGGGGGGACAATACAGATGTTATAATTCAAGCCATTACAATCAGAAGCCAACTATTTCCTAATTACAATACATTATAAGTGTTTCTGTTTTGATTGAGTTAGTGATGAGGGTAGAAATTCAATTGTTTTATTTTTTAAGAGTTAGAATTTCTCCACAAATTCATTTCCCACACTGGAATATATCCAGACTTCCTTCTGCTCACTCTTTTTTTTCAGAGTTCTGGACTACCCTGATGGATTTTGTGGCTATGCCCATTAGCAATGCTACCCCACAACTTGGTTTTCTTCAAAGTTTCACTGATACTTGGAAATCAGAGTGATTTTTTTTGCACCCCTTATTGCCAATCAGGCCACATTTAATGATTGTGAGCTGGACATTGCGATATCTGCTGTGTTTGTCATTTCCTCAGGTGAGGCTGCACGTGTTGCCACAGAAAGGAAAAGCACTCCTCCTTTGTTCAGCAGCTCTCCATCTGCCCAGCCATCCACCCATCTGCCTCTGTGTATTCACACACAAAAATAAAACCTGCTGAACGAATCCACCATGCCTTTGTCCACACTACAGTGATTTTTGGATCTATTTTTCCTTCCAGTTTGCTGGAGTATATTCACAGGATATTATTATCATTTCAACTACTTTTTTTATTTTTTTTATGCTGTTAGCATTTTCTCTTTGCTTTTCTAATTAGCCTTTCAGTTTGTTTCTGCTTATTTTCTGTAGCTTTTCAACTGCTCCACCTTACCAGATTTGACTTTTTTTTTTTTTTCCAACACCTTGTGCTTACTGCTTATCTTACTCTTTACTATACAACTCTACTTAGCCACATTGGGCATTGTTACCTTTATCCTTCTTTAGACTTAAACCAGGATGAATTTCAAATGTCCTCCAACTGTTTCTGAAATATATTCCAATTTTCTTCAGTAGATTTACCATACATTATAATAAAATCCTGATAAAAATTCCTTAGCACACTCTGCACTCCCTGAAAGTCAGGCTGCCGTAAGGCTTGCATTGCTTTTTGCTCCTCAACAAATACTTTAAATCAAATGATGTCAAGATCACTGGATCTTTCATACCTCTCCAGTTCAACACCCTTTATTACCCTTGGCTCAAACCCTTGAATTAATTCAAATAGTTTCTGAAAGACAATTCAATAAGGCCCACAAGGAACTGGAGGCAATCCTGCGTTGGCTTTAGGGATGTGAGTATTCCCTCCCTAGTTCTACCTTCTCACAGTCAATAAAGGAGTAATTAAAAGCCATCTTATCAAAGTTCTGAAGCTCTTGAAGGCCTCTCTCATCTGTAAGCAAAGACCTAAAAGTTCAAAGAAGCCTTCAGAAAACCACCTGACTACCTTTATTGTGCCTAACTTTTATCAGCACTGACATTGCTATGTCAGCCAAAATCCTGGCAGCATTTCCCTCTGAAGACACTCATCTCCCAGGAATACTGATGGGCTCCTCCCCCAGCTACCCTTCCTCTCCACAAACCCCAGCCCAGTATCTCAAAACCTCAATTTCTTGCCTCGACCATATCTGTGCTATTCCAATAATATCATGCTTATCCTCGATACTCAGAGTTATCATTGATAAGTCTTTGATGTAATAAATCCTTGATATAGTATCATACTTATTCTTGCTATAAGATATAATCAAAAATGAAAGCAAAAACTTAAGATACAGAGTAAAATATATTACTTGCCAATTTTCCACAGTAACTTTTCATCATTACTCCAAAATTACTTTTTAATGCAAAGAGTAGTTCCAATCACATAGAGGACCACATGATTCAGATACTATCATAATCACAATTAGATTACATTACTGCAATCAGGAATGGAGATCATTAAGAGAAAGAATATAAATTGCTTTAGTTTTACAAGTACTGAGCTAGCAAAATTATAATTAATCTCCATTTATAATCTTTTCTTTCATAGAACTGCAAAGCATGCTACTTTTTTTAGGCCATCAATACAAATTAGAACTAAGTAATAAAGCCCTAACTACTACCACTGTGCAGTTCTCATTCGTAGAAACTTTCACATTACACAGAGAAAGCTTTTCATGCAAACAGTGCCCTCAGCACAGAGGGGTTTTCAGTGCAATAAGTCCAGCATTCCTACAGTTACTTTGCTGTTTATAACACAAAACGCAATCAAAACTGTCTATCCCTCCTCGGAAAAATGGATATGAAGTCTGCTTCTGAAATTGGATGATACGTTTTGTGAGAGATGAGACAATAATGACTTAACAGCAGAGGCAAAAAATAAAAAAAGGGAAAAAGGACAAATACGAGATTTCACAAGTTTTCAGAATTTCCACTAAAAACCAGATCTGCAATGCTGTCAGGAGCTGTGAGATGGCAGACGAGGCCTCATCTAACTCCAGTACATGCAGCCACGTGGAACCTACACAGCTCTGATTGGAATTTTTAAGCTTGTCATGCAAGTCTTTTCTTCATTTTAATTTTCAGTTTTAGAAAAAAAGAACAATAAGTTCAGCAGCTGTATTGACCACACACTAAATATTTTTCTAGACCCAACCTCTACCCTCCCTGACCCATCAGAAAAGAATTACATGGAAGAAAAAAATGAAAAAAGTAAAATCAGAAGTGGCCTGTTTTTAAATGCATGAGTAACTTTATCCCTTGGTTTTACATGGACAGTGCAAACCAACCTAAAATAATTGTTGGGGTTTTCCTGATTAAATGATCATCCCAGAGAGAGCTTGCCTCGTGCTGGCTGTATGGCAAAGGAATGAGGTTTAAATCCAAGTGAAACAAATCTGCAAGACTGCTGTGGATTCCCTTCAGTTTTCCAGTTCTTGGGAGTTAAGTTCTGAGGACTGCAGGAGAAACTACAAAACAAAGAGATTCACAGGAAAACAGAATGGTTTGGGGTGCAAATGGTTTGGTTTGCTCCAAACCCTGGTGTCCTCTGGGCACCTGTGCCAGGGCTGCCCACCCTCCCAGGGAACAATTCCTCCTGGCTGCAGGGAAATTTCTACAAATGGGAAGGTGGGAACCAACCTGGAATCATGTTGACCTGTTCAATTCCCCCTTCCTTCATCTAATAGAAATAAACAGCATCTGGGATGGCCTGGAGAAGCCATGTGGAAAATCAGCCATTGAAATCCACTTTTCATGGGGAAAGGCACACTGGAATGCTTGGGGTCCCTAAGATCCAGGGCTGCCTGCTTCCAGAGGATGCCCAGAATGGGATAAACACAAAGGAATGATGGTTTTGGATCTGTATGACTTGCGAGCTTCCTTAAGATCGAAAAGCTAAATAATTTCCAGAAAATAAAAACAAAACCATGGTTTGCTGTTTCCATTAACCCACGATCAGTTACAAATCCCAGCTCCATCCCACGTAGTCCTCACCCAAACCACCAATGAGATTATTCACAAGGCTGAAAATCAACTTTTAGACTACGTCAGCTGTGACCAGGCAGTTCCTGTATGACTTGAAAAACTTGCACTCCTAACAGCAGCTAATTCCCATCCAATCCGAATCCTTCAGTGCTTTAATTCCACGCATCCCATCCTCAGCACCCAATGTTTTATTGAACACAACCTGCTTCCTCAGACAACGCAGCACTTACTTCCTTTGAGCTGGTTTCACTCAAACCCCTCAGCTTCTGGAGCCTGCTTTCCTTGCTCCTGCTCATCAATAATTGCTGAGTGCTGCCTCTTAGAGCATTAATACGCAGCAAATATCATATAAAACCACATTTCCACTCCTCCTCAGCAGTTGCTGTGGTTCAGGTGGGGAGCAGCACGCTCACTGTCTCATTTTTCTAGTGATTTTTCCCTTGTGAAAGAAATTAGGAGCTGTTCTGTGTGACAAGTGCCAGGTGTCCCTGTGGGACACAGTCCCTACGGATAGCTGGGACAGGTCAGCAGCTTCTCACTGAGAATTCCCTTTCCCCTCAAGTTCAGCAGTGCTCCCAGGCTTGTGTGTCTGAACAAAAGCAGTTCTGGATGACAATCTTGGATGTAGGCCTTTAAAAATCTTTGTACACTCTATTTCAGATATGCAAATGCTCTTTTGGATATGGCTCTTGATCAAGTTTTCATGAACATCCACATTCCTCTGCTGAAAAGCGTGTGAAATCAGTCATCTACCAGGCTCATGCAGAAATTGCTTGATTTTAGTTTCCTTGTCTGCCTTTTCTATATGCCTGAAATTGTCTTTATCATCTTTGTCTATGCACTATTTATATTAAAATGTTTTTCTTATCTCCTGTAACCAATTCAGTTTGGGTCAACATTAAAACCATTCCACCCACTTCAAAGAGAGCCAAAAGGATACAAGAGAAACCTAAGGAGAAAACTGTGAGCATTTGTAGCATCCAGGAAGCAGAGAAAAGCCAACTTACTTGCTAATGCTTTTTAGTTAAAAAGTTCAGAGTACAGAGTACTGCATTAATTAAATGAGCAAATAATATTTAATCTAAAAAGATGCCACAGACCTGGAACTGGCAAAATTTAATGTGCATTAAAATGCAATTCACACACTTATGATAAAAGAGCTGAGGGGATACACACGTTAGAGGAGTTTCTGCTTTTGGTTTGTGGGCTGTTGGTGGTTAGTTTGTGTTTTTTCAAACCTGCCAGCAAAAGAACACACTCTCAGTGATATGTCAGAGATAAAGTTGAAGCACCAGAATGCCCATGGCAAATTCAGGGAACAAAGACTCACTCATACAGAATAAGAATGAGTGGCTATGTACAGCAGGCTATGAACTCAAGGTGTTTCTGGAAAGCACAAATCCTCAACATCAAACAAAAACATCTTCCTACACCCACGAATTTTCTGCTTGGTGTGGTGGAAAAGGAGATTTTGAGCTACCATTTGGTGGACATTCTGCTGGAAAACAGAGAAAGAGAACAGAATTCCAAGGTTAGACTGGGTATAAGAAGACAGAAGCCACTGACATAAAAATTAGGATTCTTCCTGAGGAAGAAGAACTTTCCAGCTGCAGCACAGACCCATGTGTAGGTCAGGCAAATAAATGGAGTAAGCAACCTGCTTTCAGGTGACATGCCACAGTGAAATAAACCTCGTTTTCCAAGGAAAATCATTAAGGAAACAGATATGAAATTATCTATTACTCACTATTATTCCCACTGAAACCAGTAGGGAGTGGGTGGTGTTTGCTTCTCTGTGGGGCTTTTTTAGGATAAGCCCAGCTCTTGTAGGATCTGGTGCAGAACAGCAGGAAGCTCTGTAGGGGCAGCATAGGGAGGGGAAAAACAATGCAGTGATGGCACAGGAGATGTGGCAGCAAGCAGTGCCTGCAGCATTAGTCCCACTAATCCTCTCCCTAAGTCAGACTTGTCTTGTGATGGACAAATTATCCAGCTTAGTGAGGTGTCTGGGATGGTGACAGTGCCTCAGCCCCTCCGTTCCCTCAGTGCCCAGAGCATCCTTCAGCCCCTGAGAACACCCAAACACTCTCCCTCTGCAGAGAGGTCTCACAGCCCTTATTTCCTGCCCTTTGGAAGAGAAAAAAAAGGCAAAACAGAACTATTTCCACAAAAAGTAAGCAATCTAAGTGGAAATGGAGGGTTGAATGGGTGCAATCTTTAAGTGAATATATTCCAGGCACCTAGACTAAATATGTGCTGGATTTTCCCATTCCCACCATACAGGGAGTGGGGGGGGAAATGTGTCTATCCCACATTAAAAGGCAATAAGAGATGTGGGAATCCCTCTGGCTGCCCTGGGACCCTGGCAGGGGGTCACAACCCCCTGTACAGAGCCCCCAGAGACACTGTCTGTGATCTCTGTCCATGGAAAAGAGTTTCCAATCTTACAGGATGAATTACCAGCTCTGAGTGTTTGATATAAGTAATAATTAAGTGTGGCACGGGTGCAAAAGTAAAATTTTAGGATTCTAGATGAGGGGTCCAAAGGAGACAAGCTGGAGGAAATTGGGTGTGCCTTGTCCTTTTTCTCCTTCTTCATGCCCTCCATGTCTCACTGTGGTGTTGGCATTTTTCTGTTGGTTCAGGCTGGGGACACACTGTCCAACGTAGGTGACAGATATTGGCACGTTATTGTAAATCCAGCCCAGGGAGTTTCTGGTATTTAATGTTTGTCACATCCCACTGAGGGCAGAGCCCCACACGCTGCCCTGCAGGACAGAGCTGGGCAGGGCAGCAGAACATGTGAGAGATAAACAGAATAAACAACCTGGAAACCAGCACAGACCAACTATGGCTTCTGCTTTGGCAGCGGGGCAGAAAGACAAAAACTTTTTACAATCTCAGAATCATCAATACCTCAGATTCCGACAAAGAGAAGCCAAGGTAGGACTGAGCCAAACCATTTTCCCAGTTCCTGAAGATTGTGCTTTACCAGTTCTCACACTGGACTTCCCAACTTCACAGTGTTCCATAAACATTAAGTTGCAAACTCTAGTAAGCTACTCTGTCAAACACTACCCTTGGCAGAGTGATGTCCTCCTAATAGTGTGCCCTGAATGCCCCTTCCACAACTATAATTTGTTTTACTTTTAATTAATGATAGTTACAGAAGATTGAAAATGTTTGGGTAATGCAGGTAAACAAAGAAAAATAATTGCATTCGCTTTAGGTGAATAAGGTAAAAATATTTGTATTTTTTTTAAAGTCAAAGTAGCAAAATTTTTGTGTTTGTGGGTTTACCATCAATACATGTTCAAATTAAAGGTATGTTTTTTAAAACTAAACTCTTTTTTTGAGAAGGAATTAATTTAGGGAGCCCTATAGTCTGTAAGTGCAGATCAAACTATCTCTGCCATGGCTCCTTCTGAATTAGATTAATAAATGGCTTAGTGACCAAAGCACTATAGTAAAAAAATTCAAAATACTCTCTACAAAAGCCTAGATTTCAGCACCAGAAGGGTTCAGCCAGTTCTTTATCATTCAGATGCAGATAAATCGAGTCCTTGCACTTTTCTCCCTATCTCTCTCTCATAAAATCTAAGTTCTGTCTGTTCTACGTAGATATTCATGACATTTTCTCACAAGAGCTGTGATTTACTCCAATGTCTTCAGCCAAAAATATTTCTTCTCTGTTCTGTGTTATGTGCTTGACTAAAATTAAGTGGAAATAAGTAGGATGGTAGTGGGAAAAAGAAAACAGCAATATTGCCAAATAAATGCAGTTTTCCAGCTATCTTTCAAAGAACTGAAAATAATTTTTTTTTGCCCAAAACCCCTGAAAATGTAAAAATCACAATTATGTGTCATACGAATAAGAACATTTTTTTTTTTTATGAGGAAGAAAATTCAGAGATATTTTACTTTTTCATTTAAAGAAAACCAGATGAAAAACTGAAAGAGATGGAGAAATGGGAATCATACCTTGAAATGAAATTTTCCTGAATCCAGAATTCCTGAAATGTGAGTTCACCAAAAATGGCCTAACCTGTAACAGGAGAAAAACAATATATTGTATCTGCTTTACATATCACTAAGTATTATGGGTATCTAGCCTTCTTAATTGAGTTATGACAATATTTTGTTGTTAAAAATAAAATCTATAATCACTCCTCTAGGAAAATTATTTTTATTACTTTTCTTTTCTTAAAGAATACATTGCATTCTAGTGAATAATATAATTCAAGAGAAGCTATGTCCCAAAATAAAAAGGCATTTGAAACAGAAAGTGTATGTGTATATTTTCAGGGGGAAAATTATTAAAGCCTCAAGGTTTCTGTCAACGATGGCAAGAGATTAATTCCAAATAAATTGAATATGCACTTATTTTTTTCATTGATCCTGAAGGTAAAATTTAGTAATTTAAAAGAATAAAGAATTGGTTACTTTTTGCATAAATTCACTAAATAAATAAATAAATACCAAGAAAAATGACAGAATATTGTGACATTTTAGAAATGAAACACCACAAATGAAATAGGAGCAATTAGCTGAAAATCAATTTGATTGTCCTCCAGGTCTAGGGCTGAGGTACAGGTCAGAAGTGTAGCTGTGTAAATAAAGCTTTAAACACCCCAATAAAAATAGCCATTCTGGAAAAGAGAAGAGTCTTATTTATGCCTTAATTAAAAGCTGATAACGCATGGGAAGAAAAAACAAAATCAACTTTGGGGTTGGTGCAATGACCTGAAAATGGGTCCTGTCTCCATGAAGAAGATCTATGGTGTCCCAGGAGAATATCTGAGGATGGGGCAGCTGAGATTTCTGCTCCTGCTGTTGTGCAGCCCATGGATGCAGGGGTCATGGAGGGGTTAGGGAATCCCTTGGGAGCTGAAACGTGGGAATCTGCCAGTGGAGATCTTCCTGGTCATCCTACACCTGAGCACAGCCTTTGGCTTTCCTGCTGAGCCCTCCTTATAAAATATTCTCTCCTCCCAACACCACCACAGGTTTAATGGCAGGAGGTTTTTGTACAGCTGAGATTTCCAGCAGGGTCAATTTTGCCCATAATTCTTCACGAGAGAATTATTTATGGATTGTTTAGGAAATATTATGTGAGGTGATGTGGGAAATGGATTTGTTAAGGATTTTCCAAACTTGACTGAAAGCTCACACAGCCTTGGACATCTGTGTGGAAACTCTGACATGAGGTGTGCTGACTTAGAGACAACTTTGTTGAGAAAGAGATTGAACTAGAAACAAGTTTCAACAAGTTCAAACCATGACCATGTATTTTAGAGAATCACAGCTGTGAAAGATGCAGGACCACGTGGGGAAAAATTACAGGTGATTGGTGTTAGAGTATTAGCAGCATTGTGTGGGAAAAGCTAAAGGGCTGAAAAACATTTAAAAGGGATTGCAACCAGGAAATGAGGTGGCTTCTGATGGAATGGAGTTGAGTTTTACATCTCTTGTGTCTCACCCTTCATCGAGACTGATAATGGAATAAAATCTTTTGAAACGCCTCTCGGTTTCCCTGTATCTGTAAAAGCTGGGAAAAAAAACCCAACACGGTGATATCCTGGAAGTATGAGATTTCTATCCTGAAGAAGTTTGGCATCTCGTGGTATCAAATTTTGTGTGGTTTGCATCACACAAAAGTAAAGCAAATTTTGATAGGACTGTCCCCTTCATAAAGCAGTCTGTAAACTAAAGATAATTAACTACTCTTGCAGCAGTTTGGGTGAAATTATTCCAAATGACTTTCAGTTGTCCGTGAAACCTGCTATAGGTTGGCAGAAATATTTCACCTTGCAGAACATTTGCTTTTTTTTTAAAGTGCAATTTATGACCCCTATTATGTGTACATTGTGTGACACACAGGATTAGTTCTACCTTTGGAACATTTTTAGTTTAATATTTTCATGTGGTCATATGTGCAGCTGAATATCCAAACTTTAAATTACAATTGAAGAAAAAACACTGTGAGACCTGGAAAGTAGCATGGTTTGCCTTGACATACTAATATATAGCTGACTGTGAGGAACAAAGTAAAAAACCTAAAGATACCAGAAGTTATTTGTTTAGATCCTAGAAAAACAGTTGCACAATATTGGCTTTCATCTTCAGTTAATGATATAGGCTAATATTGATGTAAGTTGTGATCTACACAAATGCTGAACTTAAGTTTGTAACAACTGAGTTGAGTGCAGTGTTCCACTCTGTCATTTTTGGCTGCAATTTTCTGCAGTTCAGTTCAAGTTCAGTCACTGACAAGTAGCTTTAGCTAAACTTAATACTGGTTTTGCATGTATGTATGTATATATATATATATATATATAAATCAGTCAATGATCTGTAACCCAAATCCTGGCTGAAATTATTTCATGGAACCATACAATTCCAGACTGGTTTGGGTTAAAAGAGACCTCACGATCCATCTCATCCCACCCCTGCCATGGGCAGGGACACCTTCCACTGTTCCAGGCTGCTCCAAGCCCCATCCAGCCTGGCCTTGGACACTTCCAGGGATCCAGGGGCAGCCACAGCTGCTCTGGGCAGAGATTCTAAAACCAGTTTTACCCTCAAATTTTCAAATTAACCAATATTAACCATAACCAACACAAAATCACAGGTAACTTCTTCAGGTAGAGGTGAGAATGTGCTTTCTTGAGATCTCCTGGGGCTTCATTTGGAATCTGAATAAGATGAGGAATAAACCTGAACTTTTTGCATCTCCACAAGGAGGAAGAAATTTTGCTTTGTAGAGCTTCTGTGGTCACTCTTAGTGGAAAAAGAGTGGATGGCAAGGAGGGGAACTGTTTCACCCAGAAGACGTGGCAGCAATTTTCAGAAATTATGAAAGGTATCTGTGATGCCACTGGAGTGACTTTTCCATACTTCTTATGAGAGAAAACAAAATTGCAGAAAAAAAGAAAGGTAAGATAAGGAGTCAGGCAAAACTTCTGAACTGTTAGGATAGTTCCCAACTGAAATAATATTACGAGGAAGTTTGGAGATCTCTGTTACTGCAGGCATTTAAAAAGAATTAAGCAAACATCTGTTGGGATTGACATAGGTACTGTTGATCTTACCTGGAGGCAGGGGTGCATGAAGTGACCTCTCTTTTGCTGCCTCCTCTTTGATTGCTGATCCACATCTTTCTTTTCCACCTCCTTGATGTCTTTCCTTATGCTACCAGCCAGGAATGTTCACTAATCAATCCTATCCCTAGAGTTAATGCTTTTTTCTTTATGTAGGCAGTTGGCTTGAGGAATCAACTGCAGCCCTAATCAAAACAAATTCCTAATAAAAACACTCAACATATGTGAGTCACTCCTCACTCACTGCAAAGGAGTTGTGGTGTAGGATAGATTGGAGCCACAAGCAACACTTGGAATAAAAAGAAAGCAACTCACAGTATCATTTACAGCACCATTTATGAACCACCTCTTTTTTTCAAAACAGCTTTGCATCATTTTCAAAAGAAGCAGGTATAGATGCTCTTAATCTAAAGATATCAACTGCCTTTTACTCATTTTTTTCATCAAAAATGAAAGACTATCACAGTTACAAAGTTTTTGTTACTTACAAAGATTGATTTTTCAGCTTTAAGGATTAGCAGCAGGTATTTATTTCTGCTGTTTTCATTTTCTAGCTTTCCTGTCTTCAAAATCACTGAATAATTTTTAGCAATGTTTATATTTTACTGGAGCACACTGGTGCTATATAGAATATGTTGCAGTGGTTTTTTCAAGGTTTGAATATCAAAATTTCCTACAGGTGGATAAAACATTCTTTCCTAGACATTCTTGACAATAAAAATAGGTTTATTATGTTATGGAGAATGAACTCAGAAGGTTCAATTTTCATTTGGAAAGGCCAAGAGACCTGAAACAATATTTTTATAGCTCATATAACATTAATTTAAATTAAGTCATTTGCCCTAAGAAAGAATATACCTGTCTAAATGGAGTTCAGGAGTTCTTAGATAAATATAAAAGATTAAGAATTTTTTGCTTGCATTTGTTTTTTGGTTTTTCATTTTGGAAAGCATTTCTATTGCCCTGCTGGCCTCAGACAACACACGAATATTTTCTTTCCTTCACCATTTCATGTCTACACAGAGGGAAGAGCAGAAACTTTATCAGCATTTGCTTTTCTCTGGCTGCCCTTTTTGCTCTAGACACATTTTTGCTAAGTTAATAACTCAATAACAGCGACTGGTAACTCAATAATAATCACATTTGATAGTGCATTGTGTAGTAGGTTTTCATTTGTCAGCCTTAAAACACTTCTCCAAGGAAGCCACGTCTTGCACTGTGTGATTCTCTGTTGGGTTGGTCCACGTCTCACAAACCATAAGGGACTCTGACTTGTTGCAGAGTTAGGATTTATTATATGTTTGTATCATACAAGCAAAAAAGCAAGAGACACAGAGAAAAAATGATGCAAATCCAGATGCAAGACAAGATGGCAGATTATGCAAAGCCTTTTTCTACATATTCTTTGACCCAATACCATAAAGGTGCAAAGTCATTATACTCTAACCAATAAGAAAAGGACTCACATGGGTTTAATATTAACAAAAGGACTTCTGTGAACCTCAAACAATACACAATAATTCACTATATAAGATTGAAACTTCTTCTATCTTTGCAAAGAATATATTTAGAACTTTTCACATCTCAAACTATCAATAAGTTCTTGGATTTTCTTGTTCCTTATGATAAATATAAATGTATTTACTTGGTTCTTACTTTCCTAGCTTCCTATGAGAAGGTTTTGAAATTTCCCAGCCTTTCTCAGCTTTATGTCTACTTTCTGGGGCCTTTTTGCACTTTCTAAACTCTTTTACCTTTTTATATTCCTACATGGTCCCACCGAGCTACAGACTCCTGATGTAACTTGCTCAAGGGCAGGCAGCAGGCCAGGGTCACAGTGGGAACAGAGCTGACATTTCCTTAAGTTTTCCTTCAGCCTGACGTTCACAGACCTTCCTGCCTCCACGTTGTACAATTTGGATACATCCAAATATATATATAAATATTTCCTATTGATACGTGCACTTATTTTTTTTTCCAGGATAAAAATGCCCAGCTGATGTCAGTCACTAGCAATGTGTGATATCAGGAATGTGTTATTTCTGAGGGTGGGGAAGGGTCTGGAGGGTCAGTCCCACGAGGAGCAGCTGAAGGAGCTGGAGAAAAGGAGGTTCAAGGGAACGTCCACAAGTCCCTGAGAGGAGGAGGCAGCCAAGGAACAGGGACAGGGTGAGAGAAACGACCTCAAATTGCACCAGGTGAGGTGTAGGTTGAACATCAGGAGGAATTTCTCCATGAAAAGGTGTTCAGGTCTTGGAAGGGGCTGCCCAGGGAGGTTTGGAGTCCCCATCCATGGAGGTGTCCAAGGAATTGCTGGATGTGGCACTCAGAGCTCTGAGCTGGGGACAAGGTGGGAACTGGGGACAGCTGGGGCTCCGTGGGCTTGGAGGGCTTTTCCAACCCCAGTGAGCCTGAAATTATCTATTCTATTAGCAAAGATCTATTCTATTAGCAATGTATCATCTGGATTAACCTTCCACAGTGGCAGAAAATGAAAATCAGAGTAGGCCACAAAGATCACTTTTAATACAGACAAATTCCAGCTCTGTTTGTGCATAACAAAAGTATTCTTATTATTTATGTCCTTACTAGAGGCTATTTAAATGCAAAACACCCACCTTGCTATCAGGTTGCTCCGCTATTACTCACTGGGTAGGAAGCCTGAATCAAGGAATCATGTGGGGATTTTACTTCCTCTGTTTTATACCAAATTAACAACCTATTTTACTGAGTAATGATAGCCTGCCCTAAAAATAATAATGCATTCAAATATCAAACCTGTTTGAAACACATGTACATACACACCACTTCATAACACTGCACTCAAAAATGCACACCCTTGTAAGAAAATATTGGGAGAAATTGTACCGGTCCACAAGAGAAGTTTCTGCATTAGAACATGTAATAAAAGTGTGCCAAATTCAGGTGATTATATCTGGACAGCATTTAAATCAATGCAAAAGCACTTCTATTAACTTCCATGGGGCACAGAATTTGCTCAAATCTGCAAATTAGCTAAAAAGAATTAATTGATTTCCTCCTATTTATACCCAACTTTAAAAACTTTGAGAAAAATATCTGATTTCATAAAAATATTCTGGCAATTTAATCCTTCACAATATTAGCATACTTTTAAAATGCAAAACCAGAGTTAAATGTTTTTAATGCCAGCTCTTTAGTGTTTCTCTTCAAATAAAATCACTGGTTTAGTTGCTGAACTGGAGTTTAAAATAATTTTTTTTTTTTAATGTTGCACAAAGGAAAAAAATAGCTGGTTAATGAATGGCTTTCTATATAATTTTCTGTAAAATATTAGCATTTCAGGCAACATCCAAACGTGAGTTCCCTTTGTATAGCAGATATGTTGCAGAGATATTCGCTGCTAGTTAAGTAATCTCATATTCAAACTACAACACAAGACAGTGTTTAATGTTCCAGAGCTTCAAATGAGGCAAGAGAGGGGTCTTGAACTAGTTGTGCTGACTGGAAGATGACATTAAATTAGTTGTGAGAAATCCAATGTGGACTATTTAAACTTCATCTTAAAGGGACTGCCTATAAAAATTACTTAAAAAGAATATGAAAAAGCACAACTCAAACGCTGATTCTGCAATCCAAGGTACACATTAAGTGTGAGAATTATTACTTTTTGCAAAAGATTTCTGCAAATTTCAAGCCTGAAAGTGCCTGGAGGAAGGCTCTCACAGAGGGATGGAGTCAGTGCACAGTGTGTCAAATTCCAGCTTGGCACATCTGACTGGGATATGTCCAGCACAATATTTCCTCTTTATCCACATTTCTGGTGCAATTGCTGCAAAGCAATCTTTTTTTTTTTTAATGAAATTATTTTTATTTTGCTTCTGACACGTGTGATTTCTTAGTTACCATCAGTTAATGTGTATGACAGAGGAGTAAAGATTAGAACTAATTGCCTACCATATTTCATGACAGGAACAAAAATAAGTTCCATTAAAGTTTCATAAACACAAAAATGTACCTTAAAACGAAGTGAAAGAGAACAGGCAATTTTTTTGTTCTTTGATGGTAAAAACCTATGTTACCTTAAATGAACAACAAAAATCAAACAAACAAAAAAGAAAAAAAAGAAAAAAAAAAAATCCCCAAGCTACCGGATTCGTTTTGGATTGCCTGTAGTCTGCAATTTTATGTGCAAAGTTGGAATCCAGAGGGAATCTCAAGCCTTCGTATATAAACTTTATAATGGAAATGCTGTCAAATGCTTAAGTACAGCAAGGCAAATGGCACAGCTCTAACATGTTAAAAAAAATATGAAAATGCTCTGAACCCAGGGTGAAGGCGAGCTGTCTTGACACTGAACATAGAAAGGTAAATGATTGGAACTTTAATTACTTTGATCCGTCATGCCTTGTAGCTATATGTCAGCTAAGCCAACAAAACTGACACAGAACAAAGGCCATGACTGTTTCAACATCTTAACTCATTTCTTATGGTTGATTAATAAGTCTATTGAATGAAACATGTGATGAGAATGGAGAAAAACATCAAGCGTGTGTTTACGCACACACACAAATCCCATGTGGGATTGTACGTCAGGGGATGCTGGAGGCTGGGGCAAGGTGGGGATTGGCCTTTCCTCCCAGGCTACCAGGGACAGAACAAGGTGAAATGACCTCAGGTTGCACCAGGGAAGGCTCAGGTTGGACATGAGTAGAAAACTTTTTCAGTGAAAGAGTCCCTCAGCATGGCACAAGCTGCCCAGGGAGGTGGTGGAGTTGACATTCCTGGAAGTGCTCAAGAAACGAGTGGATGCGGCAGTTTGGGACGTGGTGCTGTGGGTGTTTTCAGCTGAGGGTTGGACTTGGTGGTCTTAGTGGTGTTTTCCAAGCTGATGATTCCATGCTGTGTTGTTGCAGACCGTGGTGGAGCAGGCAGTGGCACGCCCAGCACACAGATCTCACCGTGAGAGCAGTTCCTGGCAAGGAAGGTCTGTGAGCCATCCAAGGGCACCCTTTGGTGGCACTTTGTCCTTCTCTAGGATGTGCCAACATTTCCATGAATCCACACGCAGTATCTTCTGGAATTCTCCAGTTCCTTGGTCTCTCATTAGTTATGATTAGCCTCAGCTCTTGATAGACAAAGCCCATGACCACCAGCAGTTTCTGTGATAATGAAAAGCCCCCAAAGACAGAGCAGAGCCTGCACTGATAAAAACACACTTTTCACAGGGATCTTGTATCCCAGTCCTCTCTTTTTTCCTTTTCCAAACCCCATCCTCTCGCACAGAAATCCAACGGGACAGCTCACATTTTCAACCCCTACTCCAGTGATCCCTTTCATTCCTGCAGGATGCTGCTGATCTGCCAGAATGAGGCAACCACAAACTTCTGACCCAAACCTGGATATGAGGCTTTCACTTTAATTTCCTCTTTGCACAAGCTTTTCAGTCCAGTGCCGATTTCAGGGGTGATCCTATGGCTCAACTCGTATGCTCGATGTTAATAAATGTGGTTTCCAAAATTATGATCTAATGGACACAGTAATGATGAGCCAGAACTTGGCCTCTCTATATAGCAAAACATAAAGCCAATCATGGTATTTACAACAGAGAGTATGAAAACATTTGCTCTGATCAAAAAAAAAAAAAAAAAAAAAAGTGGGGGATGTAGCAGAGACTGATTTCTGAATTTGATTTATATTTGAATCCAAGCATGAATTCAAAGAGTAAGTTCTACTTTTGCCAGATTAGAGAAGAAAAATAGGGTTTTCTTAAGTCAAACATTTACCTTAAATCTTGGGAAGTGTCCACTAATTAAATACAAGAAGCAGATGTTGAAAAATTTAAAAAAAAAAAAAATTGAAAGAAAGAAAAAAAAGGAAAAGTAAAATCAGGAATGAAATAACCCACAATTAGTGAAAGTGACTGTCTGCTGCAGCCTTGCTCTCTCTGTACCTTCTCTTTCTCCACAGCTGGCCCACCCTGGCTGGCTGAATCCACTTTTTGTCATGGCATTTGACAAATTTTAGTTAAAGACCCTTTACACATCATCAGATACTGGTGTTTTGTGTTCTCCCATGTCCCCAAACTTTATTTACTGCTGTCCACTCAGCTCTAGCACAGGGAGCATGCAATGTTCCATGGTTTTCTATAAAGTAAAATGTTGGATAGCTTTACAAGCTTTGTATTCACAAGGCTCATAGAAAATCTGAAGGGTTTATTGCACATTGGAGACTGAGAATGGAGGTGTAGGGTACCCATTTTTTGGCAAGATGTTTTCAAGAATAACCCACTCTGCCTACATGCAGCAGCAGACCATCATCCAGCCTGTGTTACCACCACTCCATAAATTTCACAGACTTCCAGGCCTTCACAAAAGCAGTCTGGAAAAGATAAGGTGGATTTAGTGATATTAGAGCAATTTCTGCCAAACATTCTGTCCTTGCTTGGAAGGATTTGAAGAAACAGTGGCAAGGGGAGACAGAGGAGACATAAGCTGTGTCCTTTCATGTTATACAGTGAATAATAAGAGCAGAGCATTGTTTGCAAAAATCATTCCTGAATGGAAAAGGAGGCTAATTCAAAATTAATTTCATTTATAATAAATACCTCCACCAGCATTTTTATAAATAAAACACCAGGAGTTATTATTCTACTATGTATTTACAAGAAACGGGCAATTCTAAAAAACAGTGGAAGGACATCCCAGTCCTCAGAAGTTTAGGAGTGACAAATCCTAAGGCACCACCCACCTTGTCAGAGTCATTGTGAGCCCATCTTGCTTCCAACTCAGTCAACATATGTTTTACTATTTACCTTGATACGTGGAGAATCAACCCCAAATTTCTGTCATTTCTCCCATAGGCATCTCTCTTTTCTCCCTTCAATGACTTTTTAAAGTTCCCAGAGCATGAAACATCACTTTGATGCTGCATCACATCCAGTTAGGAAGCTCTGGCATGTAGTGTCATGTTTAAACCAACATGCAAATGTAATCAGGAATGACACGTCGTCCCAATAAAGCAGTCACTCAGCTTTGAGGAACTGGAACAGACAGCTTATAAAACTGAGATTCTCACAGCCACAGGTTTGGGCTTTTGCAAATTAATCTCCAGGTCAAACTTAAAGAAAGTTTGAGAAGGATCTTAAAGATGTTCCATGGTGGTCAGTGTTTAATAGGCACTTGGATAACACATTTAAAAGTATGCTTTAACTCTTGGGCAGCCCTTAAGCGGTCAGGCAGTTGAACTAGATTATAATTTAGGTCCCTTCCAATTAAAATTCCTTTATTTTCTTCTCGAAATTCTCAGTCTTTGAGACATTCCCTTAGGGACCTTGAGTTGGCCATGGGGATCTGCTGAAGGCCCACAGCCAACACGTGGCCACTGGAGCATTTAATCTGCTGTAAAAGCTGAACTCCCCCATCAAGTTAGAAGCCCAAGGACGAGACTAAATGGCTTCAAGTTGCACCAGGAGAGGTTTAGAATGGATATTAGGGAATTTTTTTCCATCAAAAAGGTTGTCAAGTCCTGGCACTGACTGCCCAGGGCAGCCTGACTTCCCATTCCTGGAGGGATTTAAAGACATGCAGATGTGACACTTAGGGACATGGGTCAGTGGTGGCATTGGCAGTGCTGGGGAAAGAGTTGGACTCAGTCTTTCAGAGCTTTTCCAACCCAAACAATTCTGTAATTCTGCGAACATGCAGCTTGAGGGTTTCCTGCAACATCCCTAAAACATCAGCAAACCCAGTCAAATATTCCCAAGCTACCCAGGAACAGGACAGGGAGAAAAGTGGGATCTTTCTCACCTCTTTTCCAGCTAATTCTTGTTAATACTTATTGAGAAAACCATGTTGTGCAATACCCTTTGGGAAAAGCCCTTGCCATGTTCCACTCACCAGCCAGGAAGATTTTAAATCCTACCAGGATAGGGAGACCTTCTCCCCTCTCCCTGTCTGGTATGACCCCCCCAAAAAAAGGGCTCCACATGCTTTGTTAAAGCAAATCTCCGGTTCTGATGGTTGTTCTCTGCCCCCATCCCCTGGATCTGGGTTAAGGACACCAGATCCCAGTGGAGGGTTTAACTGCCCAGTCTTTCATGTCTTAAACAGCACATCCACACTTGTGTGGGCCTTTGTGCAAGTGTGACCCTCAGCATTTTGCCAGCAGTATTGATTTTGGCTTTACAATGCTCCCGTTATCCCTATTGTAAAAATGAGTGGAAAGGCACAGCTAAATCACTTATCAAGGCTGACAAAAAAAAAGCGAGCGTCGGAGCTGAGAGTAGAAACCAGATCACCTGAGGTTTCATTGCTGGGAACGCTTCCCTTCCCTCTTCCATTGAACCTTTGTTTAGTCCTGGGGCAGGTCGTTGGAAATCTGAGCAAAATGCAGATATGTTTCCTTTCCCAGAAGGAAATCAAGCTTTACAGGCTCACTTTCCAGAGGCAGCCAGTCCGCTCGGGCTGCCGAGGCTTTTGCAGCTCTCACAGGACGCTGCAAAATCCAGCAATCAGACCTGTGCAGCCGCTCCGCGTTCGGAGGGGATGGCAGAGCACAGGAACTGCACATTATCTAAAAACAGGCTCACACAATGTGCTTGTGTGGACATCAGAAACTAATCTTTGAAATGGTCCCTGATGAGAGCTGGATTGGCCCGAGCTGCCTTCTGAAAACGTTCCAATTCCTCCTTTGCATCCGGTGTGTGTTTATTGGAGAAAGAATAAGTCCTCGTTTAAATTCTGCACATGTATTTGCACTGTGACCTTTTTAGCTGTTACCTCATGGCTATATCTGAAATTGGTAATAAAATGCAACTCGGGATGAAGAACTGCTAGGTGATTTTACACAACTATAATTTTACACTCTCAAAAGGCAGAATATGTAATTCCTTAAGCCACACACGGGAACTTGGTGATACTGGGCTGGATTTTTGCTTTCAAAGCCAACACCGTGTGAATAAAGCTGACTCTGTGCAACAATACAAATAATGAGTTAAACAGATATTCACAGTTTAGCTGATCCTGATGCTGTGAGAAACCAAATGAAGCCCCACTGAAATGAGGATGCTACACCATTACAGGTATAAACAGCTCACACAACAGAGAATTGGGCATCTTAGTGTTTTTTTGTTTAGCTGTAACTCTCACAGAAGTGTTTCTGAAGTCTCCCAAATCTGCCAAACTTCCATTTCCAAGACATCCTATTCTTATGTGAAAAAATACCACAGAACAATGTAATGACTAACAGTGAGAGTGAACCTCAAAAACTATTATTCTAAATAGACTCTAGCTTTTCTTATACTCTTTTATTGCCTTCCATTGTTCTGATTTTAAGACTCCAGTAAGGAGCCTTTGAGTTAGGTGGTGGTCACATGCAAAGGAAGCCAGAATATGAAAACTAAATATTGAATGTCACTCTGCTTCCCATTAAAGTCCACCCAGGCAGGGCTACTGCTGCACACAAGGAGCACTGAGCTCAGTGGGGCTGTCCCCAGCCACGGCTTCAACTTCAGTGACCCAACAGTGCAGATAATCCCAGAATTATCAGAGGAACATGGAATGTTTTGGGTTGGAAGGGATCTTAAAGATCACCTTGTTCCACCCTGTGCCATGGGCAGGGACATCTTCCAGTATTCCAGGCTGCTCCAAGGCCTTGGACACTCCCAGGGATCCAGGGGCAGCCACAGCTTCTCTGGGTACCCTGTGCCAGGGTCTCCCCACCCGGGCAGGGAAGAATTTCCTCCTAATATCCCATCTAACCCTATCCTCCTTCAGCATAAGGCCATTCCCCCTTGTCTTATCACTACTTTTGACCATTGGCAAAAGTCCCTCTCCAAATTTCTTGTAAGGTAAAACCATTTCAAAATTTTCTGAAAAGAGATGATCAGTCAAATCCCTGTTCCTTGTTCAAACAGAAAAGCAGAGCACAGTGGAAAAGCCATTCAAAACCAGATTCTGAAACACTGACATTGTTATCAAATCAAGACATGGGAAAGGCCCTAACCCCTAAAAAATGCCAACAGGTGGTTAAACCTAAAAAGACCTAGCAGAAAGGTGGAGGTACAGCAAAGCAGCAAGATATTTGCCATCTGGAACCCTAAATTCCCCACTCCCTGTGCACCTGCAGGGAGGGAAATACTCATCTGCATTTCAGAACTGCCAGCAGCTGCCACCCATGCAGGTCATAGGGTGAGATTTAAACTAGAGGCACACTTTGTAACTGCATCAGCATCTTGCTTTTCCACCACACATTTATTTATTTCAGCTGACAGCAGCTTCCCTGTCCAGATTTGTAGGGGCACAATACACGAGGAAAACACTTCAGAGTTCAAATTTGGGTTTCAGTTTAGCAATTAACACCAGTATAACAAAGCCCTTAAGCGTTTCTAGCACCTTCACTGATCTGAGAAGTACCCTAACTAGTAACCCTTAGGCAAGAAAACACACTGAATCTGGATAATTCTGAGTTTACAGGCAGCTCCCCATGAATCAGTGCAGACACTGTAGTGGCAGGGATGCCAGGATTTGATGTCAGATTTTACCAATATTGCATGTATTGTTGTTTTATAACTATAGCAAACCAATCATGGAAAACCCCCCCAGCACCACTTACATTGATGTGAAATTTCTAAGTACAAATACTGCACAAAACATTTCTATTTCTATTAATGCAAACACCAATCTCTAAAAGCACGTCAGATGGTTACTGCACTTACCTCATCTATTATAATTTTCATAGGCAACAAAACCAAAAGGGATCTGCTGGGTCATCAAATCCATTACACTGTCAAATTCAGTTTATAATTGCTCCTTGTTCACCTTTGAGCCATGCTTTTTATTTGGGAGCATCCTCTATCAAATGGCTAAAAGATTTCTACTTATGTTTGTGATCTGTTTAAGTCTGTTCCACATTTCTTATGCCTACGCTGCCTTTTGGCTCAAACACATCTCTGTGAGTACATCCAGAAATAAAATTGGTGTAGGTGAACGATCACTCAACCTGCATAAGAATAAGTCTGAGTTGTAGGTGTGCTGGGATTGCAGTTCATGCTTCATCCCTGAGCTCACCTCAGCCTTGGGATGATATTTCCTGGAGGATTTAAATGCAAGATCAGAGCACCTCCAGAAGGAGAAGGTTCTGCTCCACAGGCAAGTCCCTCCTCCACCTCTGTCACATCAGTGAAGCTTTAGGTGTGCTGGAACCATTCCCTTCTCATTGAAACCCAACACTGTGAAGAAAATCATTTATCTACCTCCAGTTCCAGCATTTGCTCACTTTTCCAGACTCAAATAATGTAATTCATTTAAGTGTTGCCATTAGAAAAAAAGTTTTAAAAGAAACAAGCACCCATCATTATAATGGGAAATTTACTGACCCTCTGAAAATGTTTCTTAAAACATCTCCCATTTCCTTCCTCTACATCTGTAAAATCTGATTGCACAAAGATTTTCTTCACCCAACAACTTCTAAAACGTCTCACTTTGAGGAACACTTTTATCTGTAGGATATCTTATTTTAGAAATTAATTCCTGGGGTGACATTTTAGTAGGTGTATTCATAAGAATGCAATAGTGGTTTTAGTATTTTTTAAAAATAGCTGAAATTCTGAAACCACCTGTAGACCTTTTTTTTTCTGTCAAACTTCATTATATTTTTGTTGTTTTGCCCTTTAAAAGCAAACCCACTATGTTTTAATGAAATTATAATACCAAATTTTTTAATATATATTCTAAGTACTCAATTTGTTTAAAGTGCTCATGAGGGTTTTTTTTACCCTAGAGGTGATTCATTCTTCCTTTTTTATCAAATTATTCTATAGATTTTCAATACATCCATGCAGGATCAAGTCTAATCTAAACACTGGGTATTTTTGCAATTTCATTAAGAAATACAGAATGGAAGTGACTTTCTCATTCACTGTCAAGGCAGAACAGCTTCCAGATTTTTTTTTTTGTAACATGAAAAAAAAACTTAAAATATCCTTTGTCTTTACATTAACTCCTAATTTCCATACTAAAATGTTTCTGTTATTGTAGAACAATATTAAGGCAAAATAATAGATTTTAAATGACAAAAACCTCCTTCAAACCTCACCATAATGTCTCAGCTCATTGGGAATAATCTTCTCCACAGTGTGATATTGATAGTTGAATTCCAAATTAATATTCATCTGTAAAATAAGCACCAAAGGTCATAATCTGGCTCCTGATGGGCATCCTGGTCTTCTCCTGGTGTCCTGAACAGCCAGATTGCCACATCTGGAGCTTAACAATGTCACAAACCCAAATACAGCTATGATCCCAAAATTGATCTGATTTATTTTTTTTCAGCATGTAGAAGTGCGAAGAATTTTATATGAAAGAGGAAGAATTATTTTTTTCCATTTAAAATGACAACTCACTCAAAATATTATTGAAATACATGTGGAAAAAGCTTTCCAAAACACACTCCCATCATAAATTATGACATTCATTTTGAGTGGAATGACATCTTCTCTATCCAGAAACTATGGTTTAATTTTTATAGCTCCAAAATATTCTTTTTTAAGTAGTAATGAAGCAAAAATTAGAAAAGTCTTTTTTTAATTGTTAGAAAACAAACAAACATTTTGTACAGTCCTGTCTATTTTCTGGTAGCAGGATAAAATGCTCCTTTTACACATATTTAACTGATAATTATAAAGAAATAAGAGCAGATGAAGACAGAAAGGGGTAGAGGAAAAAGGAAGTTACATTGGATTAGTTGTAGAAGGCATTTATTATTTTATTACAATGGTTTAGTCATCCTGGAGAGAATTATGACAGATACTTTACAAAGCCAAGCAAGGACACAGTCTCCAGAAGCCACCAGTGAAATTTCTTTTTCCTACAAAATCACTCCAGCCCAGAGCAGATGCCAGGCTGTTAATACACCAAATACACCAAAAGCAAAGAAAAGTTAATTACTCAGACTGGTTCCTACTACAGAAAAGAAAATATGAACTTTTTAAATAACTTTTGCCTCAAACATGAACCCCCTCATCGTGTTTTTTACCCCAGAGTTTCCCTCCCTGGTTTTGCAGAACCTTTCTGCAGCACCAAGCTGCAGATTTGGGACATGAACCTTCAAACCTTCCCCAAGATTTCCCAAAAATTCAACAAAAACTTACTCAGAATAAGATATTCTCTTTTCCTCCATATATCTGGATGGTGTCTTCTTTTACTTTTATGTTTTAGTGTGCTTAAAATTAAATAAGGAAAATTAAGAAAAATGCTAAAAGGTATGTTTTTAGCAGGGTCTCTTGGAAGTTTTCAATGCTCAAGATTGTTCTTGAGAGGATATTTTCCTGCCGTGTCCCATACCATCCCTACATATTCACACTGACAGTGGGGTTTTTTTTTTAACTATGTAACCTAGAGAAAAAATTACTTTATGTGGTCTGGAGTCTGTTCAGAAAGATGTTAAAACCAAGAAGTTAGAAGAGGGATTGGAAAAATTTCAAATAGGTGAAGGGATACCGTAAATGCAGGTGAACCCGGTGGGAAGAAATGGCAATGTCTGACTCCAGAAGGCTGAACGATTTCTTTATTATAACTTTATTATAACTATAACACATTAATATACTATTTAAATAGACACTAAAACAACATACCTACTTCTTCTAACTACCATATCTAACTCCCAACTGGTGACCCTCTCTGAGCCCAGCCCCAGGTGGGTTGGATTGGCCACCAGGCTCAAACAATCCTCACCAGAATCCAACCAAGCATCACCCCAGGGAAACAATTCTCCAAACACATTCCACATGGGAAAAACAAGGAGCAGAAATAGAAATTGTTTTCTCTTTCTTTCCTCTGTGCTCCTTTCTGAAAAAATCCTGAGAGAGAGAAGAATGTGCCTGCCACAAAGGGGAATTTGTCCATCCCATGAGGAGTGATGATTCCACGATGCTCCTCCACGAGACATCCTCAGAGAGACAAAGCTCAAATTGTGAGGTTTGTGAATCAAAGAAATCCAGAGGCAGGATATCCTGATCATCCCTGACAACTGGGTAACGAGACAGAGCACTCCTGGGGCACGTGGCTGGATGCAATTGCACATCAACAAGCGCTGGAGATGATAAACAGAAGAGCAGTGCAAAAATACACTGTGGTTGGCAGCTGTGGGTGAGGAGGAGCTCTTGGCATGCCCAAGCACAGAAGCTTTGGTGGAGGAGGATGACTTACCCAGGAGCTGCTTGTTTGTAACTTTGACAAGTGTTTTCTTTCCACGTGGATGATGTGCTCAAGCTAAATGTATTGTTACACCCAGATTGACAGCTCACATTTCCAGTGCTGTCCGTTCAACTCACGAGCAGCGGGAGTGTGATGGAAGTCTCATGGCAGCAACACTTAGCAAAACTCTGTGGAGGAAATATTTCCCAAAACTTTTGCCCAGCTTGGATACACCAACTGAAATAAAAACAGCCAGCCCAGGATGTGAAGGTGGCATGATGGGCAAGTACATCACAACCACTGTCTCCTGAAAATTGGAAGGCTGAGGTGGCCAACAGAGCAAAGATAATGACAATTATCTTCATGTACTTAACACAAGTTCAGCTGCTGTCCCACCCACGTCTGAAGTGCAGTGAAATTCAGATAAAATATTCCAGGATCCATTTTCCTAATCAATCTGCCCAGCAACTTAGATCCACTTAGAGCCTCCAAGACTGTACACACACCACAGTGGAATTCTTCTGCACAAAGAGGGCTTCACAAGAGCTGATCTCTGATATCCACATAGGCAGGAAAAATCCAAAAGACTCCAAATAAGCTTCCCAAAATCCCTCCTGACCAGTGCTGGGCTTCACTTGGGCAATGCCCTCTATGATAGGAACAGTTGACCCAAGGTCCTGAGTAATTATGGATATCAAGGAGCCAATATAATTTTCCAAGCATAGGCACATGAGCACTAACGTCCTGGCCAAACACCAATATGGATAATTATTTTGCCTACCTAAAAGTCCCCGTTTTCATCAGAATTCTTCATTTCCAAAGCTGTTCTGCAGTGCTGCTGAGTGCTGTTAAACAGCTGCAATATCTCACCCCAGAGATGGCTGCATTTCAGTGGTGGGTGATGCTATCCAAAGAGTTTGAATATCAGTTTAATCACTTTGGCATCCTTCAGGAACAAAGTCACTATTTAAATGTAAGATTATTGCAGAGAATAAAATTGTCAATAAATGTAGTAATGTCTATCTCTAACTATAAGCAATTAGAGAGCTGATCTCCAACTCTCAAAAAATAACACCAGATGGTATTTTTCAGAAAAGTCAAATGTAGAATATTATATTTTTTTGCATTTTTCAGTACATCATGATGGCAAATAATATTATGTGAATCCTGCAAGTACAAGAAAAATCTGCAAGTATAACATTCTTCTCTTCCAGCGAACATCCTGTGAATTCATAAATATTTACATTTTGCAAGTTATAATTATGTAGCACTGGAGGAAAAAAAAAAAGAGTGACTGTACATACAAGTTTATAAAAGAACATTCATAAATTTAAAATGCGCATTGTTCTGAAAATGATACCTACTGTGTTTTTTGTGTCTGCCTGTCAAACCATGGGGTACCTTCCAACCTCTCCCTCAGCTGGGAAAAAATTAGAATTTTAGGTCTGAACAGCTATTGATCTCTTCATGTTGTTACTATTAATAGTTTTAAATCATTATTTGTGAAGTCATCACTGGAGGAATCTGTTAAAGCAGCAAGAAAAGTTTGTATTGCAACAGGGATTATGGTCCTGCACAAGCTGACAAACACATATGCACTCCACAAAATTTTGGAATTTTGTGGAAAACCCTCACCCACTTGCCTAGATTCAGACAGTTCAGTGTTATCCTGTCACTGTGGTTTTTTTTTTAAATTGGAATTTTGTTATCATTTTCCTGTTGCTGCAATTTATGTACTAAAGGATAATTTTAGTGTTAATGAATCTGAACTGCAGGAGAGTCCTGGAGCTGAGATTTCAGTTGCAAGAACATCATTTTCTCAGCAACCAGCAAAAACTATTCATTGAAGACTATTTTTATTGAAGGAATTTTACCATTTTTGTTCATGAATAATCCATGAACAGATGTTGATTTTTACAAGTTCAGTTGTTATTTGAAATTGTTTGAATACTTTATACAAACATATTGCAACCTCTGGGTTATTTGTATTTTTTTTGTTGTTGTTCTGTTACAATGTTCAACTATTCATTGTGAGATAGATTGTCTCCTCATGCAAATAAATCCTTACAAATGTAAAAAAAAAAAAAAATTTAAATGGTTGGACAGGTGACCTAGGTGTATTATTCATGATGTAAATTCTTTAAGGGAAAAAAAAAATACTTTATGACCAGAAAAATCAACTTTTGCAAATAGGAAAAAAGAAAGGAGAAAATTATTTGTATAAATGCTTAATACTGTCTGTGGGATGGTCAATCCCTCTGAGTGTTCTTATCAAAGTAAAAACTGTGCACAAGCATTCATGCAAATAGATAAGGATTTATGAATATGGGAGTTACTTTGATATCTTAATTAATAGCTGTGGAATCACCTTTCACTCTTTTTCTAAAGTATTTGTTCAGCTGTATTGTTGAGATAAAAACAAAACCCACGGTGGCAGCACCTTTCCCTTGTAGGGGTTTCCAACCTGGGCCACATTTTCATTTTCCCTGGGCTCTTTCCCTGCAGGCAAAACATGCATTTCCTGCTCTTCCTTCTTTTCTAACATGCCAAATTTGCATCCACACCAGACAGTTTGTCACAGGAGAAGCCTGTGAACACAGCAGGCAACTTTTCAACCATAATTTTTACCTTGTTAGCTTATGCAATATCACCCTAATCGCAGACAAATGATGGCACGTCTTCCAAGAAGAAGGAAGTCACCAAAAAAAGGTTTCCAAGGCTGATTTAAGCATCCAGACCTGAAGTCCTTTCACCTGCAGTTACACAACATGAATCCTTCCCTCTTATCCTTGAGTGAGATCCCTTTTAGGTGCCTTCCTGGCAGTCCTGACAGACATTTATTGAAAGGCTTATTATTTATTGGAGCTGCAACCTGCTGGTTTTCATAGAGCCATTTAGGATGGAAAAACATCCAAGATCATAAAATCCAAGTATTTTCCGACCATCTGTGGAAAATTTACATAAAAATAACTGACCAAACTATGCTGGTCTTCAAGTCCATGTTCTGGGAAGCAATTAACTTTTCTGAGAAACTACATTGAAATCAAAGAGAAGTTGTCAGTAGGACCATGGGGACAGAGAGGTGTTGGTTGTCCAGATTATTAAATAATTTGGGGAAGGAAGGTGGCAAGGTTGGTGGGATGTTTTCATGATTTCTGTTACCTTTCAGAGCTTGTTTTCCACATGATCTGAAACACTTGAAGCTGGCTGGTGGCCGTGGCTGTGAGGAACTTGGAGCAACAGCAGGAGGGGAACTGGTTCCAGATGAAAGAGAATAGGTTTAAATTGGGAATATTGGATATTGGGAAGGAATTCCTGGCTCAGAGGGTGGGCAGGCATTGCCACAGGGTGTCCAGAGAAGCTGTGGCTGCAACTGGATCCCTGGAAGTGTCCCAGGCCAGGTTGGATGGAGCTTGGAGCAGCCTGGGACAGTGGAAAATGTCCCTGCCCATGGCAGGGTGGATTGGGATGACCTTAAAGGTCCATTCCAGCCCAGAACATTCCACAGTTCTGTGATTTTCCTCTTGGGCACCAGCCAATACCCCCGACAGCCAGAGAGGAAAACTTAAAACTCAAATTATGAGCAAAATAGGCATTTTTTATTTATACCTGTAAATCATATTAAGCTTGTTCCTTTTCTATTTAATGCTTGGGCAGTTGGTAACATTCCCTATGAGGCCACCATGAGATTTTTATTCCTGACTGATCCCTCTGCAGCATCTTCAGGGAAGCTGCAAGCCAAGCCACCAGTCCAGGTATGTTTATATGTTACCACATATTTCAGCCTCTCCAATCTACTAATCCCCATAGTCGACAGCACTTATGTTGCAGTGACCTGCAGTCATCTGATCAACTTTCTGAATACTTACCGGCTATAATCAAATATATTCTCATCTCTTATTTGAACAAATCAAACAGAAATTGAATACATTTTTTTTATGAACACTAGCAATATGTTCTCTTCTCTGATAATTTTGACATTAAAATTCCATTTTAATAATCCCATCCTTCAGGCTTTGCAGACTCTTAAGGTATTAAAGCAAAAATTATCCTAAGCAGTTAGATTATAATGTATTTAAAGATTAGACATTTCATGTTGAATATTAACTGCTCCACTTCCCAGGGAAAAAAAAAATGATGCAGGGTTTTTTTTTTCCTTGTATAATTTATACAGTTTTGATAGGTTGACTATAGAAAGTTCAAACCTTGTATGAAGAAATACTACAAAATATACTCATAGTTCTGCATTGTATTAAAAAAATGTATATATAGGTATGAGAAAACATTTTTGCTGACATCATTAACATAATTTGATCCCTCAGAAATGGGAAAAATGGCTGTTCCACCTCAATGCAGACTGTCAGGCTTCTGAGCTGAGACAAGATAATAAAAATATTTGCAGTCTAAGGAATTTTTATTTACATATCATAAAAGACAGGTCACACATTTGGACTTAAGGTCTCATAATTATATAAAATGGAGAAGTATTAGCAAATTACTCTGAAGCAAAGCAAATTATATTAAAAAAAAAAAACACTAATTCATAAGTATTTGAGGTATTTGTCTATATCATGACAATTCCCATCCCTGGAAGTGTTCAAGGCCAGGTTGGATGGAGATCTGAGCACCCTGAAAGGTTCCCCTGGTTGTGGCAGGGGGTGGAACTTGGTGGGTTTTAAGGTTCTGGAATTTTCTGAGTGCTCAAACACAGGTCTGAATTCAGAACAATCGTTCAGCCACAGTTCCTGAGGTGGACATTGTCCTCTCCCCACTTGCTGAGCAAAACTTCCTCTCCACCCAGTAAAATCTGCTTCAAGCTCACTCACTGCCTTATTCTGAAATAGCTTCTCTGCATGGAAAGACCTTCACCTGCAGAGGAAACAAAACCCCAAGTTTTCTTCTTAGAGTTATTTCTGGGTAGAAACATGCAGTGTGGCTCAAAGACACCAATCCTGCCAGATCCCCCAGCAGCAGAGGGACCTGTGCAGCCCTTCCAGGGCTTCCCCTCCTCCAGGCAGCAGCACAGGGTGTTTCTCCTCTCTCTGTATAAACAAAATTATTGTTTACAGGGGGGAAAACCCTGTGGTCCAAAGGAATCTTTTTCCATTGGTGGCTAAACAACACCAGAGACAGCCTTTGTTTCCACACTGACACCATAAATGCACACCCTTTCCTGTGCTATGACTTCTTCATTTTTAACAATGTGCTTGTGCTATTACAAGTGTATTTTGGGTTATTTCTCTGGAACATTGCACATCTTTTCTCTTTGTCCTTTTGCCTTGCCCTTCAATTTTGACCGTGATGGATCTAAGCATATTTAGGACATTAAGGGCAAACTAAATTGTTGTTTATACAGTTAAATGTAAAAAGCATAATGGTAGGGTAGTGTCTATATTCTGGAAAATAAGTACACTTGTCTGATTTTTATTACATATCTTCTCTCCTGATGTGTACTGAGTAAATTGTGGGGTCTCTGCTGAAAATGCAACATGAAAGTTTAATTCATCTGCAGGATCTGTCAACCTGAGCATGCACTGAGCAACTGAAAACAAAGAGAGAACGCTTGAGCTTTAGGAGAGACACTCTAAGAATGCCTTAATGAAATCTGTGTCCCCACAGGGCTGGTGGCCACAGGTGAGTGATGGACATGGGGGATCTCCTTCCCCAACAGCCTGACCCTGGCAGCAGCATCTGCCCCTGGGGCATTGCCACCCCGAGGCAGGAGCTGGGAGGGAATCCCACACTGGTTTGGGTTGGAAGTGACCTTAAAACCACCCCTGCCATGGCATAGACACCTCCCACTGTCCCAGGCTGCTCCAAACCCCATCCAACCTGGCCTTGGGCACTGCCACGGATCCAGGGGCAGCCACAGCTGCTCTGGGCACCCTGTGCTGGTGTCCAACCACCCTCACAGTCCGGAATTTCCTTCTAATATCTCATTTAAACTCTGTTTAAAGCCTTGTCCAACTTCTGGAAATTTCCCTACAGGAATTCCTGTGGAGTCTGGAGACAGGGACCCAGCAGGGTGTTTTCCAAGCACGACACACACAAGTCTGGTGGCCTGTGCGTGCAAGGGCTGCTAATCCAGCCCCAGCTCCCTGAACTCACACACACGTGCACTGCTCTGCCTGCCCAGATGTTTTCTGATTAATAATGAGGTCACCCCCAATGCCAAAAACACGGCCTTGTAGTTCTCCAACACTCTTGGAAAGCCAAGGAGTGTTTAAGGGGGATGAAAATTTTAAATACAACATAAGTATAAAGCATAATAAATCAAATGAATTTGTTTAGATGAAAAGCACTTTTTTGTTTTTGTCAGCACAGCAACTGTATATTCCACAATTACTGTAATGTTTTCTGACATAAAACTGCTGTATCTGACCCAGGACTCTGGTTACACCCCTTCTAGCCTCACAGGATGGTTCTTGAGAGAATGTCTGTATTTTAACAGCCATTTATTTCCAAGGCTAAAGAAGAAAACAAAAAAAAAGTAAAATTAGAAAGGGACAGGATACACCATTACTATATCTGTTCATTGGTCACTATCCCCTCAAAAGGAATCATTTAGAAAAGAGTGAAAAAGGCTCAATTCCTTGAATTTCTTCCCCAAAATGACGGGCAAACCTGCAAAAGCAACTAAAATGCCTGACCCTATACAAACCAGAGGCAAGACATGGCTGTGTCACAGTCCTGCTTCTCTCTTAAAAACTCTCAGCATCACCCTCATGACCATTCCATTCTCCTGCTTTTCCTTTGTATTGATATATTTATAAAGTCATGCAACTTTATATTTAACCATAAACAGCTTCAAGAGCTCTAAAGCCCAGCACCAAAGAGCCGAGTGTGGCTCCTACCATATTTTTTTTTGGCAGAGACCTGGAAAGGAAGATGCCAGCAGAGGCCAAGGTCTGCTCCTACCCCACCCAGGGAAGCTGGGGACCACAGAGCCATGGGATGAGCAGCTCTTTTTTCCAGGCTCATGCAGCACCACCTATGGACAAAAAGACTGCATTTCTCTGGAGTATTTGGGAATGGCAGAGCCTCCCACCCTCGCTGCTCCCGCAGTATCGCGTGCGCTGCCTGGAGCGCTCGGGGAGCAGCAGGGCTGGAGGCACTTTGCATCTCTTTGATTTAATCCAGAAAGAAACCTCGAGAAACCAAAGAAGGTGAACGAGAGCGAGCGTCTGGCACTGAACTGCAAGGATCAAAGGCCCAGAAAATCGAGTTTTGCATAAAAAGTCGGGCGCTTCCCGAGGCCTCTTCGCCCAGACCCAGGTGCCTCAATAAACAGTTTAATTTGGGGGTTTTCTGCTGTGATTCTGTTCCGTAACGCACAGACATGAAATTGGAAATCACACTATTGCTAAGAAATAACACCCCGAGTGCTCGTGGCTTTCCCAGCTCCTTCTGCACGTTTCAGGCTCCGCGTGGCGTCGGGAGCCTGCGGAACCCCAGCGCTGCAATCTGGGATTTGCCATGATAAATGGCTTTGCACAAGAGTTTCAGACTTTGGGGTTTTTTAATTGTGTTTCTCTGCCTACAAGAGAGAATCTTGAGAATGTGAAGTGCATCACACAGGGACTGATATCTGCCAGTTTGCTGAGAGTATGGAATGAATTGTGCCTTGAGATGTGTGGCATCCCGTTCTCCTTAGTACTGAACTTACAAGTGACAACTTTCAGCACTGAGAGAAGTGGGAATGGAAGTACAGAAATAATTTTTTAGAAAGAGCAAAATTAATTTTGATTTTTATAGGGAATCACTTCATATAACATACTTTCATTTGTATTTCAGAAGAAAAATTTAGGGGAAATCCCCACAAAACCTCCCCTAAACACACACAAAAAAACCTATGTATGAGATGAAATTAAAATCCTAGAATCTGATGCTTTTTGCAGAATTTAGATGTGGCTTGATACAGAGCTAATACAAAAGAATGCCTCTTGAACTGAAATATTCTTGATGGACCTTTGTTCTGCTGGCTGCTTTCCTAATTTGATTAATTGTAGAAATTTGGATGAGTGCAAACTCAGAACATTTGGGGTTTTAAATGCAGGAATTTCTGTTGCACTTTATGCCAGTGAGTGATAATGACATATCTTGAACTTCAAAGGTGTCTAAGCAATTAGAGATTCTCTGCAAGAGAAAATGCAGAGAGGAAAAATAATAAAAAAAAACCCTGTTTTTGAACAGTATTCCACAAATGCTGAATATTAAGCACATTTTGAGAATATTTGAGTAGCATTAAGTGCACAGCTTGCTTTAAAATGATGAATAATTTGACTTTTCAAGATAGAAAGTGGTGCCGTGAGTCTCCTCTTGAGCCCATCTTTTATTTGTACAACCCTATAACACCACGATTTCATGCTACATGTGTTGCTTGTTATATATCCTAAAAATTCAATTTTCTTGTCCCAGAAGGAAGGAGCTATAAGTGAAAGCAGTCATTTGATCATAAAGTGTTGTCAACGTGAAGGAAACCACTTTTGAATGCACTGCCACCACCCTTATTTGTGGCAATCATGCAAATCACTGCAAACTGGCCTGAAACCCGAGTTCCTTTGGGTTTCAGTGGAGCTACACAACAGTGGGCACACAAGGAAGGAGAAAAAGCATCTGATAAATGTTTCTGTGAGCATTTATCCCTGCCAAGACAGTAAAAAAGTACACGAGTGGTGTTGCACCTACAGCGCTGGGATATATGAGTCTCTGAAATGGTGATCTCTATCTCAAAAACTATTTAAGCAGCCTCTGATAGGGCAGCCACTGTGGTTATAAGGCTTTCCTTCCCAGAGTGATAGAGCACAGTAAAATACCTTTTAAAACAAAGTGGATGTTATTGCTGACCAGATTCTGACTCCGGAGAATTTATTGCGCTGTATCTTTGCACAAGTTCTCCATCCTTCTCTACTTTTCCTTGCGTGGAACGTGTTTATCAGCCACAAAAGGGATTGTATTTTTTTCCTTTTCATTAATAAGGTTCCCAGAATTTGAGGGGCACAGCTGAAGGATGGTGGCAAACATCTAAAACTTTTATTGCTGCCATCTCATCAGTAAATGGCACTGTTTGAAATTGCTGTAGAGCTTCGGGGTTTTATATTTGGGTTGTTTTTCCAAATTCTCTAAAATAAAAAGATTTTTTATTACTATTCTAAACAAACCTCTGGTAGTATTGCACTTCCCTTGTTTTTTTAAAAAAAATGAGCATGGAAAATAACTCCATGAAATCAAACCACTCCTAAGTCCTCACTTTCTCCTCCTCCAGAGATGCACTGGCGTGACAGGCTGACCTCTCCTACCTAAGATTGGATATATTGATCCAGAAACTGCTCTTATCAACTATGACTGCTGCTGGGATTTTGTGGCCACGTTGTTTCTGCTGAGAATTGGACTTTTGTCTCTCAGGCAGTGTTTCCAGACCCTTTTGGCACACAGGGCAATTCCAGCGACCCAGAATGTCTTATGTGTAGAGGCAAATATCAGAACATGATCTGTAATTAACAGCCAGGAATTCTTAGTGACTTAAATACCCAGAGCACTCACATCAACTGCAGGGCTAAAAGAAAAAAAATCATGTTATAGACTGGCCTTAACTTTTGCTAATTTTGTGACAGATGTGTAAAGGAAAACTTTACAAGAATCTCTCTGTCCCTACTCGTCCACTTTAAAATGCTTTTAAATAGAGATGAAAAATTATGTGCACAGCACACTCTCAAGATTTTTGTTTTGCTCTGAGAAGCAAGAGTCCCAAATAATTGTATAAAATGCTGTGCTGCCCCTGGAAAGCCACGGGGTAAAAATTTAACACAGCCCCAGACACGCAGAGCCTCAATGCTGCAGTACTTCTGCTGGAACCAGGGATGCTGATGGCAGGGGCTAAGCCAAGCAGTTGTTTGAGCCTTGTTGGCCTGCATGTGTTATCACAAGCACTTCTGAGCAGTTCTTTTGACTTCAGGGGTAAGTGATGCACGATAATGGCAGCAAACATTTGCTTTACAAAGATAAGACTATGATCTAA